>NC_142081.1:75245645-75854145 GCF_054644295.1 Miniopterus natalensis
AGTTGAGTGTGGGCAAGGGAGCAGCAGAAGTGATGTTGCTAGGATTTTAGGTGGAATAGGGGGTGTGAAAAGCCATGATGAGTTTGACAGATGGGAAGAAAGGCAGGGATTGAGAGACTGGAGGTCTGGTGCTGGCAGAGTAGTGGTGTCTGCATAAGTATAGAAGACTGGTCAGAGTGTGGAAAATTGGAATTTTCTATTTTCAAGGTGCAGCAGTTCTGTGTGACGGTAAGGTCTCTAGAGTGAGGCAAAGGAACTCAGGTAGTAAAACAGTCATTGGAACTGACATCAAGAAACTTGAAACTAAGGTATTGGATGGTCTTTATGCTAAGAACAGTGGGAAATCAATGAAAGGTTTTAGGTAAGAAGCGATATGGCCACAGTTTAAAAAGATAGCCTGGCTTTTGAGGCGGAGAATGGATTGGTGAGAGGTAAGAGTGGAGGTGGGAAGACCAATTATCTTAGTTTGGGTTCCCCTAGAAGCAGACCCTGAGACAAGGATACTAAGGTAAGTAGTTTATTAGCAAAATGATCCCAGGAAACTTAGGTAAGGAGTGGGGAAGGGAGACAGGGAGGGCAGGAGCAAATAAAAGGTGAATTATAAAACAAGATACCGCTGTAGGTAATTAATGCTTAATCCCACTGACAAACTCTGAATACCGGTGTAGAGCACATACCTCTGGGTTACCCTGAGAGATAAGGAGCTGGGGTATTTAAACACCAGCTCCTGTCAGTTATTGATTGAGAGATGCTCCCAGGCTGTGCTAATTTTTAATTTTTTAAAATATGTCTTTATTGATTTGAGAGAGAGAGAAAAGGAGAGGGGGAGAGAGAAACATCAATGAGAAAGAAACATCTATTGGCTGCCTCCTGCACGCCCCCTACTGGGGATTGAGCCCGCAACCCAGGCATGCGCCCGGACCAGGAATTGAACCGGCGATGTGCTGGTGCATGGGACGATGCACCATGCATCGCCTGAGCCACACTGGCCGGAGCGGACATGCTAAGTTTTTGGTACTTCCTTTGCCACATGAGCAAGAGGGTATCCTGTGGCTGGAGAAAGCTTTGGGGGAAAAATAAAGTAGATTCTGGCAGAAGGAAATCTGATTAGCAAGGACTCCCATGGTAAAGACAAGAAGTTATGAGTGGGCATCTAAGAGGATCTGCTACATCTGTTAAAAGGCTATTTTATTAGTCCAAGCAAGAGACAAAGCTGGGTTGGCCTAGGGGAGTGGTGATGAAGATGCAGATGAGTGATAGGATTTAAGAGGTGCATATATACTACTTTTGCGTGCATTAGTTTCATGCTGTCCATTTTGATAGTCATATTGTAAAGATTTTACAGTTTTGATCCTCTTATTTTATTTTAAGGGCAGATACACACATTTATTTACAAAGATGTTCATTGCAATACTATTTATCATATAAAAATTGGTTAGAAATTTATGCATTCAAGAGTAGATGATTGGGTTTAAAGTGGAATGCCTTTAAATAATTGAATTTTAACTGGCCATTATAATGGGATGGCAAAGCACATTTCTTGACATGAAAAAATGTACATAGTACATTGTTGTGATAACAAACAGGATTTGAAACACTGTATATAGAATGACCCTTGCCCGGCTGGGGGTGGCTCAGCGGTTGAGCGTCGACCTAGGATCCAGGCGATTGGGGTTCGATTCCTGGTCAGGGCACATGCCCGGGTTGTGGGCTCGATCAATGACTCTCTCATCATTGATGTTTCTGTCTCTCTCTCCCTCTCCTTTCCTCTCTCTGAAATCAATAAAGATATATTTTTAAAAAAGAAAAAAGAATGACCCTTTGAAGACAAGAATAAAGTCAGGTATTCTTACTCCTGATTCAGGATACTAATTATTTAAAGGTGAAAATCTATGGCAGTGCTGTCCACTAGAAATATTGTGCAAGCCACACTAAACATTTTCTAGAAGCCACATTAAAAATGTAAAAAGAAATACAGTAGGTTCTCAATGCTGTCCATAGGTTTTGCAACTTTAAGCAAAACAACATATAACAAAACCAATTTTCCCATAGGCTAATTGATATGAACGAGAGTTCAGTTCCTATGGCATCTCATCAATGTTATAACGAAATGACAATATTTGAGGACCTGCTGTATGTACAATTCATTTTCATAAAATATTTCATTTAATCTGATATATTCAAATATTATCATTTCCCCATGCAATTAATACAAAACCTACTGATGAAGTAATTTACACCCTTTTTGTGTGCTAAGTTTTAAAAATCTGATGTGTATTTTACACTTAAAGCCCATCTCAGTTTGCACTCGCCACACTTCAAGTGCTCAATAGCTGCCCTATCGGACAGCACAGGGATAGGTTTGTTTAGGAAATGTGTTCTTTTACATAGCCACTCCTCGTGGAAGGAAAATATATATGTTTTTAATTTTTTTCCATTGCAGTCTACATTCAACGTTATTTTGTATTAGTTTTAGGTGTACAGCATAGTGGTTAGGCAATCATGTACTTCACAAAGTGTTCCCCCTGAAGGGAAATGTTTTGTGTTTCAGTACTGAATGTTAAAACTAAATGGAGCAGGCAATGTTAATATGGTTTCTGACTTTCCTCCACCTATATTATTTTGATATTTCCAAATCAAGTGGAAGATATAATTTTTAAACTTAGTTTAGGTTTCTACTGATGAGTACTAGACAACTGGAATGATAACTTTTAACAAATTTTTTGAACTTTAACGAACCAGTCAGGGTGATTTCCTGAAGATAAATATTTCTTATTATTTGCCAGTGGACAGGAAGTGCTCTTTAAGTCTTTGACATTCGAGTCAGCCTTTTTAGAGCTCACTATTTTTATGTCTCTTAGGCAGTATCCCAGTGCCTTCCCTTCCTTTCCTTATTTCAAAAACACAATTATCAGCAGATAATATAAGACTGGAATTCAGAGCTCATTGTCTAATGAATCATGTCCCTTTTCTCTCTCCATGTTCATAATGGAAGTGAGAAATTTCTCTTGCTAGGTAAGTGAAATAACTTAGGACAATATAAAATGGTTCTTGAGATTATGATCTCACTACCAAAGGTCCAGGGATACTCAGATGAATGGAATTCAATATCTTAATATAATTATACTTATAAAACTGCATCCTTTATTATATTCTTATGAAAGTCATGGTCAAATGTGGCTCATTTATGTTTTTCTCCCAATCTGTAGAAACAAACAGCATAAAAACCAAGACATCTCAAGTCTGCCATGGTTTAATCAATGTGAGTAAGGAGCCATTATGGCCCCACCCAATTTAGAGATGAAGAGTTTGCTACTGGCTTTCAGAATTTCATTTTTATGAACTCTTTAGGAAGTGTGGGATAGATTTCCTTATTGTATAAATAAAGCATTCCCTTGAGGAGCTTGGGCCACCACTTAAAGTGTGACCAAGGAAGTAAGCTAACAAAGTATACAAAAGCTTTGGAGCTTTGGCTTCAGCTACACCTGGATTCAAATCCTGGCTTTACTATTTGTTATAAGATATGGCCTCAGTTCTATTACTTAGATTCTCTAAGTTTCACATGTCCCCTGTTTATTTTAAAGAGCTTTTTAAAAAGTGTATAACTCACTATATTTTTTGCCGTGGTGTATAGGCTTAAATACGTATGCATACTTCTATAAAAATGGAACTATATTATGCATCCTGTTTGATGACTTCTCCTGTTTAATAATATGCTATGAATGTTTTCCATTTTAATAAACTAACATGCCATCTATGTCATTGTGTTATTAAGTATTTAATATTACATTGCAATTTATTTTGAGGATTAAATGAGGTAAAATATGTGAACATAACTGGCATGTAATAACTGAAAAACAACCGTGGAATATAAATGGTACCAAAATTCAGATTTCATATGATCAGCCTGCTGGTTGACGTTTGCACACTTATCTTTGCTACCAGCCACCACCATGCAGGCAATCTGTAGCTGTCTTAACGCCAGACTTCCACACAGAATTGCTTCATGCATGAAGACAGCTTCACATATCAGGGCCACTTCACACATCAGTGTCTCAGGTGTCACTGTGGGCACCAGAATGAAGGTGGCTCAGGGACCTGCATAGAAGATGTAGGTCAAGGAGACTTTCTCTAATGGTAGATAATAAAATATCGAGGCTTTCTAGAGAGAAAAAATGTGTACTATACTGGTTCAAGACCTGGAAGGCTAGCAGACCCCTAGAGGAAAGAAAAACTTTTAGAGATGGCTTCTCAGAGCAGAAAGTTAATTTTCCTCTCTGGAAGTTCTGCATTTCTAGCACCCTGGAAGTGTTTGTTCCTTTCCTTATGGAACAAAACTCAGATAATGACCTTCCATTTCAGCAAGGTTATCAGAACATAAGGAACACTCCCGATTCCTATTTGAAAATATGTGTTCCTCCTACTGCATTTCTAGTTTAAAAATACCCCCTTTAACATTCCAAAAATTGCTTTTGCAAATGATCTTGGCTGCAATTCAAAACACTGTATGTAGCATTTGCTAGGCTAGTTCATAATCCCTCTCTGAATACCATGTTACAGATGCACTCTCAGACGGCCTGGGATAGAAAGGTATCCTAGGGGCTCATCTTACATGACGTTTGCTAAGTCACATGGGGCAGGGCCTAAGAGAACTTTGATGTTTATTGTTAGCCATCTGTCCTTTATACCACACCTCTTGGGAAGGATACTCTGGGCTGTGGATGCTGGTGAAATAGAGCCCACTGGAAGGAGGGCTACATATCTGAGATCTTATGATGCTGTTCCAAGGGCTTCTCCAACTAAGCCACTTGATGTCTCAATTCCTCAACAGAGGTAGCAGTAAATATTAAAAGAGAGCATCAGTCAAGTGGTCAACTAATAATTATTGAAAGCATGCTATGTGCCAAGTACTGTGCTGGCACCATAGGTAGGGCAGTGAACAAGACAGGAGTGGTTCAGCTATCGTGGAACTTCCGAATTAGTGGAAAGAAACAGAGACATGAAGCAAATAATGTCAACTGTGTTTTGGGAAATCTGACTTAGACATCCTTAGAAACTTGTTCTCAAAATTTGCTAGACTAGGTAGGATTCAATAGCTATGTATAGTTAACATTACACAGTATTTCTTCAACAATTTTTCATAGCTTGACTTGCGACTTAATGTGCCTAAAGAAATTGCCTAATATTATTACTCTCTTCTTGAGGGTTAAACCATTTTTTTCATTTCCTTCCTGCTCGCCAAAGCTTAGCAAAGGTGAAGTCTTGCACTAAAAGTCTGTAGAATTCCGATGTAGATGGTAAAACAGAGCCTTTTTGTGACAGCAGAAAGTCCCAGGCGGTACAGCCCTGTGCAGACTTGGTGGCATCTCAAAGAGAACAAGGGTGTTAATGGTATATGGGGAGCAGAGGGGCAGTGTCAGGAGGCAAAGTATACTAAAGTGTCAAGGTCATGGGCAGTGGTGTCCTTGGAACGAAGACTGAGCCATGGGGCAGTTGGAGGCAGGCTGGAGCTAGGTCAGAGGTTGGGAAAGAGCTGGGTCAGCCCTGGTAAAAGGGCCAAGGAAGAGATGCCACTTTGTCAAAAGGTAAGGAAATTAGGGTGACTAACTGTCCTGGTGTGCCTGGGGCTGTGGGGTTGCTGGGACGAGGGGCTTTCAGTTTTAAAACTAGGAACTAAGACCTGGGGAAACTGGGATGAGTTGGTTACCTTATGAAAAAATTCTAACCTTGGCCAGTGTTGCCCAGTGGTTAGAGCACCAGCCACCCACTGAAGGGTCAAGGGCTTGATTCCTGGTCAAGGGCATGTAGCTGGGCTGCGGGTTTGATCTCTGGCCCCAGTTGGGGTTCATGTGGGAGGCAACAAATCCATGTGTCTCTCTCACATTGATGTTTCTCTCAGTCTCTCCTCCCCCCCCCGCACTTTCTCTCCCTCTCTCCCTTCCACTCTCTCCAAAACTCAGTGGAAAAAATATCCTCGGATAAAGATTAACAACAACAACAAAAGTCTAATAGGGTTTTTGGTTCTTGAGGGGTCTCAAAAGAAGTAACGTCAGCCTAAAGCAAGCAAAATTGCATCACTAGCATAATATTCTTAGTAAAAGGACTACTACAATTTGCTTTATATTTTAAATAAATGAAATAATTTATGTTTTTAATAAATTAGAAATCATTAGAGTTTGCCTGGGACAGGCCTAGTTTATGCCTGTTGTCCCACATTATTAACAGTGTCCTTTTCATTCTCAAAAGTTCTTATTTGGGTGACAAATTATCTGGTAACACTATCTTTAATAAAATGGTCTTTCTAATTCTTGAACAAGAGTACTGTTTTGTGAATCTTGGCAAAGTAGGCCAATTTTTATACTACAATGTTAGACAGTGTTCCTTTTAAGATGATTCACTATTTACTACTTTTCATAAATAAAACTTAAAAAATAAAAAAGTTTTATATTCAGAACTATTTGAATATAGTTCCACCTCTGAAAACAGACTTTATTACACAGACACATAAATTCCCTCTTAGTGCTAGTATACAATAGAAATATCTATTATTCAGAGAATAAATATAGAGTATTTATGTGTGGTATCAGAAGAAATTGTATCCGAAATAAACCTTTTTTCAGATTATGAGACACAGGTTTGGAAACATTCACATTTATTTACACCAGAATTGAATGTTTATCCCTAACTTTCACTCACATTTTAAGATTGCCCTTGTCTGGTTTTACATTTCAATGAATGTTATAGACCACTAGAGGGAGAAACAAGAAAAGCTTTGAAAATTTTGACAAATCAGAGATTAGTTAAATGCTAGTAGTAAATTGTACTAATTGTGTATGGATTCAAGGAAAGCACTGACAGATATTGTTGGTTTCGGGAGATCTGTAAATTTTATGAAATCCTGTAGAAATAATGTAACAGAAAGATGGTACAACTTCTCTAAAGCATGAAAAATAACATGTTCTATGGTTGACTAAATTATAATTTTTTGTTCAACTTGCACCTTTGCCCAAAGAGTAAGTGCAATAAATAAACATACCCAATAAGGATGAATGACAAAAGGATTAACTGCTTCAAACTCAAAGGTGGGAAAAGTGGCAGTAAAGGAAAAATACTGTCATAAAACAATTTCTCTATATTTTGCATTAAGTGAATTTGACAATTAATACTTTAAAAATATAGTTAAATATATAGAACATACTTGTCATAAAGTGACTGAAATTTCTAACCAGTTAAAAGTGTATTTATCTTATCTGCTCAATATGTGAATTTATCAAGAGACAATTTCTTGCCCTGGCTAGTGTGGCTCAGTTGGTTGAGTGTCATCCCATGCACCAAAAGGTCACTGGTTGGATTCCCTGTCAGGGCACATGCCCAGGCTGCAGGTTCCAGCTCTGGTCATTCCCCTAGGGGGCAACCAATTGATGTTTCTCTCTCTCTTTCTCTCCCCCCTCCTTTCCTCTCTTTCTCAAGTTATTAAAAACATTTTTTTTAAAGAGACAATTTCTTGAACTCTATTATTTTGTTAGAAAATGTCTTTGAATTATTTGTTATTCAAGAAATTACTGACTCCTTTAGTTGTTTTTTTTTGTTTTTGTTTTTTAAAATATATCTTTATTGATTTCAGAGAGGAAAGGAGAGGGAGAGAGAGACAGAAACATCAATGATGAGAGAGTCATTGATCAAGCCCGAAACCGGGGCATGTACCCTGACCGGGAATCGAACCCTGATCGCCTGGATCCTAGGTCGATGCTCAACGGCTGAGCCACGCCCAGCCGGCCCTGACTCCTTTAGTTGTAAGAAAGAAATATAAAATATATTAATTCAACAAATAAATGTTGAACATCTACTCAATGTAAGATACTCAAAAGATTTAAGACTGAATTGGACAGAATTTATATATATATCTTTATTGATTTCAGAGAGAGGAAAGGAGAGGGAGGGATAGAGACAGAAACATCAGTGATGAGAGAGTCATTGATCGGCTGCCTCCTGCACGCCCCTGACTGGGGATCGAGCCCACAACCCGGTGCCCTGATCAGGAATCGAACCGCGATCTCCTGGATCCTAGGTCGATGCTCAACCGCTGAGCCACACCTGGCCCGGTGGACAGAAATTTTTTTCTCAAGAAATGTATTGGCTAAAAAACTTATTTATAAAAATCCATAAAACAAGGTAAGTGTGGGACCTGACATTAGAAAAGCAGAGTCAGGGCACTATAGCTGTTGAGAAGCAAAAGTTACTTCTAGTTTGATGTGTATGTGGGGATGGTCACAGGTAGGGGATATGAAGATTCATGAAGATCTGAGCAGGGCCTGAAGACATTTAGGATTTAGAAAAGTGGCAATTACAGGATAAATATTCTAGATGCAGGGAGAAAAATGAGCAAGTGCATGGAGATAAAGTCCTGCTGAGCAAAAGCAAAATGTATAAACACAAAAATAAAACAGAGGAAAGGACGAACGATCTAAAAAGACATAAATCTAGTCCAACATGTAAAATATATTTGGTTTAGCCTCTAACTGCTTGTGTCAACTCGATTTTATGTATCAACTTCACTGGGCAATGGAGTGCCCAGATATTTGGTCAAACATTATTCTAGGTGCTTCTATAACATGTTTGTGGGTGAGATGTAACTGGTTTAATAGTTAAATCAGGAGATTGACTAGAGCAGATTGCTCTTCACGATGTGGCTAGGCTTCATTTAATCAGTTGAAGGCCTTTCTAGACTAAAATGCTGGCTTTCCTCTAAGTAAGAGAGAAATCTCTTGCCTGATGGCTTTAGAACTCCAACTGGGACATCAGCTTTACAGATTTTGGATTTGCCAACTTCCATACTTCATGAGCCAATTCTTTATAATAAATATCTTTCTTCTTCTATAAATATATCCTATTGGTTCTCTTTCTCTGGAGGATGTTAATATACTGTTAATACTTCTTAAAAATAAGCATCTAATAATCTACCAACAAACACCTATTTGGTACCACTTTGATTCCCTTGTGAGGCTGAACAATGGGAGAAATACTAGAATCAATTTACAGAGAATTCTGATAAATCTGAGAGCTACTTAAAAGAAAGAATGGACATATATGCTGATAAAAACAATAGACCTAAAAATGCATGTTTTATTGTGTTATTTTTTTTTATTAAAGTAAAGGGAACGATGAAAATTGTAACCTACAGGAAAGAAGAAAAATAAATTATAACCCCAATAGCTTAATACAACCATTGTTAGGATTTGGATAGATTTTCTTTCAGTAATTTTTTCTTTTGTAATTTTAATGTATGTAAAACTTTAGTGCATATAAAATCATGTAGTCCATTTTCCCCTCAACATTCTATCATAAACACATCCCCCTATTGTTTCATAGTTTTAAGAACTACAATTTTTAATGCCTACACAATATACAATCTGTAAACTTCCTATAATTTTAATAATCATTTTCTATTTTTGGATATTAAAGTTGTTATATAAATTTTTCTCTATTTTTAAGATAACCAATATAAATATTTTTGTAATTATAACTTTTCCATATTTTGAATTATTTTAGAATAAAATCTAAGAAGTGGTATTATTAGATTACCAGGTATGAATATTTTTATAGTTAGTCTAAATTGCTTTACACAAATACTATACCAACTTAGGAGGCCACTGAAATGAAACCCTGGATTTGCCTCGTCAATATTCATTCTCATCTTTATTAATAAAAGATTTTCTTTGGTAGGAATGTCACTTGTTATAAAAACTTCACATTCCTAGACTCCCTTGTGGCTAAGCATGTCCATATGACGGTTCTGGTCTATGAAGTTTGCTGGGTTGAGTTTCCAAAAACATTTTTGTTTTACTAATTAAAAGGAAGCAGCTGGCACACACCCTTTCCCCCTTTCCATTCCTTTTTTTCCCTGACTGAAAGTAGAGCTGTCTTCTTGAACTTGGAAGATGAAAGCTGTAAGTTAAGATGGTAGAAGAGGAAACTAGAAGATGCTTCTGATTTTCTTGAACATCTGGACCACCTCTGGACTCTCTTCTGAAATTCTTGTTATGTGAGTAAATTAATCCATATTTAGTTAAGAAACTGTAGTCATATTTCTGTTATATGAAACCAAAAGAAAATCTAGTATTAATATATGTGCATAATTATTTCTTCATAATGGTATTGTCACTAAAATTTGTTACAAATAACAACACCTAATCTAGGCAAGTTTAAATAAACAAACAAACAAACAAAAAAGAATTTACTAGTTCACATACCAGGGGAAATCAGGGGTTGAAGTAACTTCAGGCTTCACTTCAGGCACCAGTGATACTATTAGCTCAGATCTTTCTCCCCCGTTTTTTCTCTTTCTCTCCATACACTACATCTTCTATACATTTCTCTACTTTTTGACCTCTTCTCTCCACGCAACTGAAGAAGTTGGCCAAAAAGCAACTCTGGGATTATGTCAGTGAAAATGATAAAAACAGAAATTCCCACTTTTGTTCAAATATCAGTCTTAGGGAAGGACTTTGATCAGGCCTGTGCCATGTGCTTATTCAAGGAGGGAAGGGAATGGGACAGCTGTGATTGTTTTTTGTTTTTAAAAATTTTTTTAAAAAAATATATCTTTATTGATTTCACAGAGAAGAAAGGAGAGGGAGAAAGAGAGAAACACCAATGATGAGTCACTGATCAGGCCCACAACCCAGGCATGTGCCCTGACCAGGAATCGAACCCCAATCGCCTGGATCCTAGGTGGACACTCGACCGCTGAGCCCCGCCCGGCTGGGCGGGACAGCTGTGATTGTTAACTACGCCAAGATCACTGGAATAGGGAAGGGGCAATTACTCAAAGGCAAAGTTGGATGTTGACATCATAACATGGCAGAAAGGCTAAAACAACCTGTTATCAATAATCGTCCTTTACTGATAAAATGTTCTTCATTGTTACCCTAATTTACCTTTCTTTGAAGTTAAATATTTTTCTGCTTATTTTTTTATTTTTTAAAAGATTTTTTAAAATTTATTTTTAGAGAGAAAGGAAGGGAGAGGGAGAGAGAGAAACATCAATGTGAGAGTGAAACATCAATCGCTGCCTCCTGCATGCCCCCACCAGGGATGGAGCCTGCAACCTGGGCATGTGCTCTGACTGGGAATCGAACCAGCAACCTTTTGGTGCACAGGATGACACCCAACCAACTGAACCACACCAGCCAGGGCTTATCTGTTTATTAATTTTATTTTATTTTATAAATTTTTTCTCTTTTAAGACATTGTTCATTGACAAACAACCAGAATAAGTTTATACTTGACAAACTGGACAGTTAAATATTCTCTTGATTTTGAGCATGATGCCAGTTTTGTGCTTGTAATCTAATATTCTATATCTGGAAATGCCATCCTCAAAGGATAGAGAATATATAGTTTTTATGATGTCTATGTAGACATACTGCAAGGCCCTAAATATAGTGAGCACAGTGGCAATGGTGCTAGACATAAATTTAATCAATAGGTGTACTTGAGTCATGTAATATACTAAGTGTGGAGAGGTATAAAATATAGTAGATTCTCATTCTGGAAGCTACCTGAATTGATTTTAATATATCAATGAGATATATATGCTTCTCTAGCTAGTACAGTGGCATACTGGCATATGGGTTGTTCTCCAAAATTCTGAATTATTGAAAATATGATTTAAAAACACATTCAGGATTTAAGTTTTAGATTAAGGCTTTAAAGGAAAGTAAAATCATTCTTCAAGTAGCCTAGAGGATCTTTTGGTAAATTATATTTTATTACTTTTTAAATTTACTAAATATTTATTCAGTTGCTGTTTATGGCAATCATTTCATATATTGTTATGGTCCACATAACGTCTTATGATTTCGGAAATCAGGGACAGTGGCTGCAAATTCTCTAATTATTTTCTTCTGGGCTTCGGTGTAAGGGTAGCTCTAGGGTCCTGCGTGAAGCAAAGGAGTAAAACTAAGTCATCACTGTGCACAGCTCTGCCTACATAATTCCACCAAACTGAATTTAAATGTCCTTCAAAAGAGGGCAGATTGAAACATAAAAGCAAGTGATGTATTGATTGTACCATGTACCCAATATATGAAATCAGTTTGATGCCCCTTCTCCTTCCAGAGAAAGAGCTGGCAGTAGAAATAAAAGAAAGCCTTGCCTCTGCCCTCCAGATCTGCCGCTGTGTCTGGCTGCTCCAGACCAGCTGTCACCTGCAGTCAAGCACCCTGAGATGTTATTTGTGCTGAGAAATAGCTTATTCAAAAAAAAATTTCTTGGCGTATAAAAAAAAATAGGTAAAAATACCTGAGGCGTACTGGTCTGTTCATAAATATTAATTACTTCTGGATTTACACAATAAAGGCTTGTTCAGGGAAGTTTGTAAACTTGTCATTTAGGCAGTTGCATTTTATAAGGAGCCCAGAGCAACTGATATTCAGCTTTTATCAGATACCTGGGGTTTGGTTAGGGCTACATGGAGCTAAAGCATCCAAACAGATATGTGATTTCATGCTTTTCTATACCTTGTTTATATTTTGTCTCACCTGCCTGGAATTCTGTCCTTTGTCCTTTGAGAGGTAGCGTGAGTTTGTGCTCTCTCAGAAGCGTTTTCTGACCACTCCCATTCTCGTTATTCTCCCAGAACACACACGCATAGAACTGAGCTCCAACGTAACCGGTTGTTCTCACCCGCCTGCTCCACTGCAGCTTCAGGGCAGGCTGCAACTGTGTTTTGCTCAGCTTTGAAACAAGCGGCCTAGCCAGAGAGGGCTTGCTGAAAGGATGTTAACAGTGTAAGCTGACCTTTGGGATCCCCTCATCTCCCTCCCTGTTCCCCTTCTTTGGGGTGTCCCACCCTGCCTCACCCCACCTCACCACTTTCTACGTCTTCACCCACCCTCCTCCTGACTTGCTGACACCTCCTATTTCCAGCTCTCATCTGGGTTTGGAAATAAGTTTACTTACGTCATAAATACAAACCACTGGAGAGTGGGAAAAGTGTTGACCATCCATTAAAAAGTGTTGAATCCTTCAGTAATTAGCAGAGTGCTTTTCACACATTAGGTGTTTATTTAGACTTAGACTTAAACATGTATCGCTTTTATCCATTTATAAAAGTAATACATATTCATTATAGAGAATTTTAAAAAAAATACTGAGTATCATTAATAGTACAAATCACTTATCCATCGCCTGAAGACGCGCCATCAATATTTTGGTACATTGACACATATAACAAAATTTTCCTTTTTGTGGAATTAGGATCCTCCCGTACAAACTGTTCTGTCTTGCTTTTCCATTTAACATTCCGTCACGAACATGTTATCATGGCTTTAAGTACTCTTTTAAAATGTCACTGATTTAATACTTTTCTTATTTCCAGACATTCAGATCCAGTCTTTCCTTTTGCAAACAAGTCTTTGATGAAAATTGTACGTATAAATCTGTACATTTTCACTTATTTCCTTAAGTTAAATTCCTAGAGGAAGTATTTGAGCACTCTGTTAGCATTATAAGGTCGGTCTTTCGATGCTTTTAGCCAAACCAACTTCCAGAAATATTATATTACCTTACCATTTATTCACTCACTTAAATATTTATTGAGCCTTTACTCTGTGCTCGATACTGTATAGGGACTAGGATTACAATGGAGAGTAATACAGTCAGGGTCCTTGCCCTCAAGCTCTGGGAGGAGACAGATAGCAAACAAGTAAATGAAAGAGAGCTTATTGTTGGTAGTGCCCTGAAGAAAGCTCTGAATGAGCAGGCCCTACTTTGGTCAGAAAGGGGAGGGGAAGCTTTTCTGACAGAGCTCATTTAATTTGAATCCTGAAACATTGAAAAAGGACCAGTCACGAAGGTGGGGCGAAGTCTGCTGGGAAGAGGAGAACAGCCAGAGATGAAGTTGACAGGGGTAGGCAGAAGCCGGAGGGCCCAGCCATGGCTCTCAATTAGGTGACAGTGGTGCCGTTGGAATAACCTGGTTATTATTTAACAGGAAAGGGGGAAAGGGAAGGCTAAATAATGTAGGCATGCCATTTATACAGCTTTGCCAAAAACCAGCCTTTAACACTCCAAGTCTGTTCCCTGCTCACGGATGGGGGAAGGGACTGGACAAGGGCAGTTTAGATGTGTGCCCAGTAAAGGTCCGAGTGACCTGGTAGGTGCCTACCTGTCTGCCAGGCATACCTGGGAACAAATTAGTGGCCAGGATGGGCGTGGCCACTGCAAATGTGTAAAACTTGAATATATAAACTTCCAAACAAAGGAAGTTCCTTCCTCCCCTCTCTCTCTCTTCTCCCTCTGATGAGCCAGGCTCCTGGCTCTCCTGCGGCAGGAGGCTGGGCTCTCCTGTGCCCACCTGGCGCAGGGCCATGTTGGACTCTACACATGGACTAATGAACTTGAATCTGGCCTGAATGCTGAACCACACCCCAATGAACACGGAACGGACACTCTGGACACTGACCTTATTTCTAGCTCTGCTGGAAGCTTAGCTGCACCTTTTCCAGGACTGCCTTAAGGGGTAGGGGACTTTGGAACCCGAGAAATGTAACTCCATGCCAATAAAATCTTCCACATTCCATCCTGCCATGAGAATCTTAGAAAATTTATTTTCTGAAGATATCACAAGGACTTCCTTCCCACTCGTGTCTGGGAAATCTGGCCCATTAATTCCTCCTGCAACAGTAGGAGGCTATTAAACCAATCATGACAGTGTTTATAGGTATGAGCAGATGAATGCTTTATCACTTTTAGTGAACACGTGCATTTTAGTAGAAGTCTCCTAGAGAGAATCTCCTTAACTCAACACAATGCTCTGACTGGTGGAATTTTGGCACAGTGGTCGGTGGGCATTTCACTGCCTTGCAGATCATGTTTCATACAGCATGGCCTACATTTCCCACATGAGAGGGTTCTTTCTCTGGTTGTGCCCTCTTCCATCAATGCCCAGGAGTCTATACAGGTATAGTGATCACATATAGCACCTATGTATGGACCATGGCTCATCTCTCCTCTTCGATTAAGATCAATAAAAGCTTCCCAGTCCTGACTCTTGGATTGATTGTATATCTCTATGGAGGTGGACTTAATTAAGATTTAATTTAAATGTTTTTCACATTTGTACTCTCTCTCTAAATAATATGTATTAGATTTTATATATAACTATATGCTATATATAATTAATATATTTTATATATAGATAATACCATACACACACACACATACATAAGACAGTAAAAATAATCTTTTGTATAGAGAATTAAGAAGGAATTAATCCCCCAAAAGTTTTATCGCTATATCTGAGATAGAGATTAAGATTCAACAACAAGAACGGTTTAAAATTCTAAATCCTTGGCTTTGATTAGTTTATTTTTATATTAAGAGTCAGGCTCTGTGTTCAGTTTTCAGATTTATTTTTATGTATTGTGCATTGATGTTTACTGAGCACTTTCAGATTTATACATATTTATAAATGAAAAGCTTTATTTGTTTATTCTGTTTGGGTCTGAATTTTACTTATTTCTTACCCATCAAAAAGAAAATGATCTTCCATTAGAATTCAGACTTTTTCAAGACCACTCCAAAATCAAACAAGATTATAGTGAGAAAAGCATTCTTTCAACTCTTTGTCTAAAAAAGCAGTTCCATACAATACTTCTGAGTGTTCACTTTGACAAGATGTTATTATAAGCAATCAAAACAAAACTGTATTGCATAAAATCAAATGAAACCAACAAATATTTACTGAGTGTCTGCAGTGTACCAGGACCTGAGTAGTCACTGTGAGGGCAGTGGAGAAGTATAGTGTGTAACCCCTGCTTTATAGGAGCTTATAGCCTAGCAGGGAGACACAACAAGAGGGAGGGAGAACCAAGGACACTGACCTGTCTGGACCTATTATGGCCTAGGAATTGTGCTGGGTGCTTCCACATAAGTTTTCTTCTGTATAACTGAGCTCATTATCACCCCCAACTCTTTAGTATTCTCTTTTCCACTCTCAGCCTTCAGGTCATCCTCAGTCCTCACCACCCTTGCTCACCTCCCACATCCTATCATCACTAAATCCTGTTCTTGGACCCTTTCAATGGCCTCCTGACTGGCCTCAGTGCCTCTGTTCTCTTCGCTTACTAGCCTGCCCTCCTACATTGTGGACAGAGCGAATTCTCTAAAATGCAAATATGATTAATTACAACTCTTTTGGGATGCAAGTAACAGTCCATTTAAGATAACCTATGCAAACGGGGAAATTTATTATTATAAATGCAGCAGTGACCCTTGGGCCTCAAGGACAGGATGCAACTGGGTCAGATGAACAGATGGACCAAGACTATCATTTGTTCAGCACTTTTCTTTCTCCCCCCTCCCCCATATCTACTTTATCTCTTATTGCAGATCAGCTCTTTCTTCTTTCTGGTCTACACAGTGGAAAATGACAGGCAGACTGAGCCTGGACTATCTCAGTTTCCATTCTAAATTCCTCAGGGAAGGGAATCATTGGGTCACCCTTGGATCAATCACCAAGGGTAATCAGGGTTACCTTGTAAGCACAAGGAAACTGTGACCATGTTATTGGAATAGAGGAGGAACAGTTCTCAGAAAAAAGGTTGCTGGGCAGATTAACCAGTAGGTGTGTCTTGGAAAGGCTGAGGATTTGAGTTAACTGGAGCATATGGTCAGGTTAGGGGTAAAAAGGAAGAAGTTTTCTAAGATGAATGCTTGGGGCCAATTTTTCAAGAATCTTTATGTCAAGCTAAAGGGTTTGAACTGTATCCTACCGACACTGGGGAGTTATTGCAGGTTGTTTTTTTTTTTAATAGAGTAACTTGGAACATTATTTAGGATAATTAATCTAGAAGTAGATTAGGTAGATTTAAATGGGAGAAACTGGAGCAATGCTCACTTAGGAAGATGTTGCAGGAGTCAGATAAGCGATGATGAGGGCGTTGGAAGGATGTGAGTAAAGCTGTTAGGGGAGACATAGATTACTTGGACCGAGTGGTGGGTTTTTGTCTTATTAATCTCTGTGAAATATTTGTGATTATCATATTAATATGGAACACAGCAAAAAGCCAGACCGTATGTTTCATAGTTCATAAGGCTGAACCCATGTAGTTTGGACAACTCTGTCATGTTTCTGACAGTTTTAAAATCTCTTTCCTCTGGAAGATAAAGACCAGGGTTTTCTTTGCGTGTTTTCTTTCACTCATCTCTCTCACCATCCCCACCCCAGGCCACCATATATTGGGGGGATATTATTAGAAATAGAAATGAAGCTATAAAACTCTGGGGGTTAGTTAGGAAGAGACAAAACAATGACGAATTACCTTCAATTCAAGATGAAAGTTTCTATAATAAGGAAAAAGCTAATATCATTTACTAAGAATACTGAACAATGAGTCATTTTTAAGAGAAGCTCTGTCAAGTTCCCATTACATTTTCTGTGTAAAGTTTACTTTCGCATTTATCACATTGCATTATAGTTATCTGTCCATGTGGCCACCACACGGGCTGTCAACTTCCCTAGGGCACAGACCTTGCTTATTAATCTTTGTATCCATGTGCTTGGCGTAGAGCTTGACTTATTTAGATGCTGAACAAATATTGAGTATCCCCCATTTGATTATAGGCCTTTAAAAGAAGGTCTGGGATTCTTCATGTACCGTAAAAAGCACTTGGAAAGGATAACTGAAGAAAGTTGCTAATATTTGTACTACCAGCCTTTCCTTTGTCCCGGTTCTTTTGGGTTTTTAGGACAGGAACTGAAACCGAAAGGAGCATACAAACAAGAAGTCTAAGGTTGGGTGCAAAGGGGCTTGCACAAAATGAGGTGAGGAACTACCTGGGATGTGTGAGGGCAGAATACAGGGGGTTTGAAGGAGTGTATTTGTGTTCTTGGTATTTGAACAACACAAATAAAGGACTTGCCTCTTTTTTTCCTCTCTTTTTTCTTTTTTTGCTCATTCCTTCCGCCTCCCTCCCCTCCCCACCAGAGCTGGCTGCCTGCTCTCTATCTCTGAGTCTGTTTCTATTTTGTTTGTTAGTTTATTTCATTCATTAGATTCTTCATATGAGTGAAATCATATGGTGCTTCCTCTGACTGGCTTATTTAATTTAGTGTAATGCTCTCCAGGCCCATCTATGCTGCTGCAAAGGGTAAGATTTCCTTCTTTTTACGGCAAGTAGTATCCATGGTGTAAATGCGCCACAGCTTTTTATCCACTCATCTACTGAGGGGCCCTTGGTTTGCTTCCACATCCTGGCTATTGTAAATAATGCTGCAGTGAACACGGGGGTGCATATATTCTTTCAAATTAGTGTTTCGGGTTTCTTTGGATAAATTCCCAGAAGTAGAATCACGGGGTCAAGGACTTACCTTATTTTTGAACTCCTTTGTGTTCTTGAATTGTGTTCTTTTGATGACACCATTCTGGGATAGAACTACATGGGTCGCAGCTATTTAAATTTTGTATTTATTTAGTAAGGATCTGTGAAAGGAAGGAATAAAAAAGAGCTAGAGAGAAGGACAGTGAGGACTCAAGGAAGGAAGGAAAGGGCACATTAATGTCAGATTTCATAGTGGAGAACCTTGAATGTAAACCATCTACTTTCATTTCCATTTTGAAACCAATACAGTTCACCTGACTTATATATTAATTTTTCCTGAAATTAGTGAGATTTCCACTCAGAAGTAAGGGCCTGAGTGAGTCTCAGTGAGTATCAAAAGCATTAGGTGAAGCTCACTGTCATTAAGAAATTCAGCTGATCTTTTACTATAAATGAAATGAACACTGAATAGTAATTCTGATTAAAAAAGGAAGCATTTACCATGTTAAAAATACCTCAATTATTAGTTTTCAATATGAATTATTTTATAGTAGAGATCAAACTTTTTCCCCAAGGTAATTTTCCTCTTAAAATCCAGTGTTTTTATATAGCAGCATCATTCTTGGAATCAATAGAAATACTTTTTTTTTTTCTCAGCAACATATTTAGATATTGAGATTAATGTAATCTACTAAACGATACCCTGAGGAACTTTAAAATGGAACATCAAAAATATTCAAAGGGTATAAGAAATAAAATGAATTTCAAGAATAAATTAGTTTTTAGGATCATGTATAACTACTATTATGTAATATAATCCTGAATGAATTACCTGTTAGTGCTCATGAGCAAGCTAGAAGCTTATCTGAAAGGTTTCTTGAGGCTTTTTAGCATTTTAAAAAGTCAGGCTATTGATTACACAATCATAGAATTTTTAAAACAGAAAGAGACCTTTGAGGTGATCTTGCCAACCCTCTCATTTTATAGATGACTAAAATGTGCTTTTTAGCTAGCAGCACACTAAAAAGCCTTCAATGATGGTTCTCTACTAGGACAATGACTTCTCCTCTGGCCTAATCATTTCTTCACCAAATCACTGCAACACACAACTGGGAAACATGGGCAGAACAAATGGACAGTGTCAGCCCTCAGGGTTCTCTGGCATTCATAACATCCCTTCCTGCTGAGCTATCAAAACCTTGAACAGCAAGGCAGTTGTCTTTATTAATTGTTTTTGCCTCTAAAAGGGTGGATTTAGCCTGGCTGGTGTGGCTCAGCAGTTGAGCTTCGACCTATGATCCAGGAGATCTCAGTTTGACTCCCAGCTGGGGCACATGCCTGGGTTTCAGGCTCGATCTCCAGCAGGGGGCGTGCAGGAGGCAGCCAATCAATGACTCGCTCATCACTGATGTTTCTATCTCTCTCTCCCTCTCCATTCCTCTTTTTGAAATCAATAATAAAATTTTTTTTTTTTTTTAAGAAAAGGGTGGGTTTGCAGATACTAGGCAACACCACCTGAGTAGTTGTGGTAGCCAGAAAAGGATTATTCTTATCCTCATGAAATATGGCCCAAACACTCAGTACCAGGTGATTCTAGAGGGACTGCTTTTAGTGGGACCCTTGCTGTCAAGTCAACCTGGAATAGCAAGATCTACAGCAGAAAAGGCTGGTGCTTCCACTGACTCATCTATACACTTAGAGGTGGTAAGACACATGCTTCTCTTTAAAGGCAGTTTTATGAGCAAAGTAGCCTTTAAATATCTGTTAATATATTGAAAGACACTTAAGACTAACTCCATCACTGGAATGAATCAACCAGTACTGTAATGATTGGTTTACATATCTTTCTAGATAACTGGAAATAAATTCCTTGAGGGTAGGGATAGTTTTATTTTTCTCTGTATATCAAGCACCCAACACAGAAGAATATTACATAACTCTTTTGAATTGAACTTGTTGCTGTTGCTCTTGGTCTTGTAGGGCCTCATCATCTACATCTGGATGAAGATACTTGAAACAAATCTTGGACAATATGATAACAAGATAAACATTTAAAAAGTGCCTTTAATGTTCAAGGCTTTGTGAAGGATACAAAGTTAAATATGACATGGACTATCCTTTGGAGAGGCTTATAAGCTAGGGAAGCATACTAGTGTGCTAGGGTTGCAATAACAAAATACCACAGAATGGGTGGTTTAAACAGTAGATATTTTATTGGCTCACAGTTCTGTAGGCTAAGATCAAGGTGTAGGCAGGTTTGGTTTCTTCTGAGACCTCTTTCCTTGCCTTGTAGATGGCAGCCTTCTCCCTATGTTCTCATATGGTCTGTCTTCTGTGAGTGAACATTTTGTGTATCTGAATTTCCTCTTCTTCTTATAAGGACACCTTCTTATAAGGGCCCAACCTAACAGCTTCATCTTCATTTTAACTTAATCATCTCTTTAAAGGCCCTATTTCCAAATACAAGCACATTCTGAGGCACTGGAGGTTAGGGTGTCAACATATAAATTTTGGGGGAGAAAGCTCAGCCTGCAATAGGAAGAAATACAACAATAGGAAGAAAACAATAACAAATAGCTTTAATACCCTTCAGCTCTGATGAGAGGGATCTGGGAAGGCATCCTGGAAGAAGGAGACTGAAAGAACATCAGCAGGTAGAATGGAAGCCACAGTACCACTGATCATTACACAGGACGATCTTCTGTTATCAAATATGGAGTGACTGGTAAAGGATGGAAATCTTGTTAGTTAAATTAGTTGATCTTCTCTGACACACAGTAGATGTTCTAGCAATCTGCTTCTCATTCTCTTCAACAGACTCCATAATTGTCTTAACTTTACCACTTCCTTGAGAGAACTAAAATACAATGGTGACAGATTAGGCAGAGTTTGAATCTTTAAATCCAAAAAGCTGAACCGGTACACAGATGTGTACCCATTATTAGAAACAAATCTGGTAAACCGTGTATTACAAATAAATGGCTCAGAACAGCAGGAAACTTTGTAGCAGAAATCTGAGATGGAAGTTTGAGACGTAAGTGGGAGTCTAGAATAATCAAGACATTCTCTTGAAGTCATTTTACAAAAATCAATATGAATTTTTGAATATTTTACTTGGAAAGCCATTGTCTAACTGGGTGAGAAGGCCTTGTATCAACTACACTCATTTTTAGTCTCGTAAGTCAAAGTATCCTCAGTTAATATACAGTGCTGTAGTCTTTTTAAAAATTTTTAATCTATTTTTAAAAAATATATGTTTTTATTGATTTTAGAGAGAGAGGAAGGGAGAGAGAACAGGGGAACATCCATGAGAGAGAAAC
Source organism: Miniopterus natalensis (assembly GCF_054644295.1). Classification (NCBI taxonomy): domain Eukaryota; kingdom Metazoa; phylum Chordata; class Mammalia; order Chiroptera; family Miniopteridae; genus Miniopterus; species Miniopterus natalensis. The sequence goes on from NC_142081.1 coordinate 75,267,293, forward strand.
ATGAACATGGATTGGCTGCCTCCTTCACCCCCCCTACTGGGGATCAAGCCACAGCCCAGCCATGTGCCCTGACCGGAATCGAATTGGTGACATTTTGGTGCATGGGTCAACACTCAACCTCCCCCAGGCAAAAAGTTTGTTTTAAAATTTTATTGTGAATGACATTTTGTTTTATTATTTTATTTTATTATTTTATTTTATCTTATATATATATATTATTGATTTCAGAGAGAGGAAGGGAGAGGGAGAGAGAGAGAGAGAAACATCAGTGATGAGAGGGTAATTGATCGGCTGCCTCCTGCACGCCCCCCCTGGGGACTGAGCCTGCAACCCGGGCATGTGCCCTGACCAGGAATCAAACCACAATCTCCTGGATCTTAGGTCGATGTTCAATTGCTGAGCTGGGCGTATGTTTTTAATTTTTTAAAAATTTTTTGTTAATCCTCACCTGAGGATATTTTTTCCATTGCTTTTCAGAGAGAGTGGGGAGAAAGAGAGAGAGAAACGTCAATGAGAGAGAGACACATTGACGGGTTGCCTCCCCAGTTCTCCTCCACTGGGGATGAGGAGCAAACCTGCAAGCCAGGTACATGCCCTTGACCAGGAATTGAACCTGAGACCCTTGGGTGCAGGGGCCGACGGTGCAACCATTGAGCAACACTGGCCAGGGTGTGAATGATATTTTATTTAGTCATTTATTTACAACTGAAACTCTGGGAATTCAAAATTAACATCCTTGCCCTGAGCTTCTTATAGACACCCTCCCTCCTTAGGGGGGGCCTCTGCAGCCAGGACAGCTCTCTTGATTTTTAAGCCCACATGTGGCTGTGGGACCAACCCATTTTGTGTCTCCACCCCTCCTACAAGACTTGACGTGGCTTTTTCTGTATATCCTTAGTTATAGGGCTTCTGTTCAGCTAGACTTTAGGTAGTTCTCAATGAGGATTATTCTGTAATTTAGTTGTAATTTTGATGTAGTTGTGGGAGGAGGGCAACACAGTGTTTACCTTCTCTGCCATCTTGACAGGTAAGCTCCAATAGTTTTTAGTAGATTCATTAAAATTTTCTATATATGAGGTCATATCATCTACAAACAGAGCTTATTTTACTTTTCCCTTTTCAATCTGGATAATTTCATTTCATTTTCCTGGCTACCTGCCCTGGCTAGAACCTCCAGGACAATGTTAAATGAAGCAGCAAGAGTGGACATTGTTGTCTTGCTCCTGACCTTAGGGAGAAAGCATTCTGTCTTTCACTATTAAGTATGATATTAGCTGTGGGGTTTTCATAGGTGTCTTTTATCAGGGGTGACTTGGAAGAAGAGAGACAACAAGGAAGCAATGGAAAAAGAGATGTTGGTGAGACTGAAGATGTTGGTTGTATTAAAGGTCTTGTGCCCTGCCTATGGGACAGAGCCCCAGGAAGAAGGTAAACCCCAAAACTGAGGCATCCAAGAGCAGAACCTGACTATGCTATGCAGCACACAGGCAGATTAGATTTAGGGTTCAAAATAGAAACTGAGTTTAGTTTTAGAAAAATAAACTAAGTTATACTTTTTGCTCACTGAAATTGTGAAGTATCTCATAGTCACTGTATTGTTCATCACAAAAGAGCCTTTATATAGGGTTTTTTTTCACTCACAACTAGTAATGGGCATATATAGTAATAATTTCAAGTAATGCACTCTTTTTGGATGCCAGTCCTGTTCAATATGACTCAATCCAGTGTCTTAGTGAATAAAATTTTAAAATGCTAAAACATTTTTTCACATTAACGTTGATTTGTTAAGGAGTCTCCAGTGGATATTGCAGGGTACCTTTAATTGATTTGAAGTCAGAGGATAAATAGTACATTTATAGGAAAGACAATCTCACTTTACACAGAAATCAATGACATTTTACCATGTAAAGGCTGTTGAAATGCTGACTGAAGATGTGAATCTTGAAACATTCCCTTTCACACACCCAAGGGAATAATTTATTCATCTGTATAAAATTAAAAAGTGTACTTCCTTAATTTGTAGGATTGTTGTGTAATCAGAAGCAAGATTTCATGCAAAATGTGGACATAGATTATGATTTTCCTAGCAAGATAATCACCACACTACATTTTAATTAAAGGAAAAATCCATCTAAGTTCTTGATTTTGGCACTAGAATTCAAAATAAAAATACCTGAAATACTCCTTTTTCCCCAAATATTTACTCATTTTAAGAAGCCTAAATTATTATATTTGCTTACTTCATTTCTCCTTCTTGAAAACTTAGAATAGCATTGATATTGTGTATTGTTCTTTACTTTAAACCAGTGTATTTTAATCCTGGATGTACATTAGAATCAACTGGGTTGCTTTTAATATGTTTTTATTGATTTTTAGAGGGAGGGAAGGGGGGGGAAAGAGAAAGAAACATCAACGTGACAGAGAAGTATCTATTTGCTTCCTTCTGCATGCCTCTCACCAGGGATGGAGCCACAACCCAGGCATGTGCCCTGACAGGGAATCAAACTGGTGACCTTTCGGTGCATGAGACGATGCTCAACCAACTGAGCCACACCAGCCAGGCCCCAACTGGGTTGCTTTTAAAAAAATAACAACACCTGGGCCACAGGCACCCCTGAGAGTGGGAGCCTATCACCGCTATTTGTTAAGAGCAACCCAGTGATTTTAATGTACAGCCTGGATTGAAACTTGCTTTAAATGACCATTAGAACTGGTGAATTTTATGTTATGTGAATTATATCACAATAAAATTAAAATAATCTTCACCAGCAGGTATATAAAATTTTACCAATATAAAGTGTCAGACCCATGTGAATATCAGGTACCAGATGTACCAGTTTACCCAGGACTGAGAGGTTTCCCTACATGTGGGACTTTTGGTGCTAAACATGAGAGAATTCTGAGCACACTGGGAGAGTTGATTACCTTATACTATGGAGGAAATGACCTCTCTGGATGGGAGGGCCTCTTCCTCTCCTTAGTCAAGGTTATTTGAGGAGAAACAGATGCTTCCAGTTTCTTGTCCATCTAGGAGACACTCATCTTTGCTACTTCTCTACCACACACTCACTCAGTTATCATCTTGTCCTTTGGGGTGAAGACTCCACCACCTCATTGAAACTACCCTCTTAGGACCAACGACTTCTTATCTCCAAATCTAATGTCTCGCTAGTGTCTACGCGGATCCTTTCCTCCAGTCTTCCTTGCTTCCTGTAGCATAGTGTCAGACTGCTTTCCCTATTTCTCCTCACACTATTCCCACCTCCTTTGCTGGTTCCATTTCTTGTTTGTCTCCTAGGTGCAGACATTTTTCATGGTTCTGTTCGTGGCTCTCTTTTCTTACCTATACATGCTCATGATTTCACCTGAATCATTTCTGCATATATTCCCTATTGTCAGTAGCTGTTATCATGACCAGGATACCCATTACCCCTCAGTATCATTAGGGTGACAGGAGAATTGACCTGGCTTGCATAACCTTAGAAAATGTCATTGTCTTCATGGTGAGTCCTGGCATTTTAGGGGTCAGGGGTGTGATGTGACATCTAGGATAGATTCACAGGAATTTGACAAAGATTTACATTTCCTGTCTCAATAAACCGCCAACCCCATGAGGGACCCTCTCTTGTATCCCTAGCATTAAGCAAAGTACTTGGCACATAGTATGTGTTAAAAATAAAGAATGAGTAATCTTCAACATCAATACATTTTCAGTTGCAGCTTTCTGCTTTGGGCTTCTTCATAGGATCTCTAGCCTTCATAACACTTGTTTTAGCCATTGTTTGTCTTTCTCCATCAGAATATAAGCTCCATAGGGGTAGGAACTTTTAAAATATATATATATATATATATATATATATTATTGATTTCAGAGAGAGAGAGGGAGAGAGAGATAGAAACATCAATGATGAGAGAGTCATTGATCAGCTACCTCCTGCACGCCCCCTGCTGGGGATCAAGCCTGCAACCTGGGCATGTGCCCTGAACAGGAATCGAACCTTGATCTTCTGGATCATAGGTCACTGCTCAACCGCTGAGCCATGATGGTCAGGCAGGGGTAGGAACTTCTATACGCTTTGTTTCACTGCTGTATCTTCATTGCCTACAGTAGTGCCTGTTGTGTATGAGGATTCATTTGTTAAATGAATCTTTACCCCAAACTTATTCTTGTCCTGGATTAATGCCCTTACTGGTGGTGTTCATAGCACTATTGATTTTCCAGGTTATCCAGACTCAAATCCTTGCAGTCATTTCTGACTCTTCCCTCTCCTCTTTCTATATCCATTTAGTAAACTAATCCTTTCAATGGCTTTTCCAACATCTTTTAGGTTAATGTCATCCTTTCCACTCTCATTGCAACCATTATAAATTAGACACTTGAAAACTCTAACTGGGACTATGAAATAGAACCTTTTAAGTCTTATGTTCTCTTGTTTTTTTGTTAACTTTACTTAATTCTACATATCATTGCCAGATCAATCTTACTTAGAGCTCAGGTCTCATTATGTCACTCCCTTACTTGAGGCCCAACATTGTTTAAATACAGAATCCTCAATCTGGCATTTGGAACTGCCAAAATATGACCCAAATCTGTTGCTTCAATTTTATTTCCTACTTTTCTTGTATAGAATCCTTACGGTAAAGTGAACTGGGCTACTTGTTTTTTATTTTATTTTTTTGTTTTAATTTATCTTTATTGTTGAAAGTATTACAAATGTCCTCCTTTTCCCCCCATTGGTCCCCTCTACCTGGCACCCCCCTCCTCTCCATGCCTTCACCACATTATTGTCTGTGTCAATGGATTATTCATATATGAGTATAAATTCTTAGGTTAATCTCTCCCCACCCACCCAGCCACCTACCCCACCTTCCCTCTGAGATTCATCAGTCTGTTCTATGCTTCTATGTCTTTGGATCTATTTTGTTCATCAGTTTATTTTATTCATTAGATTCCACATATGAGCAAGATCATGTGACACTTGTTTTTTTCTGACTGGCTTATTTTGCTTAGCATAATACTCTCCAGGTCCCACCATGCTGTCCCAAAGGGTAAGAGAACCTTCCTTTTTACAGCTGCATAGTATTCCATGGTGTAAATGTCTGAGAGGATGCTTGATATGATTTCAATCTTCTTGAACTGTTAGAGACTTGTTTTGTTTACTAACATGTGATCTATCTTTGAGAATGTTCCATGTGCACTTGAGAAGAATGTATATTCTGCAGCTTTGGGGTGAAATATTCTGTAAATGTCAATTAAATCCATCTGATCTAGTGTGTCGTTTAGAGTCACTGTTTCCTTGTTGATTTTTTGTCTGAAAAATCTATCCAGTAAAGTCAGTGGGGTATTAAATTCTCCTACTATGATTGTATTGCTGTCGATCCCCCCCCTTAAAGTCCTCCAGAAGTTGTTTTTATTTTTCAGACTGTGTGAGTCTTTTGTTTTGAGTTGGGCCTCTTGTAGACAGCATATATTTGGATCATGTTTTCTTTTTTTTTTTTTAGAAATTTCTGTCTTCCAAAGTAGCTGTACTTTATTAAAAAAAACATGTCTTTATTGATTTCAGAGAGAGGAAGGGAGAAGGAGAGAGATAGAAACATCAATGATGAGAGAGTCATTGGTTGGCTGCCTCCTACACGCTCCCCACTGAGAATGGAGCCTGCAACCTGGGCATGTGCCCTGACTGGGAATCGAAACACAATCTCCTGGATGCTAGGTCAATGCTCAACTGCTGAGCCAACCAGGCTGGGCAGGATCATGTTTTCTTATCCATTCAACCACCCTATATCTTTTTATTGGAGCATTTAATCCATTTACACTTAAGGTTATTATTGATAGGTTCTTATCTATTGCCATTTTATTTCTTTATGCTTATGTTTCTCTTTCTACTTCAATTTCTTATTATAGCAGTCCCTTTAACATTTCTTGCAATGCTGTTTTGATGGTGATAAACTCCTTTATCTTTTTTTTTGTGTCTGGGAAGCTCTTTATTTCACCATCTATTTGGAATGATAGTCTTGCTGGATAGAGTATTCTTGGTTTCAGATCCTTGCTTTTCAGTACCTTGAATCCTTCATGCCATTCCCTTTTGGCCTGTAGAGTTTCTAATGAGAAATCAGCTGACAGCCTTATGGGAGCTCTATTGTAGGTAACAGCTTGCTTTTTTCTTGCTGTCTTTAAACTTCTGTCTTTGTCTTGAATTTTTTGCATTTTAATTATGCTGTGTCTAGACATGGGCCTCTTTGGGTTCTTCTTGCTTGGGACTCTCTGTGCCTCCTGAACTTGTGTGACTTTTTCCTTGACCAGGTTAGGGAAGTTTTCTGCCATTATTTCTTCAAACAGGTTCTCTAATCCTTGCTTACTTTCTACATTTCTGGTACTCCTATGATGCGAATATTGTTACATTTCATGTTGTCCCACAGCTCCCTTAAACTGTCCTATTTTTTAATTTTTTCTTTTTGGTTCTCTGATTGAGTGATATTTTCTACCCTGTTTTCTAATTCTCTGATCTGATCCTCAGCTTCCTCTAATCTGCTGTTTATTCCATCGAATGTATTTTTTATTTCTACTATGTCATTCTTAACTTCCTTCATAGTTTCCATATCTTTTTTCATGCTATTGAGCATCCTTACAATCAGTATTCTGAATTCTATATCTGATAGATTGCTTATCTCCATTTCATTTAGCTCTTCTTCTGGAGAATCCTCTTGTTCTTTCATTTGGGCCTTTTTTTTTTTTTTTTTTTTGGTTTCCCTATTTTGGCTGCCTGTTTGGATTTGTTTCTATGTATTAGGTAGATGGTCTGGAACTCCCAGTCCTTTGGATGGACTCTGGTACAGGCCAACGGCAGATGCTGTTTGTGATTGGCCTTAAGCACCCTGTTTGAAACTTTCCACACTTCACAGCTTATAGTTCCCTTTACTGGGGCTGGGTGCATTTGTAAAGGACCAAGATGTGCACCAAGGTCTGCTTTTCCAAGCCCTGGGTCCAGAAGCAAATCAGGCAAAGACTTAAAGCACCCAGAGGCTGATTGTTATTCAGTCTCTTAATGAGCCTCAGGCTATTCAAACTCCACAGGGTGGGGCCAGAGATTTTCAAACAGGCTGAGGCAATTCCTCCCCCCCTTAGGCAAAAGTTGCTTGGATGGTAAATGTCTGCCTGAGAAGGGTGTCCTCTGCCATACAGTGGAATAACTCTGCATAGGAATCCAGATGGCTGCCCTCTGAACTCTGTCCCCCAAGCCAGCAGCCCTAGATTCTCCTTAAACAGCTCTAGTCCAATTTGCCTTCCCTCCACTGGAGTCCAAGGTGTACATGAAACTTTGTGCATTGGCCCTTTAAGAGGGTGCCTGCATTTCCAGCCATTTCTCCCTGGCAGACACAAACACTGCTGCTTTTCACAACCAGATGTTATGTGAGCACCTTTCTCAGTTCTGGTACTGTGGGCTGGGAAGCCTAGCCTGGGGTTTAGGCCCCAGAGTTCTCAGTGGGAACCCCCCCATAGCTGAGATGTCCCTCTGTACCTTCAGCTGCTTCCTGTGGGAGCCCAGGTAGCCCTCTCACACCTCCATGCTTCCTACCAGTCTCTCTGCAGTCTCTGGTTTAAGTTCTTGGTTATGAGGGTGCTCTCCAGCTGGACTTCAGTTGATTATTCATGATGGTTTTTCTATATTTTAGTTGTAATTCCAGTTTGATCCTAGGAGAGTGTCAGTGTAGCTTCCACTCAACCTGCTGCCCTGTTGGAATCCTACCTGTTTTTTGAATACTCCTTGAACTTTTCTACCTCTGTACTTTCTCATGCAATTGCTTTCTTACCAGCTGTTTCTTGTGGATTTGCTTTTGTATGGCTAAATATTATCCATATATTCTAATCTTTTGATTCATCGATTTTAAAAACTGACCTATTGTGGTAGATGAGGATTTAGCTCTTTCACTCTATCATACTTCACCTCTGTGCCAGATACCTTCTGTTGGTCCCTCTAGTTCTACCATCTATCTGCTGTCTGTCCCAGGAGTCTCACCTATATGGACCACATGTATGTCTTCCATACTCACTGGCTTCTTGTTGGGTTTGGTCAGTGGAGAGCAGATAGGAAGTATGAGGGAGGTAAGTGAGAGAGATTAGGGTATTTATTACCCCAACTTCCAGTGTCCCTCAAACAAAGGTCATTGTTTCTTTCAAAGTGGTTTTCTCACAGTTTTCTTTTGGATTTTGGAAATTACTCCCTTCCTTCCTTCTTTAGTTGGGGCTTCCCTATATAGGCATGATTAATTGAATCATTGACCACGTGATTGAACTCAATCTCCAGTATACCTCCGTTCCATGAATTAGGCCAAACTGGGCTGATGTCACCTGGCTCAAAGCCCCAAACTTTTAATCACATGGTTGGTCTCTCTGGCATGCCAGCCTCCACTCTAAATTATTTTATTAGCATAAACTCAGATATGGTCCCAAGGGGCTCATGAATAACAAAGACACTCCTATTGTTTGGGAAACTCTAAGGATTTAGAGTCTCCTTCCCAGGAACCAGAGATGAAGGCCAGTGAAATTCTTTATTATTCAAAATGTACATACTATAAACACGACATCGCTTTTGATGTTGAGCTTGATCACTTGGCTGTGGTAATGTTTGTCAGATTTCTCTACTGTAAAGTTTGTCTCCTTCCATCCTTTTCATACTTTACTCTTTGGAAGAAAGTCACTGTTTACATTTAAGGTATTGGGAGTTATGTTCAACTTCCTTGAGGAGGAATTATCTACATTAAATTATTTGGAATTCTTTGACAAGGGAGATTGTCTTTCCTCCCCATTTATTTACTTATTTATCTTTTATTTATATCAGTATGAACTCATGCATATTTTATAATTTGGGTTATAATCTAATAGTACTTTATTGCTCAAGATTTTCTAGCTTTGGCCATTGGGAGCTCTTTCAGTTGGATACTGTATTCCCCCATTACTGAGGTTTTTTTTTTTAAAAGCAATTCCTTATTTTCTGGCACTACAATATGCTATAAGCTCATCTTGTACATTTCTTGCCCAGTCCTAGAGTTAGCCATTTTTCCAAGGAGTAGTGGTTCCTTTTATTGAAGAATGGTATTATCTACATTCTTTTAAATCATTTTCTTTTCTTCCTGACTCTTTGCTTTTAACTTCATTTTTGGAAATAATATTACTAGTTAATGCTCATTCCCATTTTGATTTGGTTGGGATTAGCAAAATCTAGAAACTCTAAACCAGAGCCTACCTATTCTCTTGCATAGTAGATGAAAACAGAACTTAAAGTAAAAATTGAAGTTGCAAGCCCTCCGTGTGTTTCCTTTTTGATAATATGCAGGACCCCTGAAGGGATGGAATAATCTAATGTGAGATAGAGAAGTGCAGCTCAGGAACCTGTAGGATGAGGTGTGGAAAAGAGCAAAAGAAAATATGTTTTTGACTTCATAATTTTTGCCTCAATTTTTACTTTGGAGACTTAACACTGGAATTCTGTCTCCAGAAGGCCTGGGTTATCTTTTTTCCCCATCAACATTTGACTATGAAAAATTCAAACATATAGCAAAGTTGAAAGAATTTTAGAGTGAAATCGTTTTATAGGGAAAGCTATTCATACCACCTAGATTTTACTATTAACTTTTTACTCTGCTTTTTCTATCTATTTATCTATTAATCCATCTTATTTTTAAATGCATTTTAAATTGCAGACATCAGTATACTTCTTCCTAAATACTTCTGTATGTTTATCAATAACTAGAGTTCGATACAGTTTTTAAAATTTAAAATTTACATACAATGAGATGTGAAAATCTTCAGTGTATATTTGCTGAGTTTTCACACCTATGCATGAGTAACCGAAACCACTATGACAATGTGGAACATTGCTATCACTCCAGAAATGCCCCTTTTCAAATAAATCCTGCCCTGCCCTTCTCCAGAGGCAATCTAATTTTTTATCCACCATGGGTTAGAGTTTTGCCTGTTCTGGAATTTCATATAAATGGAATCATGCAGAATGTACTCTCATGTGTTAGGTTTCTTTCACTAACATAATTTTTTTTTTGGACATTTACCTGTCACTGTATGTTTGTTCCTTTGCTTTTTATTTATAAATACACAACAATCTAAAAATCTGTTTTTAATACTTTGCCAAGAACAACAGGGCCCTGGCTGGAGTTGCTCAGTGGTTAGAGCACTGGCCTGTGCACAGGAGGATCTCCGGTTTGATTCCCAGTCAAGGGCACCTACCTGGGTTGCAGGTTCCATCCCTGGCCCTGGTCAGGGCGAGTGCGGGAGGCAGCCAATCAATGTCTCTCTCTCTCTCTCTCCTATCTTTTCCCCTCCTCCTCCTTTCCACTCTCTTTCTAAAAATCAATGGAAAAAATATCCTCACTCCTCAGGTGAGGATTAAAAAGAAAGAACAACAACAGGGTCTGGTCAGTCTTCAATGATATAGGCCAGAAGAGAGCCTATAATCGTCTGTGTTCCTTCCATTTTGTATTGTTTACTCAGAAGGGGCTTTGGACAAGAATTTATTTGGCAGAACCTGAGGTTAGGGTTGCAGACTCTCTGGAGCAAAAAAGTCAAGAATCTAGGTTCCAAAGACAGAATAAAAACCATTTCCAAAGTGAACTAATGATGCAAAAAGTGAAAAATCCACATATAATTCTTATGTCGCATTTAAGGAAGGCAATAAATGTGCTTTTGCTGTTGTGCAGCATGTCTAAACTATTTTGCCTTGATTTTTCTCAAAATTACTTGAGGAAAAGTGAAGCTACACACCTTTGTTCTCTTTAGTTCTTACTTTAATTCAGTATGAGTTTGGAAGATAAACCTACAGATTATTAAGATTATTCTCTTCATGTTGTATATGAAGAAACAGAGAGTTAACTAATTGGTCTAAAATCATATAGTTAGTTAGTAGCAGAGTCCTGACAATATTCCAGGCTTTCCAACCTCTATATGCCACTGATATTTCCACTATGCATTTCTGTCATAATAGCTAAGGCAATAGCTCGGTAACTCCCGAGCCCCTACAATGTGCTTGGCACTGGGCTTTGTATAGATGATATAGATTATCATTATGATATAGCTCTGGTCCACAAATACCACAGAGTCCTATGTAAGAGAAAACACAATTAGAAAATTGTAAAAGACAATGTGTAGTAAGGTCCTAAGTTGGATAGAATTTAAGATAAAGTGCTATGAATGCATGCAGAAGTTATATTGTGCCTCATTTTAAATAATTCTGGCTGTGTTATGGCAATATTGAACTGTAATTGAAAGCAGGTTTATAAGAGAGACCTGAAATAGGCTAGCTTTGCTAACTTAAATGTATAAAATGAAAGCAATCAAATTGTACCTTAAATTAATGCTCTGTTAAATAAAATGTTAACAATTGTTAAGGAAGGTAAAGATTCATACTTGATGAAATTATTGTCGAAGGCTTTATGAAAAAAAGTAGGGTTTTAAACATAATTTCAAGGAATGATGCAATTAAGAAGGCTCAATGGTTGAGCATCGGCCTAAAATCCAGGTGATCGGGGTTCAATTCTCAGTCAGGGCACATGTCCGGGTTGCGGGCTCGATCCCCAGTCAGGGGAGTGAGGGAGGCAGCCGATCAATGACTCTCGCCGTTGATGTTTCTATCTCTCTCTCCCTCTCCTTTCCTCTCTTTGAAATCAATAAAGATATATATTTTTAAAAAGGGATTATAAACTATTGTAATTGGGACATGAACAATATTTTAATGAAAATTTGAATATCTTGTAAATTAAAATGTGATTTCAATGCAGTTCAAGAGAAGGCCATTAAATATGTTTATGGGTCTGTGAAATAAATTACTTTTAACCAGAGTTAATGAAGCTTATATTTATGAGAAGCTTAGAGGTGGAAATGCCTCCTGAATTAAGCAGATTAAGTAATTGAGTAAGGACCTAGATTTCTTCCTGCAGAGGTGGTGCTATTTTGCCCAGGTGCTTCTCCTGTGATAGCTGGTCCAAATGGAATATTGTGTTTTCAACAATATTCCTGTTAAAGGTAATGAGAGACCTGTATTTCTATTTTGCTTTCAACAATTTGCCTTTAAACAAAACAAAACAAAACAAAATAACTAACATCCCTGACTCCTCGTTTCCTTATCTAGAAATGGGATTAATAATAACTTCCCTGCCAAACTCAAGTTAGTTGTAAAATCTTAACAGAGCAGTGTGTGTGAGAATGCTTGAAAATCTTCCAGATATAAGATTTGGTAAATAATAAAATTGTATAGGTTATGGTTCAATGAAGAGTCAAAGAAAAAATTTTTTCTTTTTTAGAAATGAATTCTGTAGAGTTCTCTGCAGCATTGACTTCTAGATTCTAATAGGCATTAATACATTTTTCCTGAGGTGTAGATAATGATATGATATGTGTGCAGTGTGATTAATTGTATTAATTGGGATGATTTACAACTGTATAGTTAGCTGTTATTTAGAGTGTCATTGGAAAATTGTTTGTATTATTTATACATTAAGTACAAAAAATTGTTTGCTTCATACTTGTATCGATTAATTACATTATTGAAGAATGATGATGAACTGTTAATGCAGACCAAGAATGGAGCTACAAATCTAGTTTCTTACCTAACTGAAGGGTAGGTTACTTGATTATTGAGAGAAAAGCGGAATAGAAGAACTGTAATACTATCTAATTTTTCTTCCACTAATAAATGAGTTCAGTTGTTATTAAGGGTGGGTTCATTTGTTACTAAGAAAAACAGAACTTGGTTTGTGAAGCAGAGAGTCTTCAATTTAATGCCTCCATGTCTCTATTCTCTAGTATCTAATATTGTAATATTTTTGGAGGGGATTAATATTATAAAAATTAATGAATTATTAGTATTCAAATAATAACATTTAATAACTCTCAACAAAGGTTCAAAATACACAAAGGATTTAATTTCCTAACAAAATATGCATATTTTTTCACATGGTAAAAAGAATTTCTGTTATATGACAATTATATTTCAATTAAAAAATCTGCCTACAAGATAATATACCTTGACTATATTCTTACAAAAGTCTGAGTTACTGAGTATTAGTTACCCATTGCTGCATAATCAATTACCACAAACTTGGCAGCTTAAAACAAAACATTTATTATCTCACTGTTTCAGTGGGTCAGGAATCTCGGCTCAATACAGTCTTTTGCTTTATGATCTCTCACAAAGCTACACTGAAGGGGTCAGCCATGCTTGGAGTCTCATTTGAAAGCTCCACTGGGAAGGATCCACATCCAATCTCATGTGATTGTTAGTAGAATTCAGTTCCTTGCAGGCTGTTGGACTGAGGGCCTGTTATTTGTTTGCCACATGACCTTTTCCTTAGTCAGTTCACAGTATGGCAACTTGCCTCATCACAGCCAGCCAGGAGATCCCCTAGAAAACGAAAAGTTACAATGTTATGTAATGTAATCACAGAAGTAACATCCTATCATCTTGGTTGTATTCTATTGGTTAGAGGCATGTTATAGGTCCTGTTCACATTCAAGGGGGAGGGGATTACACAGGGTGTAAATACCAAGAGACAAAGATCATGCTGGGCCTTCTTAGAGTCTTAGAGTCTGTGGTAAAAGAACTGATTAATTTGACCTCTGATATAAGCTACAAAGAGACAGAGATATCCACTTAGATGTTCACTAAGAAATCATATTCAATTAATTCTATAATCCAGAAGGAATTGGTGGAAACAGCTGAATAGAATTCCAGTTTGCTATATAGTATCACAGACTAAGGAGTTTAAACTATTAAAATAAGCACATTATTTTCTTCTACCACTATTCTGTTCTTTCTCCAGTGCTGTCAGCTATGAAATGAGATAGCCTTACATCACACCCTGGAAAAGTTGTAAGGAATTGCACTTCAGAAAAGCATTAGAGAAAAAGACAATCTCATATGTATATAGATTTTATCAACAAGTGGTGTATTTCATAAGCAAATGGTGTTGATTTTGTTATATTGGTAACTGATATCTATTAAAAATGGCATTCTCAGTGCACATTGCCGGCATATTCCTCACAGAAATAGCCTCAGTTTAATAAAATAGTAATTCTTGCACATGATTAGAAATTCGCAAAAGAGACTCAAAATGGCACTAATGTAATAAGGTCGTTGACTTTGAGTAAATGACAAAACTTCATCAGGTAATTAAAAGAGCTCTTTGTATTCCTAACCAAGTCAAAACATCAGCCATTAAATTACTTAGGAAATTATGCCCCAAATTAACTACTATGCAAAAACATTTTTATTTGTTTTGAAGACTAGCAAAGACTGGAAAAGCTAAAATTGGAAGAGATTTAGTAATTAACACTTCAATAATATTTGGAGTTTTGAGTTATGGTTAGTGGCTGAGAGTAAGTTCATTAGCTTGAATCAAGGGTGGTCAGGAAAATTCCATTTTATTTTAATTAAAAAAATTGATTTCGTAGGGGAAGGGAGAGGGAAAGAGAGAATCATAGATCGCTGCCTCCTGCATGCCCCCTACTGGGGGATCAAGGCAGAAACCTGGGCATGTGCCCTTGTAGCAGGAGAGTAAGAAGCTAGGAAAATCCTTGGGCAAGTGACATGGGGAAACTGAGACAAGAAAATTAAACAAGGCCAAGCAGTCTGGGCAGCTTGCAGCCAGCTTGTGAACTGCAAGACCTTCTCTTCCCTAACCAAGGACACTTGAGAGCAAACAGTTTATACCCTCCTCCCTAACCTGAGAATACACAGCTTAAACCACCCTGGCCTGGGAAAATAGAGAACAAAGACCCAATTAATGCCATTTGTGCCAGCTAAACCCAAGGACAGAGGAAGTTGGGGAACAAATAACAAAAACCCCACTAAAGCCAGACAAATCCAAGATAAAAGTAAAACAGTAAAACAGATCAAAGAATTATCGAAGACTCCCCTATACACTCATTTTGATGCATCAGCATATTTAAAAATGCACCTGGAAAGCTGATGAATATTCTACTGAAAGCCTCCCTGAAGATTCTTGCCTGCAGAGAAAAAAAAAATGGATAAAAAGCCCTGAGGACAAAGACTCAAGGTGGGCTCACTCTAGAGCAAGCCCATGCCCCTTTTTGGGCATGAACTTTTTATTTCTTCCTAATTTCTAAGGGTCCTCATGAGACTTGCAGCCAGGGGAGCAGTGGGCAGCGGCAGCTAGACCCAGGCTCACCTCTGCTCCTGTCTCTAAGACCCCCTTTTTCTCTGATTCCCAGTGAGCTAAAGCAGCCTAGGCTCATGGCTATTACTGTGCTTTTCACTTCCCAGTGAGCTAACAGCAGCTCCACCTCGGCTCACTTCTTTGCTATAATGTTTCTAGGGAGCCAAAGCAGAGCACCGCCTAGGCTCTCCTCTGTTGTTTCTTCTACCCTAATTTCTTCCTTTGTTTCACTGTCCGCAGCATTACTAAACATACTCTCAAATCTGTGTGGACTTGTGTTGTGAAATCTTTCCTACAGGAAGTCAAGGACCCACACACTACAGGCCGGCCTGAAGCAGACCTGCTCCAAGCTGGACCCTGTCCAGTAACACCCTGACTGGGAATCAAACCATGATCTTCCGGCTCATGGGTCGACGTTCAACCACTGAGCCACACAGGCTAGGCAGGAAAATCTCATTTTATTTTTAAGCTACAGAAGAAGATGCCTGTGGAAAACTGATCCAAATACACCCTGTAAGGTTGGTTGGTATGAATTAGAGCACTTCAAGCAGCTTAAGAGCTGTGCGGAAGGCCGAAGACAAAGATAAACTTCATACTTTTAAGTGTGCCAGTTTATCCTAGAGCAAACTGATGTTATAACCCTTAATGTTGATACTTCTGCTCTTTTGTTCTAAATCAGAATATAGATGCATTTTGAGAGATTATAGTGATTTGGTAGCTCATGTATATAAATGGATTGAACAAATTTTGTGCCTGCAATAATTATGCCATATCATATATAATATATATATGTATGGTTAATACATCCTAAGTAGAAAAGATTAATAAATAAAATGACAAGATTTGGTACTAGAACACCAAATAAACTAAGATATTATGTAAACCACATGATTTTAGAGGATATGCTCACATTCTGGTAGCAGCATAAAACAACAAAAATCGACATCATCTCCTTTTCCTTGAAGAAAATAGAACTTCACATTAGCTGAAGTGAAGGTTTGGTATATTGATGGGGCTCTGCTTTGTCATTGTCCTTGGTATGCTCTCTAAAGCGCACAGGAAAACTCTTCTGAATACAGAATGAAGTAGGTTTTAGCAAACTCTTGTAGAATCTACTTATGTCTTCTAATCTCCAGGACAGAACTGAAGAGTAGGAAGGACTTGGCTAAAAGAACACTTGGAGGGAATGAAATAAAAAAGTGAAATCATGGGACTACTAATATACCCTGTCTGCAGCAAATATTTGCTTTGGATGACAAATAGTTCTAAATTCTGGCTAGTTGTCTTCTATTTTAGAACAGGATCTTCTTTGAAGCTTTAAACTTTAAATGGAAACTATCTTCAGCTATAATGTGAGCACTGTGACCTTTGTCCAAGGATTCAGTTCAATCTTATAAATCAGAAATTCAAATATCAAATCACCCATGATTTAACCAGTTTGGATATTGGCATTTAGAAACCCATCCTGTCTCATTCTAGAGGTGGATTTTTAGTCATTAGGAGGCATATCCTCAGAAGCCTATCCAGTCTAAGAATATACATATGTTTGCTTTAATTTTTAAAAATAAGAATGGGAGCTTCTTCAACAGGGCTAGTCTATGTTATCTGAGGTAATGAAAGGCCAGCCAAGTCTTTGATATGGGAAAATCCACAAACTTCCTAAATCAGGTTTCCTACAGAGTCTGGCACAGTGGGAAGCTGTTTACCTAAGCAGAATTACTTTATACTTTAATGTGAAAAGTTGTATTAGATGTAGGTAAGGGACAGTTTCATGCTTAGTCATGAGCAGAGAGACTTGGAAACAAATCATACTGTGGGACAAAGTAGGGTCAACCAACGGGGTTGTCATTCAACCAGTCCATAGGTGGGGTGAGGTTTTCATGTCCGTGAGCCCTTTGGACGGGATGAGTGGTTCAGCTGGGGACAAGAACCTTAAACTTAAGGCGTTGGCACTAGCTTTTGAGCTTCATTTAGCATATTCAACAGAGACAGGAAACCGTCCGTAACACCCTATTTTTCCTCAGTGAGTTGAGCAAAGGAGCAAAGCATGTTCTCACCTGAGCCCTTGGTCACCTAAGGAGGGTAGTAGTTTTGTTGTTGTTGTTTTGTTTGTTTGTTTGTTTGTTTGTTTTGAGAGGGCAAGTAATCAGGCAGGTGCAAATGCTTCCTTTCCAGAAAACAATACAAGATATTACCATACACACAGTCAGGTGACATTAAAAAGTATCCTCTTTCTTTTGATCAGTATTTATAAATTTCTCGAACGGGTAGATAGAAACTTAATCTTGTTAAATGCAGATTCCAACAGCGTTGTACCTGTGAAGTGTCCAGATGTCCACCTGAATTTAATCCTCAAGGTCTTTATCTATCCATATCAGCATCCACTGGGATGCCACATACTTAAAAGTGCTGATTGTTGCCAAATCTTCCCTTGTTCTTGACATTAAGGTCTCTTAACGACCAGCTTTCTCTCAGCCACTCCTGTGGCTCCTTGCGGAGGCAAACCCTATGAGGCTGTCTCGGACTGTCGGCCTAAACATAGCACTCGGCCGTTTTTATTCTGTGATCCTGCCACTGTCTGGGAAGGGGGGCATTAATTCTGTTGTTCTCACATTCCTCAAGCTGATTTGGGGCTCTGTTCTCCACCTCCCACACCTCGGCTCAATTTTTGAGTGAACAGGGGTCACAGTATATGGGGTTCCTTCTTAGGAGCTATAACAGGCATCGATTATTTTAACTTCAAATAACAGAAATCCTAACCAACAGAGGCTGAAACAACTATCTCACCCAACAAGAGGTTTGGAGATGCAGGCCGGGACTGGCATAGCAGCTTAACTATACAACCAAAACTTCATCTTCCCGCCATACTTTTACTTTGTTACCCTTAGACATGGGCTTTTGTCATTGTGTTTGTCATCATTGTGCTTGTCAAGATCACAAGATGACTGTTACATCTGCAGGTGTCACATCCACGGTCAAGATGGGAAAAGGGGTAGCACCAACTATGTTCCACTTTATCACAAAAGCAAAAGCGCCCGGCCGGGCGGGGCTCAGCGGTTGAGCATCGACCTAGGATCCAGGAGATCGCGGTTCAATTCCTGCTCAGGGCACATGCCCGGGTTGCAGGCTCCATTCCCAGTCGGGGGTGTGCAGGAGGCAGCTGATCAGTGACAACTCTCATCATTGATGTTTCTCTCTCTCTCTCCCTCTCCCCTCCTCTCTCTGAAGTCAATAAAGATATATTTAAAAAGAAAAGAAAAGAAAAGAAAAAGCTTTCCCAGCAGCACCTCCCTCCCCAAATTTTCCTTACACTACATTGTTTGGAACTAGGTCATACATGCCCAGAGCTATAAATGAGACTAGAAAAGTGAGATTATGAATTTCTAGCCTCTATAGTTGAAGCTGGCAAGGAAACGGGGTTGAGAATGTTATTGTGTTATTCAACTACCAATATCAGGCATAAGAACCCATGTATGTCTAAGTTCTTACTTTTCTTCTATCTACAGCCTCCACAATCCTAGAAAATTTAAAATAGTCTTTCTAGAACAAATATTTAGTTGGCTTACTCAATACCCATTTCCAATCACTTTCTCCATTGCTTTCCTCTACTCTATAGGTTAGAGATATCTAAATGCTTGATTTCTCAGCTCCTCTTGTGTCTAAGGGCAGTCATGTGACCTGGTTCTAGTCAATCTGATGCGTATGTGGCTTCCCTTCCTAAATAAAAAAGGCAAAGACTCACTAGGAAAAGTTTTTTTATCTTTGTCATTCCTATCTTCCTGCATGAAACATAGTCTTGATTCCTAAAGGTGCAGCAACCATATTGTGACTATGAGGGGACAAAAATAAGGACACTAAGATGATGAAACAAAAAGAATGAATTTGGGACGTAATAACATAGTGGATCTACTGCATCAGACCTGTAGAGTCTACCTGTGAGCTTTTCATACAAGACTAATATATCCCTACTTGTTTAAGACAGTGGTTGAGTTTCCTGCTACTTGTAGCCAAATGTAATTCTTACATAGGCAGGAAACAATTATATCATCATGTAGTTCTTCCAAATCTATTGTTTTGCCAGAGCTGTCCCATTCTCTTAAAAGTCCCCAACTTTCAAAATTCAAAAGCAAAGAGGTAATCTCTTTTCTCTAACATTTTGCTGTGTCATAAAATGATACCAAATGCGAAAGGCTATATGAGGTACAAGGAATTATAAGGGGGGAAATCCTTGCTAAATATTACAAACTATGTCTCACCATAGTTACAAGTACACAGAAACCAACCAAAATTAAGCCAAGGCAGAAAGAGAATTTGTTGGATGGATACAAGTATATCTCATAGACCCAAGAATAGAAAGTATAGTTGAACCTCACTATGGACTAGAAACAGGAAGGAGAGCTGTTAGGAACCAGTGCAGTTGTTCCCCCTTCCCTCTCTGGACACCTGATCTCTTATGATCGGCTTTCTTCTTCTCTCACGGTATTGGCTTTTTTCGCTTCTATGTGCCAGCCTTAGTGCAAATGCAAACTAAGATTGAATAATATCTTTTATTTTAAAAAATTTCTGGAGAAAGAATCTATTTAATCCAATTTTGGTTGCAGGTCAATCTTTAATCCAATTAGTGACCACAGGGATGGGGTCAAATGACTTATGAATTCTTAGGAACTAAGGGAGAATACTCTTTTGAGCAAAGACCTTGTGTGTGTGGCAGTGGTTGCTGGAGAAGAAACAATAGACATCTTTGGCACTCTCCTGAAACGTAAATCAAATTAATGATTCATTCATTCTACAAACATTAGTCTCACTTTTTCCTCCCCTGTTCTCGCTTAGAGAGCGTGAGTGCTGTTCATCTAGTTGCCCACGTCATAAACCTCTATACAACCATGAATCATCACAATAGCTAACAACAGTTAATGAATATGTGTATTATGTGGTAAGCATTCTACATGCACTATTTTAAATTCAACCTCACAACAATCTTAAAGGTAGGTATTATCTATTTTATGGATAAGCAAAGTGAAATTTAGAGATGTTAACTTAAGCTTTCAACACGACTCTCGGACTACTGCAATAACCTCCTGTCTCCCTGACTCTGATATTGCCTCTCACATCATTCCTCACCTCCCCGTAATCATAGTAGTATTTCTAAAACACAAATCTTATCATGTTACTTTCCTGCTTAAAACTCTTCTATGGTTCCCTCGGGATAAAATCCAAATTTCTTCACATGGTGTACAAAGCCTTTCATGACTTGGGCAACCTCATCTTTACCAACTTCCATCGTAATCTCTTTCAATTCTGCACCTCACACTCTATGCTCAAGCCACATAGATTTTTTTTTTTTTGCAGTGCTGAACAGTTTGTTTCTTACCTCTGCACAATAACTCTGTAGCTGTTGTTCCAGGAGACTCCTACAAATTACCCACACTTGGGATTCAGCTTAGATGTTACCCTATCCAGAAGCATTCCTCGATTAAATTGGGTGCTCTTTCTTTGCACTGCCTCATTCAGTGCCTTTCTCTGATACTTAGCACATCATTCTATAATTGTTTGATAACTTACTTTGTCTCTCTCCGTGTATTGTCAAGTCCTTGAGTGAAGGGATTATGTCTGGTTCACTGTTAAGAACTCTAAGATTAGATCCGGTCTGCACCGCTCAGCGGTTAAGCATCAATCAACCTATGATCCAGGAAATTGCAGTTCCATTCTTGGTCAGGGCACATGCCCAGGTTGCGGGCTCCATCCCCAGTGGGGGTCATGCAGGAGGCAGCTAATCAATGACTCTCTCATCATTGATGTTTCTATCTCTCTCTCCCTCTCCTTTCCTCTCTCTGAAATCAATAAATACATATTAAAAGAAAAGAAAAAAAAGAAAAAGAAAACTCTAAGATTAGTGTAGCGCTTGGCACATAGTAGCAGTTCAATAAATATTTGTTAAATGAATGAGTCTTCAGTAGAAGTCTGGAAGAACTTGCAAAGCTACCTGGAAGAAACAGATATTTAGTATTTTTTGTTTTGTGAATGGATTGTTCTGACAGCTATCCTCTTTATTCCTATTCTTTTGGCCTATTATATACAAATTGAGCAGATAAACATTTAAAAATTGATAAAATTAATTGAGGAAACATCACAAAATAATAAGAAAGTGATATAAAACAATAAGCTAAATGTGTCAAACCTAGTGAAAGCCAAAGAAAGCTGAATGAAGCAGTAAGTTTGTAAGATTAGAGTAGAACAAGCAAGAAACTGATTTTTTCCCAGAGCTTACTAAATTGAATGCACTTTGCTGGTAATATCTCATTTGATCCTCACAATAATTCTCTGAGGTGGATATGTTATGCCTGTATTAAAGATAAGAAAATTAAAGATCAGATTAGAACAAAATAAACTGAATGATTATACAACAAACTCTACAGATAGGAGTTAAAATCAACCTTAGAAAATATTACGGAGATATGGGAAGGTAAACCACCCTCCACCCTAAATGATCCTCTTTCTGGGTCTGGTTCCTTTATCGGTTTTCCATCTTTCCTTCCTAAAGCTATTTCCGTCACTCTCTCATCCACTTTGGATGTGGAGATACTGCCTCCCACCAAGATAAATTCCACCTCCTTCCCCAAGCTTTCACTCGCGTAAGTTCTTTCTTGAGCAAATCTTGCTTCATTAGATCTGCTTTCTGATTTAGTTAAACTTTTTCGAGCCTAGCGAAGCACCCCATCTTCTCTTTCAGGTAACTGTCAGCAACGCAGCAGCAAATATCAACACAAAGCAGATTATTATTGTAGATCACGCGGGGGAGGGGGTAAAGTATTTAACTGTAGCAGTGTTTAAGTGACTATTCTGCGAAGTGCGAAAACTTGAAATCATTTTCAAGTTCCACTATTTCAACTTCTTTTCAGTTACGGCAAGTTTCTAAACTTTCTAACTCTCCTTTTTCTTGCTAAAGAAAAGAAAACCGGAATCTCCTATCTACCTACTCCAGGACTTCTGTGAGGATCAAATGAGACGAATTACGTGAAAACCCTGCACAAAGATTGGTTAAACACTGTAAAACGTTTGTGCCTGGCTACGAAGGAGACTATGACGGGTTGGGCTCTTGGGCTGAAGAAATGCAAAGGAGGCTAGTTGCTAAGGAGAGGACGCCGGGCGTTGCTACGTGACGTCATTACCCGGCGCCAGCAGCGGCAGTTTCCGGGCTGGGCTAAGGGGAGCCTTCGGCGCCATGGGGCCTTGGCAGCGTTTGCTGCTTTTGGGTGGGGTGTCGCTTCGGGGTGGTGGCGGGGCCTGTGCCCCCCCTGGGGGAAGCCGAGTGTTGGTTTGTCCGCGCCAGGTCCGTGGTGCAGCAGGGCGGGGGGAGGGCAGGACGGAGACGCCGGGGCGGCGGGGCGGCGGGCGCGCTGGGTGCCTTCCGCCGTCTCTCCCGGGCCCCGCCCGCTTGGCGGCTCGGGGGGACCCCAGTCGGCGGGAGGTCCCCGCTTTCCAGGCCGGCCCCCAGTAGGACCAGGCCGAGGTGTGGAGGGACATGAAGCAGATGATTAGGACATGGATGCGTGACTTGCACATTGCTTTCTCAGTGTTGGTTTATTTAGAAAATTGTTTAAGAGAAGGAAAACACGTGGAGGGTTTAACTCCGTGAAGAGGCGCTTCTTTTCCGTTTTTACCGTTAGGGTGTCTTGACAGATACATTTCAGCTTAAACAATGTGTCTCTACGATTGTGATCAATAGCAGTAGGCAAATAGCACTAACGGCCTCACTAGTAGAACTGAGCAAAATTGGACTGAAAAAGAAAGCCTACTTAATCACAAACTCCAAATTGTTTTTACATTGACAGCATGATAATGGCGATGGCTTATTTAAAATTTTTTTCTTCTTCTTTTTTAAAGTTATCTGGTGCTGAGAATGAGACCCTAAAACAGAGAAGAACACAAATCATGTCCCGAGGACTTCCAAAGCAGAAACCAATAGAAGGTGTTAAACAAGTTATAGTTGTGGCTTCTGGAAAGGGTGGAGTTGGAAAGTCTACCACAGCAGGTATTATAGGATATTAATCCTGATCTTGATTAGGAATTTATACCAACTGGCCAGTGCACAGTATTAAAATTAAAATTTTTTTTTTAAAAAAGTTAGCATTTGTGAAGTTCCTAATAGCTGGTTACTTAATAGCAGGAGTTGGTAGTGATTAGGAGCTTAGATTTTTGGAGCCAGACCAAAGTAGGTAGATAGTTTTTGGCTCCTTAACTGAGGAAAAGGTGGTCAAGTTGCCCATCAGATCCTCAGTTTACTTAACTGTAAAGTGGCAATGATGATAACCTTTTTCATAGGATGTTTATGTAAACTAAACACTTAGTCCAGTGTCTCCTACATAGTTAGTGCTCAGTATTTGGTTACTGTTGTTATTTTGAAAACATCTATTGACTCTAATACTAAATTATTTCTGTTCTGACGTTCTTTTCCAGTTTTTTTCCATGTACATATAGTTGTACATGTAGTTGCAATGAGATTGTTCACATTATTGTGGTCTTTTTTACTTAACCATGATATAATTTTCAGCATTTATAAAGTCAATGTAGATCTGATATTTGAAATTGCTTAAAAAGGTGGTAATATGATTAATATATAATCTAATTTTTATATCTTTTATATTAATATATTGAAGCAGAAATTTTTTTTATTTGTGGAGGCTCTTTTTAATTGACTGCAGATTTCATTGTGACGGAAATGCTGCTTTTCGTACCCATAAAAGAGTGCAAGCAGAAATAGAAGAGTTACCATCCAAGACTAATAATCAGATATTCCCAAATTTTTTCAAAAGAGACCTTTTATTTCTAAAAATTATTCCAGTGTAATAATTTTAAAGGGTAACATCCCTTTTCCCAATCCTACTTGACAGAGTATTAGTAATTTGGAGTCACAAAGTTCTCATGTCTTATTGTTGCCTCACATTTAATTTTCAGTCATTTCAATAGGAATGGCCTCTAATTTAGGTCTTATTCAAACTATCTTTTTTGCAATTGATTTATAAAAAATGACTACCTTATTATGTTTCATTTTGCTAATTTTGGCTTGGCTCTATACTGACAAGTTCTTTTAAATTTTGATTTTTTTTCAGATTATTAACCTAAAGTTGGGACATATATATACTTTAAAATCCTTATTTCCATTGAAATCAATGACATTTTGAAATAAGAAGTGCCAGGTACAGAGTTCTGTGACTGTCACTAGAGATCTTGTGTCTTGACTTAAAGCCATATTTAGTAATTACTGGGTCTAGTGGTTTTATAGTTGTACAACTAGCTACAAATCCAACTACATAGGGTTATTGGCTCAATTTCCCCCCATTTTTACCTGAAGGTAATTGTAGGAGAGTTTTTCAGATGTTTGAAGAAATTAAGATCTACCAAATATTGTAGTGATGATAGGTCCTTAATTTAGTATTTAATATATATTATTATTAAAAATGATTAGTGAATGTTCTTAATGAATTCTTGCTATTATCCTACACATTTTTGCTTTCCTAAGGGCCTACAATCCATCTATTTGATATTTTGTTTTTAAAATTTAGAAACCTTTAGTCTTTAGTTCTAGAATCCACCTCTTCCTGTTTTTTGAAATTCAGAATACATTTACCTGTTCTCTGGTGCATGCTCTGTGATTACTTGGACTGGTTAAAGGTGGAAGTTATTTTCATGATGATAGCCATGGTTTTGTGCAATGTAACTTACTGGGTCTGTAGGCTAGCATGTCTTTAAAACTGATTGTTTATTGCTTTTGGTTAGAAGATTATCTATTGCTGTGGAGTGTGATAGCATATAAACAGGTAAATATATGAGAAAATGCGTAGTGTATGTCACATAGTAGGTGCTTCAGTAAATTCCCTTCCTTGCTTTTTTCCTTTGTTAACATTATTCCATCTGCCACAAACAACTGGGCTATACTTTTTTTTTTTTAAATA
Organism: Miniopterus natalensis; assembly: GCF_054644295.1. Taxonomy (NCBI): domain Eukaryota; kingdom Metazoa; phylum Chordata; class Mammalia; order Chiroptera; family Miniopteridae; genus Miniopterus; species Miniopterus natalensis. The sequence goes on from NC_142081.1 coordinate 75,292,432, forward strand.
TATCTTTATTGATTTCAGAGAGAGGAAAGGAGAGGGAGAGAGAGAGATAGAAACATAAATGATGAGAGACTCATTGATCGGCTGCCTCCTGCACACCCCCAACTGCGGATCGAGCCCGCAACCTGGGCATGTGCCCTGACTGGGAATTGAACCCCGATCGCCTGGATCCTAGGTCGACACTCAACCACTGAGCCACGCCTGGCTGGGCTGGGCTATACTTTTTAATAATAGCTCTATCTGTATACATAAGCCTTAGAGATAGGTTATTTCTGTGTAACCCTGTTGGTATTATATTTCTTTCCCTTATATATTTATTCCTGTCCCAAACTATCTGAAAATACTTTCCATTTGAATGTGTATGCTAGAGATATTTTGGATTTGAATGGTAACATTTGATTAATACAGACATGCTCTGTGATCCTATTGTATAAATGTCGGAAGACCCTAACATGAAAATGAATTAATCTCTGAAAGTTTCTGCTTAAATGTTGGATTATGCTTAACCTATGATGTACCTGAAATTCAGAATTACTGTATAACTTATAAAGATTAATTTATTAAGTGCCTAGGTTAAGTACTTTACATACAGTATTTAATTTAATTCCCACAACAGTTATGAAATAGGAATTATCCTTATTTTATAGAGGAGGAAACAGACTTAGGGGGTAAACTATCCTACTCAAGGTTACACATTAGAAGGTGGTGGAACCCGGGATTTGAAGAAGGCCTACCCAGAAAGCTATGCTCTTAACTACTTTAAAGGAAACAATCTCAGCATCATTTATAACATTGTTCTGTGAGGAAATGTGACCCATAGTATGAGGGTCTATTTATCAGCCATAAAAACATCTTTATTGCTGATCTGAGGGTGGTTTTCGGACTACTACTTTTGTCCTTGCTAGTCTTTGGGATTCACTAGCAATAGGCAGTTTTCTGAACATGTTTTATTACCTTACCTTTTATCTTCTTCCTTTTTCTTTGCATAGTCGTTCAGCCATTCATATTCATAAGTAATTGTGAGTTACATATTTAGAATTCTTGTATTACCAGGATTTACTTATTTATTTATAAATGTGTTTATTGATTTTAGAGAGAAAGGAAGGGAGAGGGATAGAGAGCTAGAAACACCGATGAGAGAGAAACATCATCTCTTGGCTGCCTCCTGCACGCTCCCTATTGGGGATCGAGCCCAAAACCCGGGCATGTGCCCTGACTGGGAAGTGACCCTATGACCTCTTGGTTCATGGGTCGATGCTCAACCACTGAGCCACAATGGCCAGGCACCAGCATTTATTTTTAAAACGCAATAGGATCATACCCATTTTTACTTATTAAAAGCTAGATAATTTTTTGAAAATGTGTTTTTGAAAATAATTATATATACCATTAACATTGTTTTTAAAAAACTAAATGCATTATCTAAGCAAAATTGTAATAGATTATAAATGGATTATTTAAAATGTTAATAAGCATCTATTGCTTATGTTGGGATATTACTATTTTTTGGTTTTTTTCACTTCTGGAATTCTCTCCATGTTCTTGTATTTTACCAGTAAGGGAGATATATTGAAAATTTCTGTGCTTTGGTTATTACATTGAAAATATTAAAAGGCAAAATGAATTTTAGTAGAAGGAAAGTTACTAAATTTAATTACTTTTTTGTTTCTTACAGTGAACCTTGCACTTGCACTAGCAGCGAATGATTCGGTAGGTGTTTATTAATAGAAATATTAATTTATTAAAATTTTTTTTAAGGCAATGATAAAGAACATATTGATATTTTTTCATTTACTCTGTCAGAAGCTATTAATGTAGCTCTAGTCATTTGCATGTCTTTAAGGAACTAAAAAATCTGCTATAATTATTGCTTTTACTTAATAACACTAATGAAATGAAAGGGGACCGCTGGTCACAGAATTTAGGCAGCTAGAAAAAGGCAAGGAAATGGATTCTTCCCTAGAGCCTCCAAAAAGTATGTAACTCTGTCAGTATCATAATATTAGCTCCTTGAACCCATTTTGGACTTCTGTGATAATTTCTTACAGTAGAAGTAAGAAACTAATATAGACAGGAAGTCAATTTTCTTAATTCTTGAATTCCCAAGAATGCCTTTATTTTGCCTTTATATTTGATAGTTTGACTAGATATAGAATTCCAGGTTTAAAATAATTTCTTCTCACTCGGCCAGTGTGGCTCAGGGGTTGAGTTTCGACTCATGAACCAAGAGGTCACTGGTTGATTTCTGGTCGGGGCACATGCTCAGTTGCAGACTGGATCCCCAGTGAGGGGTGTGCAGGAGACAGCTGATCAGTGATGTTTCCCTCTCATTGATGTTTCTATCTCTTTATCTCTTTGCTTTCCTCTGTCTCTAAATTCAATAAAACATATTTAAAAAAAATAATTTCCTCTCTGAACCTTGAAAACAAAATTTCATTTTCTTCTAGCATGCTAATGAGATGTCTGATGCTAGTCTGATTCATATTGCTTTGTAATAACCTGTTTTTTCCCCTCAAAGTTTTTAGAGTTTTCTTTATGTTTTTTAAGTTTAGAAATGTCCAAATATGCATCTTGTTGTTGGCGTTAAATTTTTTTTACTTGCTTGGAAATTGGCCAAACAGTATCAAAATTTTTGTTTTTTTCAGTTTAGGACAAATTTTTTCGTTGATTACTTCTTGTGATGTGTTTGTTCTCTCTCTCCAGAAACCTATCAGGTAGATATGGACCTTTATGCTAGTTAATTTTTCTCTCATATTCTCCATTATTTTGTCTTTTATTCTGTGTTTTAGAAGATGTCTTTGACTATTTCTACACTGCTACACTAGGCTTTAGTTGTTATTTAGTCCTGATTTTTAAAAAAATTCAAAAGTCATATTTTTTCCACTTTTTCAGAACTATTTTTTATTTTCCAGTTGCTGTCGCTACCCACTTAAAAAAATGGTTGTATCATTTGTTTGACTCTCTGAGGATGCTAATTAGAATTAATAAAAAAATTTTCCTTTTAATGATCTCCTGTTTACTTAGCATGGTGGTTTTCATAATGTGGTCCTCAGACCAGCAGAGTCAGCATCACCTGGGAACTTGTTAGACATACAAAATCTTGAGCCCCACCCCATACCTACTGAATCAGAAACCCTGAGGGTGGAGTCCTGCAATCTGTGTTTTAACCAGCCCTCTGGGGGATTTTGATGCATGCTGAAGTTTGAGAACTATGGGTCTAGAGGTTTTTAAAACTCTAATCTGCAAATAGCACCTTTTTTTGTTTTCTAATGTTATGTTTTTTATTTAGTTGTAAACTATTTTTTTTCTCTTGTTTTAATGGACATTTGGAAGAAAAGAGAAAAATCATGTATGTTTAGAGCCAGTAATATATTAAAATTTTTATTATTGTTAGAGTACTTAGTTACCCTGGGGAAGGGACCCTATTTTCCTCAAAGAAGGGAGGAGACGGGAAATTCGGTGGGTGGGAAGGTAGATAAATTTGTGGGGATCTTTATTTTGGCTATTTCAGCCAAAGCTTTGAGTCTTAAGACAATGTGAAACAAGTATGTAATGAGAACTCAAAGGATAAAAAGAATATTAAAAAGAGGTTGATTCCTTGATGTTAAATGCTGCTAGTCTTGATGAGATGGTAACTCAGAAATTTCTTGTTTTCTCTTTCTGTTTTTTTTTTTTCTTCTTTTAGGGAGCAGGGATGAGGGCAGCCTCATTTTTAATGCTTTATATGGAATTGGCAACAAGGAGGGAAAAGCAGTAAGACTTTCTCTGGGTTACATCTTCAGAAAGTGTTTAGTATCCTTAAGTGTTTTTAAACATGTTTATGGAATCTTCCTTAGGAAGGTCTTCAGTATTCTGTGATCATGAGGAGGGTGTTTTTTTGTATTTTATTCTTTATTTTGTAGCCAAGTTAGTGTAGAAATTAAGAAGAAAGCAAGGAAATTTGAGTAGCACATTGTGATAACTCAAAGATAATCTGGCATAATACAGTATTTTATGATTGGCTACTGTCTTGTTGTCTTTAAGTAATTTATATATACTTAAGAAAGACCAATTTTATATAGCTTGTATACTTGATTAATAGTGTTTTTGATTAGGGATTAGCATGTTTGGCTGAAACTGTGATCTGCCAGTGGGCTATCTGCAATAGAAAAGAAGGGCTTTTTTATATAATTTATACATATCTGGCATAGTCTTGTACTCTGTTTATCCCGATTTAAGATTTTATTAATATTACACTTATTTAGAGGACATGTTTGGTCTTTAGGGGAAACTCAAGATTTCTCTCAGTCGTTCTATTTGCCTGAATTGGCAGAGATGGCTTAGGTCGTTAGACATAGTACGAGGGTGTGTTGCTTTATGGGGTTAAAAACTCCAGTTAAGATGGTGTCTTTGTAGCCTCTGTAATGATCTATTGCCGTGGAGTCTTGATTCCATGGAGCTTGTATTGAATCACCTGCTTCTCCTTAGTCTAACTATGTTTAAGACCTTGCTAACTTGTTTCTCCTATCTTTTCCATGGGTTGGTGCTTACCCTTTTTCAGCACTGGAGTGGGAAGATTAAATAAGATTAAGTTGTAGACCTAGGGGGAAACAGGTCCAGGAAGTTATTCATTTTACTTTTAATGTTGGCCTTACTAATCTCTAAACTGGATTGTGTAAACCCTGGATGTGGGAGGGAAATTTTTCTTTTCTATTTGTATTAATTTTTATCTTTTATGTTTTTTTATGTATGCTTTATAATTTATACTATATTAGCATAGAAGTTCTAATATAATTTATAAACAAATATATTTGAGGATATGTGCTTAAACATTTTTACTGTTAGAGGTGCACGATCAGAAAAGTTTAGATGTCATGGGCCTAGGAAAAAGGAATTTCTGGGCTGGATCATATGCTCAGTTCAGAAGACTACTTTGTAGATTGAGGCAAAGGCCTTATAGAAATAGGGTGTGGATTTTCCCTGCCTTTTCCTTGCTTTTTGTACTTTCCTTTGGGGATGTAGAAGTTAGTATTGCAGAGCAGAATGCCTGTCATGCAACTAAAAATTGCATCCAGTGGTGCGTTGGAGCTGGCTCATGCTTGTTTTGTGTGAGCCGATTGTTAAATTTTCAGGAGTTTTGCAAACCAGTTGATATCATGTTGTTAGATTGAAATAGGCCACGGTGGGAGTAATTAAACCATGAAAATTGGCAGATACTGAAAATCAGGCTCCCCATTCTGAGCCAGTTGTTAAACAATTACTGGCATACTGTCATGCATATTTATAATCATATTTCTTGATTTTTCTTTTTTCTATCGTCTTAACTACTCTTATTATGGATCTCATTCTTCTACAGTATAAATTTAATAAATGGTGAGAAGAGCACTCAGACTGTGAGAGGGAAACATAAAGGTCACCATTGATAAGCTCTGTGATCCCTAGTTAGTTCATTTCAGTTCAACAGGCTTTTGTTGAGCACCTATAACACTAATTGCTAGACACTCTGGGAATATAAAGAAAAATTGTGTGTGTGTGTATGTGTGTATCTGTATACTTGTACTGTGTGTATTTTGGTGGTGTATAGCTGAATTAGGTTCAATAATTTCTTCTGTGAGAAAATGTTAATTAAAGCAACACTTATGATTTTATTGTGCTTGATAACAGTAGACAAATTATGTACTGTTAAAGGTTTTATAATCTAGTGAAGACAGAGGATGATAAATGTCTTAAAATAATGAGATATGTTCAAGGTCAAATATAGTAGTGTATCTGTTCAAGATGACTAGCTTTTATTCCAAAGAAAAGCAGTCTTCTTTTTCATGAACATAATGATGTTTTGTCCTCACAGAAACCTGTAATGCCATGCAGGTAAGATTTATCAGTTTTACAGTCTTTATTGATTCTGCCCTATCCTTGTCCCATTTCATCAGCCAGCAAATGTCCTTGTTTCTGTCTCTGAACTATTTTTCCAAGATGTATCTTTCTATTTCCACTAGTCCTGCTCTAATGAAGGCTCATTACTTCTTTTTGGCTCATTCATTCGTTTATACTTCAAGTAGTTGTTGAGTGCCTACTCCGTCCCAAGCACCTTGTTAGAGGATACAGAAATGAATGAGACATACAGTCCCTGCCTTTGAGGAACTCACAGGCTGGAAGACCACTGCTCATGCTCAAATGTGCAGTACATGTCAGATTACTTTCACTAAAGCATTGTTGGAATTACATTATTCACCTGTTCAGACTCACTGCTCAATGCTGTGATGGTATTCAAGATCCTCTGTGATCTGGGTCTCATCTACCTTTCTGGGTTTATCTTCAGCTCTTCTTCTAAATGATCCTTGTGCCTTAGCCAGTCTGGGTTACCTGGTGTTGTGTTTGTACTTGATAGCTTACAGCCTTTCTTCTACACTTCTTTTGGAGCGTTTTCTTCACTTTTCTTCAGTTTTATATGTCCTGTCTTCCAGGTTTCCAGGTATGGCTGTACTGGTTATATCCTGTATAAGGGTACTTCCTGAGGGGTCGAGTGATGACAGAAATCCATGTGACCCTCTTCATGTGCATCTGCAGGCTGCATTCTAATTCACAGTGAGACACTATAAGCTAGCCTTGTCCTGAAGGGCAGCTTAGTCAAGTGCTCCATGAATTCCCCCCAAGTGAGGGTCGTTTTTCCACCTTGCGAAATCCTGTAGCACTGTTTATTTGTATTATTATTGCACCCATGCAGCCATTTTGATAGTTTTCATAATAATAAATAATGTAACTAACATTTGATGAGCATTTGTTATATGTCAAGCTATATCCTCATGACATGGTTCTTAACTCATTTACTCTTTATAGCAACCATATGGGAATAGATACTGTTGTGATCCCTGTTGTAGATAGGAAAGCATAAGCACCTGGAGGCTAAGTAGTTTGCCAAGGTCACCTAAGAAGTAAATGGCAGAGCCAAGATTTGAATGCCAGCCTAGGTCTTGTGCGTGTAACTACTTGCTATACTACTACTGTCTTAGCTAGATTCTTAGGATTAAGAAATGTGTTCTCTTCATCCTTGGCTGCTCTTAGCAGCTAGCACAATGTTTTATGACTTAGGAAATACACAATAAATGTGGATGAATTGAGTGCATAGACAGGTTTCACAGTATGTAGGTGCAAAGTTTTGTTTTTCGAGGAGTGATATGGGATGAGAGGGCTCATTGTGGCTCAGTCGCTTATACACTGTCCTTTTTGTGCTTCTTAAAAGATGGTGTTCTCCATGATTGTATTTAGCCCTCTTTTCATTTTATACTCTTTGTCCAGTAATTTCATCTTTTCCCGCTGCCCAGTTACTATGTATGTACCCTTATTCCAAATGCATTACAAGCCTGGATATCTCTCCTGGATACAAGACTGTCTGTCTAGTTGTCTATTGTAGATGTCCACTTAAGTGCTTCATGAGCATTCAAACTCAGCATGTGTAAAACCACACTTTTCTTCCCATGACTGTCTTTGTCTTATGGGGTTATGTGTTTCACCTAAATCAGTCGTCTTTTCCTGGTGTTTCTACCACTTAAAGCTTTCTTGAATATGTGCTCTCATTTCATTCCTTAACGCCACTGCCTTATTCAGACCCTTATATGGATCTTCTGTCAGGCGATCCCTACTCTCTCTTTTGCTTGCTATGATGCTTTGGGGAAAGGACTAATACTTCCCATATTATTTTAAAAGGGTTTGTTAATCTACTGTGCTAGTCTGTGATCCTTTTGGGGCAATGATTTTGGTTTTATTTCTTTTTTTAATCCTCAGTGCTTAGTCTGGTGATGGTACATAGAAAGCTCTTTGGAAATGTTGGTAATGACAGCGGAACATGTTAACTGAAGAGTGGTTGTGAACATACAGGGTGGAGCGAAAGTAGGATTACAGTTGTGAGTACGTAAAACAGTTTATTATTGTATTATTTGTTAATTATTGCATTATTTTCCATGGGAACAACTGTAAATCTACTTTTGTTCCACCCTGTATGTATATTTTGTATCTATTTCAAATTCTAAGTGTTGGATAAGTTGTCTGTAGTTTGTTCAGTGCTGAACTATGCCTTTTTTTCTGGAGAAATGAAATAATTAAAATCTAAATGGGATAAAATATTTCAAGTGCTTAGCACAGTGGCTGATACATAGTAAATTCTGAATCAATTTTTAGTATTGGTAGCTAAATAAAAGCTTTTTGTAAGTAATATTTCAAAATAAATGTTGATATGCATTTTACTTTACTAGAATAGCAAAACTTATTTTAAGTTTTTACTTATTTTTCCTTGCTAAAATGAATAATTAACTATAATTTTAATTGGACTTAACAATGGAAAAGGAAGCAGTATTATCTTCAAAGTACATTTCTTTGGTGATTTTTTTCTTTTTTACCATTGATGTTTAATTCAAATATTTATTTTTCCTATGATTATATAATGTCTTCACACTTATTCTTTCCAGACATTTTGCTTATTTTCACAAATTATTGAGTGTGGTTTTTTTTTAAACATAATTAAGATTATTTTAAGCCTTTGAAGTTAGGAAGAATAGGAAGTTTTAGTTTAAGATCTAGGTTTTGGTTTTTGAAAATTTCAACTATCTTGGAACAGAACATATTAAAACACTGTGGCCCGGCTGGCCGTGGCTCAGTGGTTGAGCGTCGACCTAGGATCTAGGCGATTGGGATTCGATTCCCGGTCAGGGCCCATGCCTGGGTTGCGGGCTGCAGCCAATCAATGACTCTCTCATCATTGATGTTTCTATCTCTCTCTCTCCCTCTCCTTTCCTCTCTCTGAAATCAATAAAGATATATTTTTTAAAAAAACAAAAACAAAACAAAACAAAAAAAACACTGTGATTTTCTTCATTAATAGTTATGTTTATAGCAGTTACTAGACTAGCTTTTTGGTGTTAGATCTGTGCTTGATTCTGGCTCTGCCTTTTGCAAGCTATATGACTCTTGCCTGTGCCTCCCTCTGGAGGGTGTGAGTATTAAAGGAGATAAAGCATATAAAACACCTAGCACAGTGTCTGGCACATTGTACATGATAATAAAAAACATAATAAAACATATTCTGTTTTATGTTTGTTTCTTATTTTTTTAAATTTTAGTTTTAAATTATAGTTTATGTTCACTGTTATTTTGTATTAGTTTCAGACGTACATCATAGTGGTTAGACAGTCACATACCTTACAAGGTGTTCCCCCCAATATTTCAAGTATCCACCTGGCACCATCCATAGTTATTACAATATTATTGACTATATTCCCTATGCTGTATATTTACGTCCCTGTGACTGTTCTGTAACTACCAATTTGTAGTTCTTAATCTCTTCACCTTTTTCACCCAGTCCCCCGACATCCCTCCCCTCTGGCCACCCTGTCTGGTCTTTCTATCTATGAGTCTATTTCTATTTGTTTATTCATTTATTTTGCTAATAAGAGCTATTCTTATTAGCTGTTATAGCTGTCCAAATGCCAGCCTGAACAATTGTAATCTGGAATTTTAGTTATGATGTGAATTTGGATTAAATACGGATGAAACTGTGTTTCTTATAATTACATATGGAAATCCTGATGTATATTACTTAGTTCAAGTTCATAAGGTTGGTGCTCAGTTTTTCTTTAATGCCAGTGTTGTAAAGGGAGTACACTACATTAAATTAACCAGTTCTTAATATTTTTTTTATTATAGCTTGGTAGTATATGCAACAGATACATTTCTTGTGAAAAAATAATTTGTTTCAATATTATGGTTAGCAATTTTTGAGGAAGGGAACACTATTAGTGTTTATAGTTATTTTAAAGCTAGAGGGGAGACTGGCGCAAGAGATCCAGAAGGAACAGTTGCAAAATCATTAATTTTTGCTTCTTTATATTCTTCAAGTCTAAGGCAATGTTTGGTAAGAAGTATGTTTTATAAGTGCATTTAAATTCACAAATTTTGACATTTACTGAGGAGAGATACAGACAATATATTTGTAATTAGAGCAAGTGTCTTTACTAAAACTAAGAATTTCTTTCAGAATAAGAAATGAAAATATTCATAATAGCTGATGAATAGTTTGCAAATACTTGATAATTGTGATGGCTACATGGAAGGTAATCAGTTTTATAGTCAATGAAAAGAATGAATAGATTTTGGTGAATTTTTTCTTATTCCTTCATATATAGGTTTGTTCATTCATTCATTCATTCATTCATCAAACATTTATTGAGGGCCTGTCATCTCCTAGTGCTCTGCTTGTCATGGGGATACAGAGTTGAAAAAGGCCTGCCTCTGTCCTCATTCTTAATTTACAGACTGAGTGACTATTTGGGAGATTGTCATTTCCATTTGGAGAAAGGATCTCTATGTGACTTGGTGATTTTTGACATGTCTCCCGTCTACTTCTCATTTACCACAGATGCTCTTCAGATCTTTCCCACTCCCAAGCCTTTTATACTATTCCAGTTTCTTCACTCCCAGCCCAGGATCTTGCTTCTTATTCATGAAAAAATGGCTTTTCATTGGTAACTTATTTACTGTTCTCTCCCTTGATCACGTGTATGTGTCTATAGTCATCATGACCTCCTTACCCTCCTGCCTCAGAGAAAGAGATATCAGACCCGATCCCTCTACCAGGATTCTTGATCTTTCATTTCTTACCTTTTCTAGGACTTCGACTCATAAATTCCTTTGGGTTAGCTTCAGTTTTCCTTTACTGATCCCTTCCCCTTGGTCTGTAGATTTAGTCATCTCACTCATACACACTGAGAAATAGACATGTGTATTTGTTGGGTGGTGAGTAAATAAATCAGCAGATCTCTTTTTAAAACCCATGGATTCTCTCAAACTTCTTCCGTCTGTTCCTTTCCCATTATGGACATACTTGAGAGAGCAGACTACAGTGGCTGTGTCAGTTTACCCAGTTCTCATTTATTTCTCAGCTTCTGTAAGTTGACTCCTTATCACATGCTGTGGAATTTCCTCTCCTAGTTACTGAGTATCTGCCAAATATATGTATTTGTTCCCTTTCTCTTTTGAATCTACTTGATTTTCTGCTGCATTGGATAGTGCCGACACCTTAGAGAATATTTGTTTGGCTTCCACATTATTCCGTCTTGATTCCTGTTTCTTACTCTGACCCTTTGAATTTTCTCTACCTCTTTACATTACTCCATCCCTGTACCTGCTTATTTTTCTCTCTCATGCTTATATATCCTCTCTTTGTCTTCTTAAATGGCTTCTTCAGCGACTGTCTCTTTTCTAAAGTCTAGACCTTTATTTTCATTGTTTACTCAAATCTCCGTTTGGTGTTCTGTAGATATGTCAGATTTAAATGATCAAAATGGGACCACCATAGTTTTCTCCCTCCCCCAAACCTTTATTCCCTAATAATTCACTTACATGTTGCCATCACCCGTTTTCATTATCGATGTGTAGCAAACTACGCTAAACTTAATGAGGTAAAGCAACAACCATTTTATTATGCTCACAGATTCTGTGGAACAGGAATTTGGGCAGAGCACAGTAGGGATGGCTTTCTCTGTTCTACGATGTTGAGGACTTCACCAGGGAAGACAAAAATGGCTGGGGACTGGAATTACATGGAGCACTTCTCTCACATGCTTGGTGGTTGGACTGGGATGATCTGAAGGCTGAGTTCAGCTGGGGTTGTTGTTAATTGGGATGCTTTCCATGGCCTTTCCATGTCACATGGGCTTCCTCAGCATGGCAGCCTCAGTGTGGCTGAATTTATTACATGTGGCTTAGGACTCCAGGAGTTAGTGTCCCAGTGAATGAGAAGGAAGCTGTATGGCCTCTTGCATTGAAGTACTCAAGTGTCTTCCAGATTTAAGGGGAGGAGACACAGACCTCACTTCTTTTTTTTTTTTTAAATCCTCACTGAGGATATGTTTATTGAATTTTACAGAGGGAGGAAGGAAAGGGAAGACAGAGAGAGAAAAAGAGAGAGAGAGACAGACATCGATGTGAGAGACAAACAGATCAGCTGCCTACTATATGCCCTTCAACCAGGGATTGAACCTGCAGCCTAAGCATATGCCCTGACTTGAATCAAACTCACAACCTTTAGGTGTATGAGCGACACTCCAACCGATTGAGCCACCTGGCCAGGGCAAGACCTCACTTCTTGATGGGAGGAATATAAAAAAATAATGTTGCCATGTTTAAAGCCACCACATCAGATTTTCTGATGTCCTATTTAGAAATATTGATATCATTTTGTCTTTCATTTCGGTCATCCCACTTCATTTTATATAGCAATCACTAAGTGCTGGCATTTTTAAATTTGAGAATTATCTCCTTTTCTGTATTATTGTGAACTTAGGTAAGAATTTCATCACCTTTCACTTTAGAGTTTTCTGTAACCTCTTAATTGGTCTATATACTCTCTACCTAAATTTACATTCTGCATTTGACTTTGCTTTCTCTGCTCCTTTGCATTGACTGTCTTCCTTGCCTTCTTTGCCTAGCTCCTTTTATTCTTCAGGTTTTATTTTGTTTGTCACTTCCTCTGTGAAGCCTTCTCAGTGGTTTCAAATAATGTCACTCTTTTGGTTCTGTTCACATAAGAAATCATTCAAACTTGTGAAGAATTTTTGTGAGTTTATTTGAGCCAAACTGTTGACTATTGCTGGAAAGCCAAAACCTCAATGGACTGAGCTCATGCTCTGGAGAATGGCAGTTTTGCACTTTGTTTTATACATTACAATCAAAAGAGGAAAGGTAAATGGGTTACATGAAATCCATTGGTAATAGATTAGGGAGGCAGGAGAAAGCAAAGCGGGGAAACCTTTGGGATTGGATAAAAAGTAAAATGATAGACACACATTTATTTATTTATTTTTTAAGTATATCTTTATTGATTTCAGAGAGAGAAGGGGAGATAGAAACATCAATGATTAAGAGAGTCATTAATCGGCCACCTCCCTCAGGCCCCCCACCGGGGATCGAGCCCGCAACCTGGGCATGTGCCCTGACCGAGCAACACACACTTCTTTTACTTAGATGGGTGCAGGATAATTAACAGACAACAATTAATTCAGTAACAATGAAGGGATTTGTGATTTCCACAGACTGGTGCCTGTGCTTTGAGGAGTCTGGAAAAAGTAAAATTACTTTGACATTCCAAAGATATGTTATTGTGGATACAAAAAGACAATAGACAGGCTCAGTTAAGGTAAAGATTGACCTTTGTTAGGGAAGATACTAGCCTAGGACATGACTACCCACCATAAACTGCTTTTCAGTTAAAATGTTTTAATTTTAGACCATCCGTTGTGGTCTATAAAATTACCAAGTAGGGTCACCATGCAGGCCTTCCCTGAGCTTGTCAGGTTTAGCATGTGTCCCTTTTTCGTCCACAGTTCATATATTTATCACCTGCCATTAGAATGATTAGCTTGCATGAGATCATGGACTGCATTGTAGATCATCTGCCACTATTGTCTGGCCTATTATGTGTTCAGTAAATGCTTGTTAAGTTTGAATGAGTTACTGGGCTTTCTCAAATGTCTATAAAATTACCAAGTAGTCTTTTTTTTTTTTTTTGCCTTGGGAGAATTATGCTTAGAGAAGCTTTCAAATAAGGGAGTTTAGATTCTGTGCTTCAACTTTTTTATTTCAGTTAAAACATAACGGCTGGGCGTGGCTCAGCGGTTGAGCATCAACCTAGGATCCAGGAGCTTGCGGTTTGATTCCCAGTCAGGGCACATGTGCGGGTTGTGGGTTCGATCCCCAGTGGGGGTGTGAGGGAGGTGGCCGATCAATGACTCTTTCATCATTGATGTTTTTCTCTCTCCCTCTCGCTGAAATCAATAAAGATATATTTAAAAAACAAACAAAACCATATAAAAAACAAAACCCCAAAACTTATATTTGAAATATTACTCTTATGTGCCAGAAAATTTGGGGAAGTGGTCAAGTATTAGATTTAAAACAAGCTTTGATAAGATTAAAGGCTATGAGAATAAAGTTGAAATCAGAATAATATAGTGTTATTTGGTTGTGGCATTTTAAAGCTTTAAATTTGGCCTTGAATTATTTCACGGATTTCATTCCAGCCTCTTTGTTTTTGGTCAGGAACATGAGATAGGTCAGTTTTGGCAGTTGCACTGTGTGAAAGGGCTGGGGTCAGCACTGCTGTGCAGAAATGGGTCAATGAGTGTTCAGATGAAAGAGAAAAAACTTTTTATTAAAGAGTCTTTATTTATTGTTAGTGTAATAAGACAAAATAATTATAAGCTTGAACCTCTTACCATGTTCTTGCTTCCTCGAACTTCATCCCTCAAATGCTTTGCCAGATTAACCACATCAAGCAATTTTGCAGAAAATGGGTTGCTGTTTAAAATAGTTCTTTAGATATTAAGAAGCTTCAGAAAGTCTCCTCTCTTTTGTCTTCCAAAAGGACATGTTTCCTTTGTACTTATGTAAAATTCTTAAACAGCTGCTTTAAGAGAGCAGGCAGCTTGTTCTAATTCAGTGAGTGATAAAGTATAACCACTCATTTTTAGCTGAGCTGGAAGGAAGAACTCTATTCTACTGTTGCTTTAAAAGATGATTTTATTGCTGTCAGGACAGATAACAAGCTAGGATTTTCTAAGAGCAATAAATGACAAGTTGGTTTACTGCCTGTGGCTCTTAAACAACATAACATTCTTAAATTAAGGTAGGAAAGTCCTCAGGTATTCTTTGCATGCAGTCTAGATCCGCTGCATGAAGACAGAGTTGCTCTCTGTTTAGATTTTTCCTGAATTGAACAAGACACGGAAGGTTTCCTCAAACCCTTGAACAGCCTTTAGCTCTCAAATTTGTGCTGGAATGTTATCTGGACTGTGATGGGGCTCTTTGCCAGTCACCATGGAAACCGACCAAGGTTCTATCTAGTCCTGTTCTTTGGGTTATTTGGGGTGGCTTAAATAAAAGATAACCAACATATCGAATCCTCTTCTGTATATATGTATTCTCTTTAAAAATGATTAAAAATATAGCTTACTTAAGGGAGTATAGAGTATAGCTGTATCATATTTGTTAGGCTATTTAAAACATTCTGTGCAGCTGAAGAGTATTCCTGCCAAGAAACATTAATGAAAATTTTCATTATGGGTGGGCATAATTCCATTGGTCTGTGATTTTGTCTGTTGGCCTCTCTGCTTATATATGCAATGGAATAACAAATGCTAAATTTCCATTTACCTGCTTAGTGATGGAGAAGGACTTGTCACAGAGATTAAGGTATGGACATTTTATCATTCCATTGCCAAGTGAAATATGATTTAAGTTGTAGTGAGAGAGATATAAAAGTTAAAAGCATCTGTGAGGAATTAAGGTAATTAAGTATTTAGATATTATAGACGTCTAATATATCTTTCTAAATAACCAGTTGGTAGCTAAAGTTAGGAAAGGCTTTATATTTATGGTAATCTTTAGAAGTCAGAACCTTGACAGTTTCTCCTATTCCTCGGTGGGGAACTGGTGAACACAGGAGGAAGATCTGAGCAGTTGCCCAGTGCTAATAGAAGTCTTTTTAAAATTAGTTAATTTAAAAATTGAGGTGAAATTCACATTGTTAGAAGAGTTTTGTGCTGTGAGCCACACTGATGGCATTGTTCCATTTTCAAGGCCTGATTTAAAAGGCAAAATGGGAACTTGGATGACTGAGGCTTCCTTTTGGTTGTTTCAAATAATATGATTTCCTTTAATGTCCAATCAAACCTGTTTCTATGAAGTAAAAATGAAGGGTATAATATTCAGTGCTTCTACAAATAGAGATACTTTCATTCATTTGTTCAGGTACTTACTGAGTACTTATCAAGTACTAGCCACTTTTTTAGGTCCTAGATGTGTAGTGGTAAAAAAGTCTAAGTTCCAGACTGACAAATCTAAGAGGGAAGGGGGGAGGGGGGCACAGGAAGAGATTAATCAAAGAATTTATATGCATATATGCATAACCCATGGACACAAACAATAGTACCTGGAGGTGGCGGTGCAGGGTAGAGAGGGTCAAAGGGGGGGGCGAAAAAGGGGACATGTGATATGTAATACTTTGAAAAATAAAGATAAATTTTTTAAAAAGTTTGAGTTCCCATTTTTAAGGAGTTTACAGTCAGTACAGTGATTTTCAATCTTTTTTCATCTCATGGCACACATAAATTAATTACTAAAATTCTGCGGCATACCAAAAAATATACTTTTTGTCCATCTGACTAAAAAACCACCAGGTATAATTTTGATTCATTTACAGAGGATGGTGATTGTTGTGTTGGCTGTTGCTGGTTTTTTATTTGACAGTCTAAGGGAAAAGAGGTCAGTACCCCTGACTAAATAGTCAGGTATTGCCTGTTTTAAAAATTCTTGCGGCTCATCAGTTAAAAATAGCTGATCTCGTGGAAGAGATATAAAAAGTAAACATATACTTTTAGGTAGTAATAAGACTTATGAAAGCTAGTAAAGCAGTGTAAGGAAATAGAAAGTGATGTTAGGTGCTATTTTAGGTGGAGTTGTCGGAAAGGGTCTCTCTGAAGACATTTGAGCAGAGATCTAAATGAATTGAGAAACTGGACCACAGGAAGAGGGCTAAGTGGATCAACTTGGATTGTTTAAAGAATAGCAAGAAGGTCAGTGTGACTAGAGTGAACCAGGGGAAAGGTAGTCAGTGGCATATCATGCAGAGCCTAATAAACCATGGTGGAAATTTGGATTTTGTTGTGAGTATGATGTGGATTTTTGATCAGGACAGTGACATCACCTTTCAATGTATTTCTTAAAAGATACAGCTGCATTGTAGAGCATGGATGATAGGGAAATAAGAATGGAAGCAAGTAGCTAACACAGAAATTTAGACTAAAGACAGTAGCTTGGACTGTCATCTACCTTGGTAAAGGTAGTGATAAGCACTTAGGTTCCAAAAATATTTTGAAGGTAGAGCCCGGAGGACTTCCTGATGAGCTGGATATGGGTTGTGAAGGAAAGAGATGATTTATTGTTTTTCTTTGTATAGTGAAATGATTTATAGTAACATAAAATTTATGTTAACCATTTACATGTTAAAAAGTTTATTAATTTGTGTGTGTGTGTGTGTGTGAGAGAGAGAGAGAGAGAGAGAGAGAGAGAGAAACATTGATTTGTTGTTCGACTTATTTATGCTTTCATTGGGTTATTCTTGTATGTGCCCTGACCAGGGATGGAACCTGAAACCTTGGCGTTTTGGGATAATGATCTAACCAACTGAGCTACCTGGCCAGGGCTTAACCAGTTCAGTGGCATTAAGTACATTGACACTGTTGTACAACCATTACCACTGTCCATCTTCAGAACTATTTTATTATCCTAAACTGACACTGTATGCGTTAAACAATAACTCTCTGTAGCCCCTGGCAATCACCATTCTACTTCTGTTCTCTGTGAATTTGACTATCCTAGGTACCTTGTATAAGTGGAATCATACAATATTTGTCCTATTGCATCTGGATTATTTCACTTGAATGTTTTCAAGATTCATGCATGTTGTAGCATGCATCAGAATTTAATTTCTTTTTAGGTTCCTTGAGTTTGGTTTAAGCGACTATGTGAATGTAGAGATATTTCCTTAGATGGAAAAGCCTTCTGAAGGAAAGGCTGGAGGTTAAAATTAGCTCTCTCTCTAATTGGTATAGCATATTGGTTTTAAGTGGTTGTCTGCTTGTTATTTTATTAGCCAATTCCCTTACTTTCTTTGGCTTAAAATAGTGGTAAGCTTTGTTCTTTTAGGAGTCCTCTGAGGAATTAAAAAAATAATTTTGTCAGGATGAATTGGGTACTGACTAAAACGGTTACTTCCAAAAGCTGCATAGCATAGAATTTTATTATGGTAGCACAATTTGAAAATTAATAGATGCCAGTGATAATAGGATAGAGGGGGCTTGTTTATGAATGGAGTATTTTAGTGAGCAAACACCAGCTGTGCATGAGTAAGAGTGGCTCTCATCCAGGGGAAGGACATTTTGGGGTAAATTTGTATACTTGCTTTTTCTTTTAAACAGCAGAGAGCCTTTTTAGTTAGACTGCTGGTCTCTTTTCTTTTCCAAAGGATTAAATTTCAAAAGAAGGATCAGACCACTATGGGGGGGGGGGAGGTGAAATGGGAGTGGAGGACATATTTGGAATAAGAGGCATGTTCGAAGCAGTGCTGGGTAGAGCTTTCCCTAGACACTGGTTCATAGGCATGTGACCAACTACCTAAGAACCAGATCTTAATATTACTCCATTTAATGAGAATTGTCCAGCTTAATTAGCTCCCAGTTTTATCTTACAATGATTACACCACAGAGCTTGTGAATATAAATTCTTTCAAAAGAATTTTCTCCATTACACGTAGTACATGTTTTTAGCATCAAATCTTTGCAAAAGTAATCTGGTAGTAGAAATTGTTTTTATAAAGGAGAAAAAGTCTTTGATTTCATATTACTAAAGGATGTTATAAGTAATCAAAAGAAAAAGGAAAATTTGAGAATCTAGAGAGTCTATCAAATGTCATTTTTAAAGGAGGAAATTGAAGCCGGGAAAGTATAAACTTGATTGGAAACAAGTTGTATAAATGGAACTTGAGTAGCTAACATCTGCCTTTGACAAAATCCCCTGCCACGCTGCTACTTCTTGAGGTCCTTCGAGTTAGGGCTCTGCCGTTTTCGTATTTGCCATGGAAATGATTGCGATAATGTAAACGATGTTTTATTTTTATACATAATTAGATAGGGAAGATGGCAGCCAGCTGTTGTTTAAGTGGGTGTCTTCTGAAACGTCGCAGGGAATGTGACCTAGGCAGTAGTAAATCAAAGGTGGCAGAGAGAGCATTGCTGCGGCTGGTGGAGGGGGGCAGGACAGATAACCTCTCATTTCTCTGGGTGACTCTTGGTTTTGGCTCTGGCGGAGTTGGATAGATTAGCTGATTACATCACATGACCCGTGACTTTATGGCTCATTTTGTGAAACTGGAAACCCTATTCGTTTTTTTCAAGTGTGTTTATTAACTATCTGCTATATGTCAAACACTGGTAGGAATTTTGGATACAGTGGTGAATAAGACAGTCCAAGTTGTTTATTTACATCTGTGATAAGTGCCACAAAGGAGAAATCCTGTTGTCAGGAGAGCATATGACAGAATACTGATTCTGACGTGAGGACTGAGGGAAGACTTCCTTGAGGGAGTAGTATTAGTCACATCTGCCTTCCTACAACCACCATTACTCTGTCCTATTACTCTTTTATTTTTTCATGGTAATAATTATAGCCCCAAATGCTCTATCTATGTATGTATGTATCTATCATCTGTCTACCTACCTACCTATCATCCTCTCCCTTCATGCCCCTCTCCCCATTAGAGTGAAAACTCCTGGAAAGCAATAACCTTTGTGCCAGAAAACCCCAAATGGGAAGGAGCATGGGGAGATGCTGGAACCTAAAGAAGGCCAACGCGGTGGTAGTCAGTGTGAGAGGGAGAGTAGCAGCCTTGGAGATGATACCAAGAATTTTAGAATTTATCCTAAGGGCAATGGAAAGCAATTTTAAGCAAAGGATAGACATGATCAGATTTGCTTAAAAATTACTTCACTGTTTGCATGGAGAATGGAAGGGGTGTTGGAGTGGGCGCGGGAGACCAGTGTAGGCTCTTATATGATGTAACCTCAGCAAGAGAGCATGATGATGTCTTAGGCTAGGGTATTGCAGTGGAAATGGAGAAGAAGGTAAAATTGGTAGGTCTTAGTGATAGATTGGGTATGAGAGAGGAGAGGAGGAGTCAGGGATGACTTCCATTCCACGTTTCTTGATTGTACACCTGAGTGTATGTTTGATACATTTTCTTAATGCATTTGAAGGATAATAAGCATATTTTAAAGTTTGGTATACGGTAGAATTGCCCCGATTGTGAAAATTCAGCGAATGTGTTGAACTTTTGTAGTCAACTTTTGGTCAGGATAGAAAAGCACAATGCTTTTTAGTCTATACTGTTTTACCTATGAATCAGTAATCTATGTCTTTGCTTAAGACTTGCTAATTGCTACAATTAAGAATTGTAACAGTTGTTCTAGCAGTTTTTTTAATGGTTCTATTGAAATATAATTCACATACCTTACAATTCATCTATTGGAAGTATACAATTCAGTGGTTTTTAACATATTCACAGAATTCTACATCTATCAACATCAACTTTAGAACATTTTCATTACCTCCCAAATAAATCCTGCAACTCTTAGACATAATTCCTCAAAATTCCCATGTACCCCAGCCCTAGGCTACTACTAATTTCATTCTCCATAGATTTACCTATTTTGGACATTTCATATAAATGGAATCATACAGTGTGTGGTCTTTGGTTGCTAGCTTCTTTCACTTAGCATAATATTTTCAGGGTTCATCATGTTGTAGCATGTATCAGTTCATTTCTTTTTATTGCTGAGTAATAGTCTATTGTATAGATATATTACATTTTATTTATCCATTTCATTAGTTGATATAAATTTGAGTTGTTTCCACTATCTGGTTATTATGAATAATGCTTCTATGAATATTTGTAGAATATTTTTGTATTTGTATAAGTATTTGTGTGGATATGTATTTTCAGCTCTCTTGGTGCTATACCTAGCAGTGGAATTGCTGGGTCATGTGGCAGCTCTGTGTTTAATCATTTGAGGAACTGCCAGATTGCTTTCCAGAGTGGCTATAAACATTTTACATTTCTTCTAGGAGTGTGTGAAGACTCCAATTTTCCACATCCTTGCCAAACTTATCTTTTTGATTATAGTCATCCTCATGAGTGTTAAGTGGTTTCTCATTGTGGTTTTGAATTGCATTTCATGAGTGTTTCTGTGGGACTAAAATGATAATGAGATTGAAGCTGGGCAGTTTAGTGGTTGACGTAGAATTTAAGAAGTCATTTTAATCGTAAGAGAGTAGAGATGAATTGGCATGTATAAGTAAGTATTTGAAACATTTTCTGAGGCTTTCCATTATCTTTCTGGTTCTCATTTAGCAATTAACATTTTATTTTATACCTTAAGTTCAAAAAGGTTGTGAGGTTCCACAAAAATAATTTTTACAAATACCTCAAATATTTTTGTTATAGTTTTTCTTTCCATTTGTTTTTTATTTAGATATTTTTAAATATGTTTTTATTGATTTCAGAGAGAGGGAAGGAGAGGGAAAGAGAGATAGAAACATCAATGATGAAAGAGAGTCATTGACCTGCTGCCTCCTGCCTGCCCCCTACTGGGGTTTGAGCCCAAAACCTGGCCCTGACGGGGAATTGAACAGTGACCTCCTGGTTTATAGGTTGATGCTCAACCACTGAGCCACCCTGGCCAGGTTTCTTTCCATTTAAAATACCATCTTCATCCCATTTGTATCCTAAACTACAATTCAATTAAACAATCCAAGGACCATCTTATACCAGATAGTGTGTTTACTAATGGGTGCTAGCTTCATAATACCTCTAGCCTTGTGGGAGAAACACATATATATATACTTATTTACATATGATAAGATATGTAATAATAAGACACATATTAGGAAGAATGTGGTAAGTGCAGCAGTTGGTAGGTATAAACAGAGTATGGTTAATACCAGGCTGGACAGAAATTAATTCCGGTTTTAAGCAGAGGCAGTAACTTGAAGGCTAGGTAGAATTTGGCAAGTTGAAAAATAGCAGAAAATAAGAGAATTATAGGTTGAAGAAATTATATGAGCAAAGTTATATAGCAGGAAATTTATTATAAGGTGTTCGGAATGAGAAGTGGTCTGTATGGCTATAATGTATGGTATATTAGGATTAGAGGGCTTATGGAGAATCCAGTTGAAGATAGACTGGATTCATATGTAAAGGTGTTTGGATTTTGTCCTTGATCAGTGGGATACATTAGAAAGTTTTCTACTTGTGTATGGTTCATGGTAAAATCTGTGCTTTTCAAAAGTAAGATTTTTAGTGATGCTGAAGAACAAATTAGAGACAGATTAGAGGCAAGGGAGGCTGTTGCAATAGCCAGAGTGAGAGTTTACTTATCAGCTAATATTGGGTTGTAAATAGGTGTTTATTATTTCATATAACAAGAAATCTGAAAGTTAAAGAGTTGGGTAAAAAGCATTCTAACACTCTGAGGGTTCTGGGTTGGCATTTCTGCATTTCTCTTGGCTTGATCCTTATGGTCATAAGATGGCTGTCTTACAAACAGAAAGAACAAAGGTGTGCTTTCTTATTGTTCTTTGTTAGTGAAGAAAACTTTCACCAGGCTAGGATTCACTGATTAGGTTTTTCTCCTGACTGTGACTTAGCTGCAAGGGAGGCTGGGAAAGTGGGGAATCTGACATTTTATACCTAGTAGGAGGTGAGCTCTGCCTATGAAAAGAGGGGGTGGAGAGGTAAGAGTTCTCAGTGGGTAGCAGCTAGTAGTGTCCACAGATGCTTGTGTTCTCTGAATAGTAGTAAAAAGGCAAAGGAAGAGAGAAATTTAAGAGACAAGGGTAGGAGGAATTAAAGATGACTCCAGGTTTTGGTGCTGAATGAAAAAAAGTGATGCCATTTATTAAAACGTATTTCCCAATCTAAAATAGAATTGGGTCCTTACTCTATTCATAACACTTATTGAATATAAAACTTGATGCCTAGACCCTATAATCTCACCTTCTAATCACTAAACTAAGAGGCAGTTGGAGGTAGTAAGGTGGTTTTTAAGTGCTACTCCTAAGACCAGTGCCGCCTTGCTGCATAAGAATCATCTGGGGAGCTTGTTAAGTAAATTAGAATCTCTGTGAATTGATATTTTTAGGTCTGGGATTTGACCATCAATTTTGTTGACAAGTTTCCTAGGTAATTCTGATACCCAGCTAGGTTTGGATGTATTTGGTAGGAAAAGTGTGGACTTTGGTTTCAGGCAAATCTGAGTTAGAATCCCAACTCTTTACTTACTAACTGTGTGAACTTGGGCAACGCACTTGACCTCTCAGAGCTCAGGTCCCTCATCTATGGAATGTGTAAGAATAATACAATAGCTACTTTACAGAGCTATTGTGAAATAGCCATATATGTAATGTTTTAGCACAATGACTCCCACATAGCAAGGACTCAGTAACTGGCTATTTTTATGTGTAATTGTCTGTAGTAAGTACTGTGCATTTAATTTAGCAAAAAAACACAGATGTCTTTACAGCTACAGCAATAACAACAACAACAACAACAATAAAAAGAAGCAGAATATAATACATTGCTTCTCTTCTTGTTTAGTATCTTCTTGTAATCAATAGCTGATTTCCTTTTAGCCCCGCCATATATCATCTAGGTTTGAACACATGAACCTTTGTTTATTTTCTTAGTGCATTTTTTGGATGTGTGTGTTCTGTGTAATTTGTATAAGTATGTGACTTAAAAATTGGCTAATATACCAAAAACCATAAAT
Organism: Miniopterus natalensis; assembly: GCF_054644295.1. Classification (NCBI taxonomy): domain Eukaryota; kingdom Metazoa; phylum Chordata; class Mammalia; order Chiroptera; family Miniopteridae; genus Miniopterus; species Miniopterus natalensis. Next base: position 75,315,837 of record NC_142081.1, read on the forward strand.
CCAATTTCTGTGAAATATGTTACTTAATATTTAGTAGAGGCTGTTTTCACAGTGATGTTATATAAAACCTTAAACTAGACATGATTCTTGCTCTTTTTATAAAACAAACACCCCCCAAAACTAATATAATATTGTATGTCAACTATAATTGAAAAATAAAAAATTATTTAAAAAAATAGCACATTGGTGTAACAGTTGAAAGAACTGGATTCCAAGCTCAGTTCTCCCATCTACTTGTCGTATGACCTAATTAAAGCAAGTCACTTGAAGAAACCCACAAAAACAAGAACAAAACCCCCAGACAATATCAGATAAAAGTAATAAGTGCACATTAAGGATTATTTTGTTATTCTCAAAGCTTATGTTACATAGTTGCCTGGGTTAATAATTATAATGTTATTTTGAATGCTTGTCTTGTGTGGTAAATAACTACTTGCTGAGAATAAATGCTTATTTTTCCTGTTTCAGTGCATAAAGGGAGAAAAGACACTAACATTGAGTATTTACTTTGTGCTAGGAATTTGACTTAATTTGTCTCATGGGAGAGAGGCAGCATATTGTAGTGGTTACCTATGGACTCTGAAGGCTTGCTGCCTGGGTTCCTATCCCAGTTTCTGCACTTACAGCTGCTTGACTTCAGACAAATTACTTACCTTTCTGTGCCTTGGTTTCTTCATAAGCTTGTTATGAGAATTAAATAAGCTAATATACGTACAGTGTTTAGGAAGTGCCTGGCATATGGTACTATATGACTGTTAGCTTTTCTTTAAGTTTCACAAATTCACACTGCTCTATAATCTCACTAAAGTCCTATAAGGTAGATATCTTCTTAATTTTTATTTTATAGGTAAGAAAACTGAGGTTTGGTGAAGTTTGTAACTGATCCACAATCACCCATCTATTTAGTGAGTCAAATCCTACTTTGCTCCTTCATGCATTCTACTATGCCTTTAATATGTTAGTTATTTTAAAAAATCTTAAAAATGGTAATCAGTGTGATTCATATGGTATTAAGTAACATTGATTTTTTTCATTTATCATAAAAAATTTTGCTACTTGGTAATAGAATTAATAGAATAACAGTTTTTGAACTTTATGGTGTTTGTATTTTGAAAAAATCTATTATTGATCCTTACTTTATACTGTTGCATCAGGGAGTAACTGAGATATTTTAAAATATGCTGTATATGGCAATAACTATTTAATTGAAATTAATTAAATAAATATAACTTACCTGGGTTTAGGTAATTATATTTTTATAACATCATTTAGTAGGTGATGATTCTAATGGTACCTTGTGGGTTTTTCATAGTTTTTGAACTTTATTTATTTACTTAATTTTTATTTATTTTTAAAAATATATCTTTATTGATTTCAGAGAGAGGAAAGGAGAGGGAGAGGAGAGATAGAAACATCAATGATGAGAGTGTCATTGATCGGCTGCCTCCTGCACGCCCCCGACTAGGGACCGAGGCATGTGCCCTGACTGGGAATCGAACCCCAATCGCCTGAATCCTAGGTCGACGCTCAACCACTGAGCCACGCCTGGCTGGGCTGAACTTTATTTTTAATTTGTTGTATAGTGATGTATATATTTGAATATAGTACATTTTTTTATTTTACTCATGATCTGGATGCCATCTATGATTAAGTAGATTATCGAAATTCTTTTTTTTAAAAAATATATCTTTATTGATTTCAGAGAGAGGAAAGGAGAGGGAGAGAGAAATAGAAACATCAATGATGAGAGAGTCATTGATCAAGCCCGCAACCTGGGCATGTGCCCTGACCGGGAATCGAACCCCGATTGCCTGGATCCTAGGTCAACGCTCAACCGCTGAGCCACGCCTAGCCGTGCGATTATCTAAATTCTTGGGGTTCATACATTTTATAGAAAAAGTTGTATTTGCTAATAGATAACCACTAATGTTTATTAATAGTATTAATTGACTTGAGACATGAGTGTCTACCTCTGAGCATCTTTTATAAGAATAATTCAGTGTACTGGATAAGGAACTTAGTGTCAGATATTGAAGTGAAAGATAAGGCAGTGTTTTCTTATTTATTTAATTTGTTAATTTTTTTTATGCAGAGATCCTTAGGGGAGCATTTGTATGTTTACCTTTTGTCGGGGGTGGGGGGTGGTGTGTGTGTGTGTGTGTGTGTGTGTGTGTGTGTGTGTGTGTGTGTGGACGGGCAGTGTTTGCAAATGCAAGAGGGCTTTCTCCTTGTGCCTTCACGGGGGAGCCAAGGTTTTTAGGTTTGTGCTAGCTTAAGAAGGGATGGTGGCACCTCATTTGTGTGCCTAGCAATGGCACATTTTATGATAGCTGTTTTTCTCTTAAAATTTAGCTTCAGTTTTCTTACTGTCAAAACCCAGCTTTAAAAAAAAGTGCATTTTGAGCAAGTTGGCAATAATAATAATAATAATGATACTAATTTAGGATCAAATAGATTTGATAACAGGAAATTTTGTGCAGCTAGGATGGGAAATTATCACTAAATACTTATTTTTCAACCGTTAATAAAGTTAACGTGAAATGAGAGTAAATATAAAGCATGATATTTGGTTGGAGAAATTGTATCAATTTGTAATATAAACTAAATTTTAGCAAATAGTAGAATAGTAGAGGACTGATTTTTCTTTATTTCTGTCGTATTTTCTTCTGCCCTCGAGGGGAAAAAGTCAGGATACATTTTAATGTGACTGCATGAAGTGTTTCCTTTTTTAAGCTAATTGTGTAACGGAGGGGTGAGGTGTGTTATAATAGAGCCTACAGCCCGCTTCCTATTAGGAATTTTTCCTTACTTGCTTTTCTCCCTCCTCCATATGCATACAGACACACGCACCACATTCAGCCAACACAATAAAATTACTGTTTTGTAAGAAAATGTTTAGATAGGTAAAAAAACCCAGACTACGTTTCCTTCCTTGTTTCTGTATGGCTTTAGGTAGAAAGTGTAATGCACAACATGCTTTAAGATTTCCCAGTAGAAGCAGTAGCAGTTTTGTTTTGAGTAGCTCTAAAGAAGCTATTGGCTGGTGGTTTCCTCCTCAGTGCCCTTTGGCCTACCTTTTAAATTTCTTTTGGTTAAGTTCAGCTTGCTGCCAGTAATTCATTCACTAACTTTGTTCATGGAAGTTGCAGAATTTGATTATGAGTTAGAAAGAGAATGGTTACCCTAATTTTACATTTAATATATTCTCCCTTAGTTTCATTTCATTTATAACATATTGGTGGCAAAACTGTTGCACATTCTTTGAATTTTATAATCTGATTCTGTCAATAAGTTATCCAGATCTTTCTCAACAAATAATCTGTCCTTTATTTCCTTAATTATTCTTCTCTCTGCTTCCCTAACTTGGCTCTCACCAGTTTTTCCTCTCTCAATTTTTTTTCTCTCAGTAAGTTATTTTCCCTATTACATCTCCTAGAGGAATCAAAAGGGCCCTTAATCCTTAGCAGGACAGTGTTGGAAGGGTCACTGAGAGGACGAGAGCAGAGGGCATAAGAAGGCATGGGTTTCAAAACTAGCCGCTTGGCTCCTTTGATTTTGAATCTGAAGTGTGGATCAAGTACTCTGTTCACATCCGATTCCTGTGATTGCTGCATTGCTTTTCTTTGGAAGAGCTGCTATCAGAATTGTAAATATGCTTCCCTGCATTGCAGTTTAGTTAAGGACATTCTGAAGGAATTGATGTTGGTTTTCAGTGCTTTTGCGGCCGTACTTTATCTGGCTTGGGAAAGGTTCTTGTTTTGTTAGGTTTCTAGTCTGGCAAAAAAGTGGCTGGTTGATGTCACAAATAAGATGACTTTATTTTTAGGGGTTAGTGTCTAGAAATATCCTTTTCTGCATTTTATGCATTATCGTGCTGATAGAAGGCTTTCTAATTTTTCTCTGATTTTGAAAACTTTGCTTACTATGGGCATTACAGTAAACCACTGATTTTTGTGGGACCTCGATTTAATGGACTTCGGATTTAATGGACAAAATTTCCAGTCTTTATGTCATGTGAAAATTAACACCCCCTTAATATTAAAATGCTTTTAACTAAGATTTTTTATTATTAATTCACTGTTGTTTTAAACAAATTTTAGCAAATAGGTCACATGTTGGCAAAAACTGTAGTAATTTCACCAACATAAATAAATATTACATATCTACAACTATAGTCTACATATTCAAATCCAAGAGTCACCACCCTGAAACAATGTTTGGGGAATGATTAGCACGTGATCATACTGAATCACGCGTGGTAATTGGTTCTATCGTTGAGTGGGATGACTTTCTGCAGCAGTTTGAACACCTGCTCGCCCATGTTCAGTTGTGCACTAAGCCCCGCCCTGGCCATGTGCATGTGTTTACTCTGGGTGACTGGTGAATGCCCGCATTTACTTGACCTATTCAGTGTTAATTTAAAATTACTGTAATACATATAGAAAATTTCTCTGTGAAATTAAACTTTTCATACAAGCTTAATTTTAATTACACAAATGTGTCTACATAAGTGAAAACAGGTAAACTAATTTGTCAATTTTTTAACATACGCATTTGGAAAACCTACTTTATTATATAACGGACTTTCAGCTTTAACTCACACCCCTTTGCCCGAATTAGGCCGTTATATTGAGGTTTTACTGTAATATATTTTTTCTTTAGTTATATAGGGCAAGGACTTAAGGCTTTTATTTTCTTAATGTTAGGTGTTTTACCCTTAATTTACTTTTCATATTACTTACTAGATGAAAATGTGAGACTTAAGGGAATTGCTTCTTGTCCTGCTCTGGAAAGGAAAGCAAGCAAACCCAGAACAAAACTCCCATGCAGCCTTTTTATATTGAAATTCTGTTGAACCTGACCTAGTGAGCAGGTTTAAATACTGCCCTCTTTTTAATGAGCCCTTTCATACCATGTTGTGGCTTAGTTTTCAAAGGTTTAGGTACTGTACTCACATATGCGTGTGTGTGTGTATATATATGTTTTTTTTCTTATTTATTTATTTTCATTTTTACTCTTTTTTAAAAAATTTTTAAAGTAGCCTACCATAGCCACTTTTTGCACTAGATTTTCTTTCTTTTTTTAAAATCTTTACCTAAGGGTATGTTTTTATTGATTCTTTTTTTTTTTTTTCTTTGAGAGAGAAGAAGGGGAGAGAGAGAGAGAGAGAAACATTGATGTGAGAAACATCAGTCAGTTGCCTTCTGTACACTTGCCCCGACTGGGAATCAAACCCACAACCTTTTTGGTGTACAGGTCAACACTCCAACCAACTGAGTCACCCGGTGAGGGCTAGATTTTCTTCATAAAGTCCCATTTTTCTGGAGTTGATATCAATGGAAAAATGAAGATGACATTGGATTTTCTTGGGGGAAAGTGGTGTTTAGGAATAGGAAATGTATGACCCATTCTTTAACACCAGAATATTTTAACTTTGTATACATTATCTAATTTCGAATCCTGTAACTGAAAATGCTAGTATAGAAGTAGAATTTTTTGAAATCACTCAATGGTAAAGCTTAAGAGGGACCTTAGGGATCATATAGTAACCAATCCTGATACTCTATAGAGGAACAAATGGAGATTTGTTCATTCATTCATCCATTCATTCACGAAATATTTATTTCATGTTTACTGTTTTAGATGCTTGGGGATATCCCTACTCTTTTGGGCTTTACAATGAATAGATAATAAATATCAATGAAGTGATTTACATAGTATGTTAGAAAGTGCTAAAAGTAGTCTGGGATAAGGCAGAGGGCAAGTGCTTGAAGGTGAGGGTATGTTTGCAATTTGGAATAGGGTAGGCTGGACAAAAATAGGAACATTTGAGCAGAGACTTAAAGGAGATGAAGAGTAGTCTGTGTGGCTACCTGAGGGAGGATTGTGTCAGGCAGGCAAAAGGAACAGAGGCTAATGGGTGGGAGGATGTCTAGCTTACTATTCAAGTAACTAAAAAGGTCACTGTGACTTCTGGAGTAAGAAGTGGACTGGACTCAGGTGCTAAAAATTAACAGGGTTGGGAGACCAGAGTGTGGGGAACCAGATAGATTATGTGGGGTCTGCTGAATTGTTGTAAGGACTTTGACTTTTACATGAGTGAAATGGGGAGGGGTGGCATTGCAGGGTTTCTGAGCAGACATGATCTGACATATTTTACCATAATCATTCTGACTGCACTGTTGAGAAGAGAAGCTGTGGTAAGGTTGCTAGATTTATCAAATAAAATTATAGGGTACCCACTCAATTAAAATTGAATTTTAGGTAAATAACGAATTATTTTTTTGTATACATATGTCCCATACAATATGTGACTATTAACCCATATGGCAGAATGTTAACTACTTTTTTATAATTAAAAAACTAATTAAAAATTAGTTTTATAATTAAATTACTACCATGATCTTGCTAGTCCTAAGGCTTGGACCCTTGTAGCAAATTTTCATTTCTCTCTTTCTTGTATTATCTATAGTGTTGTTTTTCACATTGTGGTTATCTTATATCCTAGAGTGGTACAAATGCAGTTTATCTTATACCCTAGAGTGGGTACAGATGCAGTTTGTTGGATCCCAACCCAGACCTCTTGAATCAGAATTTCTTCAGATGCAACAGAGTATCTCCATGACTGCCAGCTGTTCTAGGTTCTATGTACACTAGTGAACAAAACATACAAAAATCCTTCCCCTAATAGAATTAACATTATAGTAGGGGAGATATAATAAACAAGATAAAGAAGTAAATATATAGTCTGTTAAATACTGGTATAGGTGCAAAGAAAAAAGACAAACAGAAAGGGGAATCGGAAAGATCCAGTGTAATGATGAGGGAGTTACAATTTTAGAGCGGATGGCCAGTGAAGGCCTCTCTGCATGGTGATGTTTGAATCAAGACTTGAAGGAAGTGACAGAGAGAACCAGGGTACCTGGGTGGGGAGACAGAATTCTTGGCCGAAGGAACAGCAAGTACAAAAGTCCCAAGGCAGGCGTATGCCTGGTGTGTTAAAGACATTGCAGGGGGCAGTATGTTCGGAGTGGAGTGAAAAGGGGGATGTAGTAGTGGATAAGGTGAAGAGATGAAGGGGAGTGGCTGGTGATTGTTACAGGTTAGGCTTAATGGTATGTTGGGGAGAGATTTGGATCCTACGCCCAGCTGTGACATTACCTCTGGGCGTGTTTCTTCATCACTAAAAAGTGGACAGGATACTAAGATGATCTCGTAGGTTTCTTTCTAATTTAAAATAGTCTTTAATTTGAAATCTATTTTTTTCATTTCTACTTTTTCAGCTCTTTTGTAAGCAATTAGTTTATCATTTGAGATTCTGCTGTACTCTTTATGAACTCATCTCTGTTTGTGCTCCATCCAGCCAGGTGACTTTCCTTTATGTTGCTCTTGTTCCTCCTCTTTCAGGACTGAACTTGAAGATTTAGATAGTCCTTTGATAAAGGGTAGGAAATTAGTTTCTTATCACCTTGTCTAACCATTAGTTCTTCTGACAACTGGATTCATATTTAACTTTAGCTAATAGAATTAAGAAACATAATGTTATCTACTAAGAGATTGAAATTCTTCTGAACGGAAGCTTCATTTAAAGAGAAGAAAAGGAGAAGAAAGATGAGGCTTGACCCAACTCTCAGTTGAACAAATCTCAGTCGCCAGTAGAAGAGTAAATGGAATGTAAGGTGCAGAGAATCATGGGATTCTTAACTGAATACTTCTAAGGAAAGGACAACCGTTAGCTAGGTCTTAGTCCTAAATGAATGTTTACTTATAAATAATGGGGTGGGACTACTCTAAGATATTGTTTTGATGGGTTCTATTAGCTGATGATATAAATAAAAGGAATATGTCATGAAGCTTTACAGTCTTCTTTGTTATAAATTCTCTTGGAAGAACAAAGGTAGTATCAAAACTGTTATTGGTGCCTTTGAAATCTAACACGCAAAAAATAGAATTTGTAGGCTTTCAAATTGCTGCTTTCCTGTAGTAGTAATGAAATAGTATAATCACTCTGAATAATTCTGCCACTTTTACAAGCTTTCAAAGGGTATTATGAATTGTGAAGAATCAAATCCAAAGATCTAAATAGCACCTTGGGTTTGATCTGTCTTATGTCACCTGCTAGACTGCAGGGGAGTCAGAAAAAAGGGTATAATATTAGGTACCAATGTATTAGGTTAAGTTTTATGGTGACATTACAGATGGCAATCACACTTTACAATAGTAAGTTTATAGTTATTTTTGCTAATATTTTCTTTATCTGTTGTGTATTTGCTGGGGCTTTTGTAGTGATTATTCCTTTGAGCCTAGCTGAAATTAAAGATAAGGAAAATCCTAATTGGAGCTTTCGTTACTACATATAATTATTTTAGGAGGAGCGAGGTGGAAAGGATTCATAAAACTAAGCTGGTTTGACACCCAGTTGCATATATTTATTTATAGCCTCTATGTTACTCATTTATTTTCCTACAGTATAAAACTGTCTGAAAATTTAAATTGAAAGACTATATACTTAAAGTAGGAGTCTGTTTAAAATAATGGAGTAAATTATGAAAAACAAATGAAGTTTATTTGGTATCTTTTGAACATTATTGAATTCTAGACTTGAAAATATGTATAAGCTAATTTTCGTAGCTATGGTAATTTTACCATTTCAGTAGCTGTACCAATTGAAAGTATAAAATGCATTAATTAATATAGGCTGTAGTGTTTCTATTTAATGGACACCAAATTCATTTATGATATGTAAAATCTAAGCAAGACATACTAACCTAGTTCCAGTGAAAAAGCCTGAAAAGTGTACTCTTTATTATTTTTAAAAACTAGCCAATTAAGGATGAGGAGGTAAATTTTTACTGAGATAGTTTCTCTGACACCAAGAGACGTCTGTGTTCTGCCTGCCCTTGTCTCTACCAAAATTACAGTTGAGTGATTGAGTAACTTGGTCATGAAAAGGTTTATTCTCTAAATCAGTGTCAGCAAACTATGACCTATGGACCAACTCTTGCCTGTATGGTAAATTTTTATTAGAACACATCCATGCTCCTTCATTTGCATATTGTCTATGGCTACTGTGGTGCTATAATGATAGTGGTGAGTAGTTGCAGATCAAGTGATCCACAAAGCCTAAAATATTTACTATTATTTAGCTCTTTAGGGAAAAGTGTGCTGACTCCTGCTCTGTATCTAAGTCTTTTGTAGTCAGATCATGTTAAAGTTCTGGTGGAGGTTTATGAGGTTAGTATTTTTGTGTTTAATTTCCCATGTGCTTCATTCTAAGAAAGAATACTTCTTTAAAAAAGGTCATTTTGGGTTGTTAATGTCCAGCTTTCTTATCCAAAAGTAGGTATAATACCACCTATGAGGAGTCAATGAGAAATGTAAATAAAGTACTTAGGGGAGTGCCTGGCACCCAGAAGGAATTCAGGTAGTGGGGAGATATAATCAGGGGTAGTCTAGGTGTTTATTTGGGTGATTTAGGATGGCATGGCTTTAGAGATTCTGATTTGTTCACAGAGCTGACTGTAATGGCCTAGTTTATCCAGGTTTTTAATATAACATTGCTGATTAACTTCCCTCCATCCTTTTCTTCCTTCCTCCCTCGCTGCCTTTTCCCCCTCTCCCCCTTTCTCTTTCCACTCTTCCTCTTGGTCTTCATACCTTGTCCTCTCTTTCCTTTTTCATTTTTAATCTTCACCTGAGGATATGTTTTTGTTTTTAATTGTTGTTGTTTTTTTGGTGTTTTTTTTTTAGAGAGGGAGAGAGAGAGAAACATTGATTGGTTGCCACCTGTATGGATCCCCACTGGGAATAGAATTCACAACCTAGGTATATGCCCTGACCGGGAATTGAATCCGCAACCTTTTGGTGCACAGTACAACCCTCCAACCAACTGAGCCACCTGGCCAGGGCTCCTCTCTTTCCTTTTTTATATATGTAAGCATTGTTCCTCAGTTTAGGTGAGTAGGTAACTTACTCTAGGGAGAATATGCATTGAACCTAACACAGTAGAATCTCCCTTCTTCTTAGTTCCATTCTCTAGGAAGCAGAAGAACTCTAAAATCTTGTGATTTCCCCCCCTACCTTCTTTATTCTTTTGTGATAATGTATATATGTTAGCAGCCATGTAAATTTTATGTATATGTAAAATTTACTACTACTTACTACTACTGTAGCAAATTTTAGGGTCGATTTTTACTTTTGTCCTGAACCATGATGGTTAAGGGTTCACTTTTAGACAGGCATGGTATTCTTCTAGAAGACAGGATAGATTATCCCTAATGTTTTGAAGGAAACTCGAAGAGTTAGTGATGATAGAATTGAGCCTACCAGTCTTTTTTTTTTTTTTTAATATATCTTTATTGATTTCAGAGAAAGGAAGGGAGAGGGAGAGAGAAAGATAGAAACATCAATGATGAGAGAGTCACTGATCGACTGCCTCCTGCACGCTCCCAACTGGGGATCGAGCCCACAACCCAGGCATGTGCCCTGTCCAGGAATCGAACCACGAGCTCCTGGATCCTTGGTCGATGCTCAACTGCTGAGCCATGCCCGGCTGGGCGAGCCTACCAGTCTAGTCTTATATTGCAGGCACCTCGTAGTTGTATTCTTGTTTCATGAAAACAAACTTAAAAAGCTGTTATTTTAGAAGATCAGTTTGAAGCCTGGGACCTAACCCTTTCTAGTTATTATAAAACCAACAGTAATATAAGAGAGCAAGGCAAAAGAATCTTGGAATATTTTTTGTTTTTATCGGTATCTATTATTATTTTTTGGTAGTTCTTAGTTTTGTATGTGTCAGTAGAAAAGATATGGAAAAGAGGTGAAATTCTAGGATTATAGTTATAACATTAGCAGACTCTTCTGTTTTAATTGAACTAAATTCTTTTGTTTGTGGCTTCAAAAGGTATTAAAGTGAGTCAGAATTTCTCACTGAATATTTCTACCTTTTTAGCACTAATACTTAAATTCATTAAACTTAAATTTTATATACTACCATTCTATTAAAGATAAGTGTCCTTCCTGTTTTCTCATTTATTTTACAATAAGCTGAGATTTTGGTAGAGGTAGATATTAATCCCTAGTCTTTTAGTCTCAGACTCACATACAAACATTTAATGGTTTTCTTAGAACTCCATTTGAGTAAGTATAAAGTTAGGGACATAAATGTTGAATGTGCTTTATTTTGTGTATTTATAGGAACCAGACAGCAAGGTTTAAAAAGTAATTTTCTGTCTGGAAATAAGTAGATAACATGTAAGAGTGTTTAGTTTTTAAAATATTTTTTTGAGCCCTGGCTGGTTTTGCTCAGTGGTTAGAGCATCGGCCCATGGACTGAAGGGTCCCAGGTTCGATGCCAAGGGCACATACCTCAGTTGCCCGCTCTCTCCCCAGCCCTCACTGGGGCTCAATAGGGGAGGCAACCAATCAATGTGTCACTCTCACATTGATGTCTCTCTCTCTTCCTTTCTCTCCCTTCCACTCTCTCTGAAAAGTAATGGAAAAAATATCCTCTGGTGAGGATTTAAAAAAACAGCATTTCTTTTTTTTTTTTGAGAGATTAAGAGTTATCTTGCCAGGATACAGGGAGAGAGGGAGGAGAGTGTAAGTCTTGGTGAAACATAACTCAAAGGCATGTAGTTAGTATTAGCATGCTGTTTGCTAGTCTACAAGAAAAACCATTAACAGATTGATTTATTTAGAGGAGAAAGAGGAGGGGGAAGAAGAAAAAAGAGACGTATTTGGGAACAGTGAATTTTGTTTTCCTTTCTTTGGCTAAGCTGCTGATTAACTGGCAGCTAGTGAAGAGAACAGTCAGGATATTCTACTCCTGGACAGCTGGATAGGGCAACAGTTTTAGTTGTTCATGAATCTCTGGAAGACCTTGGGTGTTTAACTGTGACTTGCACATAGGCGGTTGTCTCTGTACTATATCTGCCACTATCCTCCTTGGCATCTCCATGCCAGATCTGCATCAGAATTTCTCACTTGTTTTAATTATGATCTTGTTTCTGTGATTTCTTTTGTAATTTTTGTATTGTTTGGTGTGTTGGATAGCCTTTCCAAAAGTTAATGCTACATCTTCCTGGAGTATTGTTGTCCATTTAAATCATTATTTTAACATTGTGTGCATGTAATTTGTTAGTTCTTACATCAAGAAGTCTTAGTCTGTTTGAGACTATATGGGAAATTTGAACCACAATGTGTATGCAGTGGATTTCTCTGGTCAGTTCTCTAGTAAACCAACAAAAACTATTTACCTGAAGCAGTTTATGCTCTTTACCTTACTGTTGCTTTGAAAGTTTAGGTTATGAATTTGAAATATTTTGCAAATTATCTTTTCTATAGTCAAATTTACTGTTGTTATGTGTTTTATCTTTGATGAAGAATGGGAATAATCTTATGATAAATTCTGTTTTCTTATAGTCAAAGGAGATTGGTTTGTTAGATGTGGATGTGTACGGCCCATCAATTCCAAAGATGATGAATCTGAAAGGAAATCCAGAATTATCACAGAGTAAGTAAAAAGAGATAAATAGTATAATAATTTTTATACTTTTATTTAGTGTTTAGCTAAATAAAAGTTAGGTCTTTTACTATGTACTGTGTGTGCACGCAGTATAATACAATAATTCTGAAATCAGATATGGAGCTAGACTGCCCGAGTTTGAATTCCAGCTCTGTCATTAACTGTGTGGGTTTGAGTGAATTGTTTAACGTCTTTGTGCCTCAACTCCCCCTGCCTCCCCATGTAAAATAGGGTTAACAATTGCAGTGAGTAATTGCTCAATTATAAAATTGTTGTCTCTATTGGAGGTGGGAAGGGGGGAGTTATTTTTTAATAGGTACAGAGTTTTTATTGGGGATGATGAAAAAGTTTGGGATATAGATAATGGTGATGATTACACAATATTGTGAATGTATTTAATGCCACTTAATTGTGTACTTAAAAATGGTTACAATTATGTTATGTTAGGTATAGTTTACCAAAATAAAAGTTTTTTTAAAGAAAAAAATTGCTGTAAGTGTAATGCATTTAACACAGTGCCTGGCACATAGTAAGTGATCAAAAGTTAGCTTATCACTATTGTCTCTTTATAGTAAATATGTGGATATATGGGAGTATTTGAATAGAAAGTATATAATAATATATTTGTGTTAGAAGAGATGAAAATCATTTTCTCTAATCAGATTTTTGTCATATTTGTCTTGAAGTGTTTAAAAACACCAACCCAAAACATTAGTTTCTTTCCCTAGTCTTCAGTGCCATCTAATAAGACAGAGTAATTTTTTTGAGTAAATCTTTAATATTTACTATTCTTGTGATTACATTTTCTTGTAAAGCTATCAAATATAAAGCTTTAAGAACAAGAAAATGCTGTGATCAAAAAATTAAAAATTGGAACAGCTAATAACTTTTCTTGAAAAATGGTTTTAAATGAAATTAATTTATTAAAATTTACTTCTAATTATAATGAATATAAAATTAAATAACTTCTTTTTATTTCTTATTAGGCTTTTTATTTTCCATGGATTTGGAACAAAATTACTATATTTACTGAAGAGTATTTATTGGATTATCTATACACTATGGTTTTTTTTTTTTTTTTTTTTGTCATTGAAAGTTAGTTATAGACATTGCTATTTAAAATGCTTTTGTTTGTATTTTAGTTGTTGGAGTCAATTACACTGCTAAATTCTCGATAATTATTTATAAGACAATAAGGATTCTTCTTAAAATTTTAAAGGAAACTTGAAGATCTAGTAGATGATAAAATTGACCCTAGAAGTTTTATATTGAAGGCACCTACTTAGTTGTTTTCTTGTTTCATGAAAATATAAACTTAAAAAGCTAAATTATTCTAGTTTCTTTGTTCTTTGCCCTTTTAGTGGAATTCATACTTAGTTTGCAAATATGTGATGTTAGCCAAGATGTCACTTTCACAAAGAAGTAGTATGAAATTTGCATACCTTAAGTGATAGACTCATTATGTCTGTTTCTTGATTAAAGTAATGTGAAAACTGGTGCATGCAGCACATGAGTGATGGCAAAATGGAACCCTTTGGTGTCACTCTTTTCTTAAGCAGTCTGTTCAGTCTATGCCAACATAAATACTTGAAGTGAACTTTAATTTCTCTCTTTTTGTTTTACTAAAGCTGTAATCTTAAATTTGATGTTTGCAAATTGCCTGGCGTTACATAAGCTTTCTGGTAAAGACAAGCTACTGGAAATCTGGAAAGCTTGAAAAGAATACTTTGTGTGTTGCCGAGCTGGTTTTAAGTCCCCCAAGAAATAAACTGAATAATAATGGTTTTCACTTAAAGGAATGTGGATTCTTAAAAGCCCAGCTTATGAATTACTTTTTGAATCTTAGATAAACCTGCCACCATTATACTAATTGGCATCATTTTGACATTTCTACATTTTATCATGTGACTTTATTCTTTTGTACTCTATTACAGAACATACAATGCAATGTGAAAATATCTAATTAACAAGAATGAAAAACTGAAAGATTTGTTTTCAGCAGTTTATTTTATTTTTTATTATATATTATTGTTGAAAGTATTACAGATATCCCCTCTTTTTCCCCCGTTGATCCCCTCCACCCTACATCCGCCCCCCTACCCCAGGCCTTCACCACACTATTATCTGTGTCCATGGGTTATGCAAATATGCATATAAATTCTTTGATTAATTTCTCCTCACCCACTCCCCCACCTTCGATTTCCCACTGAGATTCATCAGTCTGTTCCATGCTTCCATGTCTCGGGATCTATTTTGTTTATTAGATTCCACATATGAGTGGAGATCATGTAAAACTGAATCAGGAAGACTCAGAAAACCTGAACAGGCTAACAACAACTGATGAAATTGAAGCAGTAATAAAAAAAATCCTAGCAAACAAAAGCCCTGGCCCGGACGGCTTCACAGGGGAGCTTTCTAATTCTTTAAGCTGTAGGGTTAGATAGTTTATTAAAAATTTTTCTTGCTTTTTGATGTAGGCCTGCAGTGCTATGAACTTCCCTCTTAGGACTGCTTTCACTGTGTCCCATAGATTTTGGGTTGTTGTGTGTTCATTTTCATTTGTTTCAGGAAGTTTTTGATTTCTGTTTGGGTCTTATTGGTAACCCATCATTGTTTAATAACATGCTATTTAGCCTCCATGTGTTTGAGTGTTTTTGAGTGTTTTTACTGTAGTTGATTTCTAATTTCATGCCACTGTGATCCGAGATGCTTGATGTGATTTCAGTCTTCTTGAACTTCTAGAGACTTGTTTTGTGTCCTAATATGTGATCTGTCTTTGAGAATGACCCATGTGCACTTGAGAGGAATGTATTTTCTGCTGCTTTGGGGTGAAATGTTCTGTAAATGTCAATTAAATCCATCTGATCTAGTGTGCCATTTAGAGTCGCTGTTTCTATGTTGACTTTTTGTCTGGAAGATCTATCCAATGAGGTCAGTGGGGTGTTAAAGTCCCTGACTGTGACTGTACTGCTGTTGATCTCTCCCTTAAAGTCCTTAAGGTTATTATTAATAGATACTTACCTATTGGCATTTTAATTCTTTATGCCTATGTTTCTCTCTCTATTTCTTCTTATTATAAGAGTCCATTTAACATTTCTTGCAATGCTGGTTTGGTGGTGATAAACTCCTTTAGCCTTTTTTTGTCTGGGGAGCTCTTTATTTCACCATCCATTCTGAATGATAGCTTTGCTGTACAGAGTAGTGTTGGTTCAGATCCTTGTTTTGCATTATCTTGAATACTTCAAGCCATTTCCTTCTGGCCTATAGAGTTTCTGATGGGAAGTCAGCTGACAGCCTTATGGGAGCTCCTTTGTAGGTAACAGATGCTTTTCTCTTGCTGCCTTAAAGATCCTCTCTGTCTTGAATTTTTGGTATTTTAATCATGTCTGCGCATGGGACTCTTTGGGTTCTTCTTTTTTGGAACTCTCTGTACCTCCTGAACTTGTGTGATTTTTTCCTTGACCGGGTTAGGGAAGTTTTCTGCCATTATTTCTTCAAACAGGTTCTCTAACCCTTGCTTACTTTCTACATCTTCTGGCACTCCTATGATGCAAATATTGTTACATTTCATGTTGTCCCACAGCCCCCTTAGACTGTCCTCTTGTTTTTTAATTGTTTTTTCTTTTTGGATCTCTGAGTGACTTTTTCTACCCTGTCTTCTAATTCATTTATCTGATCCTCAGCTTCCTCTAATCTGCTGTTTATTCCTTCCAATGTATTCCTTATTTCTGCTATGTCATCCTTCATTTCTGACTGGTCATTTTTCCTAGTTTCTATATCTTTTCTCATGCTGCTGAGCATCCTTACAATCAGTATTCTGAACTCAATATCTGATAGATTGCTTATTCCATTTCATTTAGCTCTTTTTCTGGAGACTTCTCTTGTTCTTTCATTTGGGGCTTGGTTTTTTTGTCTCCCCATTTTGGCTGCCTATTTGGATCTGCTCGGACTCTCAATCTTTTTGGAGGATCTCTGGCGCAGGCCAGTGTCAGATGCTCTTTGGAGCTATCAGCAGCCCAGGGCTTGTGGTTCCCTCTGCTGGGCTGGCTTATTGTTCCCTCTGCTGGGGCTGGGTGTGTTTGGACAGGACCAAGATGCAGACCAAAGTCTGCTTTTCCAAGGCCCGGGTCCAGAAGCAGATCAGGGAATGACTCAAAGCTCCCAGAGTTCCACCTCTGCCTGTAGGCTAATTGATCTTAGCCTCTTAATGAGCCTCAGGCTGTAGGCCACATCAAGGCGTAAACTCCACAGAGTGGGGCGAGAGGTTTTCCAGTGTGTGGGGCAATTGCTTCCCCCTCCAAGCAAAAGCTGCCTGGCTTTTAAAGATCTGCCTCAGAAAGCTGTCTTCTGCAGTATGGGGGAATGACTTAGCACAGGAATCCAGATGGCTGCCCTCTGAGCTTCATCTCCAGAGCCCAAAACCCCAGATTCTTCCCACATCGCTCTCGTCCACTCTGCCCTCCCTCTGCCAGAGCCCAAGGTGAGTGGCTGCACATGAAACTTTGTGCGTTGGCCCTTTAATAGGGTGCATGCATTTCCAGTTGTCTCTCCCTGGCAGACAGAAATCCTCCTGCTTTTCACAGCCAGATGTTATGTGGGCTCCTTTCTCAGTTTTGGTGTTCTGGGCTGGGAAGCCCAGCTTGGGGTTTAGGCCCCAGAGTTCTCAGTGGGAACCCCCCACAGCTGAGATATCCTTCTATACCTTCAACTGCTGCCTCTGGCAGCCCAGCCAGCCCTCTTGCACTTCTGCACTTCCTACCAGTCTCTATGTGGTCTTCACTTTTCCTCCTTGGTTTTGAGGGTGCTCTCCAGCTTGTCTTCAGTTGCAGTTGATTATTCAGGATGATTTTTCTCTATTTTAGTTGTAATTCCAGTTTGGTCCTGGGAGAGTGTCAGTGTAGCTTCCACTCAATCTGCTGCCATCTTGGAATCCTCTGTTTTCAGTGGTTTAGATTTTGGGGAGATAGACCAGTGAATGGAATCTCAGTTTCGTATATGTTCCTCTCTGTTCTTGGACTTAGCTAGACAATCTTAGGGATAGTAGGACCTCAGGCTTTTCCCTTTTCATTATTTAAACACATGTGGTAATGTAGTTTTAGTGAATTTGTTTATTTTAAAATTCCATGTTAGGATTTTCAGATTATACATTGATTAACATTCTCATATTTTTTTTTTTTGGTGGTGGTGGGATTGGATGGGGGAGAGATTGTAGGAAAACCCCACTTTTTGAAGTTATATGACATTTTAGCCTTGGTTGCCAAGAGAAATGTAATATTTAATTCTAGAGAAGTAAATTCAGTAATTGGAGAAAATTTAAGTTTATAATAATAGTTTTAGGTTTCTTAGGCTGAGAATGTTTCTCTGAACTTAAAATGACAGTAGTGATTTGTGTATGTTTTTATACAAAATTCTGGTAATGGAAAGTCTAACTACTTTGTAGAAAGAGTATTATACAGAAACCTCAACAGGTTGACATTATAATGACTGCAAATGACCAGTTGCTTTGGGAAACTAATGGAGGTTAGGATAAAATCCATGTGCAGTTGGGGAAACTATTATCTAAGCAAGAATGTACTTTTTTTTTTTTAAAGAACAAATACCAGTTATTTGTCTTTTATAACTTTCCAAATAACATGATATTCAAATTTCATATTATAGTACAGACAAATTATAGCCCTTGGAAATTATTGTGTGGAAAGGTTTTCAATTGAAATTGCAAGCAAATAAGTGGTAATTGCACACAGAGATGTGTTGCTGCATTTCACGAATGTAAATATTCTTTTTTGTGAACATGTTAAGGATTTTTACTAAGCTTTCCTAAATGACTCGTATTGGTAGAAGTATCTGCTTTCTTTCACAGTTGTGTGATAAGTCGTTTTCAGAACACTTGTGAAATCATTACTACTTAGTTTTACTAAAGAATGTCTTTTCATGTACTTAGCTAATAGAGTGGGAAAATTTTAAGGCCTGCAGAGAGAGGTTACTAAAATTGAAATGTCAAGTAATTTTATTGAGGATGACATAGTGCTTATTAATGATTAAACGTGAGACTTTTTTGAGTAGAATCCACTTGTTCTTTCTGTTGTTGTGAGATAGAAATTTTGCACTCAGGACAATATTCTGCTTTACCTGTTTTAAGGTAGTAAGCATTTTTCAAGTTTAGGAATTGTGTGTGGGCTTATGAGACAGAGAAATTGTGGAAAATCAGCTTGGACAAATGACCTTTTATATTTTATAGTAGCACTCATCTTCAGTGAGAACTACAAGGAAGCAACTGAGATTTCTTGAAGGTAATTTAAATGCATAAAGAATGAGAGTGAACTCAACTTATTTCTGAAGTCATCTTGTAGTTTTCTTCTAGGGATTAGAATTTGGGGTGTTACTGAGGTTGTTGAGATAGATGATTACATTCTGATGCAGAATTCTGATGATTAAATTCTCCCAAAGCTTCTCATTTATAATTTCCTTCTTCTTGTCATTGTCTTGTGGACCTTTGGGTTTCATCTGATGCTACAGTTCCTGATTATCTTTGGGAAAGGTCCTGAAATGTATTCCATAATCACCATGTTACAGAAATGACTTTTTCTTTGCTGCTTTCCTGAATTATTTTTATAACCCTACTTTTATACCTAGAATATAAAGACAAGGTGATATTCCTAACTTAATCATGGGTTGAAGGAATCGTACAAAGTTGTGGTTTGCTCTGGTTTTAGGTGCCCTTATCTCTGAAATATCTCAGAGATGAGGTCTTTGTTCTGTGAAGAATCCCATCACCCCCCCGTTTATCAAAACAATAGTCTGTCCATCTCTCTACTTGGCTCATTGTTTCTTGCATAAGTCATTGAATAGACCAGAACTAAATAGTAAACCCCTTTTCCTTTTCCTTTCCCTTTGACAATCCTCAGCTGAAGAATAGCCAGCTGCTTTTTGGTGGCTTGCTCCACTGCAAACCGTCTTAGCCAGGGGCTGCAGCAAGTGAAATCATTGAAGGATGCCTTATTTAATTCTGGAACACCTAAATGTATTTTAGTAGCTACTGTCTATTAATTTTGGTTTTCTTTCACAGGATGGCATCAAGTAGTGTTGACCAGGTGTATCTGTATATATGTCAGGCCATACATCTTTGTGTTCATGATCAGCATCTGCCGCAAGAGAAGACTGGTGTTCTTCTATACCTCTTTCACATTTTAACGTATATCAGAGGGTTATCCTTAAGGTGTGTAGATTAGTAGTACAGTACATTGGTAATGGGACCATCTGTTAAGGCTATTTGTGCTTCACATTTCTCTTTTCCAGTTTAGCCCTTGGTTAAAAAGAACAAGCAAACATGCCTTCCCCCCCTCCCCCTTATTTCCTCCCCTTTTGATGATTTTCAGTGTTTTTCAAAGTTATCAGCACATTTTCACTATCTTCTCTCAGATGAGAAGAATGAAAGATTTTGCTATTGTTAGGTATTGGGAGGATTAGCTTGTAATTTTATTTGTAATACTCTGTTTTCATTTATGTGCCCTGCAAAATTTTTACTTTTTAAAATAGACCCTCATTATTGTTGATTCATAGTTACTTTTATAAATTCACTAGGTACTTTAGAAACCTTTTGGGTGCACTTTAACAAAACATATGCTGCTTTTTTTAAAAAGGTTAACAGAAAGTAAAGCATTCTAGAAGGAAAGTAGTTCGGTGAAAGCTGCAAGTCAAATGAGTTTTGAAAATGGAAGATGGGAATATTCATCTATGAATTGGGAGCCCTATGGGAAAGGCAAGAGGCCATTAATAATGACACTGTATGTATGTATGTGTGTGTGTGTAACATTACCAATGTTTTAAACCTCTGTATGATTGATCTTCTCCTATCTACTTCTAACAGCCTAAATTCCAACAAGTTTGCCTTGTTACTCTGAACACCAGTTACAGTGCCATCTGTTTATCAAAAATACCAAGTTCTGTGCTGTCTCGGGACCCTCACATATTTTATTCTTTCTGAAATGCCTTCTACTTCGACTGTCTTCCACCCTTTCCCCACAACTAATTTCTACTCATCAGGTCTCAGTTTTAATGTTTCTTCTTCCATGACACTTTCTCTGACTCCTGAGTCTCCTTATTGCAATTATAAGGATAGAGTTTTTGAGTTACCTGTTGAATTTTTTTATATCTCCTCTATTAGACAATATAGCATCCAGAGCAGAGGCTGTACTACTTCGTTTGTTTCTCTAATGCTTGGTATATAGTGGATATGCAACAAATCCTAGTTAAATAAATGAGTAAGCTTCCTGCTAAGTTTCTTATACATTAGCTGCATACTTTATTTTCTGCTTTGGGTATATGAGTAACTTAATTTTCAAACATTTTATATATATGTATATATGTATATATATTTATGAATAACATTATCTTAACAATTAATTTTTGTGATATTTCTGAGTGGCTGTCTTATGCTTTTTCCATTTTTAGGAAAAAAGAAAGAACCTGTATAGTTAGTGATTTGACTTTTGAGAATTATGTTAGATAAAGTGAAATGATTGTTTATGTTTCAGAATAATAGGACAGTGCTGGTATTGCCTCATATTGTAGCTTTGAAATGTTGAGCATTGCTCCGCTTACTTAAAACAGGTAGAGTGTTGTAGGGCCTGAATTTGAGCCATGATGGAAAAGACAGCTCTTGGACTATGAACAACCTGGAAAAAGAAGAATTAGTAGCTCAGCCTACCCATCATTATTTCCTCAGACCATTTTCATCGCCAAGCTAAAATAGTGCATGGGTACTAATAGGAAGATCTTATTTGAGACTATTTATTCTGAAGTTGGTATTTGTAATGGGTTAGGAGAAGTGGTGAGTGAGGAAGCAGTGACAGTAAGGTTTTGATTTTATTCTGCTATCTCTGAGGTCTTTCAATTAAGGAAAAGAAAGCAGAAATAGCAGCTTGCATTTTAATGGGCATTGGGATTTCCCTTGCCTGTGTGCAAACCACATACTTTTTTTTTGAAGTGGTAGAATGTCTTAAACTGGGTTCCTGAGAAAACAGAGCTCTTTGTACTATTAATTAATGTATTAGGGAGTGCAGGATCAGACTGAGGAAGTAGAGAAGCAGGGAGAGCTGATGTGACGACGTGTTGTCAAGCTGTCTGTGCTAAATGTGACAGATTGCTTGACTGCATAGGACTATACCAACTCCATCTCAGGACAGTTTATCTGGGAGAAAAGGGGAAGAATTTATCTAATGGTGTTTATCTTCCATTGACCCAAGGTTCACCTCAGGAAGTATTAACTCTGAGTTCTGTATGAGTGATTCCTGACAGAGTCCTGTGGTGTCTGGTGGTGTCCATACTTTGGTGTCAACATGGAAGTTTGGGGGTGGGAGGTGAGAAGCACACAATGTATAGGCCCGAAGTGAGGTATAGTCAGGTAGCTCTCTCTGACATTGGTCAGAGCCCGTATGGAGCCGGTTGTCACAGTGGTGGCTAAATGAGAGATGCATGAGGCTTCTGATACATGGGATGGAAGTGGGAAGCTAAGTATCAAAGTCTAGATCTAAAAATTTGGCTTCTTTATGACTGGGGTTTATGGGGGACATGTAATGCTGGTTGGTTTTAAGTATAGTAGTAGTGTGGGGATTGGGACTCTAATATAAGCTCTAAGTATTAACTGATAAAGGCAGATCCATCTGTAAGCCACTTTCTTATTTCAAACCAGTAAGTGCACAATGTGATATTGCATATTGAACATTTGACCCAGAAGCCTCACAATAAGCAAGAATGTTCTTATTTTCAGATTTGAGCAAGAATAGTAACTAAAAATTGAGATACAACTTAGTTATCAGGAGGACCTGAGTTCAGATAGCTCTGGATATATTCATAGGCACTGGAAGAACATTTGAGGCTTTTAAAAAATGTTTATCACAGATTCTGTGGCTGAAAAAGGACACACACACACACACACACACTCTCTCTCTCTCAAATAAAGCATCTTCTATAATTTTCTTGCCTTGCCTGGCTGGGCGTGGCTCAGCGGTTGAGCGTCGACCTGGGATCCACGCGATCGGGGTTCGTTTCCTGGTCAGGGCACATGCCCGCTTGCGGGCTTGATCAATGACTCTCTCATCATTGATGTTTCTGTCTCTCTCTCCCTCTCCTTTCCTCTCTCTGAAATCAATAAAGATATATTTTTAAAAAAATTTTTCTTGCCTGCAACTTAACTAGCTAGCACAGTCTGTTATATTAAAATCTTTGGTCTAACTTAGACTTTGAATTAGATTTTGTAACTCTGTGCATTGGACATTTAGAAAATATTAGTTCATTGATTTATGCTGATCTTCCAAATCTTTATACATTTCATTATATAATAAAAATCCACTTGTTAATACTGTATTACTGATCTTATCAGACAATTCTTTACATATTGGGAAGCTGTCAAGCTCATGATGGCCAGATATAGGTTTTCCAAAAGTTCTAATTTTACATGAAAGCTTTAATTTTGTCATAGGCAACAAATATGGTCAATTGTGTTATTTGTAGTACATGCTCATTTAATTTTGTATGCCCAAAATATTTACCAAATCTGAAGAGCCTTTTGTCCACAAGTGGATGTTCTGACCACTGAGCCGAACCGGCTAGGGCTAGTTTAGGGCTAATTTACCCGAGTACTAGACATTACCTTTCTGAAGACTCTTCCATGTATTATGAGATCTTTCCGCTCAGGCTGCTGGGAACATAAAAGCTATTCCCAGCTGTGTGCAGTCTTCCAGAACTCTCCGTTGATTCTTTTCCCCAGTCTCAGGAGATTTCCTCTCACTCATGTGCAGGTGAGTACTCATCCAAAGACTCCTTTCCAGCTCTTTTGGAGTTCTCCCTCTGTGTTGCTCCTTTTGTGTGATACTCTGCCTCATCAGTTGTCACTGCCTTGGCCTCCCCTAACACTCCTGTTTTCTCAACTCAGTTAGGTTGCTGGGCTTTGTTTGGATTTCTCCTCCCTATGCTGCATCCTGAAAACTGCCTCTAGGGCAGTAAACCAGGGCTGTCATAGGGCTCATCTCCTTGTGTCCCTTCTTTCAGGGATCATGGTCCTTCTACCTCTTGCCCATGTCTGGAAATGAATTTTTATCCAGTTTTCTGGTTTTTTAAAGTGTGTGTGTGTGTGTGTGTGTGCATGTGTTAGGGAGGTAATGGAGGTAATCCTGTTCCTATTATTCTTTCATGGCTGGAAACAAAATTATGTTTATAACTTTTACATTTTCTTTTTTTTACTACATACTCTCTAGGACACTAAGAATTCAGACGGGTCCACCATATTTACAATCACCTTTGTTTTCATAGCAATTAGATGCCACAGCTACTTGTATTAGTTTTGAGTTCTCAGAGAAACAGAACCAATAAAATAGATAGGTAGGTAGATAGATAGATAATAAGGAATTGGTTTACATGGTTAAGGAGGCTGAGCAGTCTCAAGACCTGCAGTCAGCAAGCTGGAGACCCAGGAGAGCAGATGGTATAGTTCTGGTCCGAGTCCAAAGGCCTCAGAACCAGGACAGCTGATGGTGTAAATTCTACTCTGAGCCTGATGGCAAGAGACAGTCAGACAGTCCTCCCTTACTCTGCCTTTTTGTTCTCTTCAGGCTTTCAATGGATTGGATCAGGTCTACCACATTGAAGAGGACAATCTACTTTACTCAGTCTATTGATTCAAATGTTAATCTCATCCAGAAACCCCCTCACAGACACACTCAGAATACTTGTAAATCAAATATCTGGGATCCCCATGGCCTAGTCAAATTGCCATAAAATTAACTGTAACAGTACTGGATCTCTCAGCCTTGCCCTTCATCTAATTTGTGTAATCATGAATCTTGATAACTAAATATATAACCGGTGGTCCGTTTTCCTCCCACTATGCAGATTATTCCTGAGTTTCTGCAGGTCTGGCCTACCAAAGCAACTGCAGGTGGGGCTCAAAATTCAGTAAATTTAGGAGCGTTTTTCATAGCTAATTTTTAAGTGGATAATTTTGTATGGCCTGCGAATGATATTATAAATATCCAAATGGCCCTTGGCAGAAAAAAGGTTCTCCATCCTGGTTCTAGAGTAATCTCAGTCTCATTTTGAGGATCAATTTCCTGGGGTCACTTCTAAGAGAAACACAGCATGTTCAGAATTATTTGACAGGAGCTATTTACAAATATGTGGAAGATGTGTAGGGAAACCACAGGAGATAGGATAATAACTGTGGAGTAACAGTGATCAATTTCTGCCTCAGGCCTGAAGAGGTGAGAGGAGGGAGCATATCCAAACCTGGAAGGAGACAATCCAATAGAGATGTCTGCCTTGGGAGGCGCAGTGACACTCAGTGGAGGGACCCAGCCAGCCCAAGATCACATCATAGATGGAAAGCCAGAAAGTGAAATACCCTGACCTCCCTCTCCTTCCTCTGTCTGATCTGTTTTTAATGCAGGCCATACAGGAACTCCTGGTTAGAGGGCAAGGTGAACTGGAGAAGCAAATGACACATAATCAGCAAGGACAGGGAGCTGGACCATAGTAGTTACCTGGCCTCTTTCCTTCAGAAACCTGAATGTTTCAAGATGCAAACCTAGGATTTTTAAATGAGAGGAAATTCAGCTTATAGATTTTCTTTTTGCCTTTCTGGTGTGTATAGTCACTCCTAAGTAGGCACTGAAGGATTGATTAAAGCAGGAAGGGAGAAATAATATTAGATTATCTAGATTTGATTAAATTCATCAGCAGGTCTCTATTATTTTTAATAGATAAGGAGGGTAATATAAAAAAATAATAATAAAGTTTGCCAGAATCTAGATACTCCCTAACCCATGATATATATGTGCATAAGAAAATTATCAGAGGAAAAGAGAAGATACTGATGTATATCAAAGTGCTTTATTCATCTCTGAAGCATCGCAGTGGCGATTATATGTAAGCTAGATGTTCATATCTCTTCTACTTTTAACTTATTAATAGACATGGATGGATAATTTTAGGTTTAATTCAGTTTTTCTGAAGTCATTAAGAAGAACCTTGGTAGAAGTGAGGCAATCCTTCCACCAAGAGACTGAGAACATTTAATGAATGATATCTAGTAATTATTAATTAATTTGGAAAATCAGGGAAAATGGCTGCTGTTCTGCATCTTTGTTATGTATGAAACTCCAAGTTTGTGGAATTATAAAATTATGGAATCCACAAATGTGTGATAAATGATGATCTAGCTGGCTTCTGCCTAAACACTTGCATGAGGGAGTTTTTTCTGTTTTATGACAGCTGTATTTATTGTTATTATTTTGAACAAAAATCTGCCTTCTTATAATGTTCACGTTTTTACTAGTCTGCCCTCATGAGAACCACCTAATCTAATTCTTTTGTTTTTAAGACTTATTTTATTATTATTATTATTTTTAGAGATAGAGGCAGGGAGAGGGAGACAGAGAGGGGGAGAGGGGGGAGAGAGAGAGAAACATCAATGTGAGAGGGAAACATTGATCAGCTGCCTTCTGTATGCCCCCTACTGGGGATCGAGCCCGAAACACGGGAATGTACCCTGACCGGGAATCAAACCAGCAACCTTTTGGTGCATGAGACGACACCCAACTAACTGAGCCACACTGGCCAAGGCCCTGATCTAATTCTTTTTTTTTTAATAACCTGTGAAATATTTGTACTCCATGATTACAGTCTTAACTTTTTTTCTCAGCTAAGCAGCTTCCTGCCCCATCTTTTTCTCATATACTGCAACTTCATGTACACTTAGCATTCTGGTGGTTTTCCTGGCCATGGGTCACTTTTTATGGATGAAAAAGGGGTGTTGTAATAAATCTAACTGAAAGTAATCTCACAGGGTGATCTGATCATAAATTACTAACTGGGCAGATCATGGTGGGTAGCCAACCTCCAGGCATATAACTTCTTTAGTAAAAGGTTTATCTTTATCTTAAGCCCTGTCTACTGTTTCTGTGCATCTAGGTTAACACACCTTTAAATGCCTCTTTTCAGACCCCTCAGTAGCATAACCATTCTCAAAGGAGCACGTAATCCTGTAATCCCCACCTTGCTTTCTCCCATGTTCATGTAATCTTCCCTCCTTAATTCCAAATGCATAAAAGGAACAGCAAACTCTTATTCTGAGGAGCATGTTCCTCAGTCTGCTCAGATCTTGCTTCCAGGTGTATCTTCTGTTTGGCTCGAATAAACTAATAAATTCTTATAAAAATTTTCTGTGGGTGTGGACATTCCTACGTTGACACTTTGCCAGTATTCCAAATAAATAAGGTTGCCCAGATTTGGACATTATTTCCAGGCATATTCTAATGTGATGTAATGAATGTACTTCTACTCACCCAGTATAAAATGGGTGAGCAGTACAGTGAATGAGGAAAAGCAATAGAATCATTTCTTTATACATCTTTATTTCTTTACACTTATGCTTACCCTACTCCCATGGTTATGGAAGTAAGGAAACAACTAGGCTCATCACATTCCGTTATCTCTTATTTTCCTATTGCTTGTCTGTGATTTTTTCCCTTCAGCCTAAGTTCCAAGGAATAGACGGACTGAAATCACTGCGAGATACTTGAATTTACACATTGCAACTTCATTTAGATATACTCATTTTAAAAAACTCTCATAATTTTGACTTTTCGACTATTGTGGCATTTATGTTCCCCTTTTGCTTTCTAATTTGTTGCTACCCATTAAAAAGGTGGGCTGTTTCTTGGCCTCATTAAGATATCAAGTCACCCTATGAAAAGATTACCTTTGACCTCTTGCGATAAATAAAACTGTATAAGTAGCCAGCCGTGAGCGTCAAGTAAGTAATAAATATTGATGGACATGTAAGGTTCTGTTTATAGCCATGATTTATATCATATCTAATTCTTTTTTAAAAAAATATATTGATTTCAGAGAGAGGAAGGGAGAGGGAGAGAGAGAGAGAGAGAGAAGCATCAATGATGAGAAAGTCATCATTGGACACCTCCAGCTGGGGATCGAGCCTGCAACTCGGGCATGTGCCTTGACTGAGAATTGAACTGTGATCCCCTGGATCCTAGGTCGATGCTCAGCTGCTGAGCCAGGCCCGGCCAGACCATATCTAATTCTTGGTTGTCATTTTGTAAAAGCAACAACAATAAACTACAAACTAATTTGCTTTTTGCATCTTCTGTGTCAGTAAAATGAATGTAGCATTGTGGCACTGAGCCTGATGAGAACATAAGAAAGCAGAATCCAGTTGCTCAGTAGAGATTAGTTGCATCTTCTGTAACGTACAGAACATCACCAAGTTAAAGCAGGCAATTAAATGTTGTGTTAGGTTGCTTTAAAAATTGAAGGAACGTATGATATATTGGGTTGCAAGAAAAGTCATGGGCTTGAAAAGTCCTAGTACTACAAACAAACAAACAAAAACTTTGTGTGCTAGCCAGGTAGAACTCTCTTGGAAGAAGCCCCTCGGTTCTGTGATCCTGTCTTGGTAACATGCTGTCGTTAGTTATGAAACAAATCAAATCCATCAGTATTAACATTTTTTTGTATTAAGTTTAGAAAGACATTTTATAATCATTTTGATATTAGATGTTTGTATTTTTAAAAAAATATATATATTTATTGATTTCAGAGAGAGGAAAGGAGAGGGAGAGAGAGAGAAACATCAATGATGAGAGTCATTGATCGGCTGCCTCCTGCACGCCCCACACTGGGGATCGAACCTCGATCTCCTGGATCCTAGGTCGATGCTCAACCGCTGAGCCACGCCTGGCCGGGCTACATTTGTTTTTAAATGTGTTTGAAACATTTAAGTAAAGCAAACATGTTAGAGAATCTGACATGCTAGCTTTGGATTTTAATTTGAAATATTTAATAGATTTTGAACAAATATTATGTAGTAACTAGGATTATGTTTGGTTCTGAGTGAAAGAAAACCCAAAACCATCGTAGCTTAAGCAAGATAGCTTGTTTCTGTTTCATATAAGAGTGTGGAACCCATCCGTTCAGGCTGATATGACAATTTTACAAAGACCTCAGGAACCAAGGTTTTTTCCAGTTCCCTGTTACACTATACCTAGGAGGATTTTAATTTGAAAGATGTAAAATAATTTGATTAAGTTTCTAAACAGTGTTAGAGCATTCAAGATAATTGTTTTTTACCCCATTAATTAGTTTGGTTTATTAAATTTACAAGCATTGCTTAGGTATGTAGAAAGATTTTGGTAGTTTGTAAGGCTATCCTCTCACGCATTTGGAAAGTTTGAGAGAATCAGATTTATTTGACTTATAAATATAGTTTTAAATGTTTTAGGCAACTTAATTTAACTAGCTTTATGATTGGGGATAATGTTTAGGGGACTTTAATCTTTAATGAGTTAATTGAACATAAATAAAAGGAAGTAATATTTTATATTTAAATTATAAATTATATACAAAATAAGATTTGTAAGATGAACGTCAAAACTTACAAAAAACAGTTTAAAAACATACTATTTTAATTTATTAAATATTAAATACAGGTAGCTATAATCATTTTTTTTTGCATAATAAAGACCCCCATGAGTTGACATTCCAGAAAGTAAACATATACTAATAGGTAAGATACTATGCACATGGAGTTGAGACTGCTGAAGTTATTATTTTTTTAACTTAAGTGTATATTTTATGTCAAAAGGAGTAGATAATCTCTTTAATATTTGCATAATATCTTTTATTAGACTTGACAAGTTTAGCTTTTTGCTGTTAGATTCAAATTAAAGTTGTTTGTTTTTTTGTTTGTTTTTTTAGCAGTGACAGTGTTGTAAAAAATGTTAGGCATGTATACAGAGGAAGTCTTTAAGACCCGAACTAGTTGACGTTGTAAGTCCAAATAATTGCAAACGTGTGTAAAGATAAAACCTAACTAAGCTTTTTATGGGAATGCCTTTCATTGCAAAATGCTTTCTTTATACATAATGTCCTTTAGCTACTTCTTTTAAAACTAGGTATTATAAAAATTCCTATGTTTAAAAACTGTTTTGAAATTTGATACTATTCTAGATCTTTGGATATTGGTTTAAAAAGTTAAATTATTTCTCAAATTATAACAGTTTTTTTAGCACAAGTGACATTTTTGAGGATGGGGCAACTTCAGGTATTAATACCCATTTAAAGATTTTTTTCTCTTTAGATAAATGATGGCATTTTCCCCCTTCAGTAAAAATACTTTCAATATCTGTGCCCTGGTTTTAAAGACACCAATACTATATAAATACCTAACTTGATAAAATTATCAAGTTTGTGGGGTGTTTCTTTGAAGAATGAAGTTTTTCTTTGTTTCAGAGACCCCTGCGACTAGGCCAAATTCTATTTTTTTCTTTGTAGGATTTGTTTTGGTTGCAAGTTTACATTTGTCTAGTGATTATTTGATTAGTGCCTATCTTTCCCACAGACTTTATATTTCATGATGGAAGATAATGTGATTTTTTCTCTTTACTATTGTATCCCTAGTTCCAAACCTTGGGCTTAATAAATATGTTGAATGAGTGAGTGAATGGAAAGGATTCTTTTAAGTGGTGAGTGTGCATTGATCCTTTGAAATAAAATTTATTTTTGAAAGAAATGTAATTTATATGTAGTCTTTTTTAGAGTTACAGATATTATATGTTAATTGCCTATAATCTTGAATGGCCCAGAATGGAATTTTTAAAGCAGTTACTATTCTAGAAATGCTTTAATGGCAGCTTGTAACCAAAATCACAAAACTATACAACATTGTAAAGTTTCATTACCCTTCTGGACATTCTCCAATTTACTGTGGGGTCACAGATATCAGTGATGCCGCTTTCTATTACTTCTTTCCTTTTATCGCTTATCTATATCCTCTGATGCATGGGCCATTCACATAGTCCCCAGACCTCTAGTATAACTGAGTGGGTAGTATAGTAAAGCTTTTATTGTACATACAAAGTGTTTTTTGAAAGGAGTTGACCCCTGAGTATTTGTAAATGTATTATCTTTTATAGTTTTTGTTTTTATTATAATTTATATTTATTATTCCACAGTGATACCTTTTTATTGTGGCTTTTTTTTTTTTTTTTTTTTTTTACGTTAGATCACCATTTTCAGTAGCCTTCTTAAAATAGTTTTTCATTTTTATGCTTTGTATTTTCTCCTCTCCTCTTAAAACAAACTCAGTTTAAGTAATTTTTTTTTTTTATCACTCTGGTATAAAGGCCACACTGAAGCCAGTGTTTTGTCTGTGGTTGTATGTTTATTTATTATATTCTGTTTATGTTCTTAATTGGGTCTTTTTATGCTGGCAGTCATAATTTTGTCATAATATTTTTTATGTTTAGACTTTGTTGCTTCACAACGTACATGTTAATAGGCATTTTAATTACTATAAGAAGTGCAGTTTTGTGTGACGCCCTTGTCATGTGGCTGTTATCTTTTTCTTGTCGTAGTATGTCACTTTTCGGTTTTGCTAACTTGCTACTGACTGACTGCTCCTATTTTGTTACTTTCCTGGAGGCATGTATTGCTAGTAGTTTTCAAATCCCAGCTCCTGCATCTCTTATATTTGAGCTCACTATTGCTGCTTAAAAATGAATTTGATATTTTTTAGAAGCTAGGTAGAGAAATGGAAGAAAACTACTGTTATATGTCATAAAATTTGATAAGAAGGCTGGAAATGTCACTACATAAACAGAAAGGTTGGGAATTACAGAAATTTAGTTAAAAGATATATCAAAATATCCAAAAACAGTCAACTGCAATTTTACAGCTGGTAACCCTACCTAAGACCTTTTCATGTATTTAAAGATGATTCACATTAATTACAGAATAATTTGGTGTATCAGAGCACTGTTAAATCGAGGAACTTGTCTGGGCATCATTAAGCAATTGGAAAATCTGCTCCTATATTAGCTAATCCTCCAACTGTGTGTTATCGCCTGGTCTCATATATGTTGACGTGACCTACTCCCTGCGTCTTTGGATATGTATGAGGAAAGAATGTGAGGCTTAGGGTGAAACAAGACTAATTGCAAGTTCTTATTGCTTTTGTTGCTAACTGCTTAAATTTGGGCAGATTAATTTTTTTTAATTTTCAACTACATGTGAAGTATGATACATGAAGACTTTATATGTCATATGAAGACAACTTGTTCAAGGCTACAGCTAGTAAGTGGCTAATTTGCTTATAATAAATAATATTTTACTGTATTAAGCATTATGCCTGAATGACCAAATAGAGGATGTTAATATCTATTAACTTTTGACTGTTTATAAAATTGTTTTGGCCATTATATAAACATATGTTTTTGAGCACCAGCTATACTAAGCAAGGGGCATATTGGGGAGGCAGGATAGAGGCATAAGAAAGATAAACAATCAATTACACAGAATAACATTTATTGTCAGATGCTGAAGGAGATTAGTAGATTGATTATGGAGAGCTGGTTTGGAGGCTGCTATGGAAGAAGGGAATTTAGATAAGCAGAGAGGAGGCTGAGGATAGCCTTCTACTTTCTTCACTGTAAAGTGGAGACAGTAATTGCCTCATAGGATTGCTGTAAGGATTCAATGAAATATAAATATCTTTCAAGTATTTATGCAGTGCTGCATGAGATATAATGCATGACATATAATGTAACTGCTATTTTTGTTACTCTTCTGGACTGAATATAGCGGTTCCTTCTGTCATCTATAAAAATTTTCCTTCCCAGATGCCTGACTATCCCTTTAACTGGGAGATAACACACAGTTTTCATCTTAAATAACAGCTGGTTACCTGGAACATAATGTTTGAAAAATTTCGAGTCCATACCTGGTTTAAGCAGGAAAGAATGTGATCAATTGGTGATGCCAAGGCAGGTGTGAGGTGGGCTGGAGGCCAGGATTGGTGGTGTATGGGTTGTAAGCAGATATTTATCATCTGTACCTACCCATTATTACCTATTTTTTTCTAGCCTTTCTTTCATGTCTTCCTGTTAAACTCTGCAGTATAAGCTGGCATGTATTCAGAAGTAGGATGCCAAGTGTATCTCTATACTTATAGTTACTCAGTAAATACTTTCTGAATGATTAACTAAATGAAGAAAACAGCCTCAGAGTAGAGAAGAATCTGAGATATTATCCCTGCTCCAGAATATCCCTTATATATTCTCCTGTTTATATTCTAGTGACCAGTTTCCATTTAAAAATATTGTTGTCCTCTACAAAGCTTAAGTTCTCAGTGTGATTTACTTTCATCAGGTTCTTTTCCTAGTGGAAACCACCCACATGAGACAATGAGCACCTTGATTGGGGAAGAGATGGGCTGGAAGAGAAAGGGACAGTTTTTTATTGGGAAAGAAGTTGGATTTTAAGAATTGTATGTCTGAATGGCTTTCAGATTTGAGATAGGTGGGTGCCAGGGATGGGGTTATAGGGTTCCAGGCTGGTACACAAAGGGAAAGTATGGTGAAGATAAATGAAATTTTAATATTAAGAGTGATCTTTGTACACTTGTAGAAACACTGAAGAATTTTCCTTGCAGCCTTACTTTCTGCTCCCTTCTCTAACATTCTACACCCCCCTACTTTCTACTTCTAGGTACAGTATTATGATGCTCCCTTTTGGCTGTCCAGGTTTGCACTTGAGTTTCAGGCTTTTCCATTCTCCCATCTTTACTCACCTTCCCTCTAAATTCTTCTTTTCTAGGTACACAGGTAGGGCATTCTAAACCTTTCCTGGTTACTATTAATTGGTGGAACTGCATTGTCTCACCCAGCCACTTGATGTTCTCCTGGAAGAACAGTAGTGGGTGCAACTCCTTTCTTGCATCTGATTTCCCAAAAGAAAGAATCTTGCTTTCAGAAAGAAGGGTAGGTGTAGGAAAGTGGGTGGGAAGAAAGTGAAATTATGAAATTTTCACTGGCTATCCTTTCCTACTTTTTTTTTTTAAGTTAATCCTCAGCTGGGGATATCTTTTTTCCCCCATTGCTTTTCAGAGAGAGTGGAAGGGAGGGGAGAGAGAGAGAAACATCAACGTGAAAGACACATCAGTTGGTTGCCTCTCGCTCACGCCCAGACTGGGCTGGAGCCTGCAGCCAAGGTGCTGCCCTTGGCTGGGATCCACCCGGGACCCTTCAGCCTGTGCGCCCACACTCCAAACCGGCCACAGCCCTTTCCTCCTTTTTGAAAGTTCTTTACCTTTGAATGTTTTCTCAATATGTGGATAAAGGTTTGTTTTTATAAAACTGTTTTGTTTATTAATTTACTCTATGTTTAAATACTCCTCAAAATTCATGAAATGAGGTTGTGTATTCTTGGCTGCACTCTCTATCCTCACTTTAAAAAATGAGGATAGTTATATGATTTCAATTTATAATTTTTAAGACATATATTTCTGAACCTTGATGTTCAACTATATTTAAAATTCTCCTTTTAGTTTTGGAGCCAGGGAACAGAGTAGAAGGTACAGAGGTGTTTTGGGCTTACTGCAAATACCAGGTAAATGGAAATGTCTGCTACTCAGCTGGCTCAGTAACAGTGGGACCACTACAGAAAGAAGGCCTGATTCTAGATTGCAGTTATCCTTGGAATATCTAATGATGTCCACTTTAATAGAAAGATTTAAAGCAGCCTTTCTTGTGCCTATTTCCTTTTTACCTAGCTTTTCGCTTTGACATGGTCACAGTATCTATTCTAGCTTTATAATTGATTTATCATATAAAAGTAGTCTCAAAATCTGTTTGAAATCCGCTGGCGACATACAGTCCATTAATTAAATTCACACCTGTTAGAAACGCCAGCTCTTTGTTGTAACAGTGAGGAGGGTTTAGCAGAGTGTCATTCATTTTGTGAGTGGCATTGTGGCAATTGGACCGGCTTGACTTACGGTAAGAATCTTTCGTGCTTCAATGTATGAGCTGTCGTGGAGGTACAGTGAGGTAGGAAATAATGATCTGTGTCATGATAACTTCGGCTAATGGCGTTCTCTTCAAAAGCTATTACTCACAAGGCAGTGGATTCCAAAGTTTCTAGGTAAACTTTCAACCTGTAGAACTTTGTTAGTTTTTTTTGTTTATATGGAGGAATTACTGTATACATTTAAAAAAAATAAAATCCTGTGGAAAAGAAACTAATTAGTACCTGTAATCATGAGTTGTTATTCATTCTTTCCCTATTAATTTAAAAGTATGTCTTCAGCCTATGCCAGCAGTCAATTCTGATCATTTTATTATTTAAAGTAAGATGCTTTTAGGCACTATTAATTTGTTTAATGATACATAGGAGGAGATAATGGAGAATTTGCTTTTTTAAAAAAAATTTACTTACTGTACATGTTTAGGAGTTTGTGTATATTTTTTCCCGTTAAATTCTGAAGAAATACATTTAACAACATGATGTTGAACCTGCTTATATTGTTGAGCTTTCAGTTTATAATTTATTATTCATTAAACAAGAAATATTTAAAGTGTAAATTTTTTCCTGGATTGGAATTTAACAAAGATTGTTCCTTTATAGTGTTAGAGAATTTTTAAAAATATTTTTTTATTGATTTCAAAGAGAGGAAGCAAGAGGGGGAAAGAAAGAGAGATGAGAGAGAGTCATTGATCGGCTGCCTCCTGCACGCCCCCAGCAGAGGGATCGAGCCTGCAGCCTGGGCATGTGCCCTGACCAGGAATCGAACTGTCACCTCCTGTTTCATAGGTTGACACTCAATCACTGAATCACTCTGGACAGGCTACAGTGTTAGAGATTTTGATTTTCAGTTTTGTGAAAAACTGTTGACTGTCCAGTGTCTTAGTCTGTTCAGGCTGCTATAACAAAAATGCCATAGACTGTGTGGCTTAAACCACAAACATTTTCCACAGTTCTGGAGGCTGGGAAGTTTGAGACCAAGGTGCCAGCAGGTTTGATATCTGGTGAGAACCTGATTGCTGGTTCATAGGCAGCCAACTTCTCACTGTGCCCTCTCATGGCAGAAAGGGCCAGAGAGCACTCTGGAATCTGTTCTATCTATAAGAGCATTTATCCCATTCATGACCTAATCACCTCCCATAGACTCCACCTTCTAATTCCATCACATTGGGATTTAGGATTTTAATTTATGATATTTTTGGGTGAGGGGTGGGAGTGGAGCGGGAGACCGGGCACAATAGTCAGTCCATAACACCTAGTTTTTCAGTTTTCAATTCCAGTTTGAACTTCAAGCTGTATTTTCTTTCTTTTCTTTTTTTTTTTTAAAATCCTCATCCAAGGATATGTTTTCATCAATTTGAGAGAGGGAAACATCGATGGGTTGCCTCCCACATGTGCCCCGACCTGGGATCAAACCTGCAACCTAAGTATGTGCCCTGACCAGGAATTGAACATGCAGCCTTTTGGTGTCCCGGATGACTCTTCAACCAGCTAAGCCACCCGGCCAGGGCTCAAGCCATATTTCCCACAAACTACTTAGATCATCTACTTCAAAGGGAGGACCAAGTCAATGGATTACGCCGTACTCTCCTACTTTATTTTGGTGTAACCTTTTCCATGCTACGGTAAAAACAAGATGTAGCTGCCATTGCTACTGCAGGTTTTCGCCAATGCACTGAAACAAGAAAAAAAGTAATGGTTATTAATAGTGGAAAGGAAAAGGCAAAATTGTCATAATTCCATGTATATGCTTATCTACCTAGAAAATTCAAAAGAAATAGTCAAAAAACTATTTGAAAAATAGAGTTTTGGAAGATATCTTGGGGGATATAAGATCACTCTCTAAAAATCAGCTTTCTGTTTCTTATTCTGGCTGCACGTGTGGCAGACTAGATGTTCAGAAAAACTCTTCTCTAACAGCATACCTTAAAATATTACATAAAACATTAACAGGCAGGGTCTCTGGAGCATGCCCACACCTTCTTTCCCTCTCAGGTGTCCATCTTTACTTTTCTCCCCTAAACTCTAAGGGTCCCCACGAGACTTGCAGCCAGAGAAGCAACAGGCAGCAGCCGCTCATCCTGGCTTACCCCCTGAACCTGTCTCTGAGGGCCCCTTCTTTCTAACTTTTCAGTGAGCTAACAGCAGTCCACCGTGGCTCACTTTTTTCCTATAATGTTTTTAGAGAGCCAAAACAGAGCACCGCCTAGGCTGTCTCCTGTTGCTTCTTCTATCCTGGATTTTTCAGTGAGCTAACAGCAGCCCTGCCTTGCCTCACTTCCTTCCGATAACATTTGTAGAGAGCCAAAGCAGAGCACTGCCTAGGCTCTCTCCTGTTGCTTTTTGTACCCTAAGCCCTTCTTTTGTTTCACTGACCCCAGCTCTAATAAATGTACTCTCAAAATAAAAAAATAGCGACAAAAATTATTTTTCAATGCATAATTGAGGTAGTAGGAAAGGAAGGGAATTTCTTAGAATGTAGACATAACAAGAACACGTGAGCTAATTGGTGTAGGTGTGAACTGAAATTGAAGTTTATCCAGATATTACCTGTTGTTCGTCGGTGGCTTAGGGCCTATATTTTATAGGTCTGTGTATGAAGGAATGGAGACCAAGTTTGGTGCCAAAGGAGGAAAGAAAATTCAATGGCGCATCACCATGTAAAAGCTGGGACACCCAAAGGTTGACATCCTTAATAAATCTTCCTTACATTGGTAGTTTTTGGGGATATGTGCTGGAATTGTCCTTGTTTCTGGGTAGAGTGGAAAGAAATGGACATAAAATAACAAAACATTAGACAAAACTACAGAGGAAGTTAACTGGAATGTAGATGAAAATAAAATACCCAAAATATAGTACATAAAGAAAAGTTGGAAAAAATGAAAATTTGAGGGACATTTAGGATAGCATCAGAAGGTAAAACATAGAGCTCTAGAAGGAATAAGGCAAGGAGGCCTGGTGTCGCAACTTCTATTTAACATCACACAGGCACTCCTAGCCTGCAAAATAAATCCAATTATGTACTAACTCTCATGAATAAGGAGTTGAATAAAAAAAATCAAACTGTCATTATTTACAGAAAATATAATTTGCACGGGAAATTTAAACATTTTTGACAGATTATTAAAATGAATCAAGGAATTTAGCAAGATGGCTAATTATAAAATTAATATTTGAGAATGAAATTTTAATGCACCAGCAATAAAGAGGTAGAAAATGCAATTTTTCAGCTTTTTAGTTTGATATAGTCCCACTTGTTTATCTTGTTGCATATGCTTTAAGTGTCATACCCAAAAAATC
The DNA here is from genome assembly GCF_054644295.1 of Miniopterus natalensis. Taxonomy (NCBI): domain Eukaryota; kingdom Metazoa; phylum Chordata; class Mammalia; order Chiroptera; family Miniopteridae; genus Miniopterus; species Miniopterus natalensis. Next base: position 75,353,536 of record NC_142081.1, read on the forward strand.
TTAACCAAGACTCATGTCATGGAGCTTTATTCCTGTGTTGTTTTCTAGGAGTTTCATGGTTTTGGGTTTTACCTGTAAGTCTTTAATCTGTTTTGAGTAACTGTGTGTGAGTGGTGTAAGATGTGGGTCCAGTTTCATTCTTTTGCATGTGAATATTCCGTTATCCCAGTGCTAGACAGGAGACTGTCTTTTCTCTATTGAGTATTCTCAACTGGTATTTTCGAATACCAGTTGACTGCATATGCTTGGGCTTATTTCTGGGCTCTTGGATCTGTTCTGTTGGTCTGCTTCTCTCTTTCACATTTTTATTTTATTGTGATGAAATACGCATAACATAAAAGTTACCATTTTAAACATTTTTACGTATACAGTTGAGTGGTAATACACTTGATCTTAGCCAGAAGGCCGAGAAGCGGTAAGTTGAGTGGTAATAAATACATTCAGAATGTTGTGCAACTATCACCACCATTCATCTACATAGTTCTTTTTACCTTGTGAAACTGAAACTTTGTACCCATTAAACGGTAACTGCTCATTGCCACTTCTCCCTGCGCTTGGCAACTCCCCATTTTACTTTCTGTTCATTTGATTTTGACTAGTAGTCTAAGTACTGCATGTAAGTGGAACCATACAGTGCACAGGTTCCAATTTCTCCTTGTTCTCACCTCATTTGTTATTTTCTGTTTTCTCGTGTGTGTGTGTGTGTGTGTGTGTGTGTGTTTTATGGTAGTCACCCTAATAGGTGTGAGATAGTATCTCGAAACTTTGATTCGCATTTTCTCTAATGATCAGTAACGTTGAACATTTTTTTCATGTGCTTATTGGTCATTTGTATATCTTCTTTGGAGGAATGTCTGTTCACTTTCTTTGCCTTTTTTGGATTGTCTTTGTTGAGTTTTAGGAGTTCTCTATTTATTTTTACAAAATATATGATCGGCAAACATTTTCTCCCATTCTGTCGCTTGCCTTTTCACTCTGTTGATATTGTCTTTCAGTTACACAAAATTTTTAAAATTTTCATGAAGTCCAATTTGTTTATTGTTTCTTTTGCTGCTTGTGCCTTTGGTTTCACATCTAAGAAATCATTGCCAAGCATAATGACATGAAGCTTTTGCCCTATTTTCTTCTAAGAGTTATATAATTTTAGCTCTTATACTTATGTTTTTAAGTTAATTTTAAGTTAATTTTGTGTGTGTATGGTGCTTCATTCTTTTGCATGTGGATCAAGTTTTCCCAGAACCATTTGAAAACAGGGTCCTTTCCACATTGAGTGATCTCCCCCCCTCACCCCCAAGTAAAAAATCCTTTGACCCTTTGACTATACAAGGTAGGGCAAAAATAGGTTTACAGTTTGTATGGAAAATAATACAATAATTAATAAATAACAAGAATAAATTGTGTTTTGCATACTAATATCTACTTTTGTCCCACCCTGTATGCTAGGGTTTATTTCTGAGTTTTCTATTCTGTTCTGTTGGTCTATATGTCTGCCTTTGTGCCAGTACCACACTGTTTTGATTACTGTAGCTTTGTAGTAAGTTTTAAACTCAGGAAGTGTGTCTTTCACTTTTATTCTTCTTTTTCCAAAACTGATTTGCCTATTTGGGATGCCTTGGTTTTCCATATGAATTTCAGGATAGATTTTTCTATTTTTGTAAAAAATGTCATGGGATTTTGATAGAGATGGCATTGACTGTGTAGATTGCTTTGGGTAGTATTAACATCTTAACAATATTAAATATCCCAGTCAATGATCATGATATGTGTTTTCTTTTGTTCTGTCTTCTTTAATTTGTTTCAACAATGTTTTATAGTTTTCATTGTACATTTCAAAGAATTTTTACCTCATTGGTTATGTTAATTCTTTAATATTTTATTTTTCTGATGCTCTTATAAATGGAATTGTTTTCATAATTTCCATTTCAGATTGTTCATTATTGGTGATAGAAATGCAATTGATTTTTGTGTGTGGACTTTGTATCCCGCTACTTTGCCAAATTCAGTTATTAGCTTTAAAAGTTTTTTGTGTGGAATATTCAGGGTTTTCTATATATAAGATTAAATCATCTGTGAACAGAGAGAACTTGACTTCTTCCTTTTCAGTTTGGATCTCATTTATTTATTTTTCTTGCCTAATTTCTTTGGCTATAAATTTCAATATTATGTTGAATAGAAGTGGCAGAAGGGGGCATTCTTGTCTTTTTCTTGTTCTTAGAGGAAAAACTCTGTCGTTTACCATTGCGTGTGATGCTTATTGTGGGTTTTTCATTTATGGCTTTTATTATGTTGAGGTACAAAACAGAGTTTTTCTACTTTTTTGGGTTTATATACTTTTAAAATTCTTCAAGTAAAAAAAATAGGGAGAACTGATTAGATGTGTTTGTGTGTGCACGTATATATGCAAGCATTCATGTATACACATCCTAGATAAGCATATATATGTAATTTACATATCTATATATATGAAGAAAATTGATGGACATTACTTATTGATGCTATATTTAAAAACATATTTGAAAATGGTAAATGAATTGGTCTTAATAATACAATATCTCAACTACAGGGTGTTCCAAAAAAATGTATACACACTTTAACAGCTGATAGCTCAATTTTAAAAATGAAATGTATTTTGCCCTGCCAGTGTGGCTTAGCAGTTGAGCATCGACCTATGATCTAGGAGATCGAGGTTTGATTCCTGGTCAGGGCACATGCTGGGGTTTTGGGCTTGATCCCCAACAGGGGGCGTGCAGGAGGAAGCCAATCAATGACTCTCTCATCATTGATGTTTCTGTATCTCTCTCCCCCTCTCCCTTCCTTTCTCAGAAATTAATAAAGACATATTTAAAAAATAAAAATAAAATGAAATGTATTTTAATACACTGCCTTTATAATTATTCAAAGTGTGTGTATACATTTTTTTGGGACACCCTATATTTTTAGATGTTACCTCTATTGGAATTATTAGTTTTATGCTTGGTAAATGTTTGAACTGTTGTAAACTGAGGTGAATTAGTTGGCGGTTAAAAGAGCAGCAGTAGGAGTAGTCAGTTTGTATTTTCAGTTTGACACTCTTTGATGAGAAAACAAGTCAGTATGTTTGAATATGATGACTGTTCTAAAAGAGATTTTTTTTTTTTTTTTTCAGGCAACCTAATGAGGCCTCTTTTGAATTATGGTATTGCTTGGTGAGTATATCTTTTTTACTTTATATTGCTTTTTAGAATACTGTTGATTAATTTATGTAAATTAGTTGTGTTTTCTGTTTTTTGTTGTAGTATGTCTATGGGCTTCCTTGTTGAAGAGACTGCACCAGTTGTTTGGAGAGGCCTTATGGTAATGTCAGCCATTGAGAAACTGTTGAGACAGGTAAGAACATTGCATTAAGTGTCATTTTATTATTTATTGGCACACTGTAGTTAATGTAGTTGCTGATTGGAGCTGTTAAAATTTGCATTTAGGTTTCAGATGTTTTGCAAAAGAATCCAGTTGATAAACTGAATGTATAATGAGTTATATGGTGCCAAGACCAAATTTCACTGTTACATGCTTTAATCTTTCCCATTATGTATGAGTACTGAAAATCCAATGTCTTATTTTATATTGTCCTATTGCTCTGTTGAGTCTGCATTAAGGTGGGGAAATCTATTTTATAAGTAATCTGCCTTCTTTAGATTTGTGGTTAATCTCATTGTGGCCAATATGAGTTATAAGGGCAGTGTAGAAATTACTCAGATGTAGGAAAAAAAATTATATAAACTATAGTGCTTCAGAACAAAATATAATTTTGTTTAACTCTGAGTACATTTGGCTGTATATTTGTGTGTATAATATCTGTCAAATTAATTTTAATTTATCATTAAGGAAGAGAACAGCTGATTGAATAATCTAAAAATATCAGATGAGCTATATGCTATTTATAGGAATAAATTTTATTTTATATTTATATTTATTTTATATTTATATTTATTTTATATTTATATTTATATTATGAATTTATAGTTAATTTTAGGAAAATATAATAAGTAATTTGGATTTTCTCCAGCAATTTACAGCAGTTACCTCTTATTCAGATTTTACTTTGGTTCAGGTACCTTGTGATAGGTAGACCATTCTAATCATCGGTATTCATATATATATGTATATGTATATATATATATGTAATTATTTCCGATTGTGAATGGAAGTAGGTGAAATATGTCTTGAACTCTGAAACTCTTCTGTTTTCATTGTAACGTCTTGTCTTCTGCTACTTGAGTTCTGAGGCATGTGCTCTCCCACCTGTGGACTCAGTATCTCCCTGTTTTCCTAGTGCATTAATTTAAGTCTCTTGGCTGCATCTCCTCCTCTTTTTATTTTTATTTTTTATTGTCTTTCTTGACTTCAGAGAGAGAGGAAGGAAGAGGGAAAGAGAGATAGAAACATCAGTGATGAGATAGTCATTGATCAGCTGTCTCCTGCACGCCCCCCCACTGGGGATTGAGCCCGAAACCCAGGCATGTGCCTCCACCGGGAATCTAACCTCGATCTCCTGGATCATAGGCTGATGCTCAACTTCAGAGCCATGCCCGCCAGGCCATCTCCTCCTTTTATACTCAGTTCCCAAAGTAGGTTATTTTAGTTTTACTTTTAACAACACCCTTCCTCTGTCAGTTCTTTCTTGACCTTGACCTTGATTTGTGTGGGTTAATAGCCTCTCTTTTTTCTTTTTTAGGAAATTCTAAGCAAATCTTTATTCAATTTATAGTAAAAGTTAGAGTGAAATTTGGAAACACCAAAAGGAAAATTCTGATTTTGTTGTGAGAATATTTTAAGTAAGAATTTCCCCCCTCCTATATTAGGGTTGTAATTCCCAACAGGAAATGATTCTGAATTCTTCCCAAGCCTTTGTGATGGCCACAGAAGGCAGAAACACTTCAGCTTTGCACAGTGATCAGAGACCTAGAGATTCAAGTAAATGATAAGAGATACAGAGATCCAATTAAAAAAAAAAAAGCTCTGGCTGGGTGGCTCAGCTGGTTGCAGCATCGTCTTTTGCACTGAAAGGTTGCAGGTTTGATTCCCAGTCAGGGCACATACCCAAGTTGTGGGTTCGATCTGCCAGTGGGGTGCATATGGGAGGTAACGGATAGATGTTTCTCTCTCACATCAATGTTTTATTTTGTTTTTTCTCTCTCTCTCTCTCCCTTCCTCTCGCTCTTAAAAAAAAAAAAAATCAATCCTCTTGTGGTGAGGATTAAAAAAGAAAAAAAGAAAGAGAGCCACAGATCCAGGCCAAGCTTCCAGCTCAGGGATACAGGATCCCCATCTTCCCATTGTTTTTCCCCAGAAAGATGTGAGCGAATTCTCTTTCTTACTGCTGTGTGTCCTTTTTAAAATCTCAGGGGCCCGTTTTGTTTTTGTTTTTTAAATTAAATTTATTGGGGTGGTAATGGTTAATATGAACATAGAAGTTTCAGGTGTGGGTTTCTATGTTACAAGATCTGTATGATCTGCATATTGCTCTGTGTGCCCACCACCCAGTCATATCTTTTCCCATCATCATATATTAAGACCCCCTTCACTCCCCACCCCCTTTCCTCTGGCAATCACCACACTGCTGTTTGTTTCCACAAGTTTCAGTTTTATATCACAGAGACCCTTTTAAATCTCAAATTCCAACAGGTGACAAAAGCATCTTGGCAAATGAGCCCTTGAGAGTGGAAGAGAGAGCATGTGTGCATGTGTCCTCAGGAGAGGGGCAAAGGGAGTTTTCCAGAAGAATTAGTGAGATCAGACCGGATAGTGCAGCAAGCTCTTCCTCCTGGGAGCACACCCAGGCCTTTCCCCTTCCCATCTTGTTTACTCCAGGCGCATTACCTTTATCTTTCTCCTAAGCTCCAAGGGCCCTTCTTTTGCCTCTGTAACTTTGTAAATCAACTTTCTCTTATTAAAAAAACGAAAGCCCTGATAGTACAAATTATTAGGCTGCAAAAGGTTTTGCCTGAAGTTCAAACTTATATTTAGGACCTGATTTTATAAATAAAGAAAATGTTTGAGGAAAGAGGTGAAAGGATCAAAAGTCCGAAGGAACCAGAGATGATGACGATGATGATGATGATTTTTGTGGAGTGTTGGGTAAGAGAGGAGGGACAGGATCCCAGTTCCACATTCTCAGTCAGTGTCCTGCTATAACACAGCCTCTTTTATCTACTGCTGAATACTGTCAGAGAATATAGAATAATTGTTTTACTTGCCAGCATTGTATAATTTTTGATTTCCCAATTCAGCCACAGTATCAACACTTCAGTCATCTGATTTTATTCATTCTTCTTTTCAACATTTACCAAATACTCAGCTTAAAAATATTTTGGGAATTTGATAGTCTGACAGAGGTCCTGTTGTAGGTGGCTAGAAGGGCACCAGGTGTTAGACTGGTGGGGTCAGACTGGACCTGGCTTCAGCAACCTCAGTACTTGAGTTCTGGCTAGGAAAGAATTCAGAGCCAAGACTCCAACTATAAGAGAACACCTATTTAGAAAGTCACAGATGTAGTAGTAATTAGTAGAAGAAACAGGCTGAGGAAACTAGTTATAGAGGCAAAGGAAGGGGCCCTTGAAGGTTGGGAGTGAGGGAGGTAATGGTAATGCTCTGGCAGTGGCGGGGGCGGCGGAGGAGGGGTGAGAGGGGAAAGGGAAAGGCTAGGGCTTGCTCCCTGGAGGGAGAGTGCTCTGGGTCCTCTGTCCTAAGAGTTTTAAGGGTGGAGATTTTAGGGGAGTTCCCAGGGGAAGGTCTTAATAGAATATTCAGCAGCTTTCCAGGTGTGTCCTTTCAGTCTAGGTCTTCACTGATTGATTGGCGGGCATCAGGGCAGGGGTTCATTATCCAATGCAGCTGGTCCTGAGGTTGCTGGTCTGGTTTTGCTGCTTTTCTGGGCCTGGAGCTAAAATCTGTATGTCTGTTTTTTGACAGTACCATGCTGTTTGATTACTATGGCCTTGTAGTATAGTTTGATATCAGGTAGCATGATTCCTCCAACTTTGTTCTTTCTTAAGACTGCTATTGCTGTTGGGGGTCTTTTGTAGTTCCATATAAATTTTTGGAATATTTGTTCCAGTTCTATGAGATACGCAGTTGTTATCTTGAAAGGAATCTGTAGATTGATTTGGGTAGTATGGACATTTTAATTATATTAATTCTTCCTATCCATGAACAAGGTATATGCTTCCACTTACTTGTTTCTTTTTCAGTTTCTTACTTCACTGTCTTATAACTCTCTGAGTATAGGTCTTTTACATCCTTGGTTAAATTTATTTAGGTATTTTGTTCTTTTTGAAGCAATTGTGAATGGGATTGTTTTTTTAGTTTCCCTTTCTGATAGTTCATTATTGGTGTATAAAAATGCAACTGATTTCTGTATATTTACTTTGTACCTACTACTTTACTGAATTCATTTTTCAGTTCTAGTTGTTTTTTGGTGGAATCTTTAGGGTTCTCTATTTACAGTATTGTGTCATCTGCAAATAGTGACAGTTTTACTTCTTCCTTTCCAATTTGGATGTCTTTTATTTCTACTTCTTCTCTGATTGCCAGATGTCCAGTACTGTGTTGAGTAAGAGTGGTGAAAGTGGACATCCCTGTCTTATTCCCAATCTTAATGGGACTGCTTGTAGTTTTTGCCCATTGAGTATGATGTTGGTTGTCAGTTTGTCATATATGGCCTTTATTATGTTGAGGCATGTTTCCTTTATTCCCACTTTGCTGAGAGTTTTTATCATAAATGGGTGCTGGATTTTATCAAATGCTTTTTCTAAATCTATTGATATGATCATATGTTCTTTATCCTTCATTTTGTTTATGTGGCGTATCACATTTATTGTTTTGCAGATATTGTGCCAGCTTTGAATCCCCAGAATAATTTATACTTGGTCATGGTGTATGATCTTTTTAATGTATTGCTGGATTTGGTTTGCTAATATTTTGTTGAGGATTTTATCATCTATGTTCATCATAGACATTGGCCTGTAATTTTCTTTCTTTGAAGTGTCTTTATCTGGTTTTGGAAATAGTATGCTGGCCTTATAAAATGAGCTTGGAAGCCTTCCCTCCTCTTGAATTTTTTGGAATAGTTTGAGAAGAATAAATGTTACTTATTCTTTGAATGTTTGATAAAATTCACCCATAAAGCTATGTGGTCTAGGACTTTTCTTCTTCAGGAGTTTTTGGATGACTGCTTCAGTTTTACTAGTTGTAATCTTTCTATTCAGATTCTTTCATTCTTCCTGATTTAGTTTTGGAAGATTGTATGTTTCTAGGAATTTATCTATATCTTCCACATTGTCCAATTTGTTGGCATATAGTTCATAATATTTTCTTACAATCCTTTGTATTTGTTTGGTGTCAGTTGTTACTTCTTTTTCATTTCTGATTTTATTTATTTGGGTCCTTTCTCTTTTTTCTTGATGAGTCTGGCTAAAGGTTTGTTCAATCTTGTTTTTTTCAGAGAAACAGTTATTGGTTTCATTGATCTTTTGTATTGTTTTTTAAGACTATTTTGTTTACTTCTGCTCTGATCTTTATTATCTCCTTCCTTCTACTCACTTTGGGCTTTGTTTGTTGTTCTTTTTCAAGTTCCTTTAAGTGTATATTTAGATTGTTTATTTGAACTTTTCCTTGTTTCTTGAGATAGGCCTATAATGCTATGAATTTCCCTTTTAGGATTGCTTTTCCTGTGTACCACAGATTTTGGGTGGTTGTGTTTTCATTTTCATGTTTCAGGGTATCTTTTGATTTCTTCCTTGATCTCATTGTTAACCCATTCATTGTTTAGTAACATATTATTTAGCCTTCATGTCTTTGTATGTTTTTTAGTTTTCTTGTGATTGATTTCAGGTTTCATAGAATTTTGGTCAGAGAAGATGCTTGATAAGATTTCAGTCTTCTTAAATTTATTGAGACATGTTTTGTGTCCTAACATGTGGTGTCCCCTAGAAAGTGTCCCATGTGCACTTGAAAAGAATGTATATTCTGCTGCTTTGGGGTGAAATGCTCTGAAGATATCAATTAAATCCACCTGATTTAGTGTGTCATTTAAGGCTACCATCTTCTTGTTGATTTTCAGTCTGGAAGATCTATCCATTGATGTCAAAAGGGTGTTAAAACCCCTACTATAACTGTATTATTGTCAGTCTCTACCTTTATGTCCATCAAGGTTTGCTTTACATAATTTAGGTGCTCCCATGTTGGGTGCATAATGTTTACAAGGGTTATATCCTCTTGTTGGATTGCTCTCTTTATTAATATGTAGTGTCCTTCATTGTCTCTTACTATAGCCTTGTTTTTAAAGTCTATTTTGCTACCCCAAATTTTTTTCATTACCATTTGCATGAAATATCTTTTTCCATTTCTTTACTTTTAGTCTCTGTGTATCTTTCCACGGTGGGTCCCTTGAAGACAGCATATACATGGGTCTTGTTTTCTTATCTGTTCAGCTACCTATGTCTTTTAATTGGAGCATTTGAGCCATTTGCATTTAAAGTGATTATTGTTAGGTACATATTTATTACCATTTTATTTTTAAAATTAAAAAAATATCTTTATTGATTTCAGAGAGAGGAAGGGAGAGGTAGAGGGAGAAACATCAATGGTGAGAGAGTCATCATTGATCAGCTGCCTCCTGCACGCCCCTCACTAGGGATTGAGCCTGCAACCTGGGCATGTGCCCTGACTGCGATTGAACCACAATCTCCTGGATCCTAGGTTATGCTCAACCACTGAGCCATGCCCAGCGGGGTGCCATTTTATTTTTTTAACTATGTTCACCTTCCTCCTCCTCCGCTTCTTCCTCTTCCTCTTTCTCTTCCTCCTCTTCTTCTTCTTCCTCCTCCCCCCCCCTCCTCTTCTTCTTCCTCTTCCTCCTCCGCCTTCTAGCAGGCCCTTTAACAGTTCTTGTAATATTGGTTTGGTGGTAACACACTCCTGTAGCTTTTTCTTGTCTGTGAAGCTCTTTATTTTCCCTTCAATTTTAAATGATAGCCTTGCTGGGTAAAGTAGCCTTGGTTGTAGCTCCTTGCTTTTCATCACTTTGAATATTTCATGTCAATCCCTTCTGGCCTGAAATGTTTCTGTTGAGAAATCAGCTGACAGTCTTATGGGAACTCTTTGTCAGTAACTGATTGTTTTTCTCTTGCTGCTTTTAAGATTCTTGCTTTGTCTTTAACCTTTGCCATTTTAATTATGATGTGTCTTGTTGTGGGTCTCTTTGGATTCATCTTGTTTGGGATTCAGCGTGCTTCCTGGACTTGTGTGTCTTTTTTCTTTACCAGGTTAGGGAAGTTTTTACTCATTATTTCTTCAAATAGGTTCTCTCTCCTCGCCTTCTGGTATCCCTGTGAGGTGGATGTTGGTATGCTTCATGTTGTCCCAAAAGTACCTTAAACTATCCTCATTTTTCAAAATTCGTTTTTTTCTCTTTGCTGCTCTGATTTTTGTGTGTTTTTTAAAATACCTTGTCTTCCAAATAGCTGATTCACTCCTCTGCTTCATCAAGCTACTGTTCATTCCTTCCAGTGTATTCTTTATTTCTGACTGGTCCTTTTTTATGGTTTCTATGTCATTTTTCATGCTCTTCCACATCTTTATAATCATTACCCTGAACTATATATCTGATAAATTGTTTACCTTCATTTCATTTAGCTCTTCTTCTGGAGAATTTTTTTGTTCTTTTATTTGGTGCCTGTTTCTCTGTCTCCCCATTTTGGCTGCTTCTTTGTATTTGTTTCTATGTATTAGGTAGATCTGCTATGACTCTCTGTCTTTTTTGGGTGGCCTTATATAGTAGGTGATCTGTTGGATCCAGTGGGGCAGTCTCCCTGATCACCTTAGCTGAATGCTCTAAGAATGTCCTTTGTGTGCTTTATTTGGGTCCTCCTGTTGTCATTGAGTCTTGATTGCTATTGGCTCACTCATGCATGGGATTGACCCTCAGACTGGCTGAAAGTGAAGCTCAACCCCCAACACTGTGCAAGCTGCTGTGCAGGTGCTGGTTGTACAAAGTGGAATTTGACTCAGCAGAGTTTGGTGCCTGCTGAGATCTCCCCATGGATATGATGCTTGTGAAGCTTATTTGACCCTGCTCTGTTGTAGTCTTATACTTGCCACTGGGTATATTGGTTCTGTGCCTCTTCAGAGGGACTCTGGTGCAGGTCAGTGTCAGATGCTGTATGACTGGCCCTGGACAACCTGTGTGGAGCTATCAGTAAGCCACAGTTTATGGCTTCCTCTGCTGGGTCTGGATGTGTGTGGAAAGGACCATGTTGCACACCAAGGTCTGCTTTTACTAGCACTGGGCTCAGGAGCAGGTCAGCGAAATTCTCAAAGCACCCAGAGATTCTCCTTTGCCTGAAGGCTGTGTGTTAGGCACAGTCACTTAAAGGGCCTTGAGCTGTACTTCGCAGCAGGGCGTAAGCTCTACACATTGCGGGGGGTGGGGAGCATGGATTCCAATGGGTGTGGCTATTGCTTTCTCCCAGGCTGATGCTGCACGGAGGGATACTCTGTCTAAGAAAGATAGCTTCTGCAGTGTGGAGGAATGTGTCAGCACAGTGATCCTGGAAGCTGACCTCTCAGCTGTCTTCTAAGGGCTACCAACCCTAGACTCTCCTCATGCAACTAGAGTCCACTCTGCCCTCCCTCTGCCGGAGCACAGGTTGAGTGGCTGTGAATGAAATTTTGTGCTTTGGCCCTTTAAGAGGGTGCCTGTGTTTGTAGCCATCTCTCCCTGGCAGATAGAAACCCTGTTGTTTTTCACAGCCAGATGTTACATGGGTGCCTTTCCTGATTCTGGTGCTTTTGTCTGGGAAGCCCAGCTTGGGGTTTAGACCCCACATTTCTCAGGGGGACCCCCCCCACACAGCTGATATGTCCCTCTGGAACTTCAGCTGCTGCCCTTGAGTGCCTGGCCAGCCCTCTCACGCCTCCACACCTCCTACCACTCTTGTGGCCTCCTCTGTAAGTCCTAGGTTATAAAGCTTCTCTCTACCTAGTCTTTAGTTGGTTATTCAGGTTGATTTTTCTATGTACTTTAGTTGTAATTTCAGTTTGTTCCTGGGAGGTGAGTGTAGCTTCCCTCCTGCCACTGTCTTGTATCACCACAGATTTCTGTGTTTATAAAAGTTATCTGTGGAGCTAGTTGGAAATTCAGATTTATAGCCTCCCTGTTCTGTTCTCCCACTTGAAGATTTTTCTTTAGTAGATCCAAGGGAGGGCCAAGGAGTTTGCACTTTTGATAGATTATCCGAGGTGACACTAATGCTGTTGGTTCTGAAATCAGGTTTAGGCATATGATGGGCCAGAGACAGTGCTTTTTAACTGCTTTCAGAGGAATAATAATAAAAAAGAGATGGGCCTAGCCAGTTTGGCTCAGTGGTTAGAGCATTGACCCATGGACTGAAGGGTCTCGGGTTTGATTCCGGTCAAGGGCATGTACCTTGGTTGCAGGCTCGATCCCTGGCCCAGGTCATGTGTGGGAGGCAGCCAATCAATGTGTCTCTCTCACATCGATATTTCTCTCTCTTTCTCTCTCTTTCCCCCATCCACTCTCTGAAAAAGCAATGGAAAAAATATCCTGGGGTGAGGACTGAAAAAAAAGAAGAGATGAAGATATGAGTGATAGGATCCCCATGTAGCGGCAAGGGCCTAATGGATGCTAACTATCATGATTTTTAGTTTTGCCAACTCTTTAGCAACTCTCTGACACTGAAAGTTGACATGTACAAACCTGTGGTTGAATTTAGAATTGGCATGGCAGAATGTCTAAAGGAGAAAAATATCTAGGGCATTAATCAGGGAAATACGGAAGTCAAGGCCTGATTTTCAGGCATGTTAGGAGTCATCAGGAGACTGGGTAAATGGAGGATTCAAATAATTGAAAAGCACCTTTGATGTGGAAGAAGTGATTGAGTAGCCGAGAGAGGAATGCATGTGTAAAGTTACAGATAAATTGATTTTGTTCAGAGAAGAAGGGGCATTAGAAAAGTTAGGCTTTTTTTTTTTTTTTTAATGGATGAAATTTGCAAATAAGGTATTACTGGGGAAAGGCAGTTTCTACTAAAGTGAGGAAAATGTCAAGGATCAAGGTACCTCACAGTAGGGTGGTTATAAGTTTGCCAGATAAAATGCAGGATATGCCTAGTTAAGTTTGCGCATCACCTACACAGTGAATAATTTTTCATGGTATGGGTATGTTCTAAATATTGCTCACACTAAAAAATTATTTGTTGTGTATATGATATTTAAACTTAGAAAAGTGAGGGTCCTCTACTTTTATTTGCTAAATCTGGCAAACGTAAGTGGAAGTGATGTTTCATAAGACACAGAGGAAAGTAGGTAAGAGTCAGGTTGGGAGTAGGTAAGCATGGTCATGGAGTACAACTGAGCTGTTTGAGAATAAAAGTATGAAGTAATATCAGGAGAACATTATTTATTCAAGAGTGGCAAGTGTGAGTAATTGAAATGAGTTGAACATTAGAGTGAGAGGTGGGGTAAAGAATTATATTAAGTTGGGGGATCCCTACTAGGATCATTCTTTATAATTTGATGGACAGTGGTTTGTCACCTTCTTTTTACCAGCAACATCTGTATCTTCTTCTGAAGAATAACTTGTATTTCTGGATACAGAAGCAGTAGTGTAGGGGGTCTCATGGTTTCAACTTGCCAGTGCCTAGTAATTTACCTGCATAATTTCACTCTATCTCCTTCCAACTTTATCTGCTAAAAGGAAGGGAAGAGATTGATGAATAAATATGGTATCATCAAATACGGTTCATCAAAGCGTTTTGTGATGCATTATGAGAAAGCAAGCTAGGCCAAAAAAAGAGAAGTTAAACTTTATGACCAGTTAGGAAAACTAGGCAGATAAATGCTAGAATATCATTTTGAGTACTAGATTTATCAGTATGTCTTATTTTTTATTCTCCTGATTTTGAAACAATTTTCTTTTATTTTCCATTTTAACTTTAAATAATTAAATGCATAAGCATTTAGTACTTTTCACTCAATGAATAACAGTTTAAAATTTTTTGTTATTTGTTAAGATTCCTGAGTAGTATTTATTTTTTCTAAATTGTGCTCAACATAGATGTAATTAGTTTAACTCAAATGAGGAAGTCTTGTCTCAGGAACTTTGAGTTTGAAAATATGGGATACTGGAAAAAATAATTTTAGTTATTAGAAAAGGACCTATAGGAAGGAAAACTTCAAAGGCCAGTCTGGTGTCAGCACCTGCTGTGGTCACAATGTAAGCCTTGGAGACCAGGGTTTTTGGCAGCAGTTTCAGTGCTTTTAGTTCAATCTCCAGTATCCTCAAATGTGGAGCAGATGCCAGTTTTCTTCTTTAGGCTTCTAATAATGGCATATAATGAGTTGGTTGTTTCCTAGCAACTAAAGAAGCAGTTTCACTTTAGCTGATCCTGCAGTAGGAGTGAGACATTTTCCCTTGATAGTTGGTATTAGTGATTTCCCTGACAATGGAATTTCAGCTCTGAATAAGGAATGTTCTCAGCTTTTAGTTTCCTAAAGAATTTTGCTTTTGAGTGTGGGCTATGCTCTGCTTAATCCTGTATAAAATGAAAGAAAAAAACTCACACACACACAAAATCTTGAGTTCCCTAAGCACACCAAGGAAAGAGCCAAAGGAGTTGGATACAGCTTCTGAAATGGCAGGTAATTATACCAGAAGTTATCATAGGTGTATTTTTCCTAGTGTTTAACAGCGTAATTAACAACCAAATTCTTTTCCTATATTTAATGTTTGAAGTAACAGAGATTTATTAAGTGTTAATATTTCATGCCAATCCCTTCTGGCCTGAAATGTTTCTATTGAGAAATCAGCTGACAGTTTTATGGAGTTCCCTTGTATGTAACTACCTTTATTTCTCTTGCTGCTTTTAGAATTCTCTTTGTCTTTAACATTTTCCATTTTAATTATGATGTGTCTTGGTGTGGTCCTCTTTAGAGTCATCTTGTTTGAGATTCAGTGCACTTCCTGGATTTGTGTGTCTTTTTTCTTCACCAGGTTAGGGAAGTTTTTAGTTATTATTTCTTCATATAGGTTCTAGATTTCTTGTTCTCTCTTCTCCTTTTGGCAGCCCTATGTTGTGAATATTGTTACACTTCATTTTGTCCCAGGTCCCTTATACTATTCTTATTTTTTTAACCTTTTTTGTTTGTTTTCGATGCTCTGATTAGGTATTTTTTGCTACCTTGTCTTCCAAAACACTATTTCAGTCCTTGCTTCATCCAACCTACTATATATTCTTTCTAGTGTATTATTCATTTCAGATATTTTATTCTTTATCTCTGACTATTTTTTTATGATTTCTGTGACCTATTTTATGCTTGCCATCTCTTTGTTGAAGTTCTTACTAGGCTCTTTGAGCATCCTTATAACCATTTTTTGAACTCTGTATTTGGTAAATTGCTTGTCTCCAATTTATTTAGTTCTTTTTCTGGAGATTTCTTCTGTTCTTTCATGGGTGACATGGTAGTTGGCTCCCCATTTTGGCTGCCTTTTTGTGTGTTTTTCCCCTATGTATTAGGTAGATCTGCTATGTCTCCTAGTCTTGGTAGGGTGCCCTTATGTAGTAGGTGTCCTTTGGGACCCAGTGGTGTAGTCTCCTTGATCACCTGAGCTGCATGCTCCCAGAATGTTCCTTGCATGAGTTATGTGACCCCTCCTGCTGTAATTGAGTCTTGTTTGCTATTGGCCCTTTGGTGCATGGGGTTGACCGTCAGGCTGACTGACTGTGAGAATTGATCCCAGCCATGGTGTATGGGCTGCTGTGCAGGTGCTAACCACATGAAGTGAAATTTGCCTCAACAGGGTTTGGTGGTTGCCATGATTTCCCTTTTAATATTCCACTTGTGAAGTTAATTGGATCCTGCTTTGATGTTGTCTGAAGCTGCCCACTGGGTGTGTTAGTTCTGGGGCTTCGTGGGATGGACTCTGGTGCATGTCAATTTCAGATGCTGCCTGTGACTGGCCCTGGCAACCTGTTTGTAGTTACAAAGCAACCCACAGTTTGTCGCTGCCTCTGCTGGTCCTGGGTGTGTGTGTGTGTAAGGACCAAGCTGCACACCAAGGTCAGCTTCTGCCAGCACCGAGCCCAAATGCAGGTCAGCAAAAGGCCTAAGACAGCCTGAGATCCTCCTCTACCTTCCACCACCTGCTGGCTGCCTGTTAGTCTCAGTCACTGAAAGAGCTTCTGGTGGTACTCAGTGAGTCACCATGTAGGGGTGAGTGGTGTTCACCGGACTTATACATGTTCAAACTTGGTGCCAGTGGTGGGTCTGAGGCCAATCAGCCAAAGTCCCAGTGTATACCAAGTCTAGCTGCCACCTTCTGGGTGCCCATAACCTTCTATAGAGTCATCAGTGTGAGGCCAGCAGAGTTTATCAGTTCCAAACAGATCAAGATTTGGCCATGTGAAGAGAGGGTTCTGTGTTGGTCTGGCGTGTGAGGGAAAAATGACCCCTATCTGAGAGCCACACAATGCAGTTTGTCCCATGTTCTGCCAGGACCTACTGGAGAGCTCAAGCTCAGCTGGGTAGAGCCGCCGGGAGTCGGGAGGGTGGGGCTAGTAGATCTCCTGTGTGGGAGAGGCACAAGTCAGGCTCGTGGGAAGGTGGGGTGAATGGCCCTGGCTCTAGAGCCACACAATTCAGTCACTGACACCCCCTGAGTCTGCTTGGACCTCTACACCCTGGTCCCAGGCAGCTGACTTCTCCATAGGGTGTGAGCTCCGAAGGGTGGGACAACAGGGCTTCCAGAGGGTGGAGCTATTGCTCTCCCCCTGGCTGATGATGTAAGGAGGGGAGTGCTCAATCCAAGAAAGATGGCATCTGCGGTGTGGGAGAGCAACTCAGCACAGGGGTCATTGGGGCTGTCCCTTCATCTTTCTTTCTGGAGCTACAAACACCAGTTTCTCCTCACATGACTCTTTGTTCTGTCCTTTCTCTGCCAGAGCCCAGGGTGAGTGTTGGAACAAGATTTTGTGTGCTGACCCTTTAAGATGGTGCTTGTGTCTCTAGCAGACTCCTGTCTCTTTCTGCTGGACAGAATCCCCACTGATTTTCACAGCCAGATGTTATGTTGGCACCTCTTCCTGACTTTGGTGCTCTGGGTTAGGGAGCCCAGTGTGGGGTTGAGAACCCATGCTCCTCTGGGGGAATCTTTGCAGCTGAGATATTCTTCTGGATTCTCAGCTGCCCATGGGAGCAGGGCCAGCCCTTTTTGCATCTCTGCCCATTCTGCCAGTCTCCATATGACTTCTTCTGTAAATCCTTGGTTATAACACTCCTGTTCAGCTAGTCTTCAGTTAGTTATTCAGGTAGTTGCTCTATATTTTAGTTGTACAGTAAAACCTCACTATAACGAATGGATTAATTTGGGCAAGGGGATTCTATTAGAGCTAAAAGTCCGTTATATAATAAAGTAGGTTTTCCAGATGTGTATGTTAAGAAATTGACAAATTGGTTTACCTATTTTTACTTATGTAGACATGTTTGCGTAATTAAAATTAAGCATGTATGAAAAGTTTAATTTCACAGAAACTTTTCTATATGTATTACAATAATTTTAAATTTATACTAAATAAGTCTAGTAAGTGGATGCATTCACCAGTCACCCTGAGTAAACAAATGCACACGGCTGGGGCGTGGTTTAGCACACAGTGAAACACTGGAGGCACGTGTTCAAACTGCTCCAGAAAGTCACACCACGGGACAACAGAACCAAATACCAAATACCTCACACGTGATGTGATGTGATCACGTGCTAATCATTCACCCAACATTGTTTACAAGCTGTGACTCTTGGATTTTGGATTTAAATATGTAGACTATAGTTGTATATATGTAATATTTATTTATTACTACAGTTTTTTCCAACATATGGCCTATTCTCTAAAAGTTCTTAAAAATAACAGTGAATTAATAACAACAAAAAAATAACCTGTTAATTTAATTATAAGCAAGTTTTGGTTAAAAGCATCTTTAAATTAACAGGATGTTAATTTTCCCATATGACATATAGACTGGAAATTTTATCCATGAAATCCAAAGTCTGTCAAATTGAGGTCCGCAAAATCTAGGGTTTACTGTAATGCTAGTTTGGTCCTGGGAGGAGCTGAGTGTAACTTGGTCCTACTCCACTTCCATCTTGGGTCCTGTCTTAAAATATTAGTGGTTGTAAGGTATCTGTACTCCACAGAATCATATCTAAGTTCTTATTTGGCAGTGGTGCTAGATCTGGAGATTGTCTGACTTAAGATACATGGAGGCATGAGAAAATTACTTCAAATGACCTTCTTTTAGTCATTTATCGTTTAAACAGTTTCTAAGGACATTATCTATTTTTCTTCCTTTGACATTATATAACTAATATAAAGTACCTTCTTCATCCATATTTATAGTATGATATATTAAGTTTTAGAAGTTCCCAGACACTTAAGCAAAGAGATTAAATTTTAAATGATGCTCTTAAGATAATTAAGTTAGCCATATCTAAATATACCAAAGAAATTTATTGCCTTGCATGGAAAAGGTTCTTAGACTATGCATTAACTATAAATGAAGTTATTGTATGTCTTCATTGTCAGTTTTGGGCATCTAACCTTTTTATTCATTGTCTGATTTTTTGCATTATTAGGTACTTAGCAGGTCTCATATTTAAAAACACTTTATTAGGCCTTCGTGAAGCATTAAGGAATGAACACTAGTTAATTCAGTTGGACAGGACAGTTGTCTTTCAGGCACCTAAGACATAACTTTTTAAAAAAACCTCTTTGTACATGAAGCAAAGTTTCTGTATAATATGAATCAGTTATTGCCCTTAGGTTTCTTTGGGACCTTAATCTGAGGCTGAAGAGTCAATTATGTTAAGCCTAGTTTTGAATTCTCCTTTCCCTTTTAAAACTATATATTATTGAACATGGAAATAGAGATATAATATACCCCAGTCTTTGAAATATTTTTCTGAGCCAGTATTATCTAGTAAGTAGCTCAGTTTTATTAATCTAGCAGAGGTTTCTTTTGATCACCATGCATTTGTTCATTCATTTAACAAGTATCTGTTCAACTGGCATCAGATAATCGTTGCAGTGCTTTAAAACATCATTGGACTTTTTGTCATCTTCAGCAGCAGCATTCAGTGCTTACTTACTATGTTTGGGTCATTGGTTAGATGCTGAGGACACAAGGATGTGTAAGACATAGTTCAAAATTGTAACAAAACTTTTAGTTACAGACTTACTGTTAACTTGCAGTCATAAGCAAATGTTTAGATATGTTATAAATTTTGATGATTTTCAGATACTCTTTTACAGTGTTTTACTTAAGGCAATCAAAGTTGGGACTTAGAGAACAAGGCTGAGTATTACATAGTGTTGACTATTCAAGTTGGTGGTATTGTTACAGGATATCAGATTTCACAGATTTCATTTAGGTTCTATGTCAACAATTCTGCATTACATGGAAAAAGAACAAGTTCTCAGGAGTGAGAAAGGAGCCTATAAATATTTATTGCTGGTTATTTCCTTCTCCTGAAATGCCCTTCTTTTTCTGCTGATTGTAAGAAATGACTTACACGAGTACCTTCAGCTCGCTGATGACTGAGTACTTATCTATGCACCTTTGAATATTGTAATTAGTTTTACATGTTGCTATTGTGGATATGTAAGATAGAAAGCTCTTACATTTTTTTTGGGTGGCACCAATGGTGTCCCCCCCCCCCCCCGCCCAAGTCATTTATGCCAAATTTCATCTAGTTAGATCTAGTCAGTGTTGTCATTACTTCATCATTTTTCTCTTGTGTTCTGGTCTCTGTTAACACAGGTGTAGAGACACTTTTCCCTTGATAAAACTACTTAGTGATCTGAAGGTTTAAAGGGTAATTTATTAAGAAAACAATAGAAATAAAGCAAAGCAATGGAAGTGTAAAAAAAGGAGTTTTTGTTCTCCATTGTCAACCACTGATATTCTCACTTCTTGTTCTGGATAGTTTTGGTTTGGAGCTCTGACTCTTAAGAGCTTTTATTTTAACCTGATGCTCAGGGAAGGCCTCCTGCTGCAGCCCGATGATTGTATAGGGTGTCCCAAAAACATGTATACACACTTTGAATAATTATTAATTCCAATGGGTTAAACCTGAAAAGAAACAAACATTAACTGAGTTATCAGAAAAAAGTATGTATACATTTTGGGGGGACACCCTGTATATAGCTGAGCCAGATTATCTTGTGCTCTACGTCAGTGATTAGCCTTCTTAGATCAGCCCTAGTTCTGGTACCTTTGGAGGATGAAGGCACTTGGCCATTCTTGGCCATCAGTTCCTTGAATTTCTTCCTTAGGTTTTAGGCATTTCAATCACATCTTGCTCTGTCCTGGATGCAGGAACTAGCATGCCTTCTCCCCTTCTC
The DNA here is from genome assembly GCF_054644295.1 of Miniopterus natalensis. Lineage (NCBI taxonomy): Eukaryota > Metazoa > Chordata > Mammalia > Chiroptera > Miniopteridae > Miniopterus > Miniopterus natalensis. The sequence goes on from NC_142081.1 coordinate 75,373,986, forward strand.
CCATTTGGTGTATCGTTAGCTGTTTCACATTGGCTCTCCCCTTTGGCAAGGTTAGGCTTCTTCACCTACCTAGTTACATGTCCTTTTTCCCTAGAACTTTTCAGTACGGTATTAGGTTTCTCATCTCTGATCTTCCCCTTTCTTCTCAGTTCAAAGCTTTGTTTGCTTTGGTTGGCTCTTTTCTCTGGAGTGAAAAACATGTTCTCAGCTCCTTTGTAGGCTAACACACACTCCAGGAATTACTGAAGCTGTGGGCTCAGGTCACCAGTTTTACTTCCCTGTCATAGGCTCAAGTGCTTCCTAAGGAGAGAGGTGGGACCTTGTCCTGATTCTGTCCCTTCATATTAATTTTCATTCTCAGCAGTGAACAGAGATACTTTGTGGATATAGAATGGGGGAGGGGCACAATTTGATTACTCAGTCCAAATGGTGTATAGCAACAGATTTTTGTGATTTTTCTGGCATCTAAAAAAGAAGTAAGGACAGTTAGAGAAAACAAAGCATCTGGTTTAACTTCAAGCCTGAATCTAAAAAGAGAGCAGGAAAGGAAGTAACAGGAAAGAGAAAGGACAGACAGATACCAGGAAATCGAGGTCATCATTGTGGTGTTAACTTGGCCAGTGTTTCATTGATAAAGCAAAGATGCTTGGGTATTCTTTTGTGTCTGATGGCACAGAGAAATGTTTTTCATTTCTTTCTTTGTGTATCTACCAGAGGGAAGTAATAGAGGTCCTCGGATAGTCAGTTTAATGTAAGGGTGGGCTCTAATTGTAGCTCTGGCGTAAAGGGAAGCATGCTGAATGCTGGCTTGTTTATAAGAGAATTGATAAAATGGACTGTCCCTTTCAGTTGAAGTGAGCAATCAAAATTAGTGCAAAAGGAAGCACTAATAGAAAAATGTGCCAAGCCAGTGAAATATATTGATGAAAGGGGGATAGAATGATATCAGACACAAGTCATTAGCAGCAAAAACCAGTGAGGCTAAAATAATTAGAAAATGAATAAATTAAATGAATAAATTAAAAGTAGGCTAATTGCCAAACTCTTACAATATCCTATTTCTACCTTGAATACTTCAGAAGAATTCCTAACTTTTCCATTCTTTAGTGTTGTTGGTACAGACTTTAAAATATAACCTACAATGATTTGAATGGTGTTTAGGATGAAGGTAATTATAAAAGGTAGGGCCTTGTTTTCTATAATAAGAAGACTTATTATAAAGGTCACATAAGATTATCCACCGGGCCCTTAGGAGAGCTTCTTAGAGCTGTGGCTCTCGTCAGATGGGCAAGGGCTTATCCTATCTCCTCAAGTGCAGGTGGGGAATCATGGTTCAGATCAGAGGTTAGAAGCTTGGTGGAGCTGTTCAGGCTCCCAGAAGATTCGAACATCCCAAGCAGGCTATGAGGGAGGAGTTATAGATATTACTGGGGATTTCTTAGGCTTTGACTCCTATTTATTATTTAGGCAGATACTATATTTACTTGATTTTAAATTACATATATTTAAAATTTTAATATCTCTGAAATTGGAGTGTATTTTCTAATCAATAACATCTTGGTATAATGTTTAGTTATTAATATATTTTCTCTTTGGTGTATAAAATAATGGTGTATCTTTTAATCTGTAGTGTTCTACTTAATGAGATACAATAATTATTTTTGTTGTGATTACTTTAATGCTAATTGAATTGTATTCTTGCCTTTTTCACAATCACTGCAGAGTGATTCCATGTCATTCCTTTGGGTTAGGTTTTTTATTGTTAAAAAACTGCTTTAAACTGCTAGTGGCTGTTTTGGCAACCTGTTGATTCCTCTTCATTCCCCCTATTACTTGCCCAAGACTGCCAGATTGTTCTTACCAACATATAACATCACGATGTCAGTCATTTCAAAGACTGTCAGTGTCTCCTTAATATTTTTTAAGGCAGCTACCCTCTGACTTTATCTGTTCTTTCAAATGGTTAAATTTTAGAAAAATTGTAAATAAGAAAGGCATGAAATTTGCTACTATAGAATCTTTTGTTTCCTGTGAACCTTTATTGATTTAAAAAAATTTGTTAATGCTATGTGATCATTCATAGTTTGAAAATAACACTGTACTAATTTACATTCATAGATGTTTGTGTATGTTTAATAGTCATTTTACATGATATTAGTTAATTTTATGTTAACAAAAAGTCTACCAAAAGAAATGACTAATGGTGAATTAAAATCTCTTTTTTGTTTTTGCATTTCTTTTTTTGTTTTTTTGTGAAGCATGTACATATGTTTATATGTCTATACATATAAATGTTAGACCTTTATAATTAGTTTATTTTAGTAAAGTCTAAGTCTGGCATATTAGTTACCTAAATGTAGAAAGCATCAAATTAAATTGGTTGAATTAATGTATTATCCTTAGATAATTCTATACTACTAAAAACAGCTACCTGTTGTTGAGCATTTTCTATGTGACAAGCCTTATACTATTTACTTGCATTATCTTCTTTAATCCATACAACTCTGTATAATAGGTACAGTTATTTTTATTTTGCAAGTGAAGAAACTGAGGCATACAGGGATTAAATAACTTGGACAAGGTTCCACAAGTAATCTTTCTGATTCCGTAGGTTGAGCTTTCAGCTAAACTGTATCACGGAAGTTTTAAAAGGTTTAAGTTTTCATTTAAAAGAGTGAAAATACACTTTAATATCACCTCTGAAATGCGAATTGACATTAATATGTTAAGAGTTTTCCTTTGTCATTTGGCTACAGTTTTGTATTTTATACTTTGTAGATTATACTTCCTATCCGAGAGAATGTACTTGCGATTCTCTTTACTCTGATATTCTTTATTTACTCCATTGCATTTTAAAAAATTTAGATAATATGTTATTTTGGTGCAATTTTTGTATGGGGGTGTGTTATAAAATCTTTTTAGTAGTGTTTGGCAATGAGAAGTTTGACAAACCCTTCTATCTTATAATGTCAGTAACTATATTAACTTAATTCACTTATAAACTGGTAAAGATGATGATACATATGTATTATGGAATATTGCTCAGCCATAAGAAAAGATGAAATACTGCCATTTAAATTTGGATATTAGCCTAATATGTTGGAAATACTGTTACTGAGAATTTTTAGGTATTGTAACTCAGAATGGGAATTCCTTATAAGTACAGTTGGTCTGGACCATAGAATTTTCCAGCCAGAGAGGCTGCTGTAACTGGTTCTTTTGGACACCTTGAGGCCTACTAATTCTGTTACACTCCATATTCCTGTCACTCTTGGTAATTACCTAAATATAAGCTTCTCTGGTCATTAACATTTTTTTTCTTTATACTATTTAGGACTTCCTTTCTCTTAAACCTAAACTTTCCTTCCCTTTCTTCCCAAATTTTTGTTTTGTGTTTCTATAGCTTCAATATTAAATGAATTCTCCTTAATATCTTTAATGGAAAACTCCTCTATCTCTTTGCCTTAACTGAAAATTGTGATTCCTTGTAGACACAGCTTTTCATGAAGTCTTAAGTGGATGCAGATCATTCTTTCACTTATTGTCTACCATGGGTTTAGGGCAGGGGTGGGGAGCCTTTGTTCTGCCAAGGGCCATTTGGATATTTATCATCATTTGCAGGCCATACAAAATTATCAACTTAAAAATGAGCCTGCTGTATTTGGTCAAACATTTAATTAAGTCACCCCTAATGTGGCTGGAACTGCTTCTCTTTGGTGAGGCCTTGGCAGGGCCAGAGCAAATTATTTCAGGCTGCATCCCCCACCCCGGTTTAGGGTGAGGTTCGACGTACTCCTTTTTCCCAGGGCAGCTTTTCCTCCAGTATTCCTCAATACTTACATTCTTTTCAGTAGTCATGATTCTTAAAAGTATAATCACCTTCTCCCTCTTATTTTTGGTCACTGTTTTTCATGTGTAAAAGACATTGACACTGCCTTTTCACTCCAATTTTAGCCACCAGTTTGGATGATTCGTAGCCTTTCAGTTTTCCCCCTCAGTGTGAGTGCCCTCAACCCCATTCTGCTTCAGCCATCCACTCTCATGGCACTCCCTCCATCTCACCCCCAGGAAGTGCTCATTTTACCCATCTTACCATAGCCTTTCATCCTTCAGCCCTCTTACTACAGCTGCTACCCCTCAGGTTCCTCGACTGTCCCACTCTGCCTTTTCGTACCTTTCATTTCTTGCCCAACGTAGATATACATGACCCATTATTTCACTGCCTTGCTCATAACTTCAGCTTTATTGTACCCTTTTCTTTACATTGTATCACCCACCCTAACTTTAATCTAGAATGGATTCAACATTCTACTTTCTCTATTATCACAGTGAGGCTATTGGATGATGCTAGAGAGGTCCTTGGAAGTGGCACTATGAATTAATGATTTCCAAATTGATTGAACCCTCTACTGTCTAGTAATTCCTGGAAGTTATTTTCTTTCATGCTTTTCTCTATCTCTCTTGCCTAGAAACCTGTCAGCCTAAGTAGCCCTCTCTTACACTCTCTGTGGGAAATATTTAAAATCTGCTTTGTTATTCTGAACACTTCTATCCTTCTGCCTCCCCCTCAGCTTTTATTGGATGATCCCATTTTTCTGCTTCACAGAGAAAATTAAAATTATATGGCACAAACTTTCTTAAGTCCCATCTAGCCCTCTTACAAACTTACCTGCATCTGAACTCAGTCTTGCCCTCTTCCTTTTTGTGCTTTGGCTTCTTTAATCTTGATTAACTCTTTCACATCAGCATTTAAACATGCATGTGGCGGACAGTATTGGCTGGCTATATAAAGGTCATTCCCAACCCCCATCTCCCTTACTGCTTCAAAACAGAATTTGGAAAATCAAGTAATTTCTCAGCTTCCCTTATTGCTAAGAGTGGTCATATGACCCAGTTCTAACCAATGAGATATAAGGGAAAGTCTGATGGGGATGGTAGTTCTAGATAAGATGTTCTGCTTCCTAAAAGAGGGGCCAGCATTGTTCTTCCCCTTACTTTCTGTTGGGAATATGTTGAAAGGGTACCATTTTGTGGCAGAGCAGAAAGATAGAAAGAGCCTTGTTTTGATGACATCACTAATATTCTGAAAAAACCCTAGAGTTGACTACTTTCAGACTTTTTGTTCAGTAAGCAATAAATGTTCTAATCACTTAAGCATTGTTAGGTGGGTTTTCTGTTACTTGTAGCTGAAATCATAAGTTTTTCCCAATTAAAAAAACACACAAAAAAGCAACTTTATTTTTATTCCATTTGGCACCAGTCTAATTTTTCTTTTCCCTTGCTGCCAAGCTTCTTGAAAGAATTTTCTAAATCTCTTTCACTCCTTCATGTACCATCTACTTTTGTCTATAGTCACCTCCACGATGCTTTAGCTAGGACCACCAGAGATGTCTTTTTATGTGTGTGTGTAAATCCTTTGTATACTTTTCAGTTCTTATTTTAATCTCTCTGCAGTATTTGATCTATTAACCTTAATCTTGAAATACTCTTTTCCATTAGCTTCCATAACACTACATTCTCTGGATGTCTACTTTTTTAATCTTCTCTTTTTCATCCTACTTTATAGTTTCCACTTCCTATACTCATTTTTAAAACATAAGTCCTTAGCACAGGTATAATTATCCTAATGTTCTTAGGCTCAGAGACCCTTTACAATTCAGCTCTTCTGATCTTGTGCTTTCCCTGGGCAATGTCATCCAGTCCTGAAGCCCAGATACATATGTTCACTCCTGAGTTGTAGAGACACCCATTACGTGCGCAACTGCCTACTAGATGGCTCTGCTCGACTGTCTCATAGATGCCTCAAAGTCATGAAGTCCAGATTGGAGCTCGTCATTGTCTCCCACACACCTGACAGACAATGCTTGTGAAAGAGACTCAATGTTTGGCACTACCATCCACGCAGCTATTCAGGCCAACATCCTAGGTGTCATTCTGGACTCACCCTTCTGCTTCTTCCACTGTTCATACTTACTCTTCCACTGTTCTCCCATCTCTATTGCTGCCCCTTCTCCACGGCAGTCCATCTGTATCTCTCCCATGGGAAAGCTGTAACAGACTCCACATCTATATCCCTATGTAATCTGAGATAGCCTGTTTTTCTTAAATGCAGAACCTCATCATGTTACTTTCCTGATTTAGACTCTTTAGTGACAACTTGTTTTCTGGACAACAGGTCAAAATCTAACTTGGGAAATAAGGCCCTACGTAATCTGATCTCGGCTTATTCCCCCACTCCCATTCTTTGCTTCAACTGTCCTAAACTATTTGCTGCTCCTGGATTCATTTTGTTCTCTCTTGCCTCTAAGACTTTTATCATGCTCTTCCGCTTTCTGGAATACTCTCCTCTATAACTTCATCTCCTCCTGCAGGTCTCCTCCTTTGGGAAGGCCTTCTGTGATAACGCCTTCCCTCACACCAAGAGCTCTTGTGTGCTTGCAACGCCTTGAAAGGGCTGTACACTCTCGTCTCAGGGCCTTTGTACATGCTGCTTCCTCTGCCTTCTGTCTCTTTCCTGCCTTCACCCTGTTATTCCAGAAAATGTTCTGTGGTGGTCCTACATTTCCCTGCATAACAGCTGAGAAATTTCTTCTGTTCACTTTGTGAAATTTGAAGCAATTCTGTTGCATTATTGTGATTTAGAAATTTAGAATTTTGAACAGTTTGCTTTTAATTTGTGTCTTCTTCTCCCTTAATTTAAATTTTCACAAACAAAGCACAAGCCTAAACCTGCTTTTTGGCTTTATGCTTCTCCAAGCAAGCGGACATAGCCTAACTTGAGAGTCAGCTATGTGCCAGAAGTCAGCTGATACTGTTTGCAAAACTGAAAAAAATAAAATAAAATGGCATTTGCAGCTTTAAGCTCTAGCCATTGAACCTGACAAGCTCTGACATCTCTTCTCTTGGCTGCCTCTTACTTCTTTTTCTGTTTCCATGGAAATGGACATCAGATCATAGAAACATAGTGAGATACTGGTGGCTAATTGCTGTTGCAGATTTCTGAATTCTCTTTGTTTGTGGAGTGATTATTTTAGTGACTCTATGTAGTATGTGGTAGTTAGCCAAAACATCTAAGGCAGTTTCTGGGTTTGAATGCCAGCTGATGTTCCTAAGTGTCATTAACTAGTATCCTAAAATGTATTCCCTATTTCAACTCCCAGGGAAAAGATATTTTAATTTAAGAACTGTAATCTTGTCAGAAAGAAGTACTAGATTTTAATCCAAGAGACTTGGCCCTAGTCCCAGATCTGACACTGTCTCACTATGTGACCTTAGTCAATTTTGTTAAGTTTATTGAAGGAGCCCATTGCTACTACTTAGCTGTGGGGCTTTTTTATAAGTGTCCCAGAGAAGAGACTGCCTCTCTACCAATGTGTTTTAATAGAAAACATAGAAATAAGATATACAACTAATTTTAGAAAGGAAATCAAACCAGGCTTTTAAACATCTAATATGGAAAAATGCTTTTAATTCCAGGCCTTTGTTTTCTCCTTCTGTAAAGGGATCAGAATAAGGCTTGTCATATGGCTAGGAATGTTAGGTTAAGATTCTCTTTATAATGTTATGTGGTTTCCCAAGACAGGTGTAACCTATCTTATGGCAAAATGATTAAAATTATAGTTCAAAATTTCTCTTCATTTCCTATTTAATGAGGGAAGTTATTACATTGCTTATCTAACTTGTATTTTATTCACATCCAAGATGTAGGAGGATTTGCCTTAGCCATATGCCTCTGTAGTTTATCAATACCAGGTCAGGATTTCCTTGTAAATCTAAATTTAGAACTTGGAAAGCCAGGTATTTGCTGAGCCACTTCTTCAGCATATAATGTCTGCTTTATATCAAATGATCCTGAGTAATTGAAACTGAGTATGAGCAGAATAAATCTCTTTTTGCATGACTACGGAGAATAAAATACAGGTTTATACCAAATTCTCACTTATAGTTGCTTGTGTACAGGCATAACCATATATGATAAGACATTATAAATAAATTAAATGGGAAATAACCCATTTTATACTTTGTGGTAAATTTTTCAAAGGAAAAAACACCTGCCTTTATTCAGTTTGCTGTGAATTTAATTTCCTATAACAAACCTGCAGTAGACTTGGGTCTGGTCGTGCCAAATTCCCTCTGTTTGTGACACAGCTGCAGGCTTCAGCAGACTTACCACAGGCCCCAGTGCTTTAAGGTATAGTGCTTTAGAGCAAAAGTTTATTTTTAAGTAAAAAATATGCTATAGTTGTAGTATAATTAGACAATCAGAAAAAAATATTCCAGAAATTATAATTGCTCATTACCACCCTGTCTAAGTCACTGTTGACTTTTTGGCATATTCTTTTAATTTAAAAAATTCTACCAGTATATAAAACAAAACTGAGATAATACTGCAAGTTCTCCTTTGTAGCCTACTTATTTCATTTACCATATTATTGATATTTTACCGATAGTGTAGCGTCTTTTAAAATGATTTTAATAAATATGTAATATGCTGTCTTAAATGATTCTATATTTTATTTAACTTTTAAGCTATTAATAGATATTTTGATTTTTTTACAAACAGCTCTGTGCAGGAGCCTATAGACTTTGTTTATGCCTTCAGTCAATGTAGAAAGTGCCTATATTGTCTGGTTTTCCAGACTGGTACCTCAGTAGTATTTACTTTGACTTATTGTTGTCAACCACATCCCAATAATTTTCTCTCCAAAATGTCTCTTGAATTCATTCTTCATCTCTGTTTTTGTTGTGATTGCAGTAGTCCGAGCCTTCATCATCTAACTTGGAGGACTGCAGTAGTTCCATACATAGCTGGTCTTCCTACCTCTGGTCTCTTCTTTCAGTGTATCAGTCATTTTGTGGTCAACTTGTCTTGCTGAAGCATGGATATGCTCATGTATTTCCTGGCTTTAAAGCCTTTGATATCTGTTTTCTTGTTGTCTGCTGCATAAAATTTTACTCGTTAGCCTGATATTCAAGGGGATTCATATTTTGACCCTGTCTTATCCATTTAACCTCATTTTTCTCTTCTCCTTTCCACACCCCACATATCCCAGGCAGCCTTCCCTGAACATAAGGTGTTCTCACAACCCTTCATGTTGTTTGTGCCCTTTCCATTGCCTGGATTGCACTGTTCTCCACCCCCTTTATTTCCTTATTCCCTTCTCTCAAGACTTCAGCTCAAATACTACCTATCCTGTAAAACTCTGCTGTCTAATACAGTAACTATACTAGCTACATGTGGCTATTAGATTAAAACTAATTAAACTTTAAAATTCAGTGCCCTAGTCAAATTAGCCACATTTTTAGTGCTCAATAGCCCTATGTGTTAGTGGCTATTGTATTAGATCGCCCATATTAAACAACACTTTCAGCATTGCAGGAACTTCTGTTAGGCAGCACTGCTATAAATTCTTTTCTAATGTAATTGATTTACTCCTTAGAGTTTCTATAAACCTTAAGACTAATTATTTTTAAAAGCCCTTGAATTCCTTTATGAGTAGATGAGCAACGAATCCTTGTTCTTTTCATCTCTAATACCTAGAATAGTGTGGCATGTAGTTTAATTTCAAAATGTCTGACAACAAGCAAATGTGTAAAAAACAACGTGAACTTTGGGGAGTCATGAATAACGACAATGCTAGGAAGTCTTTCAAGCCTAGAGAAATGCTGATGCCTCTTTGTAAAGTGTATAGTTAGGCAAAATGCTCAGTTTCTGTGATCCTTTTACATCTCATCATTGGGGAATAATGCATGTTTCTCCTACAAAACTTAACAGAAGGCCAACATTTACTGGACCTGTGCCAGGTATTGTGGACATTACACAAAAGTGTAAAGCATTTCTAGTGGATTCCACACTATTGCCTGTTTTTATTTCATGCCCTGAGAGAAACAGACATTTAGGGTGGCTTATTTTATGCCTGGAATTCTTACCTTCTTTACTTTATTACATTTTTGTAATATTTTTATGAGGTAGAGTAATTTTTTTCTGTCTTGTAGATAAGGAAATGGAAGCATAGAGAGAAGCTAAGTAGCTTGCATAAGGTCACATATATCTGGGAAGAAGCTCTTTTGGTTACACTATAGCTGCCTCTCCTATAACCTCATTTGAATTGTTAATGCATTCAGTGCTGATGGGGTAGCTTTGGTGATTCATGTATTTTGTAATTGTTCAAGATTGGAGTATATTTTAGTTTTTGGTTTTAAGAAAAACCAACAGCTTGAAAAAATATTAAAAAAGGAAATCATAATGCCCTGCTGTTAACATTTTGTGATTGACTGCTGTGGCCTGGTAACACACTTGGGTTAATGGGATCTAACCAGATCAGGTTAAAGGAAAAACCATAAATTCTGTAAGTAGAATTCTAGAAGCCTTTCTGAGGTACTTAATTACTTTGTGAACTGCAATTATCATTTTATGCCATTGGTGCTCCCTCCCTCTCTCTCTCCCCCCTCCTCTCTCCTTCTCTCTCCCCCCCCCTTTCCTCCCTCTGTCTGTCTCTCTCTCTGGCTGTCTAATTTTCAAAAACTTCCCAAAGCCCAACATCAGCATTTAAAAATCCACACATATAGTGATGGAAGATAAGACAATAGAGAATGATCAGGGCAAGCTTGTCTGAGAAGTGATATTTAAAGGAGACTTGAATGGAAGGAAAGGGGAGCCATCCAGGTGTTTGGGGGAACATTTCAAGTTCAGGGAACAAGTACACAAAGTGAGCAGGGGAGCCAGGGACTAGATCGTCTAGGACCTTTTAGGCTATGGTAGGATTTTGGGTTTTAGTCCATAGACAATGAAAGCCATTGGAGGTTTTTGAGCAGTGCAGTGACATATTCTGACCTTTGTTTTAAAAGGACCAGTTTGGTGGTTTATTGTAGACTGTAGAGTATAGAAGCAGGAGGATGGGAAGGAAGGGCGAGAAGAATAGAAGAAGGGAGACCAATTAAGAGCCTATTGCCCTGGGCAGTGTGCTCAGTGGTTAGAGTGTCAGCCTGTGCACCAGAGGGTCTCTGGTTCGATTCCCAGTCAAGGGCATGTACCTGGGTTGCAGGTTTGCTCCCCAGCCCCGGTCAGGGCGGGTGTGGGAGGCCACCAGTTGATGTGTCTCTTTTTCATCATCCCCCCCCCCCCCCGCTCCCTTCCTCCCTTTCACTCTCTTTGAAAAGCAATGGAAAAAATATCCTCAGATGAGGAATAACAACAACAACAAAAAAGAGCCTGTTACCAGTACTCCATTTTAATAGAATAGAATAGGTTCTATTATTTTCTCCATTTTTACGTTAGAACACAGATGCCTAGAAAGGTTAAGAGGCTGTTCAGTGCTACAAATCCAGTCCGTTTTGTTAATTCCTGCCATGATGTTATACTGCCTGACTCCCATGAATGAGTTTAAGAATTTGGGGCATTGTATACTATTCCAATATGGCTAATATGTATATAAATTTCAAATGGATGTTGTCTTTCTTGTTTTCTTACTAAATAGCAACTTGTGAAAGCATATATTACATAGAGTTTGTTAATGAAATAATTCAGTGTATCTGTATGGAGAGTTATATAGGTAGGACAAGAACATGTATATTCTTATTAAAAGATATTTGGTCTTAGAATGCTTTTTTTCTTCTTCTTTTTTTTAATCCTCACCTGAGGATATATTTTTTTCCATTGCTTTTCAGAGAGAGTGGAAGGGAGGGAGGGAGAGAGAGAGAAAGGGAGAGATGTGAGAGAGACACATCGATTGGCTGCCTTCCACATGTACCCCAACCAGGGTGGGGCTTGAGCCTGTAACCGAGGTACATGCCCTTCAGTCCTTGGGGCCGATGCTCTAACCACTTAGCCAAACTGGCCAGGGCAGAATGCTTTTATATTAGAACAGGATTCTTGTTTATGCAACCAACCATAAACTAGTCTGAGAGTTAACTTCATTATAACATTGGTTCATGGAAATCATGAAAGCTTAACAATTTAATTAAAATGTGAAAACCAGCACCATTTTTAGGTAACATGCTAAAGTGAAAAGAGCATGAGCTTAGGAAGACAGTATGATCTTTGTAAAAATTCCTTTAATTTTTCCAAGCTTGATTTCTTCATGTCCAAAATAAAGTTAGTATTAGCTACTTCATTGGACTGTTATGGTAACTAAATATGATAATACAGCTCAACTGTCAATGATATTGCTTTATATATAAGGGTTAGTTATATTCTTTCTAATTAAAATCAATATTAAGGGTTTGAGGAGGATAGTTCAAGAAAATTTAGCAATTACTAATTCATAGCTTAAATTCTTACAAAACCTTAGTATTTTTACTCATTTCCTTCTAATCTTAAGGATCATGTCTTTTCTTTTTTTAAATTTATCTTTATTGTTGAAAGAATTACAGATGTCCCCCTTTTTTCCCCATTGACCCCTTCCACCCCATACGTACCCCCTGCCCCAGGCCTTCACCATACCGTTGTCTGTATCCATGGGTTATGCATTTATACATATAAATTCTTTGGTTAACCTCCCCCGCCCCAAGGATCATGTCTTAAAACGAGTTGTAAGAGTCACTGGTGGAATTGTTTTAGCTTTTTGGAGACAAAATTCAGAAATGCATAATAGCTATCTCAAAATGTGTAAAGGGCTGTCAGGTGGAACAGGGATTTGTTCTTTATGACTCAAGAGAACAGAACTATGATCAGAGGGTGAAAACTACAGGGAGGGTTATTTTGGCTCATTAAATAAAGACATTTCCAAAAATGTCTTTCATTGAGAACTATGTGCATTGCTACATACCTTTTCCAGAATATGTCAGACATTGAAGGTTTTTCACTAGTTTCAAGATTTCTTCAACCTGAGAATCATCATTAGAACATAACCTGCATGAAAGAAGAAATCTTGTCTTTCTTGGGTACCACGGTATCCCCAGTGCCTAGTACTGTACTTGGTACGTTTGTTGAATGAATGCATGAATCAGTTATTCTTGGAGGTCATCTGCATACTTCAGTCCTCCTCTTTGCCTTAAGTTCTGATTTTTGGTTGATGGTTTGAGTGTTTGAGTTAAAGATAAGGGAAACTAGGGGAATTGCTGGTTGGTAAGAAAACAGAGGAGTTTAGTGGAAGGCTTTTCAATAGTGGCACTGTTGATATTTTGGGAGGGGCTGTTCTGTATATGATTGGATTTTTATCAGCATTTCTGGCTGCTGAATACTCATTAGATGCTAGTAACATCCACTCATGACAATGAAAAATGTCTCCGAACATCGCTAGATGTCCTTAGGGAGCAAATTGTCACTTGTTCAGAACCACTGATTTAGCGGATAACCCACTAGCACACACTCTTGCAAATACACAAATCCAATATTTTCATTAGATGAAATTAAAGAAAGTGGTGTCATTTAAGAAAGCTCATTATAAATTATTTAAGATGAGCAATGCCCTGGTATCATGAGACGTATGTTCAGGCCTGCATATAGCTTTATAATGAAGTCATCTGTGTAATACTCTTGGGTTTCTAACTTTACTTTGAAGCATGAAGTTGATTCTTTATTTTAGCTTCTCAGTAAATGAGGGCTTACCATATATCTATATCTCTGTCTCTATCTCTATCTCTATATATCTATCATCATCTATATATCTATATCTATATCTATCTGTATATGTAATTTTTTTTTGTGGTGGTAGAATTGTTTATGCTGGGTTTTTAGCCCCAATTGCTTTGACAACCATTATATGTTGCAGTATAGGTGTGGAGAGTTCAAAACCAGGGGTTGATGGAAATGGTGGCTTGCAACTATCAAAGACAGCATGAGGTGTAATTGCAGAAAAGGTTGTAGTAGCAGAAAGCTGAGCAGCTGATCAAGGATTCTAGAAGCAGGAATACTAAGAATTTTTTTTTAAAAGTTATATATTTAGATATATAAAATTTTATATTTTGGTCTTAGGGATATGATCATCTCATAACAGATATGGTTTCATAAGTAATTATAGTCTACACCTGTCACATTGGAAGTCAATTATTTTTAGGCTCTACTGAGTTTATACTTCTTTACTTCTCTCCCTAGTATTTATGTTGAATTTCCTCTTGTTTAAATGGCAAGTTCTAATAAATCTTTGCTCACATTATATTTTCACTCAGTATATTTTCTTGTCAAATCACACTTTCTTCATAACTTATTTTACTGAACTATTATTCATGGTCGTAATTTAATTATAAGCTAGGCATTGTTGCATTTTAATATGTTGAGCTTGCATATATATTATGATGTAGTCATTTCTAAGATATAGGAGTCTCACCAGGCATTATTATAAAGAAGCATCTGTCAGCATTTTCATTATAATTCATAATTTATTTTTAAGGAGTTTCTGACTTATCTATTTCTAAATTGCTTTGGGTTGAAACCTAGTTTGGAAGTTGTTGGCTGAAATCCAAATTTTGTTGTATTATAGAGGAAAAAACTGAGGCTAGTATTTTTGACTCCTTTGTGTCACAGCATTTAAAACACTCATATTTTTAGTGGATTCAGGTGCTTTTTACTTGATATTTATTTGTTCTTAAACCCAAGTGAGGAAATGGAAACTGACAGCCACTTAAATGGGCTTGTTTCTTGTTCCGGTGCTGTGCTATAAAATTTTTGATAAATTTATTTGAAAAGTATTTACTGAGTAGACACATTAAGTATTTTGTTAGAACCACCTTAGAACATGAAAGTGCCTTTATAACGCCTGTAGGAACTTGCAAAAGCATCAGCTGTAATGAGATTTTGGAGACAGCTCTTTGGTTGAGAAAGTAAACAATAGTCTAGTGATGGAAAGTTGGGGTTCTTATTCTCCTTGTTTCTCCTGGAGTGGTATTATTCTGCAGTCACTAACTTGATTGATTCATCCCCCCTTCTCTTTTTTTGTGAGATGTTTTTGTTGCTATTAGTAGATTAATCTATTACTTGAAAGCGAAAGTTGTTACTTATTTTGTACTTGAGATTTTGGGGTGCTCTTATGAAGCTGATTACCTGTATAAAAGGTGAACTTTAATTAATGTAGAATTTTATACAAAATGTAAAGCATTAGGAAATTTAAGGATCAAAAATTAAATGAGTTCATTTACTTATAATTATTCAACAAATATGTATATCTTACCTCTTATATACCGGGCACTCTATGCAGAAGATGTAATGATAAGTAAAACAGGCACAGTCCCTACCCTTTTGTATAATCTAGTAAGGGAGTTAGATAATGTGCAAGTAAGCAAACACAAAATAAATAGCACTTATTTATTTTGGTCAAGTTTAATAATATTTCAAAGGCTTACCCTTTTATAAATGATCTGTAACACAGAAACCTACATTTAAATGTATGTGTTTTATGTTTAGTGGGAAACAAAGATTAAAACATCATATTACTTTAGCTACATCTAAACTCTTATTATTTCCACATTAATGGAATCTTTTTGCATATTCACACATATTATTTATTTATTTTCAAATTAGTAATTGTTATCTTAGGAACTTGATTTTTGTGTATTTTTCTTGTATTTCTTAAACAGTGTTATTTATTTCAATAGCTTTTCTATAGGATTTCTAGGTAGTTCGCCCTTTCTTTTGTAGTGTTTATACCTCTTAATTGTTTTGCTTTTCTTATTGCATTGTCTAGAATCACCAGTTGAATTTTAAATAGGTACAGTGTTAGTAGGCACCCTTGTCTAATATGTGATATTGATGGCAGTGTTTCTTCTCTTTCACTGTTAAGTATGATATTTGCAGTACATTTCTGTAGATCCTTTTAATAAGTTAAGGACATTTCCTTTTATTCCCAGTTTACAGATTTAGGGATTTAGAACAAACAAGATTCTGTTTATATCATGTGCAGTCTTGGTAATTTGGACCAACACTCCTGCTAAAGACAACTGAAGAAGCTGGATAAAATATGAAAAACGAATTCTTAGAAGCATCTGGGAGAAGATGAGAATTCATGGAAATGAGACCATTTTCTCAAAACTACTTTTGTTCTAAGGACTTTTGTTTATCATAACCTATCAATTTTGAAGCTGAGGTCTGCTTTCAGATGCCTCACAAGACTAAGGGGGTAGGATATAAGTCAAAACCTGAGTTCCCCAGGAATAGTTTACCCCTTATTCTGAGCTGGAACCACATAATAGTGAGCCCTCAGAGCCGGAGTGAACTGATGTTAGCTTAGCTTTCATAAGAACTTGCAGCACTGCTTCCCATGATTTGCCAAATCGGGGGATTTTAAATCTAGAACTTGGATTAAGACGGTCTTGGATTAGTAGCTCTAAGAGAAGCAATAGAAGTTCTCTTTGGAGGAGGATGCTATCATCCAATGCATTATTTTATTTTTTCAAATACATTGTACAGCGTGTAGGCAATACAACTGAAAAGAGAATTAATTAGTGAACCAAAACATAGTTTAGAATAAACAATCCACAATGCAGTGTGGAATGTTAAAAAGTAGAACATGCAAAGAAGAGGGTGAGAGACAGACATTTGATACAAAGAACTAGAAATGAAGGGAGCCAGTTTGAATTCCAAATTCCATCCTTAGCTTATATAATAATTTTGACTTAGACATTATTTTTGTGCCTCTGGGTTTTATCATCATTTCTAAAATGGACACTGTGTCAGTGTTATTTTTTACTTATTTAAACTTTGTCCAGAGATTAATAAAGTTTAAAAAAAAAAATTCTCCCTTCTTGCATTCAATCATGTAATTAAAACATTTACTGAGTAATATTTCCAGACCCTAAGGTAGGTGCCATGAATGGAAAAAAAGAACACTTTGTTCATGAGAAGCTCACAGATTACTGTCAAATGTCAGCTTCTAACTGGACAACTGAGAGACTGAATTTCTGTCAGTGCCCTGTGCTCTGAAAGTCCATAGCCAAATAGTACTGCTGCAACTATTCACTGTTGCAGATAATATTCAGGAATAACACTCCTCCTCTTCTAGCCTTCCTCAGAAAAGAGTAACCACAGAATTTATTCTGAATCGTATCCACAACTCAGTCAAATTTGTGAGCTAAGGATGGGATTTAGAATTCAAGCTGACTCCACAGTTCTAGTTCTTTGTGTTGAAAGGAAGCTGGACCCAGGTTCTAGTTCTGTTAATAGTTATGCTGACTTCACTCTACTTTTTCCTCCTTCAATTTTCTCAATTTCAAAAGTAGATTAGACTCTGGGCAACTCCTTTAAGTATTTATTCTATCTATATTTCATATCCTTCTCTTCAAAAACAGAGACAGTACCTGTCAAAGCTTTATAGTCATGTGTCGCATAACGATGTTTTGGTCAACTATAGGCTGCATATACAATGGTGGTCCCGTAAGATTAGAATGGGGCTGCATTTCCTGCAAAAAATGGAAGGATATGTAGTTGAGGAGGAATTTTTTTTTTCTCTGATGGGAGCAATACCTGTGGGGCTTGACAATAAATTCCCTCTCACTCACCTCATTTAAAAAAAATGTTTTTATCGATTTCAGAGGGAGAGGGAGAGATAGCAACATCAATGGTGAGAGAGAATCATTGATTGGCTGCCTCCTGCACACCCCCTGTTGAGGATCGATCCTGCAACCTAGGCAATGTGCCCTGACCAGGAATCGAACCCCACGATTGCCTGGATCATAGTTTGATGCTCAACCTCTGAGCCATGCCAGCTGGGCACAGCACCTCAATTTTGATGCACAGATTACATCCCATTCAATCAGCCACTGACATGTTTCAGCACTAAGGAGCCAGTCCCCCAACACTACATATTCAGTTACATATTCAGTTATAGACATTTTACCTCCTTGATTAAAGTTATTCCTAAATATTTTATTTTTTAATGCTATTGTAAATGAAATTGTTTTCTTGATAGTTTTTCAATAGTTTGTTGCTCATGTATAGATATGCAACTGATTTTTCTATATTGATTTTGTATCCTGCAACTTTATTGGATTTGTTTATTAGTTCTAACACTTTTTTGGTAGAATCTTAGGGTTTCTCTGTATAATATCATGTCAATTGCAAGCAGACAATTTTACTTCTTCCTTTCTGAATTGGATACCTTTTATTTCTTTTTCTTGCCTAATTGCTTTGACTAGGACTTACAGTACTATGTTGAATAAAAGTGGGGAAAGAAGGCACCCTATCTTCTTCCAGATAGTAGAGGAAAAGCTTTCAGCTTTTTACCATTGATTGTGAAGCCAACAAAGGCAGTGAAAGGGCTTAAAGAAAAGACAGTGGAAATAATGAAGCTGAACAAGCAAATAAAAGAAGCTCAAATCCAGTAAAAACTGCTAATGGAGGAAACTAGGCAGCTATTTGTCCAGGCTGAAAATAAATTCTTGCTTTAACACCTGACCAACAAAACTGATGAGTATAGAAGGTAACTTGAGAAGCTAGGGACAGCTATTTACAAAAATAATGCGGAGATTGAATGAAGACAAGAACTAGCCTCTACGTATGGGAAACAAACTTCAAAGCTTCAGAGTCCTTGCCAAAGGAAAAGATCCAATCCAATTTGAAGCAGCAGTTGCAGGCAACGAGGGACCTTCCGCTATTAAAGGAGAATAGGAGAGAGAAATGCAGACATTACAGGAGGAGCTAAACAAATTCCAAGCTGAGACAGCTGCAGAAGTACAGGCAATCAAGGGCCAGTTCCTCTGGGAAAAACCATCACTGAGGAAACAAATGAGTGAGCCAGACATTAGGCTGTTGGGAAGGAGAGAAATGAGCTTAAAAGGAAGGCCTAGACCTTGGAGGTGGCCTCAGAGAAGCATACTTAAAAATTCTACCACAGAGAGAACCAGGGGTTACAGAAGGAATAACTGCAGCAGTCTAGGCAATGCCAGGAGTTGCAGGCTGCTCAAAGCCTATTAAAATATCAGAAGCAGCCCTGGCCAGTGTGGCTCAGTTGGTTGCAGCATCCTTCCATACACTGAAAGGTTGCAGGTTTGATTCCTGGTCAGGGCACATACCTAGGTTGTGGGTTCAGTTTCTGGTTGTGTCGCATACAAGAGGCAACCAATCTATATTTCTCTCTCTCTTGAATCAATACGCATAACCTCAGGTGAGGGTTAAAAAAAAGTAAATCAGAAGCAGCGGCTACAGCAGGAACAGTGGAATATGCAGTGCCTAATCTGGGAGAGGCAATGACTATAACAGGGTACTCCAAAGACCACAAGAACCCCTTCCGTAGGCACCAAATCCAGGGTTAATCCTCAGTAATTCCCAAAACATTACAGATTAAATAAGGACTGGAACAAGTATTCTTAGGTGCTGCATAAACCCATATGGTTAGGAAGGCTTTTGGATCTCATTGCTGTGGTAAAATATACATCATGATGTGTTAGTGTGAAGGATTAGGTGCTTTTTTTCCCAGCCGTAGTGCTAGATATTTGTATGACTAGCTTCCCTTATTTAGGTTTTTCTTTAATTACCTCTGTTAATTAACAATATGTTCCTCAAACTTCCAGATAACCTAACACCATTTGCCAAACAGTCATACATTGAACCAGGTCAAGAAAATGACCTTGAGGAAGTGAAAGAGTTGTGTGATATATTTAACCTAGCTGAGCCAGATTTCTTTGTAGAAAAAGTGCCTGTAAAGATAGCATCTTAGAAGACTTTGTATGGTTCCTTCTGCTCTGTAAACAACCAATATCAGCTTATCCTCATTCCCTTTTGGCCAATACAGAACACAAAGGCAAAGTGTTTTTAAGCTTTTTTTTTTTAAAAAAAAGTTTGTGCCAGAAGGTGATCTAGTTTCATTTTTCTGCATGTGCCTGTCAGATGTTCCCAGCATCATTTCTTGAATAGATTCTCTTTACCATATTGTATGTTCTTGCCTCCTTTGTCATATATTAATTGACCAGATAGGGATGAATTTATTTCTGGGCTCCCTATTTTGTTTCATTGATCTGTGTGTCTGGTTTTATGCCATTACCATGCCGTTTTAATTACTGTGGCCTTGTAGTATAGTTTGATATCAAGTAGAGTGATACCTCCAACTTTGTTCTTTTTTCCCAAGATTGCTATGGCTGTTTGTGGTCTTTTGTGGTTCCATATAAATTTTTGAAATATTTGTTCTGGTTCTGTGAAAAATGCCATTGGTATTTTGATAGGCATTGCTTTGAATCTATAGATTGCATTGGATAGTATGGACATTTTAATGATGTTACTTTTCCTATTCATAGGCATGATGTGTGCTTCCATTTATTTGTATCTTCTTCAATTTATTTCTTCAGGGTCTTACAATTTTCCGAATACAGGCGTTTTAAGTCACGAGTTAAATTTATTTCTAGGTATTATTTTTTGATGCAATTGTAAATGGGATTGTTTTTAGTTTCCCTTTCCAGTAGTTCATTATTGGTATAAAAGATGCAACTGATTTCTATGTTTATTTTGTATCCTGCTTACTTTACTGAAATTGTTCATCAATTCTAGTAGTTTTTTGGTGGAATCTTTAGGGTTCTCTATATACAGTATCATGTCATCTGCAAATAATGACAGTTTTACTTCTTCCTTTCCAATTTGGATGCCTTTTATTTCATCTTACCTGATTGCTGTGGCAAGGACTTTCAGTACTATGTTGAATAAGAGTGGTGAAAATTGACATCCCTATCTTATTTCTGATCTTAAGGAAAACACTTTTAGTTTTCTCCATTGAGTATGATGTTAGTTGTAGGTTTGTCCTATATGCCCTTTATTAGCAATGTTTTTTTTTTAATATAGCTTCTTGGGCAAGGGAAACAAAAGATAAAATAAACACATGTGACTACATGAAACTAAAAAGTATTTGCACAGCAAAGGAAACGATCAACAAAATGAAAAGACAGGCTACTGAATGGGAGAAGATATTCACCAATGATACATCCCATTAGGGGTTGATATTCTAAATTTATAAAGAACTTATACAGCTCAACACCTAAAAACACACAATCCAATTTAAAAATGGTTACAGGGCCTAAATAGACACTTCTCCAAAAAGGATATACAGATGGCCAACACGTGTATGAAAAAATGCTCAGCATCACTAATCATCAGAGAGATGCAAATTAAAACCACAGAGATATTACCTCACATCTGTCAGAATGGTTATCGTCAATAAATCAACAAATAACAAGTGTTGGCAAGGCTGTGGAGAAAAGGGAACCCTGTGCACTATTGGTGGGAATGTAGATTGGTGCAGCCACTGTGGAAAGCAATATGGAGTTACCTCAAAACAGAAAAAATAGAACTGCCTTATGACCCAGTGGTCCCACTTCTGGGAATATATTTGAAGAAACTCTAAACACTAATTCTAAAGAATATATGCACCCATATGTTCATTGGAGCATTATTTACAATGGCCAAGATTTGAAAGCAGCCCCAGTGCCCATCAGTAGATGAGTGGATAAAAAAGCTATGGGACATTTACATAATGGAATACTACTTGGCCATAAAAAAGAAGGAAATCTTACCCTTTCCATGAACATGAATGGACCTGGAGAGCATTATGCTAAGTGAAATAAGCCAGTTAGAGAAAGACAAGTACCATATGATTTCAGTCATATGTGGAATCTAATGAATAAAATAAGCCAACAAACCAAACAGAAACAGACTCATAGAGAACAAATTGACAATGGCTGGGGAGGGGCTTATGGGGCTGGGTGAAAAAGGTGAGGGGAGTAGGTACAAAAAAAAAAAAGCAGACTCATAGACACAGACTACAGTATGGTGATTACCAGAAGGAAAGGGGGGAAGGGGGAGGTAGAAGAGGGTAGGGGGAATAAATGGTGATGGAAGGGACGTGGCTTGGGGTAGCGAACACGTAAAACAATATGCAGATGATAAATTATAGAATTGTACACCTGAAACCTAAATAATTTTTAAAAAAATTAATCTTAACCATGAAATAGGGACTAGCTTTATTATTTATTTATTTGTTTATTTATTTATTTATTTATTTAAATATATCTTTCTTGATTTCAGAGAGAGAGAGATAGAAACATCAATGATGAGAGAGTTGTTATTGATCAGCTGCCTCCTGCATGCCCCCGACTGGGGATCGAGCCTGCAACCTGGGCACATGCCCTGACTGGAATTGAACCACGATCTCCTGGATCCTAGGTTGATGCACAACTGCTGAGCCACGCCTGCCAGCGAAACCTGTATAATTTTATTAACCAATGTCAGTGTCACCCCAATAAATTCAATAAAAAAGAAAAAACAAGAAATGTAATTTAAAACGTCAGTTAGATGTCACCTCATACCTGTCAGAATGGCTACCATCAATAAATCAACCAACAAATGTTGGTGAGGGTGTGGAGAAAAGGGAACTCTTGTGCACTGTTGGTTTAAATGCAAACTGGTGCATCCACTGTGGAAAGCAGTATTGAGTTACCTCACAAAATAAAAAATGGAACTGCCTTATGACCCAGTGATTCCACTCGTGGATATGTATCCAAAGAAACCCAAAACACAAATTTGTTCATTGCAGTGCTGTTTACAATTGCCAAGATATGGAAGCAACCCAGTGTCCATCAGTAGATGAGTGGCTAAAAAGGCAGTGGTACATATATACAATGGAATACTACTTGGCCATAAAAAAGAATGAAATCTTGCCATTTGTGAAAGCATGGATGTACCTAGAGTGTATTATGCTAAGTGAAATAATTCAGTAAGAGAAAGAAAAATATCATATGATTTCACTTACATGTGGAATTTAAAGAACAGAAAAACAAACAAAATAGAAGCAGTCTCATAGATACAGGGAACAGACTGATGGTTGCCAGAAGGGAGAGGGGTTGGAGGACTGGATAAAAAAATGGAAAGGATTAAGAAGTACAAATTGGTAGTTACAAAATACTCATGAGGATATAAAATACAGCATATGGATATAGTCAATAACATTGTAATATCTATGTATGGTGCCGGGTGGGTAGTGGAAATATCAGGATGAACACTTTGTAAAGTATATGGTTGCCTGACCACTTTGCTGTACACCTGAAACTAAATACAAAATAATATTGAATGTAAGCTGTAAAAAAACACTGATAATGTTAATGATATGCTACAACTGTCATATTCTTGCAGAAATTATATTTCTTGAAATAATAAAAATACCTTTAAAAAAGGTTTGTGCCATTGACCACGTAGCTCCTTCTATAATTTTCTCAGGAGTGAGAAAGTACTCTAATAACAAGATCAATAAACAATAGGCAGAATTTTGTATGATGCAATCCTTACAATTTTAGCTTTTAGTAAATTGAAAAGGAAAGAGATGATAAAGGGGATGTATATTATATTAACTCTTACTTTTGAAAAACTTTCCTATGAAAATAATATCTCTAGAATTAAAGAGGAGGCTGAATACCTCTGCAGTTTTAGGAAGATGTTTCAAAAGAGTTTTTAAATACTTGGACGACTTTTTGAAAGAATCATGTGCCATCTATTTCCATAGCAACACCCAAAATTATAAGACGACAAATAAGATTACTTAATGTTAAATATAGTAAGTACTTTAATTTTAGGTCACATATTACATTTTCTTACTATATGTAAGCTTAATAGTACATGAAATGACTTTTGTAATTAATATGTGACATATTTTTGCCTATTTAATAGAACTGGGAATAGTATTTTAAATTAGTATAGACTTTTAGGGTAGTTTTTTTGCGTTTACTTTTTTATTGAATTTATTGGGGCAACGTTGATTCTCAAAACCATACAGGTTTCAAGTGTGCAACTCAATAAAACATCATCTGCACACTGCTTCGTGCACCCACCGCCCAAAGCAGTCTCACATATTGATGGTGAGACCAGTGATTTATTTGAATGCTGAATCCTAGTACAGGAATAAAACCTCATATTTTAGTATTGCTCTGCTATGGGAAAATATAATCAACTTGATGTTTTTAGAAATTGCCAGTAATGAAAAACTTAAAAATAACTTTCTTGAATTTTGTTTTGTTCATATATAATTCCTTTAAATTTGATTTAAAAAGGACTCTTTCTCAAGGTGCCTTTAACTTCTAGCTTTAACACTTTTCCTGTTGAATATGTAGTTTTTTTATTAAACAAGTTTTTGTTATGAAAAAATAAAAACCTACTTGGATTATTTTTAAAAAGTATAATTGATGTAATTTAAGGTCTGTATTTAGAAATTATAAGCTATTATGAAAATATATTGAATAAAGTAAAAACAGAAGGTTTTAATGCCTTACTATAAGGAGATTTGAGGAGTGAAATTTTTAGTGATTCTCTAAAGTGGCCTGTGACCTAAGTAATTAGTTAGTGGGTGTTTTATGTGGCTCTTGTAAGAAGATGAACTCTAAATATTTTTTAGTACAGGTTATAGTGATATCCTCTATCTGTCAGCTCATTTGTTTCAATTTTGAATTTCCTATGCAATTTAAGATTCTTAAATACTTCTGATGAGTTAGTATCCTGATTTTTTTAATGGAAATAACCGATTCGCTTGAAAGTATATACCTCATGGTAACACATTATCATCTGGTAATATATAATCACCCTACAACAGCAAGATTAGTTTTCCCCAGGATCAGATAATCCTTGAAATTCTGGGTCTGCAGATCTCTACTCACTTAAAATAATTAGGATGACATTTTAACCAACTCCTTAGAAGCCATATTACACTAATTCTTACAGTTGAGTGTAGAACTGAGCAGAGTATTTTTGAGAGGAGGTCAAAGTAGCAATCAGAAGGGTTAAGGGAATGAAAAATGTGTCTTGCTATTGTCAGGCTAGGCTACAACTGTTTCTCACCTTACCCAGGTCAAGGATGATATATTAGAAGGTTGATGAAAAAACAAACTTTGTCATTTATTTGGGGGAAGGCTTAGCATGTAGATAGGGAGAGTGGGAAAGATGAAACATAGCAAATATTTTACCAAGAGGGAAGCAGTGGGAATGATGTGAAAATGAGGGGAAAAAAATATTCAAGATGGAGCAGGTAGATTAGCAAAGGAATTTAGGGTAAGAGTCAGTCAGTCTTATGTAATACATATAAAGAATCTTTTGTATTACAAATAATGTTAGTAGGTATATTGTCTGAAATTTGTACATTCTGTGTTTAAACAAGTAGTTTGGAAATCTTCTGACTGCACTTTTTAATAACTGATATTCAGAATACAATTTATTATCTACAAAATGTTTGATGTAATTGATTTGCACTAAAATATTCATGCTTATTCTGAGGAAGAAAAATGCACAAAAGTACAAAGCACTTAATTATGTTTCTTTTAGAGTAAATGTCAAGAAAAGCATTCAAAATTAGAATAAAATATAATACTTAAATGACAGTTATATCTCAGAGTTCAAAATATTTTATAACCATATAGGATAATAGAATTATTTTATATATTTTAATGTACATATTATCTTGAAGATCTTACAGAATCTTTTTTTGTTAATTCATCAGATATAATAGCTTTTAAGCTTTTGCAAATCAATTCAGACTCCTTTCTTTCAATGGTTCCCTACAGGTATAAGATATCTCTTTCTCTAATTGTTGAGATATTTGATCTGTATTGCAATCATTTGAATTATATTTGTATTTATCCTGTTTTCCACTTTGTAGTTTGTTTGCTTTTTGGCTGGCAGAACTGTTTCTTTTACTCTGTCTGAGCACTTCAGTAGAGTCCAATTAACAGAGCCAGTGTTGATGCTGGGAAATGCAACCCAAAACTAACATTTGCATGGTTAAAGGGCATTCTATCGAGGAACCCAGTTACTTCTAAATAAGCTATATTCACACATAAATATAGTGGTAAGACCTAATGGAGGTCAATAGCATTTGTTCAGTTTATACATAAGTATAATACATATGTGAATGCCTCATTACACAGGAATGATTTGTTTGTCATTTTTATCTCATCAGTTAATCATGTATTCTGTAAGTGTATATTACCAAAGTGGGGTATCACTTAAAAATTTTTATATGCAGAAGTGATTTGTGATAAATCTGATAATCCTTTTCTGAATGAAACTTTAGGTAATATAGCTTTAGAAATCTTGTCATTTAGAAAGTAGTATTAATTATTTTTGTTGCTATTGATAATATGTTGAGGTTAGGTTCTTTTCTTTTCCTTCTCTCTTAAACCTTCCACACTCCCTCTTACTTTGTAGGGAGAAGCATGGGAAACTCAGTGGACAATTTGAATTATTATTACTCACTTAGAAATGGGAGAATGGAAAATTAGCTTTTAAAAAATGAATTGATGCTCTTATCTTCCCACAAGATTAATTGGTTAATACTAATTAACTGGTTAATGTTTTTGAGCTTGTCCTCCTTTTTTCTGTAGCCTGACTGGTTGTATATCCCTTGTATTTGTGGTGATCTGTCAGCTGATATGAGAGATTGGTAATCAACCTGTATTAAAATAAATATTTATTACTATTATTTAAAATTTTTTACCCAGCTTATCCTTTATTAGCGTAGCATACGGGGAGTGGGGTGGGAAGAAGGAGAAAATGAATTATCTAAGGTAAAAAGTAGAACTTTATTTTATATGGTTTTATTTTTATTTTAGCAAAAAGCATTTATAGAAAAAGAATATAAAACAGTATTTTATTTCTACTTCCTGAGATTTTTTATTATTTTCAGCCAGGATAAAGAAAAAGAAAAACAGTAATAACGATTTGTTAAATATTGACTTAATTTTATTCACATTATTACCTAGATCATTTTGTTTTCTAAATCTGCTCCTCCCTTAGTGATTTCCATAAATCTGATTGCTCAGGTCAAAAATCTAGGGAAACCCAACAGACAATTTGAATTATTGTTGCTCACTTAGAAATGGGAGAATGCAAATTAGCTTTTAAAAAATGAATTGGTGTTCTTGATTTCATTCTTTCCTTTACCCTGTATGTGCAGTGTATCAGCAAGTCCTCTAGACTTTACATTCAAAATGTATCTTAAGTCTGTCTACTTCTCTTCATCTTCTCTACCACCTGGTACAACGCATCATCATTTACTTAGATTAGTATAAGAGCCTCCTAAGAGGTGTCTCTGATTTCATGCTTGCTTTCTTACATACCTATTCTCCAAACAATATTCTGAATGATCTTTAAAAATTTCCTTGCTGAAATCATCCATCCTAGGCAACCAATTTATTATTATTTTTCTATACCATTAACTATATAGTCAGTGAAGGAAATTTTTTTTTTGTAGAAGTATATCAGCTGTTAAAGAAGGGATAAAAATTAAGTTTCAATATTTTACAATTCCTAATGAAGTATTTCAATAGATCTAAGGCAGTAATTATCTGAGAGAGAGAGAGATACAGAGAGAGAGAGAGAAAACACTGCATGTTACCTCCTGATTGGAGTACATAACATAAACTATGGAGTAGTCTTGCTAGAAATTTGAACCTGAATCTGATTAAATCCCCATATCTAACTACCAATTTGTAGGAAATCTAGGAGACAGAGGAACATGTTAAGTGACATTGTGGAAAGTTCAATAGGACAAATAACCCAGTTTTTCAACAAATAACTTACAAGGGGAAAAGCAAAGGGATAATAATCTGTAAATTAAAAAGTGAAGGAACTTATTAATTGTAATGTCTGGACTTTATTTGGATTCTGATTCAAACCAATAAGCTTTTAAAACTGATACACAAGGAAATTTGAACATTGGATATATAATTGATCATTTAAATAAATTCTTATTGAAAATTTTGGTGTAATGATGCTAACATTGATAGTGGTTATTTTACAAGAAGTGTCCTTATCTTTTAGAGATGCATACTAAAATGTGTATAGATGAAATAATATGGTATCTGAGGGTTAGATGGGGAATGAGTGAAGGTACAGATTAAGCAAGACTGACCGTGAGAGATTAAAAATGGTGGTGGACTGAGTGGAATCTATACTGATACTCTCCTGTGACCAAACTGGAATTACAACTAAAATAAAGAAAAACCACCCTGAATAATCAACTGCAACTGAAGACGAGCTGGAGACCACCCTCATAACCAAGGAGGAAAAGTGGAGACTGCGTAGAGACTGGTAGGATGTGCGGAGGACCAAGAGGGCTGGCCAGGCTCCCATAGGCAGCAGCTGAAAGGGGCTCCCACTGAGGACGCTGGGGCCTAAACCCCAGGATGGGCTTCCTAGCCAAGAGCATCAGAATTGAGAAAGGTGCCCACATTTCAACTGGCTGTGAAAAGCATCAGGGTTTCTGTCTGCCAGGGAGAGACAGTTGGAAATGCAGGCACCCTCTTAAAGAGCCAACACACAAAGTTCCGTGTGCAGCCACTCACCTTGGGCTCCAGCAGAGTGAGGGCAGAGTGGACTGGAGCTGAGTGAGGAGAATCTAGGGTTGTAGGCTCTGGAGATTGAGATCAGAAGGCACCTGTCTGGGTTCCTGTGCTTAGTCATTCCCCCATACTGCAAAGGACATCTTTCTCAGGCAGACAGTTTGCTGCTTTTGCCTGGGGTGGAGGTGGGGGAAAATTGCCGCATCCTGCTGGAAAACCTCTAGCATTACCCAGAGGAGTTTCTATAGCCTCAGGCTCCTTAAGAGACTGATAACAACCAACCACCCCACCCTGTGAAGTTTCTACAGCCTGATACTCATAAAGAGAATCAGATTAATCAGCTTGCAGGCAGAGGCAGACCTCAGAATGCTTTGAGTTTTTGCCTGATCTGCTTCTGGACTGGGGCCTTGGAAAAGATGACTTTGATGTGCATCTTGGTCCTGCCCAACCGCACTCCAGCCCCAGCAGAGGAGACCTCAAGCTGAGGGTTATTGATAGCTCCAAACAGGTACTCAGGGCCAGTCACAAACTGTGTCTGATATTGGCCTGCACCAGGGACCCTCCAAGAAGACTGAGAGCCCTAGCAGATCTACCTAATATGTAGAAACAGACCCAAACAGGCAGCCAAAATGGGGTTATGAAAAAGCCCCAAATGAAAGAACAAGAGAAGTCTCCAGAAGAAGAGCCAAATGAAATGGAGATAAGCAATCTATCAAATAGTGAGTTCAGAATACTGATTGTAAGGATGCTCAACAGCATGAAAAAAGATATGGAAACTGTGAAAGAAATTAAGAATGACATAGCATAAATAAAGAATACATTGGAAGGAATAAACAGCAGATTAGAGAAAACTGAGGATCAGATAAGTGAATTAGAAGACAGGGTAGAAAAAATTAATCAGAGATCTAAAAAGAAAAAACAAAAAACAGGACAGTCTAAGGGAGCTGTGGGACAACATGAAATGTAACAATATTCGTATCATTGGATTACCAGAGAAGGTTGAAAGTAAGCAAGGGTTAGAGAACCTGTTTGAAGAAATAATGGCAGAAAACTTCCCTATCCTGGTCAAGGAAAAAGTCACATAAAATAAATAAATAAGTACCTTGTTAAAAAAAAAAAGGGGGACCATGAATCGATAATGGTTGAAATTAGAGGATAAGTATTTGGACATCTAGTTTGCTCTTTTCTATTTTTTCCACATATATTTAAACTTCCTGTAATTTCATTTAAAATGAAACAAAAAGCCATTTTTCTTAGACTGTAATCCAAACTCTTTATTTTAGCAGGATCTATCTAATCAGACCTCTACCTCATCTGTACCTTGCTAAGAGTACACTTATTTCTTCCTTTTCCTCAGGTACCCCAAGTTCATTCCCACCTTAGGGCCCTTCAGCTTGCTGCTATTTGAAGCCTTCTTTTCCCAGATAATTAGTGTCTGTTTCCTCTGTACACTCAGGTCTCATTTTCAGTGTCACCCCAGAAGAGGGGGCTGTGACAATCATCTCATCTTGTTTTATTTTTATCAAAACACTTATCATGGTTTGCCATTTTCTTTATACTTATTTGTTTATTAACAGTTACCACCTGTAAGAGTGTAAGTTACATGGGGGTGGTAGTAAAATTTTGACTATGTTACTCACTTTTAAATTCCCAGCACCTCAAAGAAATACTTGGCAAATACGGTTGGTACTCAGTAAGTTTGCTAAGTAAATCAATTAAATGTTTGTGAAGCTGTTAAATTCTAAGAACATTATTAATCTTTTACATTTGAGATATTAACAATATATACTATTGTTGTCTAGAAAAACTATTTAAAATTCAGCTGGAATTTTTAATAATGTTTTCAAAGGCTTTTGTGTGAGAGAATAATCTCTGTAGCAAAGCTTCAGAAAGATTTTAAAAAATTCACAAAATGTCAGATTTTCTCTCAGCATTTATTTAAAAATATTTGTATTTTGGGTAATTAATGTCACATCTTATCAAAAAGTTGTTTTTCATATCTGGATAAGTAGAGGTTCAGTTTTATGATATGTGTTTATGTATGATACAAAAATTTGGCAAACATTTCTTGGCTCATGTGAATAATAAACACTTATATTTTCCATCAAGAAGGAACTGAGAAATACTTTACAGATAAATGCATAGAGGAGATGAGACTAAAAATAGAGGAGATGAGATTAAAATTATGAGATTTCTCTGGAAAAAACACAAAGATCAGCTTTGCCCAGGTGGTTCAGTAGTTTGGAGCATTGTCCCATACACCAAAAGGTTGCCAGTTTGATTCCCTGTCAGGGCACATGCCTAGGTTGCGGGTTTGATCCTGGGTCAGGGTGAGTAAGGAGGCAACTGATCTATGTTTCTCTCTCACATTGATGTTTCCCTCCCTGCCTCCCTCCCTCTCTCTCTCTCTCTCAAGACCAATAAAAACATAACCTTAGGTAAGGATTAAAAAGCAAACAGAAAACAATATAATATATTTTGTTATAAATAAGCAAACAAGTAAGTGTTGTCATTCAAAATAACTGCTTAGGGAATTTGTTCAGTATGGTTATTAAATAAAACTGTGTTTCATTGATGAAATAATTTTCATCCTAATATCTATTAGACATACAGATATGATGCAAAGACTGGTGTCCTCAGGAAGCTTTCACTCCACAGCACAATATAGGCCACAGAGTTGGGATCATTTTGCCATGGCCAAGGTGGCTCTCAGCATGCTCCATGTGTGGCCTGTGGAGTTAGGTCATGGCCTTTCCGCCAGAAACATCCACTCTCTGCTTCTCTTCTTCACTAGCTCCTGTTAAGTGCTGCAGATCCAGATGCTTCTTCAGATTTCACCCTGTGCCAAGACACATTTTATTCTAAGTGGATTTGCTTATTTGTTCTTTTTATTCATTACTTCACTTATTTCTGTATTTAGTGCAGGTTTATTATGTCTTGTCATATGGATAACACTAGCTTTGAGACTGTAGGCAATAATATAGAGATGAACATAGCATAATATACTTATTCCAGGGACATTTTCTTCAATAACTTCACCTTTGGAACTTCTCTTTTGGAATTGTTTTTAGGATGAGTTTTTAAGTTACATGTATGTCCTCACATTTGTAGTCTTATCTTGGTTTAGGGGGAGTCAAAGAAAACAAGCCTTCCTTTAGTCTCCCAAGGGACAGGAGTGAGAGCACACAGCATATCATTTGGTTCTGGGTGAACCCAGTGCGGGGGCCACATAGGACCTAGTTCTCCACTAAGGGAAAGTGCTGATTTTTCTTGTCATGGTCCTGAACTTGCTCCTGTGCTTATCCTTCAGTGTTTAGAAGTCACCCAGCTCCCTAATTTTCACTTAGGGGAGAAGGCTGCTTACCATGTTGTGGTATCAGGATTTCGGGGGAGTTGTCATCCTGCAGGGGCGCTGTTTGGTGTTCATCGATTGTGCTTAGAACCTGAAGATCAGGGAGTCTTGGGGTCTCTCAAGGGCTTTTCTGAGCCCCGGCTGGCCATAAGGGTTCTTGTGAACTATTCTGTTTCCTCCATGGAAAACACCTGCTTGGAGAGAGCTCGGTCTGACTCCAAGGTGGCATCTGGTTCTCAAGGGATAATTGGGTCCCAATGCAGATGACTGACTCTGAGGGCAGAAGAGGCTCTGGGGGAAGATTTAATTTGGGGGTTTCAGTCTCAAATACTTCACTCAGCTGTTTCACCAGTGGGGTTTTTTTGAGGGGGGGAGGGTTGGGGGAGGTCTCTGCTGCTGGTCTTCATAGATATCTGTGGAATCCCAAGGGTAGGAGAGCAGAGATCTGAGACCTGGACCTGCTTAGGCCCCTCTAACTACCCTCCTGCTGGTAGGTTGGGATGTGGGGTTCACACCTGGGCAGGAGTGGGCAGGACACTGGAACTAAATGAACAGGATCTGCCACTCAAGCCAGATGCTTGTGCACTGGAGTTGTTTTGATGCTTTTGGCGGAACCCATCTCAACCAGGAGGAATAGGGTGGAGCAGGACCCACCCAGCCTATCAAGGAGAGGATGCTGGGCCTTAATTTCATCTTCAGGGGCACTGCAGCTCCTCCGGTTTGTTGATTGATGACATTTTAAAAGTGTTTTTATTGTATTTATTTACTTAATCCTCACCTGAGGATATGTTTTGATTGATTTTGGAGAGAGAGGGAGGGAGAGAGAAGACAGAGAAAGAGAAACATCAAAATGAGAGAAACATAATCGGTTGCCTTCCCTACGTTCCCCAGCCTAGGTATGTGCCCTGATCAGGAATCGAACCCACAACCTTTTGGTGTACAGTACAGCACTCCAACCAGCTGAGCCACCCAGTCAGGTTGTTTGATGATATTTTATTTAACCATTCTCCCGGTAAAGGACATTGAAGTTTGAGCTACTTTTTATTTAAAAAATCTTGTACTGAGCATCTTTGAATATGAGATAGCATTGTTTTTGGATGTATAATTTCTGTGTTTCTTAATTAATTGAACAAAGCATGGATTATGAGTGTGCATATATGTGTGTAGTGAACCAAATTCTTGTCTTTGTTAATTTGATGTTTTTCTAGGTAACTTTACATTGTACTTAGTTTTTTGAAAACTAGTTTCCGTTTTTTATTTAGTGAGAACAATTAAGTTATACTCTCTTAGTAAATTTCAATTATATAATAGTGTTATCAACTATGATCACTGTGTTTTACAATACATCCTCAGACCTAATTCATCTTATAGCTGAAAGTTTATACCCTTTTAACAACCTCTCCCTATTTCCCTCACATCCCAGCCCACTTTTCTACTCTGTTTCAATGAGTTTGGCTTAAAAAAACAATTCCACATACAAGTGATACCATGCAGTATTTGTCTTTTTCTGTTTGGTTTATTTTCACTTAGCATAATGCCCTCAAGGGCATAATATATATATATATAATGGAATATTATTCAGCCACAAGAAAGAAAGAAATCCTGCCATTTGCAATAATATGGATGGACCTTGAGGGCATCCATATACATATTTATCATGTCTTTATTCATTCATCCATTGACAGACACTTAGGTTGTTTCCATATCTTGGTTATTGTGAATGATGCTGCAATAAACATGGAGCGCAGAGATGTCTTTGATATCCTGTTTTCATTTTCTTTGATATATACCCAGAAGTGGGATTGCTAGATCATATGGTAGTTCAATTTTTAATTTCTTGAGAAACCTCCATACTGTTTTCCAATGTGACTTTACCAGTATACATTCCAACCAATAGTGCACAAGGGTTTCTTTTCTCCACATCCTAACCAGCACTCACTATCTCTTGTCTTTTTGAGGATAGTCATTTTAATAGGTATGAAGTGATATTTCGTGTGATTTTGATTTGTGTTTCCCTGATGATTAGTGATATCGAGCACCTTTTTGTGTACCTGTTGGACATTTATATGTCTTTGGAAAATGTCTTTTCAGTCCTTCTGCCTATTTTTTAATGAGATTGTTTTTAAAATTTTTTTTGCTATTGTGTTGTATGAGTTCTTTGTATATTTTGGATATTAACCCCTTAACAGATATATGATTTGTAAATATTTACTCCTATTCCATAGGTTGTCTTTTCATATTGTTGATTGTTTTCTTTGCTGTGCAGAAGCTTTTTAGTTTGATGTAGATCCACTTGCTTATTTTTGCTTTTGTTTCCTTTGCTTATGGTGTTAAATCCAGAAAATCACTGCCAAAATCAATGTCAAGGAGCTTACCTGTTTCTTTTAGGAGTTTTACAATTTTAGGTCTACTTTCAGATTTTTAATCCATTTTGAGTTGATTTTTGTATATGGTTATAAGACAGGAGTTCCTGTTTGTTCTTTTGCATGTGGCTGTCCAGTTTTTCCAACAACTTTCATTGAAGAGACTGTTCTTTCCCCATTGTATATTCTTGGGGAACCAGTTTCTTAAATTTTTACAAAATAGAAACATATCAGAAAATTTAGTCATTCATTCTATAATTACCCAGAATGAAACTGAATTGTTGTCACAGTGAGTTTTTTGGGAAGAAGACAGAGCCTCTGATTTTTAAAATTATAGGGTGAAGGCATCTTGTAAAAATCTCTCCTAATCATTTTGAACCATAAAGTATTATGTGTAGGCCTTTAGGCAAAAATAATACTACTTAACCAGTTATAGCTCAGGAAGTTTCTTATTTAAGTAACTTGAATAGTTTTTAAGATGTGACAGGATCCATGAAATTGAATATAAAAATAAACTTAGAATTAGTAGTTCTTGAAAGACGGCAGACACCTTACTTGTAGCTTCATAGGCAGTTGGTTTTCTTTCAGTTTGATGGCTATACGATGACAAGTCTCCTTCTCCTATGATAAGCATGCTTATAGCACCTCCTACTGTAGAATCCAGGACCTGCAGACCACCCAATAACAGTTTTTAAGTGTTTCATATTTCTATGAATGCACTGTGTCACATGACAAATTTCAGTGATTTCAGTTGTTATGAAAAACAGAGGACAAGTTTAGGAGTATTGATGAAAGTTTTATGTGCAGAGCTTTGCTGCCACAATTATTTGACAATTTAAATACATTCAGGTCCAGTTTTTGAGACATTGTTGACCCTGCAATTAGAGACTTCTGTGGCACACACGGCTGATAGGCATGGATAGCCTTCCGTTAAGGAAAGAATACCAGTTGAATTTTTACTTTTACAACAAAACATTTTTGCATTTAAACATCTGATTTTGGAGTACATGAGTTTTTGATTCATAGGTATTTGCTGCTGAGTTTAGATTATAATTTTTGGCTAAATATCTGTTACAAGCCTGAGATGATTGCTGGTTGAAAGAGCTTAGCTGAGGATTTTTAGCCAGTCATTCCTGAGTTTTCTTCATATATCACTTGGGTAGCTCATCTTCATAAAACCAGGAAAATGTACTGTGAGCTTTCATCAACTGTCTAGGTAAGAAATATCTATACCTCTGCTTCTTTTGGAGGGTGATGGAAGAGGGATGGGACAGTGGGGATGGAGGTAACTATTACTGAGAGGCAGTACATTATATGGAAAGAATGTGGGCTTTGGTGCCAAAAAGTTAGTAGCTTTGGTGGGGGATGTGGAAGGCCTCTTTTGATTGTTTCTCTGGTTTTCAAAAAATAAGACATTTACTGCTTCCATATGTACCTGGCCCTGTGCTTGGTCTGAAGATAAAAAGTGAGTAAGACTTATCCTTTGCTCTTAGAAGAGAGATTCACTATTTAATAGGAAGACAACAGTGTGACTCTATTGTTAGTATATTTTTCTAATTTTTTGGTTTGTGCCATACTTTAGCTTTAGTTTTCTCAATCAAGGCCTCTCCCCCTCTGCTCCTATTTCTGTGTTGTTGTTTTTTTAATGTCATTGATTGGGAAGTTGAGAGAGAGGAGATATTGATTGATTGATCCAGGCCATTAGCTAACTTACATTTTATGTTGAGAATCTGCATATATTTCTTTACTCTGATATATTGTACTATATATTAATATTTCAAAATTATTTAGAATATAATTGATTCAAGGAGTTCATTTCTTATGTCCAGATAGATTTGCTTTCTGATGCCAAAGTAACTTGGTTAGAATTTCAACCTTTAATTTCATTTGTACATTCATAACTAGTTTGCTGTTTGAAATATGAAAATTAAACACCAAACTATACGACTGTTTTGATGCACTTTTGCAAAATTATGTATTCGTCATTTTAAATAAAATTATTTCTTCAACTGGAAAAAACAAATTTCATGTTAAAATGTGATTTGCAATTTGAAATCTGATTAACATTAGTTTAGTTGATAACAGAGAGTTTTAAGCTGGTAGCCATGATGTTTGAAATAAAAATGACTAGGGCTTCCAGTAGGTAAATGTAGTACTGCCATTCTCTTGTGATCATATCAGAATTACAACTAAATACATCATTGAGAACTGCCTGAAATCTAGCTGAATAGAAGTCCTATAACTAAGGATATTCAGAAGCCACAACGAGACTGGTAGGAGGGGCAGAGGCGAAGAACGGCCTGGTTCCACACCCACATGTTGCAGTTAAAAATACAGTATTGTACTCTGGTAACCTATACAATTTTTTAACCAATACATTCAATAAAATAAAAAATAGGGAGGGATATATCTGCTGTGGAGTTCTGACCCCCCCCCCCCCGAGCCAAGGAGTCCCAGCCCCACACCAGACCCTCCAGCCCAGGGTTCCAGTATCAGGAAGAGGAAACCCCGTAACTTCTAGCTGTGAAAACCAGCAGAGATCGTGGCTGAGTGAGACGATGGGCTGCTGCAGTCCCAGGCGCTCCTCTCAAAGAGCGTGCGTACAGACTTACTCAGACACACTCCTGAGTTCCAGCACTGGGGCAGCAGCTCAAAGGCACCAGGGACATATCAGGAGGAACTGAATTTTCTGGCTTTGGAGCAAAGGCTGGAGGGGTAGCTTTCTCCCAGACAGAAGTGCCGGCAAAAGCCATTGCTGATCCATCCACCTACAGGCGCGGGAGGGCACCATGTCTTAGTCTCCATCAACCTGGCTAACAGTTTGCCCTACCCTGGTGATTCTCTGAGACCACACCCCACCTAACTTTTGAACCCACTCAGGCTGTTTCCAGTGGCTTTTCCATACAAATGGCCTATCTTGGCTCATGCTGTGGACTTTCCTAAAATCTCTCAAAGGTTCACATACCCTAAATAAGCAGCATCTTGCCTCAGCGTGCCCTGTACCTTTTGCTGAGTGGCCCTAGGCCGAGTACTAGCGGCCACTGGACTCAGTTCATAGTTTGGCCTCTCTTTAGCACCTTTAAGCCCGGCACAAGTAGCAGGTGTCCCCTGCAGGGCACAGGCAGCAGTTAACCTTGGTTTGCACCTCCCAGGAGGCCCCAGAGCCAGCATACCCTTTGCCCAACTTCAGACCATGCCGGAGGAGCGCCACCCGGCCACCTCTTGGAACAGCACATTCGAAGAGTGGACTCAGTGGGCACTAGAACCCCGCTGAAGCAAGTTCTGCTCTGTGGGGTTGGCCCCTGCATAGCAGCTCCTCTGCTATAGTCCTGCCAGTCCTCATAGCTGATCATCCTGGGGTCATTCCCTCCCATTGACATGCCATCAGCAATCAAGGCTTAACTACAAAAGGAGTGTGCACATAGCCCACATGGGGTGGTGCACCCAGCTCTGGTGACCTGGGAGGCTGTATCACTGGACCCTACAGGACACCTACTACATTAGGCCACCCTACCAAGGCTGGGAGACAGCAGGTCTAGCTAGTACACAGAAACAAACAGAGAGAGGCAGCCAAAATGGGGAGACAAAGAAACATGTCCCAAATGAAAGAACAGGACAAATCTCCAGAAAAAGAACTAAATGAAAGGGAGGCAAACAAACTACCAGGTAGAGAATTCAAAACAGTGATGATAAGGATGCTCAAGGAACTCAGAACTTCCAACAGCAAAAAAAGGACATAGAAACCATAAAGAAAAAACCAGTCAGAAATGAAGAATACAATAAATGAAATAAGAATACACTAGAAGAAATCAACAGTAGATTAAATGAAGCAGAGGACTGAATCAGCGATTTGGAAGACAAGGTAGTAGAAAACACTCAATTAAAGCAGCACAAAGAAAAAAGAATTTTTAAAAATGAGGATAGTTTAGGGAACCTCTGGGACAACATGAAGTGAAATATCATCAGCATCATAGGAGTACCAGAGGGAGAAGACAGCAAGGGACTGAGAACCTATTTGAAGAAATGATGACTGAAAACTTCCCTAACCTGGTGAAGGAAAAAAACCATATAAAGCTAGGAAGTGCAGAGAATCCAAACCAAGATAAATCTAAAGAAGCCTACACCAAGACATGTAATTAAAATGCCAAAGGTTAAAGCTGTGCAGAAGCTTTTTATTTTTATATAGTCCCATTTTTAAATTTTCTCCTTTATTTCCCTTGCCCTAAGAGATGTATTGGCAAACATATTGCTATGAGGGATGTCTGAGATTTTTCTGCCTATGGTTTCTTCTAGGTTTCACAACTTACGTTTAAGTCTTTTATCCATTTTGTGTTGATTCTTGTATATGGTGTAAGTAGGTGGTCTAGTTTCATTTTCTTACATGTACTTGTCCAATTTTCCCAACACCATTTTTTGAAGAGACTATGTTTACTTCATTATATGCTCTTGCCTCCTTTGTCAAATATTAATTGAGCATAATCGCTATGGTGGATGGATTTCTGGGTTGTCTGTTCTGATCCATTGATCTATATGCCTGTTCTTGTGCTAGTACCAAGTGCTTTGATTACAGTGGCTTTGCAGTATAATTTGATATCTGATCCCTCCTACTTTGTTCTTCTTTCTCATGATTGCTGTGGCTATATGGGGTCTTTTTGGTTTCATATAAATTTTTGGAGTGTTTGTTCTATATCTGTGAAATATGACATTGGTATTTTAATAGGGATTGCATTGAATCTATAGATTGTTTTGGGTAGTGTGGATATTTTATTGATGTTATTTCTACCAACCCATGAACACGGTATGTTCTTCCACTTGTTTATATCTTTCTCTGTCTCTTTTTGCAGCATTCTGTAGTTTTCTCAGTACAGGTCTTTTACCTCCTTTGTTAAGTTTATTCCTAAGCATCTTAATTTTTTTGTTGTAATCATAAATGGAATTGTTTTTTTTAAAATTTATTATTTCTGAGAATTCATTATTGGTGTATAAAAATGCCATCAATTTCTGGGTGTTAATTTTGTATCCTGCTACACTGCTGAATTCATTTATTAAATTTAGTAGTACTTTGATGGAGTCTTTAGGGTTTTCTATGTACAATATCATGTCACCTGCAAATAGTAACAGTTTTACATCCTCTTTTCCAATTTGGATGCCTTTTATGTTTTCTTCTTGTCTGGTGGCTGTGGCTAGGACTTCCAGTACTATGTTGAATAAGAGTGGTGAAAGTCAACACACCTGTGTTGTTCCTGTTCTTAGGGAAATGCTTTTAGTTTTTGCCTATTGAGTATGATGTTGGCTGTAGGTTTGTCATATATGGCCTTTATTATGTTGAGGTATGATCCCTCTATTCCCACTTTGCTGAGAGCTTTTTAATCAAAAATGGGTTTTGGATTTTGTCAAATGCTTTTCCTGCATCTGTTGACATGATAATGTGATTTTTGTCTCTCAGTTTGTTTATGCGATGTATCACATTTATTGATTTGTGAATGTTGTACCAGCCTTGCATTCCTCTAATAAACCCCACTTGGTCATGTTGTATAATCTGTACAAAATATATTGCTGGATCCGATTTGCTAATATCTTGTTGAGGATTTTGGCATCTGTGTTCATCAGGGATATTGTCCTGTAATTCCCTTTCTTTGTGGTGTCTTTATTTGGTTTTGGAATTAGGATAATGCTGGCCTTGAGAAAAGCGCTCGGAAGTTTTCCTCTCTCTTGGATTTTTTGGAATAGTTTGAGGAGGATGGTTGTTAGTTCCTCTCTGAATGTTTGGTATAACTCCCCTGTGAAGCTGCCCTGTTTAGGACTTTTTTTGCTGGGAAGTTGTTGTTGTTTTTAAATACTGCTTCAATTTTATTGTTATTTGTCTCTTCAGAGTTTCTTATTCTTCCTGAGTCAGTTTTGAAAGATTGTATGTTTGTAGGAATTTGTCTGTTTCGCCCAGTTTTCCAATTTGTAATATTTTCTTACAGTCCTCTGTATTTCTGTGGTGTCAGTTATTTACTTCTTTCATTTCTGATTTTATTTAACTATGTTTTTAAATTTTATTTTACCTTTTTCTTCTTCCTAAAGAGAACCCTTTAACATTTCTTATAATTCTGGTTTGGTGGAAACAAACCCTTTTAGCTGTTCCTTATCTGGAAGCTCTTTATTTCTCCTTCAATTTTAAATGATACCCTTGCTAGGTAAAGTTTTCTTGATTGCAGGTCCCTGCTTTTCATCACTTTGAACATTTTATGCCAATTCCTTCTGGCCTGAAATATTTCTGTTGGGAAATCAGCTGACAGTCTTATGGGAGCCCCCTTGTAGGTAACTACCTGTCTTTCTCTTGCTGCATTAAAGATTCTCTTTGTCTTTAACCTTTGTCATTTTAATTATGATGTATCTTTGTGTGGGCCTCTTTGAGTTCCTCTTTTTTGGGACTCTCTGTGCTTCCTGGACTTGTGTGTCATTTTCCTTCACCAGGTTAGGGAAGATTTTAGTCATTATTTCTTTAAATATGTTCTCAATACCTTGCTCTGTTACCCCTTTTCTGTTACTTTTCTTTATCCCTATAATATGGATGTTGTTATGCTTCATATTGTCCCAAAGGTCCCTTAAACTATCCTCATTTTTTAAAGTGTTTTTTTCTTTTTGCTGCTCTGATTGGGTGTTTTCTGCTGCCTTGTCTTCCAAATTGCTGATTCAATCCTCTGCTTATCCAACTGTTTATTTGTTCTAGTGTACTCTTTATTTCAGAAATTGTGTTCTTCATTTCTGTTTTTTATGGTTTCTATGTCTGTTTTTATGCTTGGTACCTCTTTGTTGAAGTTCCCACTAAGTTTCTTGAGCATCCTTATAACCATTTTTTAAAACTTTATAGCTGATAAATTGCTTGCCTTATAGGAGCCCCCATTTCAGTTAGCTCTTTTTTTCTGGAGATTTCTCCTGTTTTTTCAGTGAGGCATGTTTCTTTGTCTTCCCATTTTGGCTGCCTCTTTGTGTTTATTTCTATGTATTATAAAGGTTTGCTATGTGACACAGTCTTGGTAGGGTGGCCCTATCTAGTAGGTGTCCTGGGGACCTAGTGACATAGTCTCCTTGATTACCTGAGCCGGGTGCTCCAGGAATGTGTCTTGTTTATGTGGACCCTCCTGTTGTAATTGAGTCTTGATTGCTATTGGTCCGTTCATTCATGGCGTCAACCCTGAGGCTTGCTGACCGTGAGGATCAACCCTGCCCATAGTGTGTGAGTTGCTCTTCAGGTGCTGACAACATGAAGCCGAATTTACCTCAGCAGGGTCTGATGCCTGCCAAGCTCTCACTTTGGATATGCCACTTGTGAAGTTAATCCAATCCTGCTCTGATATTGTCTTTAAGATGACCACTGGGTGTGTTGGTTCTGGAGCCTCCTGGGAGGGGGTCTGGTGCAAACCAGTGTCAGTTGCTGCCTGTTCCTGGCTCTGGGGAACCTTTTTGGAGCTACAGAGCAATTCACAGTTTGTGGTTGCCTCTGCTTGACCTGGGTGTGTGTGGGAAGGACCAAGCTAAGCTGTTCACCAAGGCTGGTTTTTGCTAGCACCGGGCCTGGGGGCAGATCAGCTAAAGTCCCAAGGCACACAAGATTCACTTCCTTCTGCCTGCACCTGCTTGCTGCCTGGTAGGATCAGTCACTTTCAGAGCCTCTGTCAGTACTTCAGTTACATGAGGTAGGTTCTCCGTGAATCACCGGGTAGGGGCAAGTAGTGTTTACTAGATTGATACAGGTTCACACTTGGTCCCAGTGCTGGGTCTGAAGCTACTCAGCAAATATCGCAGGGTGTATCAATTTTAGCTGACACTCACCAGGTGCTCACACACCTTTGTGGTTTGGCAGAGTCTCAGGAAGTCCTCAGGGTGAGGCCAGCAGAGTGTACTAGGCCCAAGCAGACCAAGATTTGGTTGTGTGAAGGGGGAGGGCTCTGTAGTGGTCAGGCGTCTGAGGGTAATAAATGGCCCCTATCCTAGAGCCACAGAGCTCAGTCTGTTCCAGATTCTGCTAGGAGCCAGATCTCAGCAGGGTGGGGCCCTTTCAAGTTGGGAGGATGGAGCTAGTGGATCTCTCTTGAGGGGGAGGTGCTAGTCAGGCTTGGGGGAAGGTGGGGGGAGTGGCTCCATCCCAGAGACACACGGCTCAGTTTGTCCTGGATTCTGCCCACACCACCTCAGCAGGGTGGGGCTGCCAGGAGCATAGAGGTTGGGGCTAGCTTATTTCCCCTGAGGGGGAGGAGCCGGTCAGGTTCACCAGAAAGTTGGCTGAATAGCCCCTGCCAAAGCCACACAACTCTGTCACTGACATCCCCTAAGTCTGCTTGGACCTCTGCACCCCTGCCCAGGCAATTGACTCCTCAGCAGGGTTAAAACTTCACAGGGTGGGAAAAAAGGGGGTCTAGAGGGTGGGGCTGTTACATTTCCCTGGGCTGATGCCCTATGGAGGGGAATGCTTCACCCAAGAAAGATGGCATCTGCAGTATTGGGGAATGACTAAGCACAAAGGTCCTTAGGGCTGTCTCTCCAGGTTTCTCCTCTGACTATAAACCCAAGTCTCTCCTCATATGACTATAGTCCACTCCATCCTCCCTCTCCCCAAGCCCAGGGTGAGTGGCTGTGAATGAGATTTTGTGTATTGGCCCTTTAAGAATTCACCTATGTCTCGAGCAGACTATCTTGTCTCCCTGGCAGACAATCTCATCCAGTTTCCACAGCCAGATGTTATGTAGATGCCTCTTCCCTGCTCTGGTGCTCTGGGCTGGGGAACCGGTCTTGAGGTTGAAACCTCACTCTTCTCAGAGGGAACTTTTACAGCTGAGATATCCTTTTGGAATCTCAGCTGCTGCCCGCCATTCCCACAAGCCTTGATGTGGGTTCTTTTGTAAATCCTTGGTTATAAGACTTCTCTTCAGCTGGTCTTCAGTTGGTTATTCAGGTTAATTGCTCTATATTTTTAGTTGTAATTCCAGTTTGGTCCTGGGAGGAGGTGAGCGTAGCTTCCACCTACTCTGCCACCATCTTGGATCCCCTCATTTGATTTCTGAGTTTTAGTTTTTTTTATCTGTAAAATAAGGACATTGGACAAGATAATCTTTAAAGTCCCTTCTAGCTCTAAAATTCTCCATTTTACTATTTTAAGGAGGAAATGTTGGCAGCGGCATAATTGGCACCAGATGTTAGACCAGTGGAGTCAGACCAGACCTGGGTTCAGCAACCTTCGGTACTTGAGTTCTGGCTAAGAAAGAATTTAGATCCAAGACTCAAACTATAAGAGAACACTTATTTAGAAAAATTACAGCTGTAGAAGTAATTCATAGAAGAAATGGGCTGAAGAAACAAGTTATAGAGGCAAAGGAAGGGCTCTTGGAGCCTAGAAATGAGGAAGGTAAAGGTGACACGCCTGGGGGGTTGGGGCGGGGAAGGGGGGAAGGGAAAGTCTCAGGTGTGCTCCTGGGAGGGAGAACACACTGGGTCCTCCTTCCTAAGGGTTTTAAAGATGGAGATTTTAGGGGAGGTCCCGGGGAAGATCTCAATAAAATATTCAGCAAATTTCCAGGCGTGTCTTTTCAGGGTCGGGGTCTCCATTGATTGATTGATCAGCCAAGGGCAGGGGGTCATTATTCAGTGACCTGAGGTCAGCTGTGGTTTCACTTGTCTGGTTTTGCTGCTTTTCTGGGCCTGGAGGTGAAATACAACTTAGGTCTAGATGCTATCTCTAGGGAGGAAAGGTCAGGGGATTCCAAACTGCATGACCAGCAATATGCTAGGGGAGGAAAGGTCACCCTGGCAACGAGGTCCCACCCTACAATTGTCCACTGATAGGCACCCAGAGCTTTCCACCCTGGTGACCTTCTGTACCTGGCCCATACCCCTTGCCTGCTCATATCTACCTAACTGCCTACTATAGAAACAGAGGCATAGAAAATGTAAGCAGCTTGGCTTAGTTCAAACTATGAATCAATAATAAAACTTCCATACCTTACTTTCTGATTAATCTGTTTATTGATACTTTCATAAAATCCTATCACTGAAATGTTGCTGATTTCTTTCCTTACTGAAAACACAGTGGTTTACAAGGAATTGTTACAGATACAATTCTTTTTATTTTTTAAAAAGCTCTAATATATTTTTATAGTTTCAAATCCTTATAATTTAGTAGATGCTTATTCATATTAAAAATAGGGGTAGGGCCCTGGCTCGGTTGGTTAGAGGGTCATCACATATACCAAAAGGTTGTGGGTTCAGTTCCTGGTTAGGGCACATACCTATGTTGCGGGTTTCACCCCCTGTTCAGGGTGTGTTTGGAAGGCAACCGATCAATGTTTCTCTCTCA
Source organism: Miniopterus natalensis (assembly GCF_054644295.1). NCBI lineage: Eukaryota > Metazoa > Chordata > Mammalia > Chiroptera > Miniopteridae > Miniopterus > Miniopterus natalensis. Next base: position 75,418,270 of record NC_142081.1, read on the forward strand.
CATTGATCTCTCTCTCTAAAAAAAAAATTAATAAACATATCCTCGGGTGAGGATTTAAAAAAAAAAGAAATATGGGGAGGTCTAATAAATATCAGTGCAGAAAACAAGCGTATCTGAAGTTATGTAGTCTGAGTAATAAAGGAAAAAGTAAATCACTCGCATATGTAGCAAAAGAAAAAAATAGGAAAGATTCCTAAGGACAATTTTCTTCCATCCTTTAATTGATACAAAATTTGTATTTTAGTGTATGGTGGGCATCGATTTATTTGAGCTTTCTTTTGTTGGCAGAGTATATCTGTGTCATGAGTGTTTATAGAAAGAACTTTTGTATTAGTTGGAAAGTTGGATTAGACCTCTCAACCTTTAAGGGTTTGTGATTGAATTCCCTTCCCTGCTCCTTACCTCAGTGGCAATCCCCTCAACAACCCTTCCAGAATGCATCTATTTTGTAAATTATGACATTTTGTAAAGATATAACACATTAATTTCTAGGATGGCAGTCAGAGTAGATTTTAATTCAATACAAATTAGATCTAAGTTCTTTGCAAAGTTCAGCTAAATTTCCAAAGGAAATGTGATCATTCTATAAAATAAATTATTAAATGAACCAAATAGCTTTTAGCTTTCTTGTTTTCATATCAAATGTTCCTCCCTTTAAAAAAAGTTTATTTTGTCATTTTGGTGTTTTGGATAAAAATGCCTTTTATTCCATTTTTTTTCTGTGAGCAAATCTCTCACAAATATTTTCCAATTTACACAAACAGATCATAGTCACACTTTTTAAAAAAAGTAGTTGGAAGGAAACAGTGATTATTTCATCTAAAACACTATTTTATAGATAAGAAAACTGAGTTCCAGAGAGGTTAATTAGCTAATCCATGGTAATATAGCTAGTTAGTGACACAAATTATTGGAACTTAGGCGTGCCAATTTCCCAGACTAAAATTCCTCTATTTACTGAATGGATATCTGGATTCTTGTCTGTACCAGCTATATAGTCTTGATTTTTGCCAGACTCCCCCTTCCCTTCATAGTCTTGATTTTTGCCAGACTCTGAGCTCTTTGCAGTGCTGTGTGTGTTTTTAAACCATAGTAATTAATGTCTGAATCAGAATTTAAAATCCAAACGCTGCATTATAATAGCTCAGACTTAAAATATAACTGCATATGGAGCTACAGTTTCTCTTATTTGCTATCCTGTTTGATTTGATTTAGATCTTTAAATTTTTAAAATAAAATCCTCTAAGCCAGTTATTAAAATGTGTTCAATAGCTGTAGGTATTTTTTAAAAATCTATTTTTAGTCTTCATAGGTTGTTTACTTTGATTTAAACAATTACTACAGACTGGATGAAAGAAGGTGAAGAGATTAGCCAAAGAACATATATGCATAGCCCATGGATACAGACAACAGTGTGGTGATGGCCAGAGGGAGGGGCTGGGGGCTGGGTGAAAATAAAAAACACAATTACTCCACATAATTTTCTTGTGTAGGTGGTTGATAGAATGATACTTATTGATTTAAAACAAAACCAGAATTTAATGGTAGATTATTGAAAATTAAAAAATATTCTTTAATATCACAAAGTCAAGAAACTTACAGTCAACATGTCCATCATTACTAGGACACTTGGTTTATAATATAAAAGACTTTTGAGGGATCATGTACAGGAAGAATACTATGTCATACCATTAAAAATATTCAGAAGTAAAAGAAACATTATAATTAACCAGAAGAAGAAAAAAAGTTAAAGGAAATGAATAATTTTTATATTTTTTATTTGTATTATCTAAGTAACTTTCTGGGAGTGTACAGATTCTGTTTTACATAGTAGTTTCCCCCTTAGCTGTGGGAATATGCTCCAAGACTGCCCAGTAGGTGCCTGAAACTACAGATTGTACCAGACCCTGTATATACTGTGTTGTTTCCTACACATGCATAAATATGATAAAGTTTAATTTATAAATTAGGCACAGTAAGCGATTAACAACAATAATTAAATAAAATAGAACAATTATAACAGTATCCTGTAATGAAAGTTATATGAATGGGGTCTGTCTCTCTCAGATAACTGATCTGATAACCAAGAGGGCTACTAAGTGACTACCGGGCAGGGAGCGTATACATAGTCTTTTCTAATTCTTCATAGTCTTATCTGTCAGTAGAGATTATAATGCCTGTTTTACAGTGTTACATAATTATGTATGTAAAACGTATTAGTGCCTACCGTATAATAGGCTCTCTGACTACTCATTTCCTTCCGCTCTCCTTTACCTGTTACTTACAGACCTCCGCCCTCGCCTCTTCCCTGTTAGCTCAGTTCCACCTGATGGACGCTGAGGCCCAAAGTTAGGACCCAGATGACAGGTAACTAAAACTAAAGAAATAAACTCAACTGGGACAGTTGTTCAGGTCATCCCTGGCATGCAGCAAGCACATTGGATAGACCGGTCTCCTAGAGCAGCAGCGTCGCTCACATCTGTAACATCCTTAAGAACAATCTTGGATTCTCAGGGGGGCTCCATGCAGTTTCCATGGCAGCTATAGTCCTGCCCCTTCATTACCTGGAATCCTCCCAAATACAATATTATTTCTAAGGTTGCCTTTTTTTAAGTAGTATAGTTTTGTAGTTTTCCTTATTTATATGTGTACTCTTACACATATAAATATATTTTATAAACTGTTTCAAATTAGGTTAATGAAGTGATTTGTTACTCTTACTGAAAAAAATTCTGAAGCTTCAGCCTTTAGGTGTCTAGGGAGAGTTTTTATTTTTTATTTTGTTTTAATAATTAAAAAAATTTAAATATCTTGATTCTCAGACAGGTGTGTAATGTTTTAGGCCTTTTTAGTAGCAGTCTTATTTTTCACTGACATCTACTTTTTCGGTTATAAACATCTGTGTAAGGAGCTGGCCTAAAGCAGGGCTCAAGAGAACTTAGAGAGATGTTCCCATAATTAACTGAAATATTTTTACTTTTGTGTTAGCATCATTTTTATATTGTAAGGTTTTACAGTTTCAGCTGTACTGTGTATTTCAGAGGGCATCTGTGAGCTGGCCTGGGACTGGATAATCTTTTAAATATTATTTCAGAAATTAGGTACAGAGTTACCAAAAATTGACCCATGTATCAGCTTTTGCATAAGAAGTCCTTTGTGAATTGATGCTGTCTCCAGGTGGTCAGGGCCAGTGTGCTCTATACCTCTGCTAGAATAACTAAGGAAATGGGAGATGATGATAAACCGAAAGATAATAAAGTTTCCCTTCTTTCCCCTCTCCAAACATTACTGCTATCCCTTGGCTGGAAGTGCTTTGAAGGAATTTACTCAAGTAGTCTACCTTCCCCCACCCCCTACCCCCTTTCCTATAGAAAGGAAGACATTTGAAAATGGATTAGAGAGCTTTATCATTTAAAAAGAAAATATTAGGGAAGGACATTTACATCATTGTTGTAACTTGAATGGGTGTGTTCACATTTTATAACTGGGTCAGCTCTTAGCAAAACAATCTCAAGGATAAGTTGCATTATTTATATCCACAAGTCAGTAGGCTATCAACCCAAGTAGAAATCTTTGTTATTCATGTTTTTATTGTGGTATTTATATTTAAATAATTTCACCTTTGTAGCAATTTTCTTCTTGCAATGAAAGTAAAATGTTGCATGTTTTTATGAATAGTCCACTGGGTAGAGCAAAAACTATGCTTCAGATTTAAAGAAAAACACTTCATGTTCTATTTTAGATTATATTGTATATAAAAGATGCTTCACATGGCAAAAATGTCAATTGTAAGGGGCAACTTATAGCATCGCTCAGTGGATGTTGATTGGACACTGGTTAGGCATTATGAAGGGGCCTGGATGTAGAGAGGAAGTTCAGAGGTGCATAAAGAATGGTCTCTTCTGTCAGGGAGCTTACATTGAAGTTGGGGAGATAGTTATGTATAAAAATAATTACTCTAGAATTATTAAAAAATAATTACTGTAGAATTCTTAGAGCTTGAAAACCCATTCAAACCCAGGAAGTTAGTTGAATCAAAAATCTCAGGAGCTTGGTAATATGCCTGACAAATTTGTCCATGGGTCTGAGACAAGGTTAGCTGCATCTCCTATGCCAGTAGTGGTATGGTTTCATGTCTGGGGTTCCAGGCAAAGCACAAGTTCTGTTCTATTTGCTGTTAGTATAGGACTGCCTAACTGGGGTTGGAGAACCAGGAAGTCAGGGACAGATGGCAGAAATTAGGTATAGGATAGACTTAGCAACAGATATGTGGCCCGAGTCAGACATAAGGACACTACTTTGAGATCTACTAATTATGTGTCAAGTAGTCAGTCATAAGAGTAAAAACCGACTATTCAGTTAGTAATTAAGAGCACACAGGAAGGAAAGAGGCAATGTCTGGCCCAGCCCAACTTCCTTTAAAAATTTGCTTTATCACTTGTGGAATATTCCAAGCACTGTATGAATGGGCTCCCTGTATATAGCCCACTTTTAAAATATTTAATCTAGATTTTGTCCCATTTCTCCCGTTTCATATTTGTTCTTTAGTTGTACCTTTTTCTGTCCCTTAGAAGTTTAATTCTTCCTGGATACTACTTTGTCTCCAGGAGGCTGTAGCTCTGCCTCTCTTTCTTGGCAGTGATGTTATTTTCACCCGGCTCCCACTGACCTTGCTAGCTGACCTAGGATGGCTGGGACACTCTACCTCTGCTGTGGAGAAGCGTATATTAACTCTATGGTATTTAAACGTGGCCTGTTTAGTGCTGACTATGGAAACTGCTACGCTGGAGGCTGACTGTGGCAAACTGATTGAACCAGCAGAGAAGCCAAAAATGGAATGCATCTGTGGGCTCTTTCTTTTCAACACTTGCAACTCAGCCTATTTGCACTTGTGCTCCCAGCATCCTCTGGGTGAGAACTGATTGCTGCTGCTTTGGTCAGCTTCTTAATATAAGTGTTCATAGAATAAAAGAGCCCATCTTCTTTTCTCATTCATAGCACCACACTCTATAATTGATGCCCAGAAAAAGATAAATTACTATATCTGCTCACATATCAGATATACTTTTACTGTATTTCCCAGTCACTTCTCAGAGGAGAGGGAATTGCCTTTGAGTCTCTGAGTTACTCTCAGATTATCGGGCATTATTTAGTATTAAATAATTATAAAATACTATTTGGAGAAGACATATTAGCCTAAAATTATCCTGGTCAGTGCTAGTTTGGGATGTTTATCTGTTCATAAGGTTGACAAAAAAGAAACAAAAATAATTTAACAGAGATTTAGTAATTAGTCTGGTGGCATAACCTTCAAGTGAAAGAGGAATATAATATGCTTTTGTGGATATTAGATTCTAGCGCTATTCATTGTCTTTTGGGTTTTGTTTTGTTTACTTGTAAACAAGATTGGATCCTAAATTCTTCTAGTTTCCTCCCATATCTGCCTATGATTCTCCAAACATGTTCCAAATTTTTCTCCCATCCTTTAATTAGAAATCATTGAGAACTAAAATTGCCTTTTTCCAAAGCCATGCAGGCTAAAGATGGACAACTTGATATAAAATTTAGAAAATCACTACAACAGCTCATGCTTAAATAATCTCAGTAACTGATGCTGGATAAGCCACACGGTGAGTTTACCTGATGACATTATCAGAGGCATATCAAACTACAAATGCTTTCAGCCTTACATCTAGAAATCGCGACTGGCAGCCTCACAAACTCAGAAGCTGGGTTATAATTTGCTCTAATTATTAACCTTTGTTCTTATTTTATTTTCATAAACATATCTCTCATTAAATACCTAATATTACGGAATTTAGCCTGTGCGGTCAGCCTTTTGGGCAGCTCTACCGCTCAAGCTCTAAGACTTCAACAGATCACCGTCGAGTCCTCAGTGCGCGGGTTCCTTAGACAACAGGATTGCTTTAGATTCCTGGCTGGCAAACGGAGGAGCCTGGGCAGTGGCTGAAACAACGTGCTGTCCTGTGACCCATGAACAAAATGGGGGCTTCTGGCAAACACTAGATTCCCTCTTAGTTGAACCAGGTAGGATCCGAAAGTTAGCAACTCCTCATGCTATACATGGATAAAACATACTGAACAGGTAGAAGCCAATATCCCTGAGATATACAACCAAGCCACATGGTTACACTCGTTTGGGAACACCCAGGATATCTGGAACACAATAAAAGGGGCTCTCCCTATCCTCACTAGGTTCCTCCCCTTCTTAGGATCTCTGGCTGCCATCCTTTTACTGCTCATCCTTGGGCCCTGCCTCCTGAACTGTCTAGTTCCTTTGTCTCTCAAACACTTGAGGCAAACTACGGATGATAATAACCCAGGGATATCGGTGGTTGGGGTTACAGCCAGGAGATAATTAGACCTACTTGAAGCTAACTAGGGAAAAGCGTCACTTCTCTAAGGGACCCCGACCACCGCCTGCTCTCAGCTTGAAGACAGACCTTTGCCTCTCAGTACCCTTCAGGAATGAGGAGTGAAAACAGAAAAGGGGGGATTTGGTACCCCACAGTAGGCCTGCGTGACCTGGCTAAAACCCCTTTCCTTAACTCTGTTCATCTCTGAGAAATAAGATGGCCTGCAGTGAGTAGCTTTCTCCCAGGCAGGAGCCCGTTAAAATGGCTGAGACCCACGTGGCGGCCAGATTGAACTTCAGACAACCTCAGACCTCATTATATCCGCAGGACATCTCTGAAGTACCGTGGTAAATCTACCTGTAGACTGATCCTCTGAGTTTGAAGCCTGAGAGGGAGCTGAGAAGGTTTTATCAAAAGTGGGGTTACCATGACACTAATGAAACTTAAGCTCGGGGTGTCCACACTTGCCTGGGCAGCTGGCAGATGCTGGGAATTGTAGAATGTTCCAGGTAGAGAGGAAGCAGGTTGCAGCCAGGAAGCATTTCTATGTAGGCCTCTCACATCAAGTGGTCTCAGAGAAAGGAACTTTAATCTCTAAGTCTCCAACATTTTATGGCGATTTCTTTTCACACTCTAAATAAATACTTACTTTTATACCTAATTTTGTATTATTCTTAGAGAGGACCACCCAAATTGTATGTGCTTCAGGCCACACAAAATCTGCCACTGGGATTTACTAAATGATCTCCCTGGGTGTTTTGCTAGTACATATTTCCCTGCATTTAGTAACACGCAATTTATACGAGTGAACAAACACTAAGTAGAATCTAGAGAATCCCAAATAATTCTAAATTCAATGCTTTGATGACTCTTTTATAAGAGAACTGGAACTTCATGGCAGCTGATATATTTCCATGTTAGTAATAATAAATTCTATAAAACTGGAACTCAGATACTGATGTCAGTTCAGTTCAAGTCAGCAAACCTTTGTGGAATGTCTACTGTGTGTAGACACAGTAGGAGCTTTAGGGCCAGGTTCTTTTTTTTTTTTCCATATAGTTTAAATTCAGTTTAATAGTCATTTGAAATTAATTGCCTTAACAGTGGAGTATTTTTAGTTCCTTGGAGCCTTAATAACAGTTCTATTTTAAGAAATTGGCGCCAACCTGATAAATATGATTACATACCAAGGAACAACAGTGGTAAATTGTCAGTACCAGTCATTTGATGTTCTCTGAAACAAAGATACTTTTCAGTCTGCCTGTGCTAGGAGTTTCAGTGCAGAGGATATAAAATGAAAAGTATTCTTTATCTTTGTTTGTAGATAGTTTTGTAAGATTATGGTCATGGGTAACTTTGAGGTAACTATTTTTCAAACCAAGGAACCCTATATTGAAAACAAACTATTTTATGTTCATCATTTCATCATTCTCTTAAAATGTGTCATTAAGTATCAAGTACTTGTGTTTGAGAAATGTCATTGATTTCCTAAAAGACAAGTCATTATATAATGTCAGATACTGTAAATGTTTCAAAGAAAAACAAAGAGGAGAGGTTGCTGTTGGGGAGGATGTTGTTTTAGAAAGGCGGTACTGTGGTCCTAGCTGTACCTTGACTGTGCCAGGCATGTTCCCATCTTAGGGCCTTTGCACTTGCTGTCACTTCTGGCTGGAATGCTTGCCTTCAGATGACTGCATCGATTATTCTCACTTCATTCAGGGCTCTGACCAGCCTTTCTATAGGAATACCTTCCACCATTCCATTCCCCCCTGCTCTTCAAGTATTCTTTACCATATGACTTTGGGAACAGAGGAGAGTCAAAGAAATTCTCTGATAAATCCTTTGCTATCTGAACTCTTAGTACTTGCTTTTTGAAATTCAGGAATTGAAAAAATTTTTAAATATTTCTTGCTATTTACAAGAATTGACCAATGAATGCATAAATAAGTGGAACAATAAATTGATGTTTCTCTCTCTCTCTCTGCCTGCCCCCTCTCTCTAAAATCAATCAATCAATAAAAATATATTTTGCTATTTGATCTGGATATCTGAATCAGGAACCAAATAATTTTGTGTAGCAATGGATACTTGTTGTTTTCTTCATAGCCCTTTTTAGTCTGATTTGTCTTTCTGTCTGTCTGTCTGTCTCCCTCACTAAAATGTTAGTTTCATGGTGGCTGGGACTTTGTTTTGTTCACCTCTCTATCCCCATCACCTGGAACAGTGCCTGACACCTAATCCAGTCTCAATAAATATGTGTTGAATAAATGTGTTACTACATGAATGAGTCCATTTGACCCAATGCCATATAAATTTTAATTTAAAAAAGATATGGTTATATGGAAAAGGCTTATTTCACATTATTTAGTTTTAAGAAGCAAGATATGGGATTATATACACAGTATGATTTCCACTTTAAAAATTCTTGAACTTTTACCTGTGCTCATTTATTCATTCATTTCTTGAAAGAAAAGTTATTAAGCATTTCCAGTGTGTCCATTCTGTGCTGAGCATTCTAATTCAACTCCAGTTTCTTGAGAAGACAGATCATGAAACAACAGTAAATGAATGCGGCCCTTTCCCTCATCGCTACCCCCTAGCTATGTTGATCTTTGTTCAGTTTCTCACACTTACTAACCTTTTTCCTTTGCACAGGTTATTTCATTATGTGCTTAATGTGTGTGTCCCTGTATATCACAAATTCTGTGAGGGTAGGGACCATAATACCACTTAATTATCAATACCTAGCTCAGTGCCTATGTGTAATAGGTACTCAGTAAACATTGTTGAGTGAGTAGGTGAGTGTGTGAGAGAGTGAGTGGGTGAGTGAGTTGGTGAGTGGGTGAGTGAGTGAGTGGGTGAGTGGGTGAGAGAGTGAGTGGGTGAGTGGGTGAGTGAGTTGGTGAGTGGGTGAGTGAGTAAGTGGGTGAGAGTGAGTGGGTGAGTGAGTGGGTGAGTGAGTTGGTGAGTGAGTGAGTGGGTGAGTGGGTGAGAGAGTGAGTGGGTGAGTGAGTTGGTGAGTGGGTGAGTGAGTAAGTGGGTGAGAGAGTGAGTGGGTGAGTGGGTGAGAGAGTGAGTGGGTGAGTTGGTGAGTGGGTGAGTGGGTGAGTGGGTGAGAGAGTGAGTGGGTGAGAGAGTGAGTGGGTGAGTGAGTGAGTGGGTGAGTGGGTGAGAGAGTGAGTGGGTGAGTGAGTTGGTGAGTGGGTGAGTGGGTGAGAGAGTGAGTTGGTGAGTGGGTGAGTGGGTGAGTGAGTGAATTGGTGAGTGGGTGAGTGGGTGGGTGGCTGGGAGAGGTGCACAGCAGTATCACCATACCTAATCTGATGGAAATGAGGGGAAGGAAATTCCAGGCCGGAGTCTGAAGAATGAGGAGGAATGAGCAGGTAATGAAACCAAGCAGAGTGTTCTGGAGCTTAAGCTCTGCCTTAACCCTAAAAGCAACAGAAGAGTTATAAACAAAAAAGTGGCACTTTAGGTGGACCATTTTTCACTGGTGTTAAGAACAGACTGGATGGACAATGCTGGAGCAGAGAGATTGGTTCAGAGGCTTTAGTGATGGATGGTTGTGGCCTCCATTGGGTTCTTGGCAGCAGGAAAGAGAGAAGTCGATAAACATTTGAGAGGTTTTTAGATGGCAGAGTGACTGGGGTAGTGAGGGAAAGGAAAGAGTTAAGAATGATTCTAACTGTCTGCCTTTGGCAACTGAGAAAATCCTGGGGCTGGCTGTTCACTGATACTAGGGACTCAGAGGGAGAAACCTTTTGAGGAGGAAAGAGCCTCAGGTATCCTTGAGAACTGTCTAAATTGAGGCTGAGCATTAAGGACTTGGTTATATAGCTGAATTTTCTAGATATAGGTACTTAGAAAAATATCTGGAAAGAAAGAATCAAAATATTGTAGCATTGGAACTCTAGTTGTATCACTAAAATTTTCTTATTAACTTTTGGTTTTCATTATTTTTGTTTTATAAAGGAAAAATAGTAAACTTTAAAAAATTCTGTTAGGATCTTCCATAGAAAATGTCAAGGCTTTTGTCCAAAGGACAAAAAGCTAAGGCTTTCTTAGGTAAAATATGGGCTATTCCCAATGAAAATAAATGATTGGTCCTGAATAGTAGCCCACTCTGAAATGGGTTCATCATTAGTGTATGTGTATGGCCGGGGAGGAGGGCATCATTTGGAAATTTAACCTTATCACTCAGAGGTCTGCTAGAGTCAGGGACTGTCTCTTACTCACTCATTCATTTATTTATTATTCTTATATCTATCCTTGGCACAGTCCCTGGCTTTTAGTAATGGCTCAAGTGAAAGCTATTATTTTAGATTTGTTATTAATACATTTATTTTCACTGCAGTTGTTATACAATGATGTTATTTGTGTCATCTTGATTTTTAGGTAGACTGGGGTCACCTGGACTATTTGGTTGTTGACATGCCACCAGGCACTGGAGATGTGCAGTTATCAGTCTCACAGAATATTCCCATTTCCGGTAAGTCTTAAAGTTTAAAGTAATTTGTGCTATCTTTGATGGTTTGCTGTTGCCTTACAGAAAAACAAACTTCATGACAGGCAAACATTTTTATATCTTAAAAAAAATAATTATTTATAAATTTTTCTTTAGAGATCAGATTCATAAATTGAATTTTTCTAACAATTATGTTTTCAAAAACAAAGACACTTGAAGAGGTGGTGATGTAAACCTGTGCTCCAGAAAAGCAAGAGCACTTAAGTCTTATTTAGGTAGAACGTGGCTGCTTGGGGAGTCACAGCTGTCTAGCACTTACAGAATATTCACTCATACATGCTGGGCACTAAGCAATGTTTATCGAATACATATTCCTGAATAAGTGTACGTGTTAGGAAAGTTTGGCTTTTTGGCGAATGTAACTGGGAAATTTTTATATTCTGCTGATTATTTAATGTTAAAGTCAAAAGAGCAATAAACATATTAGCTTATTTCAAATACACAATACTTCATTATAGTAAGGGTTATCTTTTTTACGATATGGAATTTCAGTATTCGTAGTTAGCTTTTATGTTAAATCTGTTTCTAAGTGAATCTTTCCTAGATTCTAATGAAGAAATATCTGTAAATCTCTCATATATAAGGACTTTTGGGGAAATCATGGAATATTTAAATGTCTTTGCAAATTGGTTATTTATGGGTAATAAATAACCAAGAGATATCACTGACATTTAATCATCAAAAGGTTTAGAATCTACATTTTTTATAAAATATACATACTGTTTGGAAACATCAATATAGCATATTAATATGAATTTTTTATGTTTAAGTATATTTGTAACCCAGTATAGTCTAAGGCTTTTTCTTTAGTGAGGCAAGCTATAAAGTATGAGATGGGGGTCAAGTGAAGTTACATAGGAAAAGAATTCTTCCTCTTTATAATCAGTGTACTATAAGCCTGCTTTTTCTTTTTTAAAGAAGTTTTGAGACTTATATTTCTCAATCTTAAGAATACTCGCTAAATGCTTATTGAATAAAATGTGTTCCTGACACTTTGAAATGCCTATTGCAGGTATCCAAAATGCTTACATTATGCATGTAGCTAATACATTGATAAAATTGAACTAAATTATCATTTGTTTCTTGAGTTGTGACTTGGTACCTTGAAAAAATTTAATTTGCTTCACACAGATACACAAGTCCCTAAGCAATTTACCTTTGTTTACTCAGATAGAAGCTCCTCTGTTTGAACAGGACTTAGGATTGTATCACCCTATTTTAATTTGTGCTTATACTCTAAAACCAACAGCGTATAGATTGGGGTTAAGATTTGCTTCTCCTTTGAGGATTTCTTCCTTATATCCTAAAATTTAACCAGTATATTTCTTATTCCTTTCATCTGATGAAGCGTCTGCCTGGTAATAGGTGATTAATATTATATGAGAATAAAAAGTAGTATTTTTATTGCAGTAAAATATACAACAGTTTAATAGCATTAAATACATTCACATTGTTACATAACCATCACCACCATCCATTTCCTTGAACTTTCTCATATCCCCAAACTGAAACTGTGTACCCATTAAACAATAACTCAGTTTCCTCCTGCCCCTAACCCCTGGTAACACCATTCTCCTCTCAGGAGCAGTCTATATTAAGATGAGGGAATGAGGAAATTATATGAGGAAAATATTAATTTAAAATATTGCATTAAACAAAAACCTAACACTGACTTTATGATTTATTAGTAAAATTTTAAACCAACAGATGTTTATCTATATAGAGGCAGATGCTAAGCACTGTAGAGGATCCAAGGATAATTAAATCTCAAGTCTTTCCCTAGACTAGAGTTCCATTCCTTTTGTGAGTCTCAAACCTTTTTTGAGAACTTGATGAATATGTGGATTTTCTCCAAAAAGTGTATTTGTACCTACAGAAATACTATTTTATGTGTAATTTCAGGAGGCTCACAGTCCTCAGGTTAAAAGCCCCCTGGTCTAGGAGATAGAGCAAGGGGAAGGGCAGGGGGAGGGAGTGGCTGGTAAGAAAAGAGCATGGATAGCTCTGATGTTGAGTACGAAAAGTGCTGTATGAGAGATATGGGGGATCAGGGAAGAAATGGTCATGGGTTTGAGGGGAACTGCGAAACACTTCATGGAGAGGAGCCTTTAAGAATAAATACGATACACTGTAGAGTATTCAGGAGAGCACCATGCCCCCTCTGCTTTGCTTTTTCTTGGCCTAAGGGGAAGAAATTTGAGAATGGAACTTCTGGTGTTCTATAATTCTGTTATGGAAACTTACATATATTTCACTTCCCAAATCTGGTCCATTAAAAAAAAAAAAAAATAGGGCCAAGTACTATAGAAGCTTTTGAAAATACACAAACTTAGTTATGTCTGGACTATCCAAGTAAAATTATTACTTCAGTATTTTCTAAATTTCCTATAATAAACATGTATATTTTTATAATTGACAAAAGTAAATAGAAAGTACTAATTTTTTTTTTTTTTTTAATATATCTTTATTGATTTCAGAGAGAGGAAGGGAGAGAGAGAGATAGAAACATCAGTGGTGAGAGAGTCACTGATCGGCTGCCTCCTGCACGCCCCCGACTGGGAATCGAGCCCGCAACCCGGGCATGTGCCCTGACCGGGAATCGAACCCCGATCGCCTGGATCCTGCGTCGACGCTCAACCGCTGAGCCACGTGTGGCTGGGCGAAAGTACTAATTCTTTAAGGACAGAAGATGTCTGTGTAAATTGGTGATGATTGCTTATTATTAATAAACTGCCATTTAATGATAGTCTCCCATTTATTAGTTTTTTAATTATCACAGGTGTTATCTGTATTTTCTTAAATCTTTGAAGGATTAAGTAGCCTTCCCAAGGTCACACAGTTGCAGTTGGTCATAGCTGAGGTTCATACCAGTTCTGGTTGAGTTTATAGTTCGTGCTCTTAGCCTCTACATCAAACTGCCCTCATACGGAACCCAACAATATTTGTCTCATTGGTTTGGTTTGGTTTTCTGTGGTAGGGGTCTTTCTGTGAGAACTGGAAGCCCTACAAGGCAAATTCAAAAAGAGCTATAAGCACTGACTCATTGGTTTTCTGAGTTTAGTTCTAGTCCATTCAAACCCATTTAGGTTGAAATTATTCTACTCTGGATGTTCTTTGATAAAAATAACTTTGTCTATGAATATGCGTAAACCTGTGCACCTCTGTGCTGAGTATCCGACCAACGGTCTGTGTTAGTGTTTACTATATTCAGGTTTTTTTGCTTTGTTTTGTTTTGTTGTTTTTTTGACTCTTAAGAGATTCCTTTGGGCCTCTTTAAGGCATACATTCTAAGGAAGGTCTGAAGGTGGTCTAGAAGTAGTCTCCTTTGACATTTAGGAGTAGAGTCCCAAATGATTCTTGGAAAGACCAATATTGTCTTTGAGCTGATCGTGCTTGTCTTGGGCATCTGGCTAGTTTCCAGGCTCACTGGCTCTCAGTATGGAGTTGCAGCTGTCAGTACACTCATATTATGAGTTTTTATATCAATATTAAAATTAATGTCAATGAAAAGACTAGAATTTTGACTGAACCATGAATTAATTTTATAATTAGAAAAAAATAGCAAAAAATAAAAGTATCCTACCAAAAAGGATGTGAGGGGGAGCTACCGGGGGGTGAGCGTGGGGAGGGGGTGTGCATGTGATTGTCTGTGTGTATGTTTGTTAAAGGCTTAGTTCCTGAGGTTTGGTTTCAGTCAGGCCAATGTAATTTCATAGCTAACATAGCTAAGAAAATACCAAAATTAAGCCAGTTCCAAGGACATAGAGGGAAGGGTACCAACCAAATAATTGCTGCCCTGATTTGAACCATGGCTTTCATCAATTTATATAACATGGAACAGCTTGTCAGAATCATTTTGCCTTTCTAGGCCTAAGTGAAATTTTCTACTCTCTAATTATGAACCTAATTTCCTTTCCTCGTATCATTGCCTTTAGAATTCTTCTTGATAGCCTATGTGCTACCTTTTCTTATGTCCCATGTACTGTAAACCACATAAGCTTCTTAGACTCCCATTTGAGTTCCCCTTGAATTTACTTCCCTAGCCTTCCCACTGATCTTTCACACAACCTGGGACCCCTCCCTCGAACCGTATGTACTCACCTGTTTCTCTTCCCTTTACTTTCCAAAGTCTCTGTCTTTACATTTGACCCTCACTTGGAATGTCTTTCCTCCCCAGTCAGTGGGCACCCAAATCCTGCATACCTTTTATTTCACATGTTACTCCTTGCCACCTTCCCCAGACCTCTAGTTAGGAATCCTTTCTTCCTCCTTGAAATTCACGTAGAATTTTATTTAGATGTACTCATGTTCTCCATTCAAAACCTGCATAACCGTGTTATCTTCTGTACTAGACTGTTACTCCCTGAATGGCCAAGTGTCTGTTTCATTCATTTTTGTATTTCTCACAGTGCCAAACTCAGTGCCTTCCTGTAACCACTCAGGAAATGTTGACTCAGTGAATGTTTTGTCTGCGTGTATGTATTATCTTCCCAACTAGGCTGTAAGCTGCTTGAATGGAAGATTTTTCCCCCCTCTTCATCATAGTATTTCTTAGAGTACTTTGGGCAATGAGCTGTACAGTTGATATTGGTTGAATAAATGGCAAAGCTAGTTGACTAGTTACCATTGTTCATTTGACCAGATCTGTCCCCCCTTATCTCTCTTACCATCCTGCTAACTCATTCCTGTGATCTCTCTGACCCCAACTGCTTTTACTCAGGAGTGTTTGTTTGTTTGATGTCTACGTTAAAGAAAGCATTTATTAAAAACATATATTTTATGGCCCTCTCCCCTTGAGAGAAAAATACTTACATTTCAGTTTAGATTTATTTATGCTATTCTTTTTCCTGTACTATAATATCCTCGTGGTCAGTTGATACCTTTTAGTATTAACTTTGTTTTGGTTTCTGAGATATTTATGCATGTGGGCACTTGCTATGTGGTTTCATGCAGGCTCTGTATTAAATCACTGGTGGGAATCGCTAGCAGTACTCCATCATGAGAAAATAAGAAATTCTCTTATTTACTTGCAAGGATGTTTAGCCAGATACTGCCTACCTCTCTGACTTTTTATCCTTTCCTGAGGAACACCTGACCGTCCCGCAGACTTAGAAGGATCAAATGAGAGAATGAATTTAAAAGCTCCATGTGAATGCATGGTATTTTTTAGAAACTACTTGAACACTCTAAAAGAGTGTTTTTGTGGGGGTGGGGTGGTGAAATGCTCTGAATTAGAAAGAGTCTTTATATCAACTTGCCTTTTTCTCCAAGCCATGTTGAGAATGAAATGAAATGTTTTATACTTGGAAAGAGACATCCTTTTGGAAAATTAATGGAGATGGACCCGCATAAGTGAAAAGGTCCTCTCTCTGAATGCTAATTAGCAACTTTTTGTATGTGTTCCATAGGCTGGATGACAGGCCTATTATAAGAAGAAATTTCAAAGGGAAAAAAATTATCCTCTTATTTGTGTTAAACATGTTATGTAGCAACAACAGTGATAAATGTGTTGACAGCAATATTAGTGGCTAATGGTTTAAATCTGAGCTTGCATGGACTACCGAGTCATTACATGCCACAAGCACCTAGCAGTTGCAGTAACGCCTGGAGGGAAGGGAGACACAATAAGGATGGGAAATGACCAATTACAATCTTTGGATTTGCTCTTATTTTATTGAACTTGTCAAGGGGAAAAGGTAGAATTGTCAGTGCTGGTTTTGTTTTATTATTTTTCTTACTGCTTTTAATTTTCTTGCTGACAGTTTGTTGGGGTTTTGCTTGTTGTTTGTTTGTTTAGCTTGTAAATTAGCTGTTGCCACGTACTGAGTTGGGTAGATTCCAGGGTTGACTTCTGGCTTGTCTTTAATGCATAGTGATGAACTCTTAGGAATTACTGAACACCTAACTGCTCTTCCATTATAGAAGAGGATTAGTATTTATTTGAGGAACATTATAAGTTCATTGACATTTTTGAAAATATACACACTGTGCTAGTATTTGAATTTTAATAGGTACTACTTAAAATAGATTTTTCTCTCCCTTTGCTTCAGCTGAGTTCCTCTGTATGTGACTGTCTGAAGACTATCTTAATTTGATTCTAACTATTGGAATTAAGTGAAGAATTTGTGCTTCCCATGCTTCATGGGAAGCATATTTCTTCTTGTGAGAGACTGGAGAATTTAGTAAGTTATTTATATTAAGGTGCTACATTAGGCAGGTACAGATGACACACCTTAAAAGGAGTGAACAGAACAGAGTTTAATGACGGGACTGGTTACAGAGCTGTGGGCAGCATCAAGGAAACCGGCAAGGATGGTGAAGTACGCAGAGACCAACGATAGTAGGGACAAGGGAGTGCGCTGTGTCAGTGCAGCCTGGCAACTGCTGGTGCCATGGAAGAGGCCCTGCCTGCTGGGCCTGTGGCCGCAGAGCAACACAGCGAAGGCCAAAACTCCTGCAAGGCAGGCAGTGTGAGGCAGGAAATAATACTCCAGCCCTTTTCTCCTCCCACGGTCTCATATTCTGCCGATACCTCCTAGTGGCAGATCCCTTTTGGAAGCCAGAGGGTAAGGAAACTCAGGTGATAGAGTCCACAGAGGTCAGCTACCCAGGCAGGCACTGATCGGAACAGAGAGGGGAGGAGAGCTTGGGAAGGAAAGGAAGTGCAGAGCAGAAAATACCCAGAACAGCTTCTCTTCGTGGTCATCACTGATTGTGAATTAGTGGCTTGCAAAAGATGAAACACAAAGTAAATATTTCTGCCCTCTAAATTTGCAAGCTAATATACTAGTAGTACAGTCAAATTAATGAAAATCCACACTATTACAAGGCAAAATTGTACTGTCATCAAATTTATGGACAGAATATTTATACTGTGGATAAGCAGCAATATAAGTATATATTGTGTAGTGGGGAGTAGTGGATAGTGAGTTTATTTTGATAGGATTGAGTTATGAAAAAGTTCCCCTTCACTTTATCAAGTAAAGATTAATGCAGGAATGAAACCTTTGGAAAGTATTTATCATAGAAGGGCAAAGACTGAGCAGTTGAGAGGGGAGCCATCAGAGTCCCTTCTCTGTTCTCTCTTTCTCCCAGGAAAGGGCAGAAGTAGCACAGAAAGCAGCCAGACAGTCCTCGTGAGGGTCCTGTTTTGATTTCTTTCTTCTAGAGGAGAAGCTACTGTGTCTAGCAGAGCCCTCAGCTAGATAATAGGCTAAACATCATGGGCTCAAGAGCAGCTGCACTAGCAGACTGGTATTCATGATGAAAAGGAGGTGATGCCCTTTCTTCCTGTCTAAAACCCTTCCGATCTGGATCCTACAGATGGAAGGAAAGCCTTTTTGTCTCTCGTTCATTTAAATGAGATGGAGTGGAGTTTGAATTAAGCCACCTTAATATTTCAGTCATTGTTTAAAGTGAAAGGCACTTACTGTTTGTTAAGGGCATTGGGCTTATTGCTACAGTAACTGATGAATCCACTCTGTACATGTCCTCATTGGTATGTTCCCCTCTACCAGCAGTTTGCTTGGCCTAGTCAGTTATCTCTTTTATGGTAATACTCTCTGATTGCCTATTCGGATGCTTTTATAATGAAAACCGAGTGGGGTTTGGAGGATGAGAAACTTATTATTGCCATTATTAGGTAGGGAAATGACCACCAGCCATCACCTGAAGTAATTTTCTTGATTACCTGGTATTTACTCTTTCAAAGCCAAAGAAATATAGTAGTTTCACTTAGGTAAACTAAATAAAATATTTCATTTTTTTCAAATAATTGTTTTGTCCTTTCTTAATTGTTTTCAAATTAGAAGAGTAATTCTTTAAAGATATCCAATACTAATCTTTTGGAGAACCATTAAAAACACAAAGAAAAATACTTGGCTACTTTGGATTTTTGTGCTATGTGCCTCCTATAATTTTGCAATTTATAATGACCTCAAACTTTAAAGCTAGAAACATGCTTGTACCTTAAATGTGAAAGACTTAGGTCACCGCTTTTCCTAGTATTGAGAGATATTAAATCATCATTTATGTTTTCAGTTTGCAGAATGGAACTGTAAAGGAGACAGTCAATTTTGGACTTCCTCCAGGTGCACTGTATTTCCATGCAAATATTGGGTAGAGTTATAAGTAATGGACATTTGGCAAGAATAGCATGATATAGAAGAAAATTATTGTTTTACTGATCAGATTATAAAAATTCTTTACAAAATAAATTTGTTTTGTTGTCCCATAAGATGTAGGCAAGTGTTAAAGACTAGAAACTATTTTCCAGGGCTTAACTTAGAGGGCGCTTCTGGTACTCAGTCTGAAACTTTAGTCCTCATTAGATTGGGAATAAGATGATAAGATTACATATAGTACCATTGGTTAATGAACAACAGTGTTTCCAATGTAAATTTAAGAAGAAATAAATATTTTAGGGCTCTTATTATTTGGGTCAAACATATAGATAGAAATTATGGCATATCAGTTAACAGTTCAAATTAATAGTCTGAGAATTAAAAAATTCTGAACTATGACATGGAAAGACCCAGGATTTAAAAAGCTTTCCCAAATGATTCTTTTATAGTCAGGTTTCAGAATCACTTTGTCTAGACCAGCTTATCTGATGTTTGAATTCCTTGATTAGCCTGTGTTTGGATTAGGGAGCTTCTGAGATAGTTCATTCAGTTTTTGTGTTTTAAGAATTCCTGGGCACTTCCTTCATGATATGATGGACAGCTAAAATTCCTTAATGTTTTATTTATTTAATTAATTTATTTTTTAAAATTTTTATTTTTTGTCTGTAATAATTGCCAGTTTTATTCCTCTGGCCAGAGGTGACTTGAGGTTTACATTTTAATAGTTATTTCATCAAGAGTTTGGGTGCCCCGATTGCCCTTATAAGCTGGTTGTAAATTATTTTATTTTCTTATTAAAATATTTTAATTCTGTCTGTGACATGAGTTCATTAAAAAATACATATAAACAAAAAGAAAATTCACACCATACAGAAATAAGCGCAGTTAAGTTTTTGATGTATATATGTATGTGTACACATATGCACGCAAACACACAATTTGGAATTTTTATCCTTCATATGTGAGCTGATACTAAAGATGCTTTGTAACTTATGTTACTTTACAATATAGAATGGACATATTTTCATGCATTTATGTGAAAATTCCCAGATGAAAAATAGACCTGGAGAGTGAGTCAAAATACAAAATCCAGTAAGATGCTGGTTAACAAGGAAACTATTTAAAACAAAATTCCACCAGATGATTAAAAGTAAATCGAGGGTAAAAGATATGTCAGCAAATGCTAACAGAAAGAAAGCAAGGGCCATATTTTACTATCAGGTAAAAAAAGAATTCAAGGCCTAAAGCACACAGGATAAGGTCCCCTGTGTGAATGTCTTTGCTTCCAATGCATCATCACAAACTTGTTTCTTACTCTCCTTATTTCTTCCCTAAGCCTTTCCAACTCATCACCTCCTCTTCGCATTTCTTCAGGGTCCAAATGCCTGCCGGGAGTGTCCTCTTTAGATCCCTGGACAGGTTAGTCGCCCGCTCCTAAGGCTTCCTGCTTCCTGGCTTACACCTTTGCAAGGTTGAGGATTTCCTTCTGCCTCCTGTGGTGCTTCTTCTGAAGGGTGGTCTTCCTCGGCCTTTGACATGTTCTGTGGTTTTCCTTCATTTTCTTCACAAGACTTTTGCATGTTGAATATTTTTCTGTTATTTCCTTTTTTAATAAATTAATCCTGCAGGAATCCAGGAGATTTTTCTCTTTCCCTCACTGGATTTGTGTCGTGCCCAAAAGACCGAAAGTCCTGAAGGGATCCGGGGCACTTTTCTTCTCCAGCAATAGGGAGCTCTCCTTCATGTTTTAAAGTTCAATGAATAGTATAATGGCCAATGGACAGTCAGATTCCTATTAAAAACTACTTTTAAATCCATTAAACATTTACATGTAGAAAAAAATACAAGTCCCACAATTTATCATTTTTAAATGTTTGCGCTTGGTTGCCCTGGCCTGTGTCGCTCAGTTGGTTGGGGTTGTCCTGTACACCAAAAAGGCTGCTGGTTCAGTTTCCCGTCAAGGGCACATGCCGGGGTTGCTGGTCGGATTCTGGTAGGGGTCTTGCAGGAGGCAGCTGATTGGTGTTTCACTCTCACATTGATGTTTCTCTCTCTCCCTCTCCCTCTCCCTTCCTCTCTAAAAATCAATAAACTATTCTAAAATAAAATAAAATAATAAAATAAAATAAATAAAATAAAATAAATAAAATAAAATAAAATAAATAAAATAAAATAAAATAATAATAAAATAAAATAAAATATAAAATAAAATAATAAAATAAAATAATAAAATAATAAAATAAAATAAAATAATAAAATAAATAAAAAAATAAAATAAAATAAAATAAAATAATAAAATAAAAAAATAAAATAAAATAATAAAAAATAAAATAAAAAAATAAAATAATAAAATAAAATAAATAAAATAATAAAATAAAATAAAATAATAAAATAATAAAGTAAAATAAAAAATAAAAAATAAAATAAAATAAAATAATTAAATAATTAAAAAATAAAATAAAATAAATAAAATATAAAATAAAATAATAAAATAATAAAATAGAATAAAATAATAAAATAAAATAATTAAATAATTAAAAAATAAAATAAAATAAAATAAATGTTTGCACTTGGTCATAGATGTTAGATATTTGATCAGAACCTGAAGTACAGCTCTGAAGAATGTCTTCACATCTTAAGTATGGCAGTATTTGGAAATGGAGCAAAGTTCTTCCATAGAAAGTCTCAGTCTGTTTCTTGAAATATACCTGGTTGAATAAAGTTAGGGAGTTAAATAATCAGGGAGAAGTTTTCCTCTCGAGTTTGTATTAGAGAAAGAACATTTGTACAAAGGAATGTGCTCAGTTATTGAACAAACAGCCTTTGGTGGGGGCTCACTGTGAGCATGGGCAGGTTGAGCTATATGCACATCTAAAAGAATTTGAAATGTAAAACATTAAATTTAAGCAAAACAGCTTTCTGAGTTGTAGAGACATATATGTACAAGTAGGCTCCCCAAAGGCGTTTACTTTATCAGCATAAAGATGGGTTTAACACTGGAAAGAAGGATTTTCTCAACTTTACTGGAAACATTAGAAGTGGGGAGAGGAAGAGAATGTGTGTGGTGTTTGTGTGTGTGTGAGTGAGTGAGTGAGAGAAAGAGAGGACAAGAAGAGGGGGAGGGGGAGGAAGAGGAAGACGAAGAGAGGTAGTGTGAGCATATGCGAAAGAGGTGTTTGGTTCCAACTCAAGCTCTTTAAAATCTCTGAAATCCTCACTTTCCCTCAGTGGTTCCTTAGTGAAAGGCAGTCTGGATAGCCCTGGTGAATTCCTTGTGAACATCTTTAAGGTGAGGTGATTGGAAACCCATTACCTGTTGACCCAATTATTGAAGAGTCCGTCCTTGTCTCTAAATAACATATATGCACCCAGATTCCTTTGATGAACTTGGAATTCTTGAAGTTCCAAAGTACACAGGCTCTCTCTCACCAGTGCTTTTGAAATACTGTGGTTTCCACTAATTACTGTGTTTTATTAATTCTTTTTGGCAGCAATGGACATAATTTCCTGTAATAAAATTCATTTCTGAAGTGAGCAAAATAATGATTCATTTATACTAATAAAACATATCTCCTTTGTGACTAGTCAATTCTCTCCTCTTTTAGACTGGAGCATAGAGTCCAAAACAGTGACTCATGAAAGAATTATTTGTATTTCCTTTTGAAATAGTATATGAGTATATTTGAAGTGATTTTACCTTTTTAATCATGTTTTACTTAATCTGATACTACTATTATTAGGCATTTCTTGATGTTTATAATGTTTATAATTTGGGAAGTTTGGGGGTTGTAGAAGAGAAAGACAAGAGAGAGCTAAAAAATACCAAAGCCAATCCACTCTATAAACAATTGTATATTTGATATTATTTGCATTAAGCTAACAGAAATTGAATGGTTATTTTTTTTGGCTGTAAGTATCTTTAAATAAACCAAGGAGAATCAGGAACACTATTAGAACACTGTAAACATTAACTATATAGGAGTTAATTTGTTCTTTTAAGTCTTAGTTGACTTTACGGTGATATGCTCAAGAGTTGTAAGACATAGAATTACTCACCCAGATATAATTACAAGCAGTTTTTATTGTACGTATTTATTAGGTTCCAACACTGAAGGTCTCAGTCAAGCATCGGAATAGGATACAGTTTGTGCCCTGGGGACTTAGAATGGCAGAGTCTTATAGCTCCACACTGGTGTAATTATGATCATCCTAACATCGGGAATAACCAATTTTAGATGTTTAACTACTTTGAACTACGACTCAAATCTATATACGCAGTTATAAATAGATTTTACTCTTAATAGTCGAGAATTTGCAATGAAGGCAATCAATACTTTAGATAATTATATTTTAGGATGTTTACTTATTTGCCAGAATCCTTTTTTAGTAAATTAAGCTTTTGTAGTAAATCTCAGCTGGTAAAAAAGCCTTAAAAAAATTACAACTTGGGAAATAGCATATAAACAATACTATTTAATTGTTTGGACTTAGACATTTACCCTAGAAAACAGATAGAAAATTCATCTTGAGATAGGTGTTTTATGATACTGTGTTTCCCCCCAGAAAATAATTCCATTTATTGCAAACTAAACATTCTCTTTGTAGCTACTGACATTCCTTATGGTCAGTAGAGGGAGCACAAGTTTTCTAACAAACCCTCTACCACAAAACAAGTGACATCATCAGTGATGGCATAAAGGGGAAAAAGCTAAGCTAGTTCATATTGGTTCATATATATTGGTTCATGTTCCATGAGCCCTGAGAAAAATAAAAATTTATAAAGTAAAAGGCCAAGAACCATAAAGACAAAAAATGTAATATCATATTTGGAGACAATATTTAAGTTAGAGGATATATTTACAAGAAAAAATTGACATAATTTCTTTAAAATTTAAAAATCTGGGGTGTGATGCACAGATTGATTAATCATTAAATTTAATTTTACTAAAGATGTTGGGGTTTTGTTTGCTTTATTTCTTTATCCTAAATGCTAACAGTCATTGTAGGGACAGTCAGAAATGGTTGCGTACATGATTATTAAGATTTGGTACAGCAAAAGAGGTAGTGATTTATTTATGTGTGAGCCAGCTATTTTTTTGTTCTTTAAGAAAAAGTCTAGAAATTTTTTTCTCTGAGCAGTGTCCTAAAGACTGATTGTTTTGTGATCAAGGGCTTAGTTATTAGTTAAAGGCATATATTTCAGGGGGAAAAAACTTCCACTAAAAATCTTTTACAAATGTGGCTGGTAGTTCCAATGGAATGTTTATATGTTTTGTGAGCATTTGATGGGACATGGAAGATGATCATTGTCCTTGTCACAAAGTTGTTATTAATTGATGTATGACAGGTACTATTTAGATTACTCCACAAAGAAACTCAGATGGCATGGATGTTTATTTGTGACACTGTGCTAAAGTTAAGTACTACAGAGAAAACCAAGTCTCTCTCTCCCTTTCTTTCTTTCTTTCTTTCTTTCTTTCTTTCTTTCTTTCTTTCTTTCTTTCTTTCTTTCTTTCTTTCTTTCTTTCTTTCTTTCTTTCTTTCTTTCTTTCTTTCTTTCTTTCTTTCTTTCTTTCTTTCTTTCTTTCTTTCTTTCTTTCTTTCTTTCTTTCTTTCTTTCTTTTTTTCTTTCTTTTTATTTATTTAACTTATTTCTCTCTCAATGTAGTTTACTTTCAAAACTATTTTGTGTTAGTTTCAGGTGTATAGCATAGTGCTTAGACAATCACATACTTTACACATTGACCCCCGCCCAGATATTTCCAGTACCCACCTGGCAACATGCATAGTTATTACAATATTATTGACTATATTTCCTATGCTGTACTTTATATCCCCATGACTATTTTATTATTTATTCATTTGTCTTTTTATTGTTCAAAATATTACAGATGTCCCTTTTTCTCCCCATTGACCCCTTCCACAGAGAAAACCAAGCGACTTTAATTCTCTAGGATCTTACACCTATCAAAATAATGTCACCAGACATTTTTATAACACTATTACATAGTTTTAGTGGAACGGCTTTTTAAATTAAATAGGACCAGTAGAAATAGATTTGTTATATAGAAGACTAATTTGAGACCTGTTGAGATTTAGTGAGCTACTCAAGATTATATAGTACATTAGCATAGTTCAAGGAGTAACTTACTAAGAGTTCATGCAGCAGTAGGGGCATGATTTGAAAATATAGGGACATTGTTTAAATCACCAATCCTTTGTGAAGTGCCTGTTTTGTGCAAGTCACTGTGTCATTAGTTTTGCTTGATTTAAAAAATGAGAAAAATCATAACTGGTCATGAAACTATATTGTGTAGCAGTAATACAAATAGCAGTCAGAGGATATTTAAAACAATAAAATGTTTATATCATATAAAAGCTAAAGGTGCTTTTTAGGGCTAATGCAATAGAAAACTCCCTATATACTAGTATATAGTTAAGGAGAGGATTTGAAGGAAATAGCCAAGGGGGTGTCATTTATATGGAGATTGAAGGACCATAATTCTTGGGGGAGGTTGCATTTCACATTCACTTAAATAAGTTTACTAAGGCAGTCAGGTTGAACAGGGAGGGTTTTGGAAACTATAGTTAAGAAGTAATGCTAAATCATACCGTCAGAGAGCTAGCTGAGACCTTGGAGACTGTGTAGTCCTTGCATTAATTTTACATCTAAGGAAACTGAGACCTAGAGTGGTTCTGAGTTACCTGCCCAAGATTAGTGTCACACTGCTAGATGGAGGTGGAATTGGAATTAGATCCCTTCCAAATACCTGGATATGAAAAAAAAATGAAATAAATTAGTAACAGAATCTAGAAGGTGGTGAATTGTGGAAATATATTGGATGTGTATAGTTTTTGATTTGAGTATAACTTGCAGAGATGTGATTTCCATCCATCTTAAAAGAATGGAAAGAGAACTTTGACTAGGTTCTGGGTTCTTGGGCAGAGCAAATTAAAATAGAAGGCTGTAGTGATCCACGGAACAGGCTGAGAGGTAGGATGAGCTGCCTGATGGCAAGTATGGAAGTGACCTTCTCAGCAACTTGTAAGGCATTTTATTGGTACCAGTAATAAAGATAATACTGATAATATTATTAACAACAGCTACCATTTATTGAATATCTACCCTTTGTCTAGGCATCATGTCAAGCACCTTATGTACATTAGTTCATTTAATTATTTCACCCTGTGTCCTAAGTATTACTATGCCGTTTTGTAGATAAAGAAACAGAACCTCAGTTTCTTGTCCTAGTCACACAGGTCCGCTTGGCTAGGGGATAAAAAGTTTTAATTCTAATTATGTTTGAATTCCAAGGCTAGTGTTTCTCTAACTTGAGTAATGAATAGACCTTCCTTCAAAAGGAAAAATAATCTGCTTCATATCTCATATTGACTTATTTTTATAAGATTATTTAACTAGGTGTAAACAAAATTCCTTAAGCTTATAGCTCTTATATAATTTTTAAAAAACTTTAAAAAATTTACAAAATAAATACAAATAACACAAAATCAATAAAATTCAAATTATATTAATTCAGTGCGAAAGATGAAGTTTTTACTGAAATGAAAATACTGATTGCAAGATGATCTCTGGCTGTTGCACAGTTCTTTTGAGTTTGGCATGCCTATATTGCCACGTGCTTTGTGATAACTTGGTTCCGCTGCCACTTTTCTCTAGTCTGACTTCTTTAAAATAGCCCGTCAGACAGTAGTCTAATATCATTTGACTTTCGCTTGGTGCACTCGGTTATTTATTGTTAATCCTACCTCTGTTTTTAGTAGCTATGACGAAGTATTGCCACTTGGAGCCAGTTTGCTGGTTTGGCTCGGAGACGCCATGGCAGTGTGTATTGAGCTATACGATGATGGTTATCCAAGTGCTCTAGAATATGCTCGTGTTAATTACTTTTCAGGTTATCATTTAGAAGAAACCACAAAATTTAAGAAATTCACAGCAAGTCATAGCCAGGCCTCTCACTTTCTCTCAAAGCACCATGTCATACATAGAACCATCTGGGTTCTGCAGGGTGACAGTGGAGACCCAGGAAAGCCTCCGTGTTCACCTACTCTCACTGCTGCTTTGGTTCAGGCCACCACTATTTCGCATCTGAATTTTTGCTCAGCACCTAGTTTTGCCCCCACCAAATTATTTTCCACAATGTGTTCCACATTGGTGAGTTTTCTGTAACAGACTTTTAGAGCTGAGCTTCAGGATCAGCTCTTGCTGGGAACCTTCCTCTGTTGTGTCTCCTTCTCTCCTGCTTCTTCACCCCACCCATGATCACTTTCTCCCTCCTCTCCCCTAGATGGAATTAGTTTTTTCTTTATTCCCCTTTCGATCTCCGTAACACCTTAGGCACGCCTGTTACAATGCTTAGCACACTGAGTCGTAATCCTTAATTTCTTGGTCTCCCTAAGTAGACTGTTAGCTTCTTGAGAGTACGCCGGCCTGTGCGTCTCCCCTGTGGCATGCTGTCTGAATGGGAAGGAGGTTTTGCTGCGAGAGTTCTGATCTTGAATCACTGGTCAGTCAATTGTAATTTTAGAAGTGAGGAGTCAAAAATAGGCAAGAGCAAAGTAGATGTTTCCTTATGCTTCCCATTCATGTATGTAAAATTTATACAAATTACATAAATAGTTAATATAGGAGACTCTTTTAGCATGTAAGCAACATAATTTTGGAAGTAACCTTTCCATAAAGAATTAAATGATAGCATTGTTTTTCTGTCTTTTTGTTTTCTTTTGGTTATAGGCGCTGTGATTGTCTCCACACCCCAGGACATTGCATTGATGGACGCACACAAGGGTGCTGAGATGTTTCGAAAAGTTCACGTGCCTGTAAGCATTTATGCTTCACTGTTGCAGGAATGTAGGACACTTCTACCTGAAGAAGCAAGTCACTGAGAAATACAACCCAGGTTTTAATTTAGTTCCATGCAGAAGTCTGTATGAAAACGCTGCTTCATCTTTTTTTTCTCTGCCCAACCGCTCTCCCCTCTCCCCTCTCCCCTCTCCCGTCTCCCGTCTCCCCTCTCCCCTCTCCCCAAGATCTATCAGTCTGTGCCATGCTTTCATAACCATACTTTATGGTTACTTTAAAAATGCACATATAGGTGCAAACATATATACACGTTATGTTAATCAAAAAGAATTCTAAAATATTCTTCCAGTATGAGTTTTCTGAATAAGTACTACCTTTCAAATACTTGTAGCTCTCACTGACACTCCCCCTCCCCACACACACAAATAACAAGAGTATTTTAGGAAGTTATTTAGGTAGGTACACTTCGATAGATAACCAGTGGGAATGCAGGTGGAAAATATGTCTTTTTTTCCTTCTGTCTCCTACAATGTAACTCATTTATAGATTGCTATCTTCTAAAAGATATCAGAGGAGTTTCTATACAACATGGCAACATAGAACAAATTAACACTATAATGAAAATAAGGCAAAGAACAATTAAAATCAAATGGAGTCAGAAGCGAGACTTAAATACATGCTAGAAGTATACCATTAATTTTCTAGCAGCCATGGGGAAAGAAACATAAGACTTATAAAACTGTCCATTTCCATGAGGTTAAAAAAAGAGCTTAATGCTCAGGAGGAGCAGAGCTGAGACTAGAGAGGCAGAAGTCTCCCCTCGATTCTCAGATATAGAAACCCTGTGTATCTAAGCACAGTCCCATCATCTTCTTTACCATAACAGAGGCTCTTCCTCCTCCTGTGCCTCAGCAAAAGCAAGTGGACTTGTGAAGCGCACAGCTTAGAGTAAGCATTTCAGGACAAAGCCAATGTGACGCTTCCATCCATGTGGCGCCCTGATGGCCTTGCTTAATTCAGGGATAGATTTTAGAGTTTATAGAGCAGAGCTTTTTAGACTTCAGCCCGTGGATTAACTTCAGGGGTCTCATGACTCTCTCCCCTCCACCTTCCACCTTCCTAAGTTGTATGTTCACTTTGTGTTTGTTTGGTACGGGGAGAACTCATAACTTTTGCTAAATTACTCAATGAGACTATGGTATGGCATAAGATCCAGTGATGTCGTAGAATGGGTAGACTCTCGGGGAAGCTTTCATAAACATTTTTCTCTCAGGAGAGCTTCTGAAAAGTATAAAATAGTAGAGTGGTGGAGTGGAAATGATCCTCTTTGACACGTGCCTCTTCTTGCTTGCCAATTAGCGCAGAGCTGTATGCGTTAGCCAGCCATGGAGCTCTGGATTGGATCAACGTGCTCTTATGAAAACTGAGGAGCCTGATAAGGATGACACCTGTATGCTTACCTTCCAGGTGATCTGAGGGTGTTCTCATTAGCAGGGGTAAAATTGTGATCAGAAAGTATTTTAGAGACAGCTTTTATATGTGGATAAATGAATGATAACCTCCCCCCTCAAGATGTTGTTCTATCTTGTGAGTTGTAGCTTAGAAACATTGTAAAGCGATGATAACCAAATGCCCACCTCAGTCCGGCTGGTGTTGCTCAGTGGTTGAGCATCAACCCATGAGCCTGGAGATGGAGCTTTGATTCCCTGTCAGGGCGCATGCCCGGGTTGCGGGCTGGATCCTCAGTAGGGGGCGTGCGGGAGGCAGCCAATTGGTGACTCTCTCTCATCATTGATGTTTCTATCTCTCTCTCTCCCTTACCCTTCCTCACTCTGAAATCAATAAAAACTTTTTTTTTAAATGCCCACATCATACAAAAAACTCTCAATGAAGCACTTAGTTTGAGCAATGTGACTCCCTGTTACGCCCTCCAAGATAAACTGATACAAGTAATGCCTACTCAGATAACTAAATAAAGTTACTTATATGGGATTTTAAAATATAAATCAGCAAAGAGTTAGAGAGAGGGCTGTCTACCAAAAATTATGAGACCAAGTAACCTATAATCCTTCTTTCTGGCAGAAATTAAATAACAGGGCCAATGGTCTGTTACTGCCACTTCAAGGTCAGGATAACAGCCATGCTGTCAGCAATAAGTGAATGTTTCACTTCTCATTCTTTAAGATAAAGGTGGAGACTTAGGTCCAACTCACTCAAAAGCATCAGGAAATCCTTAAGGGAAAAATTTTCCAAAAGAGCAGAAGCAAGAGCTTTTTTGTTATTTCCCCCCCCCCCCCCCCCCCCCCCCGTAAATTATCATCATGTTTTACAAGAGACCATTTTGACTGATGCTGTCACTTGAGGCAACTATGGCTGTGGGGCAAGCCCTACATGCACTTTGCTAGAAGGGAGTCTAATGACCATTGTTGCCAAATTCTGCATATATACCTTTCAGTCCTTATGTGATTTTCACTTACCTGCAGCATTTCACACTTACTGCCCTAGAAGTAAAGAGGTAAATAATGTCACAGTTGTTCTGACAGATTCTTCTCTAGACTGTAGGACAGAAGGTGGGCCAGAGAATCCTTATGGAACATAACAGTGTGGAAGAGGGAGGGATGGGTGGTCACTAAGTCCAGGTTAGGCTATCACTAAGTGAGTGCCATGGGAGGATAAAAGTTGAGGATATCAGCAAGGAAGTATCATGAGGAAGTATTCCAAGGAAGGTTCTTAGGCTGCACAAGGCTCATAGGGTTGGTGCTGGATTAGTTAGGGACCGAACGAGTTGCTTGTGATCAGAAAGTTAATGTTGGAGTTGGAGTTTGCAGAGTTGGAGCAGTTCTGGATCACGGGAAGGTCCATGTGGTTGGTCACGGATGTGTGGGGCTGAAGTGGAGTGGAAATGAAAATCATTGGAAATGCATACTTCCTCCAAGTTGGCTTTTTTGACATTGTCCTGTATCTTGATTGTACAGCTCTTTTTTCACCCCTCTGCTTTAATTATTTGCCCTGTAAACAGCAAAAAATTTAAAAGAATGTAGACCAGCTTTTCTTTTTTAAGCAATAAGCCTAGAGGGTTTTTTTGTTGTTGTTTTTTTTAAATATATTTTTATTGATTTCAGAGAGAGGAAGGGAGAGGGAGAGAGAGATAGAAACATCAATGATGAGAGAGGGTCATTGATCAGCTGCCCTCTGTATGCCTCCTACTGGGGATCAAGCCTGCAACCTGGGCATGTGCCCTGACCTCGATCTCCTGGATCATAGGTTTGATGCTCAACTGCTGAGCCACGCTGGCCGGGCAAATGTAGACTGCCTTAATCATCTCTTAAACCAGCAGAACAAAATAGGTACTCAGTAATCTTTGCAGTGATCTTTGCAGTTGAGAGTGAGAACTTTCCAGCAATGAGCTCTGTGAGCAGTTGGATAACCATGGTGCAGCCGCCACATTGTGTAGGGAATACCAGCTATGACTGGGATGTGGACTTGCTGACCTCAGATCCTTCTGACTCTTAAAAGCCTTGGAGCCTAAGTAATGGCAAAGCATTTGAAATTAGAAAGTGTTCCATAAATGCAAAGGAGCAATGTTATGCCTTGTTTATACCACTTTATTCCATTTTTTTCCTGGTTTTTAGTTTTGTTCTCTATTTTTCCTCCTTTTGAAGTGCATTAGTTACCATGGAAACAATGGTGTCATTAGAATTCATTGGTATAGACAGAGTTTAGCAATCTTATAAGAACATTTCGAAGTTAATTTAAATGACTTCTTTAAACTCAAGGCTCAGATAGGGGAAGGAGAGGAAGAGATGGACTATTCTCTTTTCTCTGCCTGAATGGCATCAACTCTGCCAAATCCTTGATTATCTATTTGTAGATAGACAGTTTTAAAAAAAATAATGTGTTCAATCTTATACATTTTTAATTGTGAGTGCTTTAAGTGTTGTGTCATTCTCACCCTTTTTTGTTGCCTTCTTTTACAAGGGAGGCCCAGGCACCTCAATCTGAGCCTTTCTCCCACCATCCAAACTTTTAGAGTCAGAGGGATTTCACTAGGCAGCCCTTCCTTCTTAGGTAACCTCCTCCCCAGCTCCTGATAGTGTATTAAAGTATATTTCTTCTCTTATTCCATCTGTATGTAAGGGGCTACTTGGTGAATCTTAATTCAATAGATAGATATTTGTTCTACAAATGCATACTTACTGGTACCAAGTGCCTCCCCTAAGCAGAGCACTGTGACAAGCCCGTTGGTGACTTTCTTAAGGTGAGGGGGATGGACCCCTTTCCGTCATGGTGTGGGGGCCCTGCACTCTGAGGAACGCAAGAGTGCTTTCTTCTCTGCGCTGTCAAGGAGCTCTTTCATGTAACAGTCACGGTTTTTGCCCGTGTCCCTGTAATTCTGCACATGCTGGTCCCTTGCCTGATAAGCCACTGTCAGCTTGGGACCTCATACTCATTTTTCAAATCCCTGCTCAGGCATTACTTCCTCTAGGAAGTTTTCCCCTAACTGCCAGAAAAGGTTAATAATTCTTTCTCTGAATGACCTGAACATATATCTAGTTTGGCTCTGCTCCCACTACAGGTTTGCCTGTCAGTCTCCACTGAAGAATGTGAGTTCCTGGAGGGCGAGAAAACATGCCTTAAATATCCTTAAGTGCTCAGTTGCCTGGCATATGGCAGGCACATGATACATTCTCGTTATGCTGACATTTGACCTGGGGGATACTGCCATCCACAGTCTGCTGATCCCTAAGGCCCAGGTACAGGCCGCTCTGCCTTGCTTTCCCTCTGCCACAGCCAAGTTGCTTGTCTCCCTCTTCTCTGAGATTTCCAAACAGTGTGTCTCCTCACTGCCCTCAGCATGCTGTTTCCCCACCTAAGAAACCTCACCCTCACTGTTCACCCGCTAGCTCGTTTTTGTCCTTTGGTGCTTAGATTAAACATCTTTTTCTCTGGGAGACTTGTGCTGACCCTGCTGACACTATTTCCCCTTAGTAACCATCTCACACTTGCCCATTCTTTCACACTTGCAGCGCCAGGCTTGCTGTCGGCGCTGTGCGTGCAGGGACCACTTGCCTCCCCTGGTGTCTGGAATATATAGCTGCTCCTTAGATACATACTGGATGAATGAGGGGAGTAGAATTTTCATAGGCATATTGGGGCATGGGGCGGACAATTCAGTCTGAAAAGCATCAGGAAATCGCAAGTTGTGTTTAGGGTTATTCAGTTTGTCTGTGGTTGAATTAACACTTTTAGGGGTATCTATGCCAGGCCCAGGTTTGGTCGAGACGTAAACACTGAGTTAGGCTAGGAATTTGGACTTTCTTCTTTAGATTTTTAGAGGAGTCCATAAGAGTGCTGGATAGGAAGCAGACAAAATTAGAATAGCGCTTTAAGAGGACTTGTGTGGTGGGGATGAATAGACAGGGCAGGAGCCAGGGGAGTGCGAGGCAGTCAGGAAGCGTTTTCAGGGCTCAGAGTTATTCACACTGCAGGTTGTGACCCACCATGAGTCATGGCATCAGCACTGTGAGAGGTATAACCAAAGTTTTAAACAATAGCAGAGTAAATTGCTCTTAGGAAGAGGAAGTATTATTTCATAAAGATTTGTTCTCAGTTATAAACACATATGTATATGTTTATAGTGATTCAAGATGTAAAACATTTCTCTTATCATAAGACAGTTTTAATAAATTGGAAAAACACTGGTGTAGGTGATAGGCAGTAAGGGTCTGATCTAGAATAATAGCAATGAAAGTGGAAAGGGGAATAAATGTATTTGACATTTTGAAGGAAGGATTGGCAAGCCTGGCAATTGATTACATAGGGTAGGGTGGTTAGGAAAAAAAGACCAAAATGAAAGGGAATTGAGTTATGCTAGCCTTAATAAATCTTCCGGGAGCTGGTTTTTTGCTCAGGATAACAGTGAACTAGAAATTAGAGGTTAGGTCCCAATCGCAAATCCTGCCCTCATTCTCTGAGGGTTATGATTTAAAGCTGCTTGGCAAGGAAGGGGCTGGTAGAGAAAGTGGTTTGGTGTTGGCCTTTGTAATGCTGTTCACATCGCAAGACATGTTTGACCGTCTCTCCTCACAGAACCAGACTCCTTATTTACCTATTTATATGTAGCCTCTTCTATACAGGTTTGTATTTTTTTTTAGTACTTCAAGAGCTGTATTTTTTAAGTATATAACCTCTTTTATAGTTGTAAATTAAATAACTAATAATTTTATTATAATTGTTATGCAATAAGGTACCACTTACAGAAGCATTTTTATATAATAGTAAAGAGGTAAGCTAAGGAAGGAGTCTGAATGCTAGAGTTCATATCCCAGATCTGTCACTTTGTAGTTGTATTACCTGAACAAGTTACTTAATCTGTGCCTCAGTGTTCTCATTCAGAATGTGGAAATTATAGTAATATTTCCCTCAGAGAGTTGAGGTGAGAAATAAATGAGATAGTGCACATAGAGGCTACAGTAGGGTTTGGCAGAATCTAAACACTCGGTAACAATATAATGTCATATTATAATTGATACTTTTTATAATTACATTTAGAATATTATCTTGAAACAGATAAATTTATAAGCCACAGGTACTGATGTATTTGGCATAGGTATTTTGACAAGTCTGTTTATTTGTTCATAAGAATTTTAACAAGAAATTTTTAAAATTTAGGTAAAGAGTGTCTTTGAGAGTTCCTTATTCCTTTAGTATATTAGTTGAGCCTAAATTGTTCTCTTCATCTAGATTTATTAAGTTCCTAAAGTTACTTAGAATCTAAAATTCTGCATTATTTAAAATATGCAGCCCGGCCGGGCGTGGCTCAGTGGTTGAGCGTCGACCTGGGATCCCCGGCGATCAGGGTTTGATTCCCGGTCAGGGCACATGCCTGGGTGTGGGCTCGGTCTGGCAGCCGATCAATGATTCTCTCATTGATGTTTCTCTCTCTCTCCCTCTCCTTTCCTCTCTCTGAAATCAATAAAGATACATTTAAAAATAAATTAATTAATTAAATAAAATAACGTAGGCTAATTGCTGTTACAAACGGACCTCAAACTATATAGAAGTTTATAAAAGATGCAAATGTAATGGAAGTTTATGCCTTGCTCATGTAGCAGTACTGGTAGATGGATAGGTGAGCAGGGAGGCCCTCTTCCGTAAAATCACTCAGGCTGTTGGAACCTGCTGTTTTAAAATGTGACTCCAAGGCACCCTTGGGGCATTCTCATTGGAGCCAGGCAGACCAGAAAGATACCCCAGAGGCAGGTACATGGGAGATTTTTATAGACCAGGTCTGGTTGTAATGCACATACTTCCACTCACATCCCACTAACGAAAACACAGTCACATGACCACATGTCATGTTTTTCAAGGAGCCCACGAAATGTGAGTTAGCTATGTGCTGAGAAAGATGAGGCCATGGATTCTGGTGAACAGCTAGCTGTCTGTGCTACAGGTGACCTGGCAACAAATGCAGGGTGGGGCAAAAGTAGGTTTACAGTTTGTATGGAAAATAATACAATAATTAATAAATAATAATAAAAGTAAATTCTGCATCCTCACAACTATAAACCTGCTTTTGCCAACCCTGTATATTAAAGCCTAATGCCGGACACTGAGCTAATTTTTTTCCCCTTATAAATAATTCTGAAAGTTCTTTAACTATTTCATCCTTGCAAATACTTATTTTATAAAAGAAAGTTAGAAACTTTGCTTTTCTTGTGAGTTACTTTTCCTATGTCTAAAAACAAAACAACAGAGAAACAAAAAATCCTACTGTGGCCTTGAACTTCTTAACATTTATTTGTAAGGGTTA
This sequence comes from Miniopterus natalensis, assembly GCF_054644295.1. NCBI lineage: Eukaryota > Metazoa > Chordata > Mammalia > Chiroptera > Miniopteridae > Miniopterus > Miniopterus natalensis. Next base: position 75,453,929 of record NC_142081.1, read on the forward strand.
ATGATTATATTGTCTTCTAAGAAAAATTAGGTCATCTTAGAACCTAAAATTGGTGATTCTTATCAATGTTTTCTTTCCATTTTCCATTTTTATTCCTGAAGACCCTACACGTTGTTCTTAGTGATGAGAATCGGAATTGTGACTTACTATTTTTCTGGCAGAGTAACCATTTGTGGTGGTAGGCTATCTGTTTGGACCAGGAGTTCTACACCTTCACCCTTGAATGCTTTCAAAAAGTATGTGTCCTATATCAGTCTTGTAGCTTTCTCAGCATCTGTTGTACCGTCCAAATCCTATTTTATTTAATACCTCAAGCCTACCTGCCTTAAAAACCAGTTTAGAAATAGGTGATCTTATGTGAAAATAGAGGCAAGGGACATATATATTCTCTCCTCATCCTTGAGCATAGTTTTTCCTCTGATCATCAGATAGTCTCGATTGGCTCTCCAGAAAGTTGAATACTTCGGATGTATTTAAAGAATCTTTCATTATTGGCTTTGAAGGCTTTGTAAAATACTGTTTGAATTCTTTCTAAGAATACATATTAACTAGTTTGCACATGACATGTTACATGTGGCTTCCTTCTTCACAATTGGGTAATCTTTCCATTTTTAAAAATGACTTTTCTTCAGTGCTATGAGATGGTAGGTAGCAATCTTCATCTCAGAGACTGAAGACGTATGCTCATTTGTGTCTTCCCCAGGCTCCCTCAGAAGCCCATGTGTGCTTTAAACTAGAATGCTGCTCTCTATGATTAACATGAAGTAAACTGACTGAACCGTCATGACAACTCTGAAAAGTCGATCATGTTATTTCCCCCATTTGTAGATGAGGAAACTGTAGTACAGAGAGACTAAGTAATTCACTTCAGATTAAATAGCTCATCCACCTGTTTAATGGGCCCCTGGGGTTCTGTCGTAAGCAGTCTGCTTTCTAGAGTCCACATTCTTCATTACCATTTCTGTGGAATATCCAGAGTTGAGGTTTAATAATGTGGGCATCATGGAATATCCCAGGATGAGAGTCTCCAGGGAACAAGCAGAGTCTCCATTAAATTTGGATACCATTGGGGCTCTCATTGTCTCGGTGGACAAATGAAGACAGGAAGCTGGTGGATTGAAAAATGGGGAGGAGTTAAGGTATCATAGGTTCTGTTGACAGTCAGGAGAGGTATAATGAGAGTACTAAGGGAAAGGGGAATTCTGTGGCCAGGAGAAGTCTTAGGCTCAACTGCATCAGTGAGTGGCGAAGATGGTTCACGTTAGGCCTTCCCTTATAACTGGGCTCACCCACTGTATTGACACATCAGTTGTTTCAGGCCACCTGGTCCCATAAACAAAATCCTCTAGTCCACTTACTTGTCATCTTCCACATACAGACCAGTGACCCAGCTGGTTTGATTTTGTCTCTGTTATTTACTAATTTGGGGACCTTGAATAAATAATTTAGCTTTAGTGTTTTGTGACCGATCTCATAGGTTACTGTGGTAGTTAAATGAGGTTATATATTCAGTTCTTAGCATAGACCTTACCACATGGTACTATAAAGGGTAACTCTGAATGTTATTGTTATAGTGGTATATTATAGAGATCATTATAAACCTTCATTTTAGAGTTCAAGGCACAGAGAAGTTGAGTTGTATCTCATAGACCCAGAGCTGGTTAGTTGGTTCCTGAGAGGAGCATGAATCCCAGCCTCCCATTCATTGTTCTTTCCATGCCCAACTGCTTCTTCTGAAAGAAAAAACAAGAACACCCATCTCATTTTTTTAAATTATAAAATCATGCTTCAAGGAACTGGTTCAAGGCTAATGGAGAACTGAAAAACACTTCTATTGCAGTTAATGTCAGTCATTCTCTATTTAACAGTGAGTTTTTCCTCTCCATTTTTTCTTAAACCATAGTTTTAATCCTTGCTACAGGTTCCAACCAGCAAGAATTTAACCTGATTGTAGCCTTGAGAAATTAGATTGTATAGTAGCCTGAAATCTTGCTTATTACTTACCTGAATCTGGGTTTTAAATGCCAAGAAGAAATTAAAATTGGGGCCTTTAGAGCCTGCTTATTAATTCAGTTCATTTAGACACAAAAAGCCAATATTTCAGAGCAGTGTTGATATTTTAAGAGAGTCAATTTTTAAAAAGTTAATAAAAGAAACACCCTTCTGAGCCAATGATGGATTCGACTAACATAAGAATAACGTATAAAAGGTTTGTGGTGGCTGATGTTAGGCAGACATGTAGCATTTACTTTCTTTTAGTAAAACTAGCTGAGGTTAAAAAGGAAAAAGGATCTTATATTTGATGAGGCACTAAAAACTGATTGAGCATGCTTACAGCTGCAACTCGGTGGTATTATGTAAATTAAGCTGTGGTGAAGCATCTGTTTTCTAATGTTTCTGCTATCAAATGATACACAAAATAGCTCAACAATAAGCACAAACAGCTTAACAAGATACATTCACATGATATAAGACTTTTTATGGGGCAGGGGTAGGGAGTGATTGTGTGGACATGAATTCTTTAACAGAAGAATTTTTATCAACAAAGTTGTAATGTAGATATTCTAGTGTTCTTTCTTATTGTATTAGCTGCCCCTGTTTGAAATTCATTAAATATAGAGAACTCTTAAATGAAATAGAGTGGTGTTTTCTAATATTTTTAATGCTCAAGTCTCTCTTTTAAATTTTCTCCCAACTAACCCCATGTTTTGAAATAGTTATCTGCCACATAGTCTGCATACCTTATTAATAAGTAATTTCTTCTCTTTTTAAATTAAGTGTGTGTGTGTGTTAGACTGTTGTATGAGCTTCTGAACATGAGTGTTATCACAGTTGATGTAATTTCAATTAAAAGCAAAGAAACTCAACAGTTATCTGTCCTGTATAGTCTTGAAGGTAAATGTTTCATTTCTGTTCATTAAAAAAATATTCGTAAATCACAGACCCTGATAAATATTTTTGTGCATTATTAGGACCTTAAAACGTTAGGTAGGAGAACTACCAAGTACTATACCAGAGTTTAGTTGTCCACAGCAGCACTGTGTTCAAGAGAAATATAAAGGTGAAGTTAATTTTAATAATATACTTGACTCAGTATATTCAAAGTACTGTAACTTAACATGAAAGCATTATAAAAATTGAGAATCAACCAACAAAGGTTGATTTTAAATGCAATCATTTAAAAGTACTAGGAATTCTTAAAATTCAATAAGAAAACAACACAATCAGTAGAAAAAATAGACGTAAGCAGACACTTTACAGAGGAGAATATACAAGTAAAAATATGCTCAACTTCAGTAATAATTATGTCAATGCAAATTAAAACCACAGTGCAAAGGAGAGCTGGGCACATGGTAAGGAGGAATGAAGACAAAGTGGAACGCACCCGCACCTCTGCCTCTTTCTTTCAGCACCTCGAACCAAAGGAAACCTTTAGAGTGTAATGCCCAAGGCTTCCCTTCCACCTCCCAAATCTCATGCCACTTTACCTTTGGTCAGCTTTAACCAGGAGCCACATAGTTCCCAGGTAGACAATTGAGCGATGCAGCACAATGAGATACGACAGCGTATTCACCATATTGGCTAAAATGAAGGAAGGCCGAAGCTATAGCACAACTGGAATTCTCATACATTGCTAGTAGGAGTGTAAATTGGTATAACTTCATTGGAAGACTGTGACATTTTTTACTGAAGTTAAAAATGTATAACATAATACCCAGCAAAAAAATACATGTATAAAAACATTCATAGAAGCATTATTTATAATAGCCCAAACTTGGAGACGACAAAAATGATCCAGCAAGAGAATGAATACTTGTGATAGAGTCATCATAGAATTTTCAGGCTCAATGAAAAGAAACTACACATGTAAATGGTTTGGCTAGATGAATCACACAGACAAAAAACATATTGTATGATTACATTCATATCAAGTTCAAAATCAGGCAAAGTTAATTTATGGTGTTATAAATCAGGCTAGCTAGTCTGTACTTTTAGGAATGTGTTTGGGAGATATACAAGGAGACTTTTAGGATGCTGGCAATGTTTTATTTCTTTACAGAGTTATGGTAAATGAGTATACTTTATGATAAGGCCATTCCGTCATACAGTTATGATTTATGTAATTTTTTATGTGTATTCATGATATACTTCAATTGAAAAGCTTAAAGGATAATTTGTAAACTCAAAAATATAGTGAGATAATTTACATCCTTTTGTTCATGCTAAGTCTTTGATATCCAGTGTGTATTTTACATTTGCAGCACATCTAAATGCAGACTAGCCACATTTCAAGTGCTCAATAGCCGTATGTGACTAGTGGCCAACTTACTAAACACTGTAGGTCTAGAACCCCACTATTTCAGGGCTTCTCTGGGGTTAAACTTTTATTTTCAGGTCTTTCCTTGGAGTGTCAGGTGGAAAGAAAAAGGGATTGTTCCTCCCAAAGACATCTTAATTTTACTGCAACTTCTCTGTTTTTGTAGAATCTTTTCTACTTAAAACAGATGGTTGTTTTGTGTGCAGGTTTAGAAGCTGCCTAATAAATCATCATTTTAGTTATTCTTATTGCTTTATTGACCATTCTTTACATGACCACCAATTTTTAAAAACTTAAACAGTTTATTGAAGTATGATATACACAGAAGGGCGTAACTTTTTATGAAGTGAGCACACCTATTGTTTGTTTTCAAGAAACAGAACATTACCAGTCCCCCAGAAACTCCTGCTTTGTGCCACGTCTCAGTTGCTGACCCCAATGTAGAACCCAAACTATAACACCAAAGATTAGTTTTGCCTCTTTGTGAACTTTATATAAATGGAATTATAAGTATATACATTTTTGTGACTTATTTTGCTTAAAATTATATTTGAGAGATGATGCACTCATACTGTTGATTGTAGCTATAGTTCTTTAATTCTCATTGCTACGTAGGATTTTATCATGTAAATATACCACGATTTATTTGTCTATTTTACTGTTGATGGACATTTGGGTAGTTTTCCATTTTAGGGTAATTAGTGCTATTATGAACACATTTGTTCATGACTTTTGTTGAATGTTATGTTCGCATTTCTGTTAATATATAACTGGGAGTGGAATTACTGTGCCAGAGTGTAAACATATATAAGTTTAAGTAGATAACTACCAAACAGTTTTCCAAAATGGTTGTCTTGGTTTATGCTCAACTGAAACTCTGAGTGTAGTTTGTCCCTGTCCTCACCAACATTTGGCATTTTTTTGTTTTTTTGTTGTTGTACTCATAACATTTATTTATTCTAATCAGGTTTTGTGCATAAATATTCGGTATCTCATTGTGGTTCTGATTTGCATTCCTCTGCTGATAAGTGAAGTTAACACTTTTTCTCATGTTTGTTGGTCTTTGGATATTCTCTTTTATGGAGTGCCTGTTGAGTCTCCTGCTCCTTTCTCTATTGTATTGATTTTTTTCTTATTGACTTGCAGAAGTTCTTTATATTTTTCAGATAAAAGTCCTGTCATGTATGTGTATTATAGATACCATCTTCTGCTCTGTAACTTGTCTTTTTACTCTCTTAATTATGTGTACTGATTAGGTTATTAACTTTAGTGCCCAATTTAACAAAAATTTCTTTTATATTTAGTACTTTGGTGTGTCCTGCTGGAAAAATATTCTCCTGTTTTCTTCTAAAAGTGTTATTGTTTTACCTTTCACATTTAACTCTATAATCCATTTGGAATTCATTGTTCTGTATAGTGTGAGATGGGGGTAAGATTCCTTATTTTCCATACGGATATCCAGTTAACATCCAGTATGATATCATCTCCCTTGTAAGTTAGTGACTTTCATGTATGAGTCTGCCTCGCACTCTGTTTTGTTCCATTACAACCTTTTTAAACCAAATTGGTATATGTGTGGGAAGTTCTTAAGATAAGGGAATTCTAAGTGCAATTAGTTTATTCCAGATAACCGAGGAAGCAGTATTAGGGCATTTATCCTTAAACTAGAAGTTACACATTATCAGTAATAGATCCAAGTTCAGTTGTCAAAACCTCTGAATTTCAAACATATAGAGGATAATCTCCAAATTTTTTTTATTCATCCTTATCAGTAAATGATGTTTGAGCATATATTTATTTATTCATAAATTATATATATAGTGTACATATATTACTACATTAGTATGTTATTTTCATTATAAAACACAGAAAATTAGAATTACAAAGGAAATCATTAAAAAAAAAGACATTTTAATATTTTCTGTACCCTTTTATCAGCCAAGATGGGCTGGTTTATGTGTGCAAATAATCCTTAAATTTCAGTGGATGGAAACCCCACCAGTTTATTTCTCTCAAGTTACATGTTTGTTATGGTTTGGCTTTAACACTCCTTGCGCTGCTCTTACTCTGGCACCTGACTGATGAAGTAGCCACTTTTGGAAGTTTGCTTGTCACAGGAACAGAGGGGAGATAATGGGGAATTAGCACTTAAAGCCTCTGCCTAGAGGTGGCACGTCACTTCTGCTCACAGTTTATGAGCCAAACAACTTACATGTCCTCACCTAATTGCAATGAAGAAAAATCCTAACCTCATCCCCAGGAGGAGAGCTGGAATATTTTAGGCAGCAGCAAAAACTTTCCCCTCTGAAATGACTGATTTCAGAGAATAGGGCCTGGATTAGTATTTGTCTAAGAAAATAAACACACAAAGATAAGTCCTTTTAGTTTTTCCATTCCACATTGTTTTTAAAATCCTGAAGTCCTGAGAAATGAGTCTTACCACAACTACAGGATAGTGGTGTCCTTGCTAAAAACTCCTTAATAGCTTCACTTTGCACTCATGTAACCCAGACACCTAACGTGGCCTACGATCCCTCGATCCCTACCTTCCAAGCCTCCTCTCGGGGCACTCACACCAGACCTCAACCCTACTGACCTTCCAGTTCCCCGAAGGAGACATGTGTTTCCTACTTCTGTCTTGAGTGCTTTCCTACTTTTCTCCTTGTTTTTACCTGCTTATTCTTTTACTTTTAGGTCAAATATTTCCTCAAGAAAGTCTTCTGTGCCTCCCAGAGTAGGCAGAGTCTTCTCTTTTCTACACTCATATATACTCTGTTGGTTTGCTTCCAGAGAAGCTATTCCAAGTTTTCGTTTCTTTGTGTGTGTGTTTTAATGCTCACTGGAGGATATGTTTTTATTATTATTGTTGTTGTTATTACTATTATTATTATTTTAGAAAGAGGAAGGGAGAGAGAGAAAGAGAAGGGCCATTGTGAGAGAGAATCATTGATTGGTTGCCTCCTGTACATGACCTTACTGGGGATCAAACCTGCAACCTAGGTATGTGCCCTGACTGGGAATCAAACCCTCAGCCTTTTTGGTGTACAGGATGACACTCCAACTAACTGAGCCACCCAGCCAGGGATGTTCTAGTTTTTAAAGTAGATTTTTTTACACTATTATTTGTTCAGTCTTTTTCCAATCAGTGTGTGAGCTCCAAGGGGGCAAGGATGAAGTCTGTTTTGCTCACCACTGTATGCTGCTGCTTCCATGTAGCCAAGTCACTAGTGTATAATAGGAACCCATTAAATATCGAGTTTGGTTATAGTCTTATGTTTGCAACATTTATGCAGTCTCTATAGAGAATGTGTCTTAGACATTTATGCAGTCCATAGAGAACAATTTGATACTAAGATGTTAATCACACAAACTGCAGTACACTTGCTTCATGCCTCTGTGTTTTGGGAAGTCTGAGAATCCAGAGTAGGAATGTTTTTCCCATTCTCTCTGGATTAGAATAGCCCTTCCCTAGATTTTCACGTTATATTTAACTGTTTTTCCTTTTGCCATTTCTGGAGTGATATTTTAATGTTTTTAACTTGGAAGCCCTACAGTCAGGGGATATATCACATTTAACATAAATGGCAATAAAACTGCCCAAGCAATGAGTGTATTATATAGACATAGTGAATAAACAAATAATTTGTGTGATATTAAGGTTTGTTTTGTTTTAGCTTCTGGAGGTGATACTGAATTACCAAAACACAATGTGATTTATTTTTGTGATACTTTGCATCAGCAAAAGGACATGTATTAGATGCTTGGAAAATACTTACCTACATATTTATGTCCCTCACTAATCTTTTCTGTTTCTCTCTTCAGAAAGAATAACAATTTGATCATTTTCTTGTCTGTATGTTTCATTGTGGCCTATAGCACTATTCTTCATTTAAAATGCAAACGTTCTAGTAGAGATATCTTCTATAATGATAATCTTTTTTTTTTTTTTTTTTTAAAAACATATCTTTATTGGTTTCAGAAAGAGGAAAGGAAGGGGGGGGAGAGAGAGAGAGAAACATCAGTGATGAGAGAGTCATTGATTGGCTGCCTAGCCCACAACCCGGGCATGTGCCCTGACCAGGAATCGAACCCCAATCTCCTGGATCCTAGGTCGATGCTCAACCGCTGAGCCACACCCAGCCAGGCTATGATGATAATCTTATTGGTGGAATTCATAGGGTGCTACAGACATTGTTACCTGTGAGCCTCTCATAGTTGTGTTCCCCATTTTTATTCTAGAAGAGAACCACTATTTCCCATCAATAAGAAGTAGGGTTAAAAGGCACATGAGTACGGATTATATTTGCAGATCCTGTCTATTCAAGAAATGTTTATGAAGTAATCTATTTTGTGCCAGAAGCTAGGGAAACTCAGAAAGAGATGGACACTTTCTATAAGGCGTTAGATTTTTGTTTCAAATGATAAAGTTCTGATAAGAACTGAGTTTCGGGGAGATCAAAGATGGCAACACTTAGTGGAAGCTACACTGACATTCTCCAGGGGCCAAACTGGAATTACAACTAAAATATAGAAAAACCGCCCTGAATAACCAACTGCAACTGAAGACAAGCTGGAGAGCACCCTCATAACCAAGGAGGAAAAGTGGAGACTGCATAGAGACTGGGAGGGAGTGTGGAGGTGCCACAGGGCTATCTGGGCTCCCACAGGCAGCAGCTGAAGGTCCAGAGGGATGTCTCAGCTGTGGGGGTTCCCACTGAGGGCTCTGGGGCCTAAACCCCAGGCTGCGCTTCCCAGCCCAGAGTAACAACTGAGAAAAGTGCCCATATAACAACTGGCTGTGAAAAGCAGCCAGGTTTCTGTTTGCCAGGGAGAGGTGGCTGGAAATGCAGGCACCCTCTGAAAGAGCCAATGTGCAAAGTTCCGTGTGCAGCCACTCACCTTGGGCTCCAGCAGAGGGAGGCAGAGTGGCCTGGAGCAGTGTGAGGAGAATCCAGGGTGGCTAGCTGGGGGAATAGATTTAAGAGGGCACCCATCTGGACTCCCGTGCTGGGTCATTCCCCCATACAGCAGAGCACATCTTTCTCAGGCAGACATTTACCTTCCAAGCAACTTTTGCCTGGGGAGGAGGGGGAGCAATTGCCCCGCCCTTCTGGAAAACCTCTGGCCCCAGCCTGTAGAGTTTCTACAGCCTGAGGGCTCCTTAAGAGACTGATAACAATCAGCCACCCCATCCTGTGGAGTTTCTATAGCTGAGGCTCATTAAGAGACTGAATAGCAGCCTCTGGGTGCTTTGAGTCTCCCTGATTTGCCTCTGGACCCAGGGCTTGGAAAAGCAGACCTTGGTGCATATCTTAGTCCTGTCCAAACACACCCAGCCACACCAGAGGAAACCAGAAGGTGTGAAGTGTGGAAAACATCAAACAGGGTGCTCAAGGCTCGTCACAAACAGTGTCTGACACTGGCCTGCACCAGAGACCATCCAAAAGACTGGGAGTCCTAGCAGATCAACCTAATACATAGAAAGAAATCCAAACAGTTAGCTAAAATGGGGAGACAAAAAAGCCCCAAATGTCCCAGGTCCTTTCCGGCTGCTGCCTGGTGCTGGGCTCAGAGGGAGCGCATCCGAGTCAGTCCATGCTCCGGCCCTTTACGAGGAGCTGCTGGGGCTCCTGCAGCCTCCCCGACCCTCAGGGACGGTCCCCGCTGGTTTTCACAGCCCGGAGTTGTGGGGACTTCTCTTCCCTGGAGCCCTGGGCTGGGACCCCTCACTCCTCCAGGAAACCCCCACCGCCGAGATCTCCCTCCGGGTTTAACCCGCGGCACCGGGTGTGGGCCCGGGGCCGCGTCTCTGGGATTCAGCCCCGCTCCGCCCGCGTCTCCGCCCCTCCTACCGGTGTCGGTGCTTCTTCAGTTCCCTGGTTGTGGGGCTTCTGTGCAGCCAGATTTGAGGAGGCTCTGAGTGATGGTGGTTCTGTATTTTAGTTGTAATTTTGATGTGGTTGCTGTGGGCGGCAGGTGCAGCTGTTGACCACGCCCCATCTTGTTCCTCCAGAACTAAATTTCTGAAACAGATCTGACTGTGTATCACTACCTCTTCAATACCATCTTCTCAACTTTAAAAAACTTTTGTTGTTTTCTTTTGTCTCAAGAAGAAAGTCTCAAATACATGGAAGGCATTTAGCACCTTACCCTCTGGCCCTGGCCTTCCTTTCCAAAGCAGCTCTGCCTTAGCCCCCACAAGGTTGCTGCCCAGATAGGCCACGCAGGGTATGTTCCACTGGCTTGTGCCCTTCCTTCTGCCTAGAACTCCTGCTATAGGCCTCTTCTCGGCTTCACCTTGAACAAACAGTTCTCCATGGGCAACTCTGAGTATCCTCTTACTCTTCCCAGGCTTGATTTTTTTGAGCCCTGTCTTTTATATCTCTTTAGCATTTATCACATTATTAAAAGTAATGAATGTGTCTTTCTCTCCCACTAGCTTGTGAATTCCTTGAGAGCAGAGACCATAACTTACTCGTTGTATCACTAAAACCAGTAGGCACACAGTAAAAATACTTAAATAATGAATTGAGATTTGGTTTAATTTTGTTTTGATTTCAATGTGTTTTTATTATTCTAGGTTCTGGGCCTTGTTCAAAATATGAGCGTTTTCCAGTGTCCAAAATGTAAACACAAAACTCATATTTTTGGTGCTGATGGTGCAAGGAAACTAGCACAGATCCTTGACCTTGATATTCTAGGTAAGACCATAGACTATTCTTTGGCAGAGGAAATGATAGAAGGGAAAATAGAGATCAGGTGTGGTGATGAAGAGTGTCTCAGAAAATGATGAATTGCTTTTGGCTTTGTGTTTTGAATTAAGTTAGTATAGCGCAGTCCTATGCGCTAACCTTTCTTTGGCTTTTCATGATACTTCATTTGTGGAAGGCTTTTATAAAGGACGTTTGTTCTGCCAACTTTGATGCCTTCTGCTATCGATAAAAACTGCTTAGAACTTGAATTTGAGAAGAGAGTTTTGTGGTCTGAGTACTGTGATTGAAGCACACATTTTATATAATGGTCATCAGTTTGTTTGCTAAGTTGGGAACACATCTCTCAGTATAAATGGTGTGTATGAAAATATCTGTTTATTATGTTGCAACAACCTTTTGCAAGTGTCACTCACTTCTTGGTGCATATGAAAAAATGCCTTCCTGATCAGTTTTGAATTTATCAGTCCTTCTGCTCTAGAAAGACAATATTTTTTGGAATCTTTTTATATGTATTTGCCACCTGAAATTTACATTATATATACTGTGCATGTTATTGAATTGAAGGATTATTTAGTGTTTTGAGGAGAAATGAAATCATGTGTTAAGTAAGCAAAACAGAGATTTTGGATACAAGATGATTTTTTAAAAATCCACAAGCTACTCTAATGAATGTTTTAGGAAACATGTTTTGATATTCTGCTTATTGAATGAGTTTCTGTTCTGGGGAAGGCATATGCTAGATGCTGAGTAAGGGAGCCATAGAGTGAATTATGAGTGTTAGGTAGTTTACAATTAAGATCCCTTAGATCAAGGAATTTCAGAACATTATTATAATTACATTTCTAAAAGTTGGTGTTAAATGTATTATTGTTATTATGCATTTGTACTGTAGCAACCACCACAATACCAGGTGAATACTAATGATATATTTTGATGCATTGCTATAATTATATTCACTAATCATATTCTGCCACTGTTTTTCATTGAACTAACCTAAAAAGTTCATTTTCTTAAATCTGCATAATAACATAACAGATTGACATTCACTTATATAGTAAAATAGATGTGTAATTATAATGGCATTACTGAATCATGTTGATAATATTATAGTTCCCCAATTTATACATGGGTGGTACAGTTTTATAAGTCAGTGATTTAGAATTTGAAACATATCTCCTAGAGAAATAATCTCACATATGGAAGTTACTTTTTAACAAACAGCTCACAATTGTATAGTTACACTAAAAAGGTATCAGCAACACTGATTACTGAATAGTATTATAGACTGCTGTATCTAACAGTGTATGGGGAAAATAATTTAGAGCTCCAATTCAGGGCACACCTTCTCCTCTTAATGCAGTCCTGGGAGCCCAGAGGTAGCTCCCATGAATTGGAGCAGGGGCTCCAATAATGAAGAGGTTGGAATTTGAAATTAGGAACTGAAATAAAACAAAGACCTCTCATAGCTATGGCCTCCTGACTGATTGAAGCCCACAGGTACCTTTATTTGTCTTTTACTAACTCTCTGGCTGCCTCCGTTTATGTCATCCATTGGCCTGTGTTTTAAATTTTGTAAAATGGCTTTTCAGAACTTTATCCATATTTATCTACAGGGACAGTTTATGCGTGGTAGGTAAGGTCTCAGGTCATCTCACAGAAATCCCTATAGCTTATGTCTCTGAAACATGCCCTCCTTTCCTACAGAGCTAGCCTTTCTCCACACCTTTACTCCTTTTTACCCTTCCCTGTACATAACTGTTAGCTTGTTACCACTCTCACTATATCTAACAAGGTTTTCCTCTGTTTTTGATCTACGCTTCTGTGCCTATGGTAGGATTGTGAATCCCTGGAGGGCAAAAGTGATGTCAATAGGTGGCTGTATCAAGGAGGTCTTACTTTTATTTCTCCAGTTACTATAATGGCAGTTCATAAATCAAGAGAAAAAAAACTATGAGTTTCTAAGTATTTTCTATAACACATATGCCCTTGCCTGGTCCTGTGACAACTTCCTACAGTCTTAAGTTGGTCTGTACAGTAGACATAAAATTTACTAAAAAGATCATCTTTAAATGGTTACCTAAAAATTCATATATTTTTTGTCATTTAAAGACTTAAAGAGTTGGTTAAGATTCCAAATTTTGCTGGCAGGAGGAGCATAAAATATCTGTTCCTCCATGTACTTCCTAATATGAATTGTAGTAGGTTTATAATTTTGTAACATATGCTTCTGCATTATTTACATTGACTGGCATGGTACTGAATGACTTCTTTATATAAAACACATGCACACACGTGTTTCAGTAACCTTTTCATGGATTTGGAGTGGTTCTAAGAATGCTGAGTACCATGACAATTCGGCTCTTCTACTTAAGACTCCGTTTACTGCCTTTTACATCTCAGCCTTTTGAAAGGCTTCATCTGTACTGGTGTGGTGGAAAGAGTCCATTGGATGGTGAATCAAAGCATTTTCCCCCTGTATTACACTACCTAATAGTAATATATTGTCAGGAAAGACACCCATCCTCCCAGACTTCAAGTCTGCAAGTTGGAGAGTCTCATTATATACGTCCTGAGATCTCATCAAACTCACAAGTTATAATGCTATGAAGATTAATATATAATAAAAGTAATCCTATCTGATAAAGAGGTAGAGTTGAGATAACAGGTCTGGCCTACTTTTCAGTACTTTTAGCTTACTAATCAACCAACATCAGGAAGATTATATTGTGCTTTTTTTTAAAACTACTTTGCCTTCCCATCTTCTCCTCTTCAATTTCCTCATTATGTGATTTGATGTGTCTATATCAGGTATTACAGGTAAAAATAATTTACAAATGTCTTCCAATCCATTTGCTGGAAGATCTCCAGCAAAAAATAAATCAAAGACCTTATCCCATGAGGGGATGCCACATAGTTTTCATATAATATATAAATCACTGTACTACCCTCAAATGGAGTATTTTGCTCCTGATTTTCATTTGAAATTCCTTTTTCAGAGATTTTGCAATTTTAGGATAGTTATAACTCAAGTTGATTTGAATCAGTTTAGTTTAGATTTTATTTCTTTCTGAAGTTCAAGTAGTGAAATTCCAAGTAGCAATATAAACTTTTGTAGGTCTAATGGTTATCTGGATATCTCTTTTAGGAGACATCCCCTTACATCTTAACATAAGGGAAGCTGCAGATACAGGCCAGCCGATTGTATTTTCACAGCCTGAAAGCGAAGAGGTAAGTGATATTTTAAAATATGTATTTTAATTTCTTTTTACAGGATATATATTTTTTTGATATGTAAAAAGAAGGTTGGAAGATCAAGTTTATTTGCAATGTGTATATTAACTTATTCAAAGCATTTTAAGTTACTCTTTTATATGGCAGTCGTACCAGTGCTGGCTCTGAATTATCAGCTGAACAAGTTCACCTACAAAGAGTCATCACCTAACCAGTTTTCTCATGAAGAACATGAACAATGAGAGTTTGCAGAGTTCTTATCTTGCTGGCTATCAGTATCTAACCACCCGAGGTTATTACATTTCAAGCATCTGAAGTCAGCTGATTGTAGGGAGAAGGAAACCTAATGTAAAAGAAACATTGAGTTAGATATAGGGAAACTGTATAAACCATTAGAGATGGAATTTTAATTGCATTTATTTTAATAAATATGACTGGGGAGGTGAGGTGGAAAAACTAGTAGTGTTTCATTAGGGATACAGTTGATAAATTTTCAAGTTACTGAAGCTTTACAATTTTAAGCCTCAAATATTTTTATTTTACTCTTTTTAAAAATTGAAATAAAATCAATCATATTTATCTCTTTTTCCTAAGTAGCACTTGCTATTAAAGTTAGAAACTGAGCCATCATCTGGTACATCAGTTTTGATAATAGTTTTTGTGCTCATTTGCTGAACAGTCCCAATCTTCTAATAGTTTCTCTCTTATTTTTTTTTTAGGTAATGAGTATAACTTTATAGTACAGTTATTTTGTTTTTGTTCTTTTTTAAAATTATAGTTGACATACAATATTATATTAGTTTCAAGTGTACAATGTGGTGATTCAACATCTATATGCCATGTGGAGCTATCACCACATTAATTCTAGAAACATTTAGTCACCATACAAAGTTATTACGATATTATTGACTGTGTTCCCTGTGCTGTACATTACAGCCCGTGACTTATTTATTTTATAACTAGAAATTTCTACTACTTAATCCCCTTCACCTTTCTGTTCATCCCCTACTCCTCTCCCCTCTGGTATTTGTCCATTTGTTCTCTGCATCTGAGTCTGTTTCTGTTTTATTTTGCTTGTTTGTTTTGGCCTTTAGATTCCACACGTAACTGAAATCATATGGTGTTTGTCTTTCTCTGTCTGACTTATTTCACTTAGCTAATACCCTCTAGGTCCATTCATGTTTTCACAAATGGCGAGATTTCATTCTTTTTATGGCTGAATAATAATAATCCTGTGTGTGTGTGTGTGTGTGTGTGTGTGTATCACATCTTTATCCATTCGTCTCTCAGTGGACACCTAGGTTGCTTCCGTATCTTGGCTATTGTAAATAAAGCTGCAATGAACATAAGGGTGCATATATCATTTCAAATTAGGGTTTTCACTTTCTTCAGGTAAATGCCCAGAGTGGAATTTTTGGTTTCTAAGGTAGTTCTATTTTTAATTTTTGGGGGAATCTTCATTCTGTTTTTCATAGGGGCTGCACCAATTTACAATTTCACCAATAGTTTATGAGGGTTCCCTTTTCTCCAAATCCTTGCAACACTTGTTATTTGTTGTCTTTTTGATAATAGCCATCTGACAGGAGATGTGAGGTGATGCCTCAATATGGTTTTGATTTGTAGTTCCCTGATGTTAGTGATGTTGAGCAACTTCTCATGTATCTGTTAGCCATCTGTATGTCTTCTTTGGAGAAATGTCTATTCAGGTCTTCTGCTGATTTTTAAATTGGATTGTTTATTTTTTTGATACTGAGTTGTATGAGTTCTTTATGTATTTTAGATATTAACCCCTTATCAGATATATAATTTGTAAATATCTCTAATTTGGTAGGTTTCCTTTTCATTTTGTTTATGATTTCCTTTGCTCTGCAAAAGCTTTTTAGCTTGATGTAGTCCTATTTGTTTATTTTTGCTTTTATTGTTCATGCCTAAGGAGACATATCCAAAAAATATTCTAAGGCATATGTCAAAGAGTTTACTGCTTACGTTTTCTTCTAGGAGTTTTATAATTTCAAGTCTTACATTTAAGTCTTTAATCCATTTTGAGCTTATTTTTGTATATGGTGTAAGAAAGCAGTTTAGTTTCATTTTTTTGCATGTATCTGTCCAGTTTTCCCATCACCATTTATTGAAGTGACTATCTTTTCCCCATTGTATATTTTTGCCCTCTCTGTCATAGATTAACTGACCATGTGAGTATGGGTTTATTCCGTTTCATTGATCTATGTGCCTCCTTTTGTGTCAGTACCATACTGTTTTGATTACTATAGTTTTATAAGTATAGTTTGAAATCAGGGAGTTTAATACCTCCAACTTTGTTCTTTCTCAAGATTATTTTGGCTATTTGGGGTCTTTTGTGATTCTATATAAAGTACTGTTATTTTGTTCATCCATAGCTACTACCCCTTTCATTCTAGTTTGCTTCCTCTAATCCTGTGTGAACTGCAAAGTAAAAGAGCCAAGCTTGGTTAGAGTTGTGAATAAAGTAAGAGTAAATCGACAGTCAGGAGTCTAGGATAATTAAAGTAGATTTATTGTGAGTTATCCTTTTTGGGGGGCCCAGAGCTCCTTTCCCTTTCTTAAGGGTCAGTAGTTACGGTGCAGGTGATTGAGCTGCTGGGAATATGCTCTCGGAGTAAACACAGTGTAGCAGTTATCATTTTTCTTTTCTCTTTTAGGTGATAAATATTAAATTTCCTTTTCAGTCTTTACTTAGAAATCTTTCATATAAACAAAACCCATACCCTTTATTTCCTTCATAATTAGTCTGGCAATCCCAACTACCATAGGTGTGCTTTACTTTATGCAGTGAATGAAAAGTTGTATGAAAATCGAGGGTTTTTAAAAATTGTACTTTTAAATGCCTCCAGAGAACAAACTATTTAAAGATATTCTTTGGTGATTATGATGAATAAAATTAATTACTTACTAGTGCATTTTAATTGAGTTTAAATTTTTAAATATTTTTCCACCTGTCCATTTTTACTTTTTTTCTTTGAGATTTTCCAAAAGCAAGAAACATTGCAAGGAAGTTACAGGAATATAATATAACAAGGACTATATAACAGCCATCAGAAGGTAACATGATTTAAAATTCTAAACAACAGTGTTTGTGGAGTTTTTTATAGTTACATATATATATATAATCCTTACCCAAGGATATGTTTATTGATATTAGATAGAGGAAGGAGAGAGAGAGAAACATTGATGTGAGAGAGAAACATAGATTGGCTGCTTTCCATATGCGCCCCGATGGGACCAAACTCACAACCTGGGTATGTGCCGTGATTGGGAATCGAACCCACAGCCTTTCGGTGTACTGGACGATGCTGCAACCAACTGAATCTCATTTGCATAAACATTAGACCTTTTATTTTACTATTGTTGGGTGACATCTGTGGGAATGTGAACAGCCTAACGTTTTGTAGTTAAAGCAAGATTTGATTTGGGGAGGTGTGCTATAAGAGATCCCTGGTAAAGACTTTCAGATATAAGTGGAAACTTTATCATCTTATAATTTCTTAATTATTACCTCATAGTCTTAATATGAAATGACTGTGTAAGATAAATTAAAACTTCAAATCTTCAAAATAAAAGACAAAAGACCAAAGCTCTTTATAAAACTTCTTGTACTTTGGTTGCCATTCATTTCCTTTTACTTGTTAACGGCAGAGCAGACAAGTAAGACCCAGCTATATTATCTCCTCCTCAAGGTGGCCCAATCAGAGATCTTGGATAGGTGAGAAGGGTTAGTCTATGTAGAGTTGAGCCAATGAAAAAGAGTATTAATAGTTTGAGAAATCTAAACCATATTTTTTTATATATGATGTGTATGTGTGTGCTTTCTGCTAGTTATGGATTAAACAAAAGGAAAGGATTTATTTTACTTATTCCCTGGTTAGGAAAAGTGCCCGAAAGAACATATTAATATGAGTCCTTCAATGAGATTGTAAATTACCTGAGGACAGAATTGTAATAATAACAGTCACTAGTATTTATTATTTGCTTCTTCTGTGCCAATAGTTCGCGTACTTTATTCTTATTAATACTTCCCAAAATCCTTTGAGGTAGATACTGTTGTTGTAACCATTTTACAGATGTGGAAACTGAGTCTAAAAGAGTTAAGTAACTTGCCCAAGGTCTCAGAACTAGTAAGTGATAGAGCTAAGATTTTAAACCATGCCTGTCTGACCGAAAGGCCCCAGCTCTTCACCAGTGAGCTCTTCTACGTCCCTTTTATTTCGTTACATCCCACAGATTTCCCCAATCAATGCCTTACACACACACAGTAAAACCAAAAAAGTATTTGTTGAAATAATACTGCACTGGCCGAAAAAATTCAATCTCAACAGTTTTGTAGCAATTGAAACTGTTAGAAACTAAGCACTTTTAGTGGTTTCTCAGCAAATGATAATCTAACCATTACTTTAAGTGTCATATGTTGAAAGTTTAAGCTTGGAGATAGTCCATTAAAAAGCAAAGGTTAAATGTGGCAAATTTGATTACCCTGGAGTCATTCAGTATTTTGTGTCATCTGGTAGGTATGTCTCTCATTTAACATAAGTATGAATAAAATATTATAGAATGATGACCTTGTCTCAGCTTGCCTTAGTGAACTTTAAATTTTCATCAGAAAATATTAGGCTTCAATAACTAGAATAGATACTAGGAGATTAAAAAGATGTTCATAAAGATGCGCAGCTGAAAATCAACATATTAGATTTAAGAGAAATATTTCTTTATAAAGTCCATGTTATTTCTGCTTTTAAACAAAAACTATTGTTTCTGTTAACTATAGCAGGAATTGAAACCATTTTAGATGAAGCATTACAATTATAATTACTTGTGTCTTGACTTACTGTTGCATATGTGATGTGGTAGAAGGAGCTGGGCTTTGGAGGCAGGCGGACCCAGATTTGAATGTTCCCAGCCTACTGACTCTGTGACCGTGAGCAAACAGCTTCCAGTTTCTTCATCCAAGTTGAGCCCATGATGCTCATGTTACATAAGTGGGATTACTTATATGAAGTACTTGGTGTAGTAGGTACTCAGTAAAAAAAAAAAAAAAAAAAAAAAAAGGTCCTTATTCATGCGTGGAGAGCTATTCTTTTAAAATGGACTAAAATAAAACTTTAACACTTTTCTGGAAAAATAAAGCATAATTCAGATGTTAGGGTTCAAGCATGTTTTTTTTTTTTAATGAAGAAATGTGATACACACTTAAAGCAGCAAATCAAGTCAGGGTAACAGACCTCAAACAGTCCCCTTCCCGGGCAGGCCAGGAAGTTGGGCAGCTCATCTTGCACTAGCTGTGAAGCTTTTGACAAGTCTTCACCTTTTTGGGTTTTGGTTTCCTCGTCTATAAATTGGGGGTAATGACAGAATTTACCATGTAGGGTAGCTGTAAGTATAAATGAAATAATACTAGGCAAATATGATGTGCTTGAGTTTTAGCTACTGTTAACAGTAGTAGTTGTGGTAGCAGTAGCATATACTCAAACCTAAGTATATAAATGTGTAAGTTAATAGTTTTAGGAAGTCTTACTATTGTGTCTTACAGTTACTTTTATAGATAAAGTAGGAGAAATAAGTACATTAAAAAAAACGACTTCTTAAAACACAAATGTCACGACCATTGTTCTGACTGGCCTGTGAGCATTGGGTTAGCTGGTGGCCCCCTCGGGGGCCTGTCACTGCATGGGGACTGCCAGAGAGGAGGCGCCTCCCAGTGACCCACGGTCCCCAAAACACCAGGCGAGGAAGCGTCCAGGTGCTTGGTGCTGTCTTAGATGCCGTTCTCAGAGAGAATAAAGAAAATGCATTCCAACAACAGACTATAAGGTGGTAAATAATAGTCCTCTTTAAAGTGACTAACAGCTCTTATGTCACAGAATTTTTGGCAGTACCCAACTCAGGATATTAATTTGTCAGAAGAGGAAGGCATAATTTCTTGCAGGTAGACTAGGTTGCTAGTTTGCTAACATGGGAATTAGAGTTGAAAAAACAGTAATTGCTGGTACTAAATATTTTTTTCAGAAAGTCACCTTCTAAATAGTTGCCTCCAAAATTCTTTTTCCCTGCCCCACCTGCCATGTACACAGCAGTATCTCCTCACTCTTGAATTTCTTCCACTCAGCCTTTTTGCTACTAAATTCAGTGGACAACTGTGGCAAACAGCTCATGAGTCTGTTGATGTGGAGTGTGGGACACATGTGTCTGTTCTTTTGCAGGCCAGAGCTTACCTGAGGATTGCTGCAGAAGTGGTCAGAAGGTTGCCGCCACCTCCGCAGTGACTCCCAAGTCACTGGAAACACCTGCTGCATGACAAGACCTGGGAATCAGCAGTGTGGTGGCAACACCACAGAAATAATAGCAATCCGAGTTGTTTTCTTGTATTTTTAAGGAAATCATGTCTTATTTTCAGGTTTATTTGCTAAGCAATGACTCACAAATAAAGTTTTTAAGTATCATTGCTAACTGCTACATTTAGGAATTTTTTGAAAGCTGGTGTGTACCAACTGCACAGAACTGCATTTTATTTTATTGAACTGCCCCTTGAAGAATCGTGAGTTTGTCTAACAAGCCAAGCCTTCAGTTCAGGAGAGAACTGCGCTCTTTCTGCAGGACTGAAGAGCTAGTCATTTAAAGGATTTACTAAATTTGCCGAAGGACTCAGTATGACGCACCCATCAAGCAGTTTGGTCTGGGTTTGAATCCTGCCTCTAATACTATATTGAACACATTCCTAATATAGATTAAACCTCTACTTCTTCACCTGACCTGATTCCACCCAGACTTCATGAATCTGAATTTCCAGGGATGGGGTCTGGACATGTGCTTTTTAAGATCCTAATAATTTTGATGAATCTTGTGATGGCAAAATAGCAATAAGAGCTAACATTTATCAAGTGTTTTCTTGTGTCCTTATGGCTCATTTTCCTTCCATATGAGTGGGGTACTGTTGCTATCTCCATTTTACAGACGAGGAAGCTGAAGTGTGGGAAAGTTGAATGGCTCACTGCGGGCTACTGTTTTAGGAAGGGATGGAGCTGGGATCTAAACGCGGGCACTTGGATACTGGATCCTCCTTTTGTACAAGAGGCATTTGTTTATTCAAAAGAGGAATATAGATAATACTTTCAACAGTAAAGATAAATTTAAAAAAGAGGAACATAGTGTTCAGCATTTCCTCAAACTCACTTGACCATGGAACCCAATCCCCACCCCACCTTTTAGAAGGAGTTCATTTTCATGGAGTTCATTTTTCAAAGACTATACTTTGAGAAGCATGTATCTTGTGTAGTTGAGACTCAGAGAGAGAGTCAGGGGCTTCCCAGGTTCAGGTAGCAAGACAGTTGTAAAGCTGCTAGTACATGTCATTCTAAACATGTTTTCATGCACTTTTATTCACATAAAAGACTGCACGTGGTTGTTTATAGCAGCTTTATTTGTAATAGCCAAACCAGTGCAGAGCTTTTCAGTGGGTGAGAGGTTAAAAAAAACTGGGATATCCATACCGTGGAATACTACCCAGCAATAAAAAAGAACAGCCATGGAAGCATGCTACAGCCTGGACAGATTCCAGAGAAGTACACCAAATGAAAAAGCTAATCCCAAAGGTTACATATAATATGATTCCATTTATATAATACTCTTGAAATTACAAAATTGTAGAAATGGAGAACAGATTAGTGGTTTCCAGGGCTTAAGGAGGGCGGGAGGGATTGTGTGTGTCTAAAAGGGCAGCAAGGGATCCTTGTGATGAGGGGCATATCCTGTGTCGTGTCTGGATCCGTGTCAGTCTCATGGTTGTGGTACTGTTCTGCAGTTTTGCAGGAGGAGGGAATTGGGTAAAGGGCACACTGGAATCTCTTTGTATTCCTTTTTAAAACTTCACGTGAATCAACAGTTATTTCATAATAAAAATAGAAGTTTAATTAAAAAAACAAACATGTGCTGCTGTGTTTGAACTGAATGTCCTGGAACAAATTATCCCTGCTAATGAAAATCACGAGTGGACACACAGCAATCATCATTCGTCACTCTGAGAGGGAAATAATCACTTTAAGTTGTAGATATTTATTTATGTTTTTATTGTCTTTTGTGGGGAGGCCAATATAGAGCACTTCTTAAAAAAAAAAAAAAAAGCAAGTATTTGACCAAGCTTAACTTTACCTAAAAAAAAGAATGATTTAAATAAGCTTCAGAGGTTCTTAAAGTTGTGAGTCATGATTTAATCTGATGGAGAAGGGGAAAGATAGTCTTTACTCATAAATACATGACTTAGAGAAGATCCACCTAGATAATCACCCTCCTTCACTGACCCCTGCAGATGCTTCCAGAAAAGCCACGGAAACAGTGGTGCGTGGAGTATGTAAGAGTTCAGAAGCGGAGGAGGGACCAGGTGCTGTAAGAGCAAGAGAAACTTACCCTAAAACTTTGCCCACGGCAGCCTTGCTAAGCTTCCGAGAGCTGGCCTCAAAGGCAGACTGTGAAGCCGAGCTCATAGGCCTGCGGTTAGGGGTAACGTTTAGTTCTGAGTCTTCACATTTCCACAGAGTGTAGAGATTCCCACGTCACTCTCCAGGAGGGAAAGGCAAGCTCCCCAACTCCCTCCGTCAGGAAAGGAGGAGTGACATCTTTCGGGTAAATTTCGTCCCGTCTGCATTTCTTTGATTTCAGCCAAATGCTGAGCTTCCCGAGGCAAGCTCCAGGGAAACCTGAAGATGCTCACCTCTGCCTCAGACTTGGTGGGCAAGCCCATCTAATTTAGGGGTAGGGTGTTTGGTAACCCACTGTGGTCACATATCCTCTAGTCCAGCTATTTATCAATAATAAAGCCATTTTTTAACTTTTATCTGAATTCTGTGTCTCTCAGTTCCAAACGGGAAGAATCCCCCCTAACCACACTCTGTGAAAACACAAAATACCCTTCTAGAATCCTATAAAGTTAAAGCCAAAGAGCGTATTAGCGTTCCGTATATTTGAAGCACCCGTAGTAAAAAATAAGTTTACCAATGACCAGAAGATATTTGGGGGTGTGGGGATATGGAGGGAGGTTATTATGAAGTACACTACATACACAGTAAAGCACAGAAGACACCTAGACAGGTCAACTAATTCTGTACAGCGTGAGCGCCCGCGTAGCCACCAGCCAGGGTGAGGAGTGGAGCCTGCCGGCCTTCCGGAGCCCGTGTTCTTCACTCACCGTCTCCTCCCCTCACAGAGTCACCCACATACTGATGTTTTAGCCTAAGCCTGTGCTCTTAAACAGTATAATTTTGCCTATTTTTTGAAATTAATATTAAACAGAATTACACAGTATTTTGCTCCATATTAATTGCTTTTATTTTACTCCATACTGACTGCTTTTGTTCTGTAATATGTTTCTGAGATCCGTGTCCGTTGTTGCATGTAGCCGTGATTTGTTCATGTTCTTTGCGCCAGAATGGTCCATTGTTTGCATATACAGCTTATCCGTTCCACTGGAGATGGAAATTCAGATTGATTTCAGTGTTTTGCTATTGCAAATAATGCTGCTCTGAACATTCTTGTACATATTTTCTTGGTTTTCATGTACTGAGTGCCCTGTTGAGTTATTTCTGGGAGTGAACCGACTGGGAGCTGCTTAGTGCTGTTGCATTGTGGTTTTAACTTGCACCTCCTGATTACAAATGAATCGAGCACCTTTACTTACATGTATTGGTTAACTAGATATCCTCTTTTGTTTAGTACCAAGTCAGATTTTTTGCCCATTTTTCTATTGTGGTAGAAAATATATATTTTTTTATATTTTTGCTATGAATCTTGTCACTTCTGTGTGTTGCAGATATCTTTTCCACTGTGTAACTTGCCTTTCACTGTCTTAATAGTGTCTTTTGATAAACAAAGGATCTTAGTTTTAATGTACGCCAATTTAGCACTTTTTTATGATGATTGATTTTTGTGCAGTGTCCCAAAGCATGAAGATAATTGTCCTAAATTAACTTCTAGAAGTTATAGAATTGTTTTTCCTTCTATACTTAGTCCTACAATCGACCTAGAATCTAACTAGAATTGTTTTCTAGTTATTAGGCGAAGTAGGCTTTAAGTTTCTTTTTTTTGTTCTTGGGATACCTAATTATCCCAGTACCTCTGGGACTATTTTTCCCTCCCCCCTGCTGCAGTTCCACCCTGGTTGCAAATTAAATGCCTGTTTCCATGGGCCTGTTTCTGAGCTTTCTGTTCTGTCCCCTTGGTTTACTTGTCTGTCTGCAACAGTAACTTGCTGCCTTATCTATCACCACCTTGTTCTTCAAGGATGTTTTGGCAATTCTTGTGTTTTGGGGTTTGTTTTTTTTTGCATTTCTATATAAGTTTTAAGGTTAGCCTGTGAAGTTCCAAGACAACAACAAACTATTGGAGAGTTTCCATTTTTCTTAGGGTGAAGAAGACTGGAGAGAGTATCAGACCCACTCTTACAACAAGAAGAAACTATGTGATCTACAAAATTATAACTTTTCTTAAACTGATCAGAGAACCTAAGTTACAGTGCAACCAAGTAGCCAGAAATGTAAAGACAGGTAGACCCCTCCAAGGAGAGACAGGATGCGAGTGTTTCCTTGCCTTTGGCAGAACATGGAAGAAATTGGTGTCAGGCTCCCTACAAACAGGTAACAAAAATTCAGTGAAAATTTTTAACAAATTGCTAAAAGCTGAGTGTGGGATAACAGGGGCATCTAGAACCCCCAATGCTGCTAACAGAAGGGAGTTTGCACCCACTCGTAGGCCTTTCTCTATGGACCTCATGGGGTGCCTAAGAGAATAACTGAGCATGGGGTAGGGCACTTGGAAAAAGCCTTCCTTAGTGGTAGAGGCCTGAAGGAGGAGAGCAGCTGCCTCTGTGAGAAAAACACAAAGCCCTGCCTTACCCTGCTTCCCTGTGGGACAAATACCATAAGTCCCTGGGAAGGGTAGCAAACCTTGTCCTCAGATGAAGTCTCATTTGACTGAGGAAGAGGAAATAGAAAAACCCTTTATTCCTGAGGGAGGAACAGGAAGCCATCCTGGCCCCAGGCCATTAAAGATATCCTATGTTGGGGCGGGTGAGGGCTGGGACCACTGAGAAAGCCCCTTCACCTTGTTGGGACACAGGGCTTGCCTAACGCTGAGGCTGGACCAGGACCACAGAGCCCCCCCGCCCCACAGCAAGGTAGCAGGCACTCTGCATCAAACACCAGCAGCCTACTGCTGGCCGAGTGGGCAAGGATGTCAGTAGAGAAGGTCAGAACCTAAGGGTGGAATGGGAACCAAGAAAAATATCGTTTGGCCACCCGTCCTTCCACTTAAGTGCAAGGTAATACTAGAGGAATCTGAAGCCAGTAAAGCATGAAGGTAACCATAACAATAATAAAACCTAACCAAGATCAACTCCTGACCAATTTGACTGAAGCCTGCACGTTAAGGTTCTAGAAAAAAAGAGGCAAACCCATATTTAGCCATAAATGCTATTTACCTCAGTTTCTACTACCCTACTCATGATACCCAGTATTTAGTTAAAAAATTATAGGACATAAGAGGCAAGAAAAATCAACTCCTTATCAAGAGACAAAGCATTCAAGAGAACCAGACAGGATGACTCAGATGTTGGTACTGTCAAGAACGGAACTTAAAGTGGCTATAATTAATATGTCAGAAGGCCTAATGGAGAAGGTGGACCACATCTTCCTCAGATGAGGAACTTCACACAGAGACAGAAACCGTAAGAACAAGTAAAATAGGAATGCTAGAAATTTAAAATCACAGTAACAGATGAAGAATGCTTTTTGGCTCATCAGTAAATGACACAGATGAAGAAAGAATTGATGAGCGTGAAGACAGGTAAACAGGAACTACCCAGATGAAGCACAAAGAGAATAAAGAGTTTCTCTCTCTCTCTCTCTCTCACACACACACACACACACACACACACACACACACACACACACACACACACACACACACACACACGGGGACATTTCATAAAGAGAAGAGAGAGACCATTGGGACAGACAGAGAGATAACTGCTAAGAAGTCTCTAAATAACATATTAAACCAGAGAATTCACAAGACTCAGAAAGCCCCAAGCAGGATTTCTAAAACCTAGATATATCATACTAAAACCAAGGAAAACAAAAATGAGAAAAATCTTGAAGTCAGTAAGTGAAAAAAATCACATTAAATACTGACAACAAAAATAAGAATATGACTTAAATACAGACCTACTGTATGACTTATATACAGACCCACTGTGTGTAAGTCATAAGACAATTAAGGAACATATTTTAAGATGATGAAATTAAAAAACAAAACGCAATCCAGAGTTCTATACTAGTGAAAATAATATTTAAAATGGAAAATCTTTTTCAGACTGAAGCTGAGAGAATTAATAGTAGACTGTACTACAGTATACTATAGGAACTTACTCAGGCAGGAGGAATACAATAATACCAGACAGAAACAAGCAAATGAAGATCTCTGAAAAGAATTCAAATAAAAATAAACTATCTTATTTTTTATCATTCTAAAAGACAATTGTTTAAATACAAAGTGATAGCAATATATTGTGGATTTTTAGTATATATAAAAGTAAAATATATGACAGCAACACAAAAGATGGGGATATATGGTGAGTACACTATTGTAAGTTTCTTACGCTATACTAGAAATAATATAATATTATTTGAAAGAAGGTTGTGATTAATTAAAGCCAAACGTAAATTTAAAACAACTAACATTTTTAAAATGAGGTTAATAATAAGCAAGTTGTAGAGATACAATGGAATCATAAATACTTAGTCCAAAGCAAGCAGAAATAGAGGTATAAAAGGAACAAAGAACAGAACAAATAGAAAAGAGCTAGTAAGATGGCAGACTTTAATCCAAGCATCGGTAATTACAGTGAATGTAAATGTTCAAAACATACTAATTAAAAGATTGTCAAAGTGGGTAAAAAAGTAAGACCCAATTATATACTATCTAAAAGAAATCCACTTTAAGAATAAAGACACAAGTTAAAAGTAAAAGAAAAGATGCCTGGCCAGAGTGGCTCAGTGGTTGAGCATCGACCTATGAACCAGGAGGTCAGGGTTCGATTCCCAGTCAGGGCACATGCCCAGGTTGCCAGCTCGATCTCCAGTGGGTGGCGCGCAGGAGGCAGCTGGTCAATGACTCTCTCATCAATGTTTCTATCTCTCTCCCTCTCCCTTCCTCTCTGAAATCAATAAAAACATATTTAAAAAATAAAAATAAAGTAAAAGAAAAGATACACAATGTAAAGATTAATCAAAAGAAATGGAGAGTGGCTACAGTATTAGACACAGTAAACTTCAGAACAAGGAAGACTACCAAAGCGCTCTCAAGAAGAAATAGATACCCTGAATAGTCATAAATCACTTAAAGAATGTAATTTGTAGTTCAGCATCAACAAAGTAAACTCCAGCCCCAAATGCCAGCATGGTGAATTCCAGCCAATATTTAAGGAAGAAATAATGCCAGTTCTGTACCAACTTTTCAAAAAAAACAGAAGAGGCAGGATCACTTACTATTTTTTGACGCCAGAATTACCCAAATACTAAAACCCAACAAAGACAGTACAAGAAGACTACATACCAACATTCCTTATGAGCATAGATACAAAAATCCTCAACATTTATTATTTAATTAACGTGGGAATGCAAGGTTAGTTCAAATTTTGAAAATCAACATAAACAGCAGATTAAACAAGAAACAGACTGAAGAAAGACTAAGGAAGAAAAACCATATTTTTATCTTAATAGATGTGGGAAAAGCATACGACAAAATTCAACACGATAAAAATTCTCAGAAAACAAAGAACGAAACACAAAGTTTCCAACCTGATATAAAGCATCTGCAAAAAATCTACAGCTAACCATAACTGATGGTGAAAGATGGATTGCTTCCCTCCTAAAACTGGGAACAAGGCAAGGTTGTCCTAGCTCACCACCTTTATCCAATATCATGCTGGAGATTTTAGTGCAATAGAAAAAGAAAGAAAGCATACAGATTGGAAAGGAGGAAATAAAACTGTCCCCATTCACAGGCAACAGGATTGTTTATGGAGAAAACCCCCAAAATACTTTTCTAAAAAGTGACTAGAACTAATAAATGAATTTAGTAGAGGTGCAGTATGCAAGTTGATATTAAAAAATGAATTTCATTCCTATATAGGAGCAGTGAACGATTGAAAATTAAAATGAAAACAGTATAATTTATAACACACAAAAAATGGAATATTTAAATATAAATATAATAAGAAATGCGCAAAATCTGTTATGCTGACAAATACAAAACACTAATGAAAGAAATAAAAACTTATACAAATGGTGAGAGATATCACATTCGTGGTTTGGAAGACTCAGTATTGTTAAGATATCTTTTCTCTCAAAATTAATCTATATCCAATGCAATCTTAATAAAAATCCCAGGAGACTTTTCTGTTGAAATTGACAACTTGATTCTAAAATTTATATGGAAATCAAGAAGGTTTAGAAGAGCCAAAACAGTATTGAAAAACCGAGTAAAGTTGAAGGACTTACACTACCTGATGTTAAGACATTATTAAGCTACAGTAATCAAGACTGTGTGGTATTGGTATAAAGACAGACAGACAGACAGACCTGTAGAGCAATAGAGAGCTCAGAGACATGTGCACGTACGGTAACTTGATTTTCAACAGTGGTGTCAAAGAAATTCAATGAGGAATAGATTTCAGCAATTGTGCTTAAACAATTAGATATCTTTTTGCAAAGGAATTAACCTCTCCTTATACCTACACATCTATAAAAATTAAATGAATCATATATCTAACTGCAAAATTTAAATTATGAAACTTCTACAAGGAAAACTTGAGAAAATCTTCATTATGTTAGGCAAAGATTTCTTAAATGGGGCACAGAAAAATCACTATAAAACTATAAAAGATAAAGTTGATAAATTGTACTTAATCAAAATTAAAAGAGCTGTTTGAAAAACACAGTTAATAAAATTAAAAGGCAATTTACAGACTGGAGAAAACATTTGTAACACATATCTGACAAAGAATTTGTACCTAAACTATATAAAAAAACTCTTATGACCCATTAATAAGAAGACAAAAAAAAACAATTTTAAAATGGACAAAGGATGTTACCAGATACTTCAAAGAAGAGATACAATTAAAAATAACAAGAAAAATGCTCATCTTTAGTCATTAGGGAAATGCAGAAAAACAAAAACAAAGCAAAAAAACCCACAATGAGATACCACTACACAGCCACAAAAATCGCTGCAATGAAGGAGGTTGACCACTCCAAGCGCTGGTGACAGTGGATCCGCTGGGGCTCTCATGCCCTGTGGGTGGGAATGTAAAATAGTGCATTTACATTTGGAAATCAGTCTGGCACATTCTAAGAAAGTTAAAGATGCACTTACTATACAATCTAACTATTCTGCTCCTAGATATTTACCCCAGAGAAACAAAACATGTGTCCACGTGGAGACTTATATACAAATATTCTTAGCAGCTTTATTTATAAATCTAAAAGTTGGAAACAACTCAAATGTCCGCTGAAAGGTGAGTGGATATGCTATATCTACACAATAGAATACGTCTTAGCAATAAAATGGAATGAATTATTGATACAATAATATGAATAAATCTTATGATGCTGGATGAAAGAGGCAGGCAAAAAAAAGGTGCAACCTATATAACTACTTATATACAATTCTAGAAAATGCATATTTAATTATTGACACACTAGGTCTGGTTGCCCGGAGATGGGTTTGGGGAGAGAAGGGTATGGAGAGAGGGGCAGATTTAGGGGGGTGGGTGGAGGTGGGAAGAGGCACAGAGGGTAAAAATGGTGGTGGAAAAAATGAAATAAAGTGAATAACAAAATAACTAGTGAATGAGTAGTAGCATGGCCGAACACTTTTGATGCTTTAGCTCATTTAACTTTGACAATAAAGGAATCTGTGAAAGCTAAAAAATGAAAAGCAAAAAAGGAAATGAGGAAACTTTGGGAGTGATAGAAATGTTCATTTACTTGGTGTTGGTGAACATCTCACAGGCATATACACAGGTCAAATCTCATCAAATTAGACACTTGAAATGTGCAATTTATTGTGCATCAGTTATACTTCAATAAAGTTATAAAAAAGATATTGGATTATACTTTTCAGAATGATATTTTTATAAGATAGCCCTTGTAAGTGTCTGGAATGTCGCAATCTCCATATATGGCTATTTTCAGATCCCTTTTTCAAAGCTTCATTTATTTATTTTTAAACTGAAGATGCCTGTTGAACAGCTACTTGACCACTCTCCCTCCCTGTGCTAGTGTGAGTGACTACGGACATTTTAATCAGGCTGAAACTTGAAGGGTAATCAGCTCAATTATTTGCTTGGCTCTCTTCTGCCACATCCTATTGTGTGATCCAAAGCAGCAAGTCATTTTCACATTTCAAACTGTTTTTAAATAATTTGGCTTATAGTTTCCATAAAGTATAGTGACAATAGAATCTGGTCACAGATCACTTTCATAATCCAAAACCCTTATTTAAATAACATTTAAGCCCAATCTTCAGTTTAATGCATATCAGTGCTTTGACAGCTTGTTAAACTCTGTCACTGGATGCCCTATATAAATATTAATCCGCCATACTTTCAACTTAATAACTGAAAAGTAGCTGACTTATTTCTAGGGGCGTCAGATTCATAACAACAGACAACTTGGTTAAAACATTAAGGACATTTAATACAAAAGAATATCCTTTACTTTAAAAAAAGTTGTGTATTTGAAATTTTTTTCTAACTACTTTCCTGCTCTTTATCTTTAATCTTTTCTAGATATTTCGAAGTTCTGTAGTTTTTAGTTTTTGTTCCAGCTCATGCCTTTGATAATTTTTATACTGCAGGTTAGGGCCTTTACAATAACATCAATTATCTTTTACAAATTGAATACATCAAGCAATAATGATTTTTATTTTTTGTTATTTTAATTGAGACAGAAGATAGAGAACAATAAATTATCTTCAAGTATATCTGTTTCAAGCATTAAAAAACATTTTGAAGATTGTGGGTGTTACAGTTGTTGAACTGTTGTTTAAACATTATTTCTCACACTGTGGCTAATGGATTTAATTATGGTTCACACACTTGTTTCTTCAGCATCTCTTGAGATGGAGAGCTGTACAGATACAGTCATTGTAAACCACCATGAGAACATGTTATTACGCTGTCTCTGCTGATAAAGGTATTTTTGAATTATGTTGTAAAAGTCTCTTCCAAATAAATTCCATTAAGCGCTGTTTTTCTTTTGTAGTTGACTAATCGTAGTCCCTCACCTAGATCAAGTGTAAAAGAAAGCCAACATATCAAACTGAAAAGGCCTTAATATGACTGGACTCAAAGGTTGGCAATAGTGCTTAGCCTAAAATCCATTTAATATGAATTTTGTGTTTCATCAAAAATATTTCTTCAACTCTTTTCCAGTCCATATTTGCCCCTACGGAGCTAATACTTAAATTGAGGACACCAGTCTGGCCAGTGTTCCTCAGCGGTTGAGCATTGAACTATGAACCAGATCATGATTCGATTCCTGGTCAGGGCACATGCCTGGGTTGTGGGCTCGGCCCCCGGTGGGGGACATGCAGGAGGCAGCTGATCAATGACTGTCTCTCACCATTGATGTTTCTATCTCTCTCCCTCCCTTCCTCTCTGTGAAATCAATAAAAACATATTTTTTAAAAAAAAAATGAGGACACTAATCACAAAGTAAATTTTAAAACTAGTAAGAACCAAACTTTGACTTTAAATACATTAGTAGTTTTAGAGAAGTGGATTGGAGACAGATCTGGAATCAGGTTTTAAGAATAGATGGTTGAAAAGAATGAAGTAATATGAGCAAAGCAATAAGGGGGCATAAGTGGGCTGAGTATGGCTTATATGGAGGAGCTATCAGAGAAAGTCTACTTAGAGATATAGTTTCATATTTGGGAGTAATGGATTGATCGTAGGATTATAGGATGGAAAAAGCTGATCATATTACAGAGAGCCTTGAATGACATGAAATGTCATTTGACCACGACATAACAAACAGGTAGTGATAAGCTTTTTGAAAATTATTTTTTAATTTATGATACATGCCTTCCAGACTAAATTTTAAAAGTACAAAATGGCGTTCCCTGAAAAACAATTCTCCCTTTTAATAGAGTCTAACAAACTGATTTAAAAATTTATATGAAGAGCAAAGATCCAACAATAACTGAAAAACTGAAGAAGAAATATAAGCAAGAGAGGGAGGAGGAAGGCAACTTGTCCTACCAGATATCAAGACTTTTCATTTATAGTAACTAAGACAGTTTAATGTTAATACAAGGATAAAAAATAGACAAAATAGAGAGCCTAGAAATAGTCTGTGCATATTTGAACACATGATTTATGACAAAAATGGGTATTGCAGATCACTGAGGAGGAGACAAGGCTGGGACAATTGGTTTTCCGTAAGAAAAAAAAGCCCTACCTCATGCCATACCAAAAAAAAAAAATTTACAGGTAAAATTATAAAATCTTGAAGAAAATGTAGGACATTTGTGACCTGGGGAGTGAAGAATATCTTAAACAAGATACAAACGTGCTAACCATAAAAGAAAAGATTGATAAATTCAGCTACATTAGCATTAAGAATATCTCTTTAAAAGACATGGAGAGATTGAGGAGACAAACCTAAACCGAGAGAACATATTGCAGCACCTATAACTAGTTATTCTGAGTAATTGAAGAACTCAACAGATCAATAAGAAAGAAAAAGGGTAACTTAACTGGAAACTAGGCAATAGAAACAAAACAGGCATTTCACAGAAGAGGAAACGTGAATGGCCAATAAACATAAGAAAAGCAGCTCAATCCCAGAAGTAATCAGGAAAATGCAAATCAAAACCGATGAGCTGCCGTTCACACTCGCTGGACTGTAAAAATTCAGAAGTCTTATAAACCAAGGGTTGGAAGGGATGTGTCTTAGACGTTGCTGGTAAAATGGTAAAAACCACTTTGGAGAACACATCCCTATGATATTGCAGCCACAGAACTTACCAGGCTTTTCTGGGAGAGAGGATGCCACGGAAGGGTTCACAAGACATGGAAGCGTGTTAGCAGCAGCCCTGCTCAGAGGAGCAAACGCCGGCGAATAACCCGAATGCCTGGCAACAGAAGAATAGATAAACTCAGTGTAGTATAGCCATACAGTAGGATAGGATGCAGCAGGGACACTGGATGAACTACGGCTACTTTTTAAAAAAATGGGTGACTCTTAGAAGCATCATGGACAAAAATGGAAGTTCTGGAAGACTATCGACCGCGCAGAGCCTCTTTCAGCGATGCTTTGCAAAGACTGTTTACAGCAATGCCGTCTTATAAACCTCACAAGCAAAGCCAACTAATCTTTGATTTAGCAATATAAACGTGAATAATTTCTTAAAAACCTGTGGGAATGACCAGCCTCAAAATCAGGTGAGAGTTCCTTTGGGTAAGAGGCGGGGCTGGGCAGGAGAGGGACCGTGTTGTGAACCGGTTTGTTCTTGAGCCGGGAGGGTGGCCGGGGGCGTGGGTATTACTCCATGTCTTACCTCTCTTGTACATGTTCTTTTGTGTGCATGAAATATAACCTTAATTTAGAGAAATGCAACTTCATTTGGAGAAAAAAGTGTATTTTCCCTCCTCACTCCTCCCCCCCCCCATTTCCCTTCCTCAGAGGCTTGTGAAATAAGCTGTGGAGCATCCGCACAGTGGAATATGACGCGTCGGTTAAAAGACAGTAAAGCAGCTCCGGGTGCCCTGCGATGGACTGATGGCCGGGTTATATTGGAAACGACAAAGGCCGTGTGTCAGCTGTCTCGGGCTCCCAAGACGCGGCCTTCATAAGCTCCTGACCCTGGAGGCGACTGTGGAAACCGTGCTCTGAGGAGATGGAGCGGGCTGGGCTGCAGGGGAAGCGAGGCGGCGGTGGGGCGGGGTGCCCGGGAGGGGCTGGCACCCAAACCGGGGGACCCGCCGGCTGAGAGGTGATGGGAGAGCAGAGGGGAGGGGACGGTGTCCTCTCACACGGAATGATTATGCAGTTCATCATCGGGTATTGCTGTTGCCAATACCCAGTGGTCTTAAAAATTCATGTAACACCACATTTTTAACCCACTAAATGCGATTGATTTTATTTTCCTATTCAGGACCTTTAAACTCAAGGACTGGTCGTGAAATGTCCCAACACGAATAGATGGTCTTCAAAAGGTTTTGTGGGACTTTCTTTGGCTTTCAGGCCACAAAGGGAGAAATCTCTACAAAATCTGAAATCCTTCCTGATTTACTCTGTATAAACTAATTTTTATCTTTCACCCTGAGACGGACTTCATCGCTAGGTCTTTAGTGGGATTATAAAGATGTTTGCCTACTAATGTGCTCTATGTAGTAATGCAAAAAATACCCTCCTAACTGGGTATTCTTAAGGAAAATAATTTTAAGGCAGAAAATAAATATTATAGTTTTTATGTGCTTGACACCTATAATTAAACTTAATTAAAATGTTATATTTTTCTATTGATTATATGAATTTTTGCATATGTATAGTATTGTATCCACAGTTATGAATTATTCATTTTTCTTAAATTGTTCCATCAATTATTGACATGCCCATATTTTTTTTACTAATTTGTGGTAGAATGTGCTGGCAATCTAAAATAGAAAAGTTTTATCCACTTTTTCTCCACCCCCCAACCCCCCATACTTGCTTTCTTGCCATCATTACTCTTCTTGAAGTTGCTCTTTTTGCCAAAATGAGGCCCAGGAGCTAGTTGTGTTCGGACATATCGATTGTAGTGCTGTGTGTGTGACTCCTGAACCTGGAGCGGAGTCATCACTGTCACCAGCACAATCAATTACCCCTTGTTGAAGTACCTGAGTCCTTTACGTCATTTATAGGACTTAGAGGAGATCCACTTGATGTTTTTCATCTCATACCACAGGGATTTTCTAAACTTGTATTATTTCCTGTGGCCCAGAGATTGTTTCATTTTCCTGCAGGAGGAGAAGAGGTCTCTAAATGCTTCTTATGATCACATAAAGTTTATTTAGGAACTGAAATCTGTGCTCTTTTTCCCCCTATTACACCACATTTTCCTCGCTGAAGAATTTATAGGGTGATGTTTACTCCTTTGCATCAAGGAAATGTTTCTTTTACTGACTAGAAAGTTTTAAAATAAATATTCTCTGACCCTGTAGTTCAAATTCCAGGCTTCATGTTTTGTGGAGAGAGAAAAACATTGCTCTGAGGCTGTCTCCTTGCTCTTTAATTAGACTGTTGCTTGAAATAGTTGACATTGTTTAGTATCGCTCTACACTCACCTGTTTTTATGAGTAGTGTACATAAAATCATCAATGAACAAAAAAATTAAAACCTTTTATTACTTTATGTCTTTTTATGGTGAGGAGAGAGTTTTTACTGTCTTGAATGAGCAAGTAATTGTTTTCTGTTGAATCAGGGGGATTTCTTATCATTTTTAGGGAGGAATTTTCATATAAACAAGCTTTTTGTATCTATCTAAAGCTTCAATTAATTACAGTTTACAACAAATATGAAAAATAAACATTGATAATAGCTACTCCCTATTAGTAAAGACTAGGACACAGGAGCTATTTAGTCAAGTTGCTTTTTTGTGAAATAAACCATGGTAACAATAGAAAACTATGCCATCTAAGCATTTAAGCTGAACCTGTGTAATCCACTTTTATTTCTGAATGGTGGCTTTATTGTTGCGCTTTTTGCAATGCTTTAGTGTCCTGAGCATTTAAAAATAAATATGTATGTGACTTGCTTGCACATTTCCTAAGAATGTATTTTCCAGTTGCTAGATAAGTGATGCCACTTCAGTTTTAGTTTTACTTAACAGTTCCATTAATAAAAAATCGTTGCAAACTAGTTTTCTTAACAATTCATAGCAACTCTAACATGTTATTAATTTGATCAATAAATGAAGGAGTTATCAGTTCCCATGTAAATAAGAGCATTGGTCACCATCTCCAAAATTGGTTTGAGGAAAGGGGAAAGGGTTGATTTTCTGGTGATATGAGAGACCAAACTGTGGCCATAATCTCCGTCTGTGTAGTCAATTTATCTATGCTGGAAAGTACCTTACCAACACAAATTTCTTTCCCTGTATTTTATCATATATTGCTAAGCCTAAGGCACCCATTTTTTCAGGTGGAAGAAACAGGTTTGGAAGGTTCAATAAATTTGCCTAGGTAGGACTGTCAAAGGAAGATACAGTCGTCCCTAGGTTGCCTTGGGGTGTTGGTTCTAGGATCCCCGCAGATACCTGGGTCCATGGATGCTCAAGTTCCTTATGTAAAATGGCATAGAACAATGCACACAGCTGGCCCTCTGCACCCACGGATTCCCAACTGCAGATCAAAAACAGTATTTTCCATCTGCAGTTGGTTGAATCCTCGGATGCGAAATCTGCAGCTATAGAGGCCCAAAGAAACTCAGGAATCACTTTAAGCTTTTATTAGCTGGAACAGTCCACAGTATTAAATAGATAGCAACTGATGTGGATAAGATTCTATTCACAGTGCCCTACATTATCCATCAGAATTTCCTTGCTTTACTCTCTGGAGTCCTAGATATGAATTTGAAGGGAAATTTGAATCAAGTAACTGTACCGGATAAATTAGAATAAATGTAAGTGACATTCTTAGTGAATTAAATATTAATCAAGAATATAATTTTGACTCATTTCTTTGATTCACTTACTATTACTCTTCTGTGAAAGATTTGTTTTATTTTATAGCTTTAAAGAAATATTTGCTTTCTCCCAACTCTGTTGCTCTGGGTTTTTAAAAAGATAATGACGGGGGGTGGGGGGAAAGCACTTGAGAGAGGTTGGCATCTGGAGGAACAGGAGCTGCCCCACCGTGGAGGTGGTGGGGAGGAAATGGGGAGGGCTTGGGGTCATTAAATTTGCAGGGCCATCTGGTCATCAGGAAAAGGCTGTGTTTTCAATTTCACAGTGAATGAGGACAAGTTTATTAAGGAAGGAGAGCATTTAGTGTAAGGAAGAAAGGAATCATACTTCATTTCTGCCACTAAGCTTCAGCTTAATAATAAAAAGGGCCACATGGGAGGACTGACCATCGGTGTCTGCGTTACTGCGGAGAACTTGGGGACAATGGCTTGGGAAGATGAACGAACACGTAAGGGTAGCCACCTGGAATGAAGTTACTGGGGCCCCCTAAAGTCTCTCCCCACCCCCATACAATCTTGATGGAGGGAAGAAAGTGAGCCCAGGGGGTGGAAAGAAATCAGGCCAAGGAAAGAAATAGAGCTCCTGGTTCCTTCAAGTTTACTGCCCGAGCCTTTGATCCAGGTATCACTTGGAAAGTCATAAATCAAATAAAATTGATTAACATTCATCCACTCTTCTAATTATTGAACTACCTCATGCTTTAAAAGTTAAAGCCAAACTCATGTTTTATTTACCACTTTTTAAATAAAGCACTAAGTTCAAGAGAGGCTGTAGGGGGAAAACCAAGAATAGGAAAAGAAATCAATGCAAAAGGCTTATATCTGCACAGAACATTAAAGTTGGCAATCTGGCAGAGAGGTGGCAGTGGACCAGGGTATGCAAAAAAAAAAAAAAAGATTGAAGGTGAGTCTGCCTATTTCCACCAGCTGCAGGCTCACTGTCATCTTCGCAAGTAATTCATACAGTTCTCTGGTGCTACCTGAATTAAACCTGGAAAGCTCAAATCCTGGGATTTACATTGAGCAGCCTAACCTGCAGTTCCACAGAAAAGTGCAGTTTGTTTCAATCAAGGTAGAGCTAATCACTGAGTACGGGAGGACATTTTCCTGATCCTGATCCTTTCAGAGACTATTGCCCAGATTGTCTTTGGTTTACTAGGAGTGCTGTCCAGGTGAGAATTCTTTTCCGTTTCATTTGAAGCTGCCATGTGGAGAGACAGGGCTAGGGTGAGAAGTGGATTGCCCTCCAAGAAGGGCAAAAGAATGGAATATGCAAAGGCTTGAAGGCCAAGGGTGTAGTCAGCTTCCAGACCGTAGACAGAAAGTCAGTGTGGCTGAGGCTGGGCTGGCGCTGAGCAGAGACGAGCGGGGAAAGTAGGAAGGGCCAGGTCCGGAAGGCTTGCTGCCGTGAGGAGGAGCTGGGCCTTTCGTGCCGATGATAAGAAACCATTAGAGGATGTCAGCAGGCAGCCCCCCTGTCTGCTGACATCCTGGCTCGCAGTCCCCCGTTTCCAGCCGCACGCTCAGGCCGCGGTGTGCATGCGGCAGCCCCCCAGCACCTGAACCTCACAGCCCCTTTGGGTTCCCGCGCCCGCAGCCTCCACCCCTCTGGCTTTTCGCAGCCAGATCTACTGCCATCTGAAATCAAGCTCCCAACCCCTGTTTTCACAGTCTGTTACCCTCACTAAACTTGCTTCTTGGGGCTTCTGGACCGACTGTGTGTGTGTGTGTGTGTGTGTGTGTGTGTGTGTGTGTGTGTGTGTTCAAATCGAAAGGCTGGCCATTGGCAGAATTCCTTCTCGCTCAGGGAAAGTCAGTCTTTTGTTCTTTTCGGACCTTCAACTGACTGGATGAGGCGCATTCACATTTGGAGTCCAATCTGCTTTCCTCAAAATCCACTGGTTTAAATGTTGGCCTCACCCAAAACAGCCTCACAGAAACATCCAGATGCAGAATAATGTTTGACTGAATATCTATCTGGGCTCTGCAGTCCAGCCAGGTTGACACATAAAATTAACTCTCCCACCTTCCTTTCTTAACCAGCGTAGATGTACGCAGTGAATGGTTCCCCTTGCTTCTCCCTCGCTCCCTTACCTTGCTGTGTGAGCACGGCGCCTGCTTTGTTAATGCTGAGCGTGTATCACTCCTGCAGCCTGTCTCCTCTCCCGAAACTGCCCAGCACTGAAGAAAACCACCCGCTCAGACCAAGGCCAAATGTGTGGCCTCCGGCCTCAGGAGGGCGCTCAGGGCTAATGGGCACTGCTTTTCGCTGGTCACCTCCCTCTCCATCCCCACAGAGGCTATTTTGGACCTTTACCCTCCTGTGGCGTTCTTTACCCAGCCCAGTCTCTCTCTTGCTCTGAAGATAATTAACCTGTGACTACAGAGTAAAAATCGTGAGTATTGACCATGAACCACCTCAACTTGCTGCTTTTCCTCCCAGTCCAAACCTTTTTAATTGAAATTAATGGTGTGACGTTGGTTATAAAATTATATAAGTTTCAGGTATACAATTCTCTAATACATCATCTGCATATTGCATTGTGTGCTTACCACCCCAAGTCTCCTTCCATATCACCACTTACCCCCCCATACCCTCTCCTACCTCCTCCCCTCCGCCTGCCTCTGTGGTAATCATCACGCCCTTGTCTGTGTCAACAAGTTGTGTTTGTTTGTCTTTGCTTAATCCCTTCACTTTTTTCGCCCAGCTCCCCAACCTCCCTCCCCTCTGACAGCTGTCAGTCTGTTCTCTATGAATCTGTTTCTGTTTTGTTTGTTAGTTTATTTTGTTCGTTAGATTCCACATATGAATGAAATCATATGATATTTGTCTTTCTCTGACTGGCTTTTTTCACGTAGCATAATGCTGTCCAGGTCCATCCATGCTGTCACAAAAGGTGAGATTTTCTTTCTTTTCTATGGTCAAGTCCATTGTGTAAATGTCCCACAGCTTTTTTATCCACTCATCTACTGAAGACCACTTGGGCTGTTTCCAGATCTTGGCTATTGTAAATAGCGCTGCAGTTAACATAGGGGTGCATATACTCTTTAGAATTAGTGTTACGGATTTCTTCGGATAAATTCCCAGAAGTGAGATCACTGGGTCATAAGGCAGTTCCATTTTTAATTTTTTGAGGAAACTCCATACTGCTTTCCACAGTGGCTGCACCAGTCTGCATTCCCACCAACAGTGCATGAGGGTTTCCTTTTCTCTACATCCTTGCCAGCACTTATTTGTTGATTTATTAATGATAGCCAGTCTGACAGGTAAAGTGATACCTCATTGTGGTTTTAATTTGCATCTCTCTGATGATTAGTGACATTGAGCATTTTTTCATATGTTTATTGGCCATCTGTATGTCCTCTTTGGAGAAGTGTCTATTCAGGTCCTTTGTCCATTGTTTAATTGGATTGTATGAGTTTCTGGTGTTGAGTTTTATAAGTTCATTGTAAAATTTGGATATTAACCCCTTATCAGATGTATCATTGACAAATGTATTCTCCCATTTAGTGGGTTATCTGTTGATGTTGTTAGTAGTTTCCTTTGCTGTGCAGAAGCTTTTTAGTTTGATGTAGTCCCATTTGTTTTTTTTTTCTTTTGTTTCCCTTGCTTGAGACAATATATCAGAAAAAACATTGCTATGAGAAGTGTCTGAGATTTTACTGCCTATGTTTTCTTCTAGGATTTTTATGGCTTTGAGTCTTACATTTAAGTCTTTAATCCATTTTGAGTTTATTCTTGTGTGTGGTGTAAGGAGGTGGTCTAGTTTCATTTTTTGTATGTGTCTGTCCAATTTTCCCAACACCATTTATTGAATAGACCATTTTTACCCCATTGTATGTTTTTGCCTCCTTTTTCAAATATTAATTGACCATAAAGATGTGGGTTTATTTCTGGGCTCTCTCTTCTGTTCCATTGATCTATATGTCTGTTTTTATGCCCATACCTTGCTCTTTTGATTACAGCGGCTTTGTAGTATAGTTTGATATCAGGTAGTGTGATTCCTCCAATTTTGTTCTTCTTTCTAATGATTGCTGTGGCTGTTTGGGGCTCTTTGTGGTTCCATTTAATTTCTGGAATATTGGTTCTAGTTCTGTGAAATACGCCATTAGTATCTTGATAGGAATTGCATTGACTCTGTAGATTTTTTGGGAAGTAGGGACATTTTAATGATGTTAATTCTTCCTATCCATGAACATAGTATATACTTCCATTTATTTGTCTGAACCATTTAAATGATCTTGGCTTGCCCACATAAAAAAATATTGGGGTGCTCGCTTCAGCAGCACATAGACTAAAATTGGAACAATACAGAGAAGATTAGCAAGGCCCCTGCACAGGGATGGCATGCATATTCATGAAGCGTTAAAAGAAAAAAAGAATATTGGGAGCAGATAAAGAGCCCAACAGGCATTTCCACTTCGTCTTCAGAATTCATTCAGAGCAACTCTGTCTCTTCTCAGTTTTGACTTTCCTGGTGCCTTGATTCCTTACCCCATTTTCCCATGCTCTATTTTCCATTTGTCACCTTGTCTCTTTAACCAGTGGCTCAGTTTGAACTCGACATGCTG
Source organism: Miniopterus natalensis (assembly GCF_054644295.1). Lineage (NCBI taxonomy): Eukaryota > Metazoa > Chordata > Mammalia > Chiroptera > Miniopteridae > Miniopterus > Miniopterus natalensis. The sequence continues at coordinate 75,495,574 of NC_142081.1, forward strand.
GCTTTGATCTTCATGATCCTCAAGGTCACATGTTCTGGTAGCTGCTCTACTCAGGGTGGAAGGGGGTGGCAGTGGCTCAGGAGGCCTATATTCAGTACCTGTACCTGTAGCTCAGCTAGATAACATGGCTGTTCAGAACTGCAGAGTCCTGGAGACTTTGGTGACTCCACATCTAACATGACACGCTATGGTTTTTACTACTAGTCTCTCAGCAGCCAGCCAATGCTTATAGCAGTTACAAATCTCCAAGGGGACCTCCTGACACCCTCTGGTGTACTAGAGTCCCAAGAGTCTGTACAAAAAGTATTTCAATAAGTTCTCGTCTCTGTGGAATAGGAGATGCAGTTTGGATTTCCTCCAGACCACCAGGTCCAAGCCAGAAATGATTAGTCTACTCTTGGAAGGACAGAGGTCATTACCACCTGCTTCCTGACTTCACCTGCCCCCTCCGTCATAGTCCATTCCATCTTTCAGCTTGCCTCACTGGCTAAATGCCCACTTTCAACTCTTACATCTGACCCAATAACTCAGGATGGTGAACCCAAGTAGGATTTAGAAATGGCAGGATATAGCATCTGGATGTGGTTGGGCAGATTGTACCAGTCATGGAGAGATAGCAGTAGGAGGGGAAGCAAGGTGTTTTAGAAGAGAAATGATAAGTGCTTTTGGCCATGTTAGTCTCAGGTGCCAGGGGAACATGCATAAGCACTGTGACTTCTCAAGGAGTTTTTATTAGGCCTCAGTCATTTTCTTTTCTCCAGGCCATGTGATTCACTCTTCAACTTATAGGTTGCTAAAACAAAAGGAACCATGCTGATCACCTAACTGCAGTGATTTAAACAAGAGGGGATTTATTATGTGTATCTGAAAAGGCCCTTGTTAGAGCAGGTATACCTTACACACTTCAGAGGCAGGCCCTAGCTCATGGCAGCATCAGCACCCCCTCAGTCTCTGCTGTAATCTCTCGTCATCATTGCCCAACTGCTGATGGTCTGAAGCTCATCCCAAGTAAAGAGACTCAGACAATGGTGAGCTAATAGTGAGGAGAATACACCTCTAAAGTTACTAACTCTCAGTTTTATTGTTTGGTTAAAAAGCATAACTTCTACCAAACTATTTAATATGGTTCCTCAAAAAGACCTCAGGCCTGTTTATTCATCAGTTCACCTAAGCATGTAATATAATTGCTCCTTCAAATGTTAGCCCGCGAGGGGAGAGAGGAGAGAGGACAGCTCCTAACTGTGCTGCAGGCATCTGGGAGGGTCTGGAATTGTCAGCTGCCATTTGCAACGTTGCAGCATCAGAAGCAGGTGGGGGAGAAAACCTGCTAAGACCCCTCCAAGTCTATCCCTAGCCTGAGAACCTGGCTCATTTCCCACACAAAGTCCTACTCTTGAAAGGCTATTTCATGAATTCATGATGGCAGATGCCAAGTGTGTGTGTGCATGTGCACACGCACGCACGCATGCCCACTTGAATGCCGAGTCTTTGAAACAAACCTTGCAGACCTCTGTGCCATCAGAGTGATGTCAGGATGGCAGCTCTGTGCCCAGCCTGGGGCTCAGGAAGGAGCGAGAGCTGCAAAGAGAGCTGAGAGCTGCTGCACGTTGGTGGAGGTTGAAGCATCTTGTTCTTTCTCAGGTACCTTTTGCATCCTTCAGCTCCCAAATTCCCTAATTCAAGTACTGGAAATTATTTTCTCCTTTACTACACAAAAATTCAGTAGGTATGTGACTCTTTAAGGGGATTTGTGCTTTTCCCCCATTATCTCACAATTGTGAACATCACTGCTATGGGGTATAAATAACCTTTTCAGTGGAAAAATAGAGAGAACATTGTGAAATTTTAAAAGAGGAACATTTTAAAGTACTTTCATTAATTTCAGATGTATTAAAGGGTGGGGAAAGGTCCTCTAAATGCCTTACAAGAATGAAGTCCTTGAAGAGTTTGCAATCACCAAAAAGGAGTCAATAGAATGCATAGAAAAATGGGTGTCAATTGTCATTTTTAAATTCTAAAGTACATCTAAAGGTGACAGAATTACAGAGAACTAACGGAATGAACGAGTGGATGAGTCAGTAAGTTCTCCTGGAGAGTAAGTCGAGCTCTTAGGGAGCCCCTTGTCTTGCTCAGCCCACTTACAAGTTAATGGATGCTGTTCTTCAGTGCCTGAGGGTCTCCCATTACTCCTACGCCAAAAGTTAAAAACGGTAGGTCCAATATCCCTATTAATTCATAGTTAACTCTGCATTATTTTATCAAGTGCCACCAAGGAATTGCTCTCAGTCACCCAGTTTTCTCTTTTGTTTTCTCTAAGGTATAGAACTGCTCCAGATAATATACGCTTTTCATTCATTTTGAGTCACATCTCCAGGAGAGGTGGTTGTCCCTGGGCCAGGAGACCAAATTTTCAAAGGTTGGTGGCAATAAATCTTACATTGATGAAACTAAATATGTTTTGCTAAGAATATTGATGAAACCATTCGTTTTTACAGAAAGCTATTTACATTGATAGATGACTAAGTATAAGAAACAAATTAATGTGGATGATCCTGGCATTACTACCTCTGACGCTTTTTTATTACTTTAATATTTTTCTATAGTCTGTCTGTAGGTGGGGGTGGGTGCAAGACTGCATTTAATTTTTCTATGCCTCCTGGAATTGCAGTTGTGGTTTTATGTACTAATTCTTAAAGGAAAACACATTTTTCTATATGAAGATGTGGTACTTCAACTTGATAATATGACCGCTGCTTTCTGAATACAATAAAACTTTAATGAGGATATGTTCAATCAGATATGCAGATTAATTGAAATATAGAATTATTTAAATCTTCCTAAAACAGATTTTTATAATTCTCGTCCTTAATAATTTATATTCAGTATATTTATCTTCTTTTGATGGATCTGGCTTTTACCATGCTTTAGATACAGTCATATATGCTTCTACTACAATATGTATGCATATATAGAGGGAGAAAGTAATTTCCCTTTCTTTTTCTCCAAGATCCAGCCTCAGAATTGCATTTAAATGAGAACTAAAATCCTTCCTGCCTTTTTGTCTTCTTTCAGTTGCCTCTTTAACCCAAGGGCTACCTGAGTACTGCCCCAAATTCATTTCATTGGGAATTTAGTTATTTGAGGTTTAAAAATCACCCTTAATTCTTTTTTCCAATTTCAATCACAAGCCAGACATTTTAATGGATGTGTTTTTTAAGTTGCTGACTAAGCCAAGCAAATGAATGTCCCCTGAGTTTCAGAAAGCAAGCATTTAAAAACAAAATCCTAAGTTACCTTAGATGTGAATTTATCTGCTGGTTGAATGCTATAATCATCTCTAGCCTTATTCAGACAGTGAATATTTATCAAGTGTCTACAATCTGTCAGACAGGGTGTGAGATGCTAGAGAACACATCGATGACAAACCACAGCCTTTCCTTCAATGCCCTTACAAGGCTGGGGGGGCATCAGACAGGGAGTCTCTCTTCAGCATCACTGGCTGGTAGAATTAAGGCCAGCTTGCAAGCTCTTTGTTCTCAGTCAATAAAAAAGCAAAATTTTAGCAGCATACCTGCAAAATCCTAACTCTCTGCCTGTGAAAGTTTACAAGAGGCTTTAACAAACGATGGTATTAGATTGGCGGATTTCAAACTCTAGCATGCCTGAAATGACAGAATGGTTTGTTGAAACAAATTGATGGGCCCTACACCAGAGGTTCTGATTCAGTGAAGCTGGGCTTGGAGACTGGAGGGGAGGGGACATTTCTAGGAAGTCCCAGGTGATGCAGATACTGCTGGTTTGGGGACTACACTTTGAGAACCACTGGCCTAAAGTATTTACTTCTTAATAACCCTCCTTCTGGTGATGATGATGATGTTAATGATGATGGTAAGAGCTCACACCTAGTGAGCTCTTGTAGATGTCAGGTATTCCAGCTTCACAGCAACCTAATGAAATAGCTGTGACTCCTACCCTCATTCCGCAGGTCCTCACATCAAAGAAACATTTGGAGAGGTTAATTAATTTGTCTAAAGTCACGGAGTTAGTAAGTGACGATGGCCAGGATTTGACCTTCAGTCTTCCTGACACATGTCTGTGTCCTGCACGCCAGGCTCCTCTGCGCCCTGGACAGCGAGGGAGCTGTGCAGCCGTAACCTCCCTGGGTGACACACACACGTCCAACCTGTCTCCTTATATACCTGCACCTAGGGGATTCCAAAAAGATAGCGCCTCAGGCTCTCATGGGAAGGGGACAGCAGAACTTCCTTTAGTAATCTATCTATTCTAGTGGCTAATAAGTTTTTGTGATGGGAAACTTACTTTTTAATCAGATAAATGTTTCCATTTGACAGATTTTTTAAAGCCATCAAATAATCAAGAATTAGATAGCTATAGCACAGTGCACTTCGTTGAGGAGGCCACAGCTCTAGATCAGCTATTTCCAACCAGTGTGCTGCAAGATCTTTTAAAACATGCAATACCTGGGATAGCAAAAGAAGAACCTATTAAGTCAGCCAAGGTAGCCATTCAACTCTGGAATTCCCTGGATGTGAATCTGGTCACCAGAAAGATCTTACTTTCTGACCATGACTCAAGGCTACTGCTACTTGTGCATCTAATAGTTTCCTTATCTAACTTCTCATTTCCTTTTGTGGTAATTACTTATTTAATGGTGTGTCTCTCTGGATACTTTAGAAGGGCACCATCCAGTAGAAATATAATTCAAGGCACAAATGACAGCCTCAGATAATTCAAAATTTTCTAATAGCCATGTTAACAAGAGCAAATAAAAACGGGCGACATTAGTTTTAAACGATATTTTATTTAACCCAACATATTGTAATGAAAAAAGTAAAACATGCAATACTGGACTATTTAGTCAGGGGCACTGACCTCTTTTAGACTGTCAAATAAAAAAATGACAACAGCCAGTACAACAATAGCTATCATCCAGTGTGAATGAATCAGAATTACACCTATTTTTTCTTTGTCAGATTGGCAAAAAATATACTATATTTTTTGGTGTGCCGCAGAGTTTTAGTAATTAGTTTATGTGCTATGAGGTGAAAAGGTTGGAAATCACTGCTCTAGATGAAACAGGATTTGACAATGGAGAACAAGGCCTGCTGCTTTTTCCGGAAAGTCTTGCATCTCCTTTCCAATCCCCTCTACTTGCAACTGTCTTCAAAGGGTGTCTACAAAATTAGTTTGAGCTTCCCTGACCTATCTGAGTTAAAGTACTTTTTACATATCTCCTGACATAAAAATAGTAATTATCCAGTATATTAATTAACAGTTTTCTCAGGAGGATCCATCGATCTTTCCTACTGGGTGAGGAAACTCAGAGAATGTGCTGGGGGTTCATCAGCACCCTGAGGGCCATCCTGCTTCTTGGTTAGATGACATTGTCTCCTGGGGAGCTGCTCCTGCCTCCTGACCTAGCACCAGCTCTTCTCCCACCAGCAGGGGCTGGGGAGCACTTTCCGGTCGGATATTATTATAGTAACATAATATTATTATTACAAAATAAAGCACAGATACAGAAACAACACAAAACAATTGTATGACTTAACAAATTATTCTGAGTTGAACATTCTAGAAATCACTGCCAAATCAAGAAATAGAACTTTCTCACCCATTATGATGGTTAATTTTTGTGTCAGTTTGACTGGGCTAAGGGCTTCCCAGACACCTAGTAAAACATTATTCCTAGGCGTGTCTGTGAGGGTGCCTCAGAAGAGATGAGCATTTGAGTAGTAGGCCGAGGAAAGATCACCCTGATCCTGGCGGGTAAGCATCATCCAACCCCTTCAGAAACTGAAGAGAACAAAAGGCAGAGGAAGGGCAAATTTCCTGCCTGCTGGAGCTGAGACATCTATCTTCCCCTGCCCTCTGATATCAGTGCTCCTGTTTCTCCGGCGTTTGGACTCACACCAAGACTTACACCATCGGTCCCCCAATTCCCAGGCCTTCAGACTTGGACTGAATTACACCAATGGTTTCCCTGGGCCTCCAGCCTGCAGATGGCAGATTGTGGGTCTTCGCAGCCCCCATGATCATGTGAGCCAGTTCCTATACTAAATCTCTTGTATAATCTATGCATAGCTATTGGTTCTACTTCTCTGCAGAACCCTGACTAATACACCCATCCAGAAGTCCCACCTTCCCCACAAAAGTGATCATATCCTAACTTTTCTCATAATCACTTTGCTGCACTTTTATAGTGTTGTCCTGCTTGTGTGCGTCCTTAGCACTATAGGTGAGTCTTGCTCATTTAAAAAATTGTGATGGTTAATTTTTGTGTCAGTTTGACTGGGCTAAGGGCTTCCCAGATACCTGGTAAAACATTATTATGTGCCTTTGAGTCTCTTATAACTTACAGACTCTTTCAACATCCCTTTCTTTTTCTTAAAATTTATGTGGAAGAATCCAGGCCGTTTGACCTTTAGAGTTTCCCAAAATCTGGATTTTGCTGATTGCTGTCTCTTGACACAGTACAACACATTCCCCTGTCCCCTATATTTTCTGAAAATTGGCAACTGGATACATACTGAATCGGATTAATGTTTACTCCCTTTGGCAAGATTCTAGGTGGTTTGGCAAGATCATAGGAGGCACATGATATCGGCTTCTCTCTTGTTTATGATAAGAACAGCTTTGATGCTTAATGCCAACATCTATTAATTCATTATAGTTGCAAAATGATGCTATTCTCACACTATTTTTTCTTTTTGTTTATTAGTTGGAATAAATTTATAAAGATATTTCATTTACTACTTACTAATCAATGGTATAATTCATGTAGAGGAAGAAGAATAAATGTTTGATTCTTTCCCTTTACTTACTAATTCTCATGAATTACTTTTCTGTCATACTTCAAAGGTGACCAATTCGTTTATAAAAAAGATCACTTAAGAACTCATGGATTTAAAATATTTATAGGTTTAAATATGTTGCATTTATTATCATTACTAAAACTCAAATGATCACATCTTTGGCCAGTGGAAGCCTCTTCAAGGTGGCTCCTAAGTCCTTTTGGCACGACCCAAGCTGTCTTCGATAGTGTCCCTGCTTGCTGGCGTGACAAGATGTTCCAGGCTTATCTTGTATACTTCATATACAAGAACCTGGAACCTACCATTTCTCTAATAAGCCCCAGATCCTTTTAGTGAGAAATTATGTTTTAAAACTATATTTGGTGCTAGGGTTGCTCATTGCTACTGGGTGTGTTTTTGTTTCTAGGCCTTTTCAGTGGACAGATCTAGGAAAAATGCATATGTGTAGACACATACCTACCTGCTCGCATCTATTTTGCATCTGTTCTTTCCCCATTTTTAATAGCTGTATTTTGTCTACATTGTTTCATATCCCTTGCTCCATAGTAAAGTATACATTTAATGTCCACCACCAACATTATGTCAGTGTCGCCCTAGTAAATCTCGCTCCTCAGGAAAGGTTCTTGGGAATAATATTTCTTGAGTCCTTGCGTGTTGATAAGTTTGTCTGTGCCCTTTAGACTGGAAAATGAGTTTTGCTGGACATTCAGTCCTTGGTTCATACTTTCTGTGAGTATCTTGCATATGTATGATATGGAAAAAAACTAAGATCGGTCTAATTTTCTTTCCCTTGTAATTCATATGTTCTTTTTCTGGATGTCCAAATAATTCTTTCTTCTGGTCCCCTCCACTCCCCTCTGAATATGGCCTCATATTGGTCATTCTGAGTTGATATTCTCAGGTGCATAGTGTTTTTCCAGTACATAGTTTCAAAAATATGTGTTTTCTATTTTAGAAAGTTTTTCTCGAGTTACAGTTTTTAGTATTTGTTCTGTTCACTCACTTTGGCTTTTCTTGTATGGGGACTCATCAATATATTTGAGCTCTTTTGCATATTTTAATATTCCTCATTTTCTCTTGAAGTCTTTCTGCATTTCTTTGTAGTTTTTAAGATGGTTCTCTTTTGCATGCATTGTTTCTCTTAAGACATGTATATATTTGCTCTTATGTTCCTTCTAGTTTACTCATCATTTCTGAAATTATTTTTTTCTTTTTGCATAATTTGCATGAGTTCTGTCACCACATTTCTGAGATTTTCTAATTTTGACTTTTTTCAAGTCACCTATCATGTTTTAAAATTGTTTAGTATTTTATTATTTTTTTCTTTTCCATAAATTATTTTTTATTACAGTTTATATTTAATATTATTTTGTATTAGTTTCAGCTGTACAGTACAGCAGTCAGACAATTATACACTTCACAAAGTGCTCCCCCGGATATTTCCAGTATCTACCTGGCACCATACATCATTATTACAATATTATTGACTATATTTTCTATGCTGTACTTTACATCCATATGAATATTTTATAAATACCAATTTATACTTCTTAATCCCTTCACATGTTCACCCAGCTCCCCAACCCTTCCCCTCTTTGGCAACCATCAGTCTGTTCTCTGTGTCTATGAGTCTGTTTCAACTTTGTTTGCTTGTTTTTTGTTCTTTAGGTTCCACAAATAAGTATTCCACATATGATATTTGTCTTTCTCTGGCTTATTTCACTTAGCACAATACCCTCTAGGTCCATCCATGCTGTTGCATATGGTAAGATTTCATTCTTTTTATGGCCAAGTAATATTCCATTGTAATATTATAAATGTACCACAGTTTTTTTAAAACACTTGGCTAAAATGGATAAAGTGATGGACGCTTGGGTTGCTTCCATATCCTGGCTATTGTATATAACACTGCAATGAACATAGGGTGCATATATTCTTTTGCATTAGTATTTTGAGTTTTTTTCAAATATATACCTAGAAGTGGAATCAATAGGTTATAAGGCAGTTCCGTTTTAAATGTTTTGAAGAACCTCTGTATTATTTTCCATAGTGGCTGCACCAATCTGCATTCCCACCAACAATGCACAAGGTTTCCCTTTTCTCCACATCCTAGCCAACAATTGTTGTTGTTTTTATTTATTCTGACAGGTATGAGGTGATATCTCATTGTGGTTTTAACTTGCAGTTCTCTGATGATTGGTGATGTTGAGAATCTTTTCATATGTCTACTGGCCATCTGTGCGTCTTTTTTGGAGAAGTGTCTATTCAAGTCCTTTGCCTATTTTTTAACTGGATTGTTTCATTTTTGGTGTTGAGTTGTGCAAGTTCTTTATAAATTTTGGGTATTAACCTCTTATAAAATGTATCATTGGTGAATATCTTCCATCCTGTAGGTTGTCTTTTCATTTTGTTGGTGGTATCCTTTGCTGTGCAAAAACTTTTTAGTTTGATGTAGTACCATTTGTTTTTTTCTTGCCTGAGAAGATATATCAGAAAAAATATCACTAAGAGAAATGTCCAAGATTTTACTGCATATCTTTTCTCCTAAAGTTTTATGGTTCTGAATCTTACATTTAAGTCTTTAATCTATTTTAAATTTATTCTTGTAAATGGTGTAAGAAGGTGGTCTAGTTTCATTTTTCTTTTTGCATCTATCTGTCCAATTTTCCCAATACCATTTATTGAATAGACTGTCTTTACCCCATTGTATGTTTGCCTTCGCTGTCAAATATCAATGATCATATAGGCGTGGGTTTTTTTTCTGGGATGCCTATTCTGTTCTATTGATCTATGTGTCTGTTTTTATGCCATATCATGCTGTTTAATTACTATATAGCCTTATAGTATAGTTTGATATCAGGTAGAGTGATACCTCCAACTTTGTTCTTCTTTTTCAAGGTTGCTGTGGCTATTTGGGGTCTTTTTTGGTTCCATATAAAATTTTGGATTATTTGTTTTAGTTCTATGAAATACACCATTGGTAGTTGGATAGGCAATGCATTGAATCTAGAGATTTTTTTGGGTAGCATGGACATTTAAAAAAATTTATTTTCATTGTTGAAAGTATTACAGATGTCTCCTATTTTCCCCCTGATGTACCCCTCCACCCAGCTCCCACCCTACCCCAGGCCTTCACCATACTATTTTCTGTGTCCATGGACTATGTATATATGCATATAAGTTCTTTGGTTAATCTCTTCCTGCCCCCCACCCCTTTCCTCTGAGATCTGTCACTCTGTTCCATGCTTCCATGTCTCTGGACCTATTTTGTTCATCCATTAATTAAATTTCACAAATAAGTGAGATCATGTGATATTTGTCTTTCCCTAACTGACTTATTTCACTTAGCATAATAATTTCCATGTCCATCCATGCTGTCTCAAAGGGTTAGAGATCCTTCTTCTTTATAGCTGCATAGTATTCCATGGTATAAATGTACAGTATGGACATTTTAATGATGTTAATTCTTCCTACCCACGAGCACAGTATGTGTTTCCATTTATATATATCTTTTTAAATTTCTTTCTTCAGTATCTTATTATTTTCCAAGTACACATCTTTTACATCCTTGGTTAAATTTATTTGTAGGTATTTGTTTTGATGCAATTATAAATGGGATTGTTTTCTTAGTTTTTATTTCTAATAGTTCATTATTGGTGTATAAAAATGCAACTGATTTCCAAATATTTATTTTGTGTCTTGCTACTTTTCCAAATTCATTTACTAGTTCTAGTAGTTTTTTGGTGGAATCTTTAGTGTCTCTATATACAATATCATGTTATCTGCAAATAACAACAATTTTACTTCTTCATTTCAATTTGGATGCCTTGTTTTTCTTCTTCTTGTCTGATTGCTGTGGCTAGGACTTCTGGTACTGTGTTGAATAAGAGTGGTGATGGTGGGCATTCCTGTCTTGTTCCTGATCTTAAGGGAAATGCTTTTAGTTTTTCCCTGCTGATAGCTATGGGTTTGTCCTACATGGCCTTTATTACATTGAGGTGTATTCCTTCTATTCCCACTTTGCCAAGAATTTTTGTCATAAATGGATACTGGATTTTGTGAAATGCTCTTTTCTACCTCTATTGATATGATCATATAATTTTTATCCTTCATTTTTTTTTTTAATGTGGTGTATCACATTAATTGATTTGGGGTTATTATACCAATCTTGCATCCCAGGAGTAAATCTGACTTGATCATGATGTCTGATCTTTTTAATGTATTGCTAAATTTGGTTTGCTAATATTTTGTTGAGGATTTTTGCACCTATGTTCATTAGTAACATTGGCCTATAATTTTCTCTCTTTGTAGTGTCTTTATCTATTTGGGAATTAGGATAATGCTGGCCTAATAATGATCATGGAAGTTGATGTTCCTCTTGAATTTTTTTGAATAGTTTGAGAAGGATAGGTATGAGTTCTTCTTTGAATGTTTGGTAAAATTCACTGTGAAGCCATCTAGTCCAGGACTTTTTTTTTGTTGGGTGTTTTTTTAAAATTACTGTTTCAGTTTTGTTAGTGGTAATCTGTCTGTTCAGATTTTCTGTTTCTTCTTGATTCAGTTTTGGAAGATTGTATGTTTCCAGGAATTTATCCATTTCTTTCACATTGTCCAATTTGTTGGTAGTTAGTTTTTCCCAATGTTTTCTTATAATCCTTTGTATTTTTGTCATGTCAGTTGTTACTTCTCCTCCTTCATTTCTGATTTTATTTATTTGGGTCTTCTCTCTTCTTTTCTTGATGAACCTGGTTAAAGGTTTACCAATCTTCCTTATCTTTTCAAAGAACCAGCTCTTGGTTTCATTGCTCTTTTGTATTGTTTTTTTAGTCTCTATTTCATTTATTTCTTCTCTGATTTTTATTATTTCCTTCCTTCTACTCACTTTGGGCTTTGTTTGTTGTTCTACTTCTAGTTCCTTCAGGTGTAAGTTTAGATTGTTTATTTGAGATATTTCTTATTTATTGAGGTAGGCCTGTAATGCTATGAATTCCCCTGTTAGGACTGTTTCACTGTGTTTTGGATAGTTGTGCTTTCATTTTTATTTGTCTCAAGGCATCTTTTGATTTCTTCTTTGATCTCATTGTTAAATCATTGATTTTTTAGTAACATGTAACTTAGCCTCCATGTGTTTGTGAGTTTTCAAGGTTTTTTTTCTTGTAATTGATTTCTAGTTTCATACCTCTGAGGTCAGAATAGATGCTTGATATGATTTTAATCTTCTTAAATTTATTGAGACTTGTTTTGTATTCTAACGTGGTTTATCCTAGAAAATGTTCCATGTGCACTTGAAAAGAATATATATTCTGTTGCTTTGGGGTGCAATGCTCTGAAAATATCAATTTAACTCATGTGGTCTAGAGTATCATGTAAGGCTGCTGTTTCCTTGTTGATTTTCTGTTGGGGAAATCTATCCATTGATGTCAATGTGGTGTTAAAATCCCTACTATGACTATATTACTCTCAACTTCTTCCTTTATGTCCATCAGGATTTGCTTTATATATTTAGATGCAACTATGTTGGGTGCATAAATGTTTACAAGAGTTATATCTGCTTGTTGGATTGATTCCGTTATCATTAGGTAATGTCTTTCTTTGACTTTTTTTTAAAATTTAATTTACTCTATTTATTTTAACTTGATATTAGAAAGGGAGGGAGAACGACAGAGAGAGAGAAAAAGCGAGAAAAAGAGAGAGAACACTGATATGAGAGAGATGCACCAAGGAATTGCCTCCCACACTCACCCAGACTGGGGATCGAACCCACAACCTAGGCAAGCTAGGTATGTGCCTTGACTGGGAATCGAACCTATGATCTTCTGGTGCATGGGATGACTCTCCAACCAACTGAGTCGCACCAGCAAGGGCAGTGATTTATTTTCTTAAGGCTCCATCAGCAGGTGGAATGGAAGACCCCTCCCACCCTGACACCTTGGGCAACCAAGGCGTTGTACTCCTTCACTGCCTGCTCTGTCTGGAGGACCTGCACATCAATGCCTTGTTTCTCCAGGTACTCCAGGGTTGATGGGGGTACCTTCAGGGCCTCACGGTTCCCTCAGCCAATCACAAGGGTCTGCACACCCTTCTTGATGTCCTCCTCCACATCTGCAGGCTACACACCAGGAGAATGCTCAGTTCCTGTTTCTCTCCAATCCCAAGCCCGACTTCCCCTGGGCCACACTTTGCAGTCCTTATAGGTTTTAGTAGAGCCTTGTACTTTCATTTGCCCCCATGAAAGGGAAGCAATTTCAGGGGAAGACATAAGGAACTTAATTGAAATCCAAAGCCCTCTCTCCAGGGAGTTGCGATCCCAAACAGCTCCCTGCTATCCTTTCTTTGACTCTTATTGTATCTCATGTTTTATAGTATATTTTGTCTGATGTAAGTGTTGCTACCCTAGCTTTGTTTTTGTTTCCGTTTGAATGAATTATCTTTTTCTGTCCCTTTACTCTGTGTGTGTCTTTCATTCTGAGGTGGGTCTCTTATAGATGGTGTATATATGGTTCTCATTTTCTTAATTTTCACCTACCCTGTGCCTTTTGATTGGAGTACTAATCCATTTACATTTAAAGTGATTATTGATAGTTACATACTTATTGCCATTTTATTCTTTATAATATGTACACCCCTTTTTTTCTTTCTTCTTAAAGAAATTCCTTTAATATTTCTTGTAATACTGGTTTGGTGGTAATGAACTCATTAAGCTTTTCTTGTCTGGAGAGCTCTTTATTTCTCCTTCAGTTTGAAATGATAGCCTTCCTGGGAAGAGTAGTCTTGATTGTAGGTCCTTGCTTCTTATCATTTTGTATATTTTGTGCCAATCTCTTCTGCCCTGAAATGTTTTTGTTGAGAAATTACCTGACAGTCTAATGAGAAGTCCTTTGTAGATAACTAATTGTCTTTCTCTTGCTGCTTTTAAGATTCTCTTTGTCTTTAACTTTTGGCATTTTAATTATGATGTGTCTTGATGTAGGCCTTTTGGGGTTTATCTTGTTTAGGATTCTCTTCACTTCCTGGACTTGTGTTGTTGTTTTTCCTTTACCAGGTTAAGGAAGTTTTCAGCCATTATTTCTTCAAATAGGTTCTTAATACCTTGCTCGCTGTCTTCTCCTTCTCCTTCTGGTACCCCTATGATGGGGATGTTGTTATGCTATCTTTGTCCCAGAGGCTCCTTATACTATCCTCATTTTTTAAAAATTTCTCTTTTCTATTTGCTGCTATTATTGGGTGTTTTATGCTACGTTTTCTTCTCAATTGTTGATTCAGTCCTCTGCATCATCCAATCTACTGTTAATTGCTTTTAGTGTATTCTTCACTTCAGATATTGTACTCTTCATTTCTGACAGGCTCTTTTTTCTGCTTTCTATGTTCTATTTTATGCTTGCTATCTCTTTGTTTTAGTTCTCACTGTGCTCACCCATTCTTTCCCTAAGTTCCTTGAGCATCTTTATTACCATTGTTTTGAACTCTGTATCTGGTAGAATGCTTGCCTTCATTTTATTTAGGTCTTCTTCTGGGGATTTCTCCTGTTCTTTCATTAGGGACATGTTTCTTTGTTTCCCCATTATGTCTGCCTCTCTGTATTTGTTTCTCTGTATTAGATAGATTTGTTATGTCTCCCAGTCTTGGTATGATGGCCTTATGTAGTGGATGTCCTGTGTGACTCAGTGGTACAGTCTCTTCGATCACCTGTGCTGGGTGCTCCAGGAATGCACCTTGTGTGAGTTATGTGAGCCCTCTTATTGTAGTTGAGTCTTGGTTGTTGTTGGCCCATTCATGGGTGGGGTTGACTCTTAGGCTGGCTAACTATGGGGACTGACCCAACCAGAGTGCATGAGCTACTGTGTGGTGTCTGACCCCATGACACAGAATTTGCCCCAGCAGGGTCTGGTATATGTCCATATGGTCCTTCAGATATACTGCTTCTGGAGCTAATCAGGTTGTGCTCTGATGTGGTCTGAATCTCGCCATGGGGTTTGTTGGTTCTGTGGCCTCTTGGGAGGGACTCTGGTGTAGGCCAATGTCAGGTACTGCCTGTGACCAGCCCTGGTCTAACTATTTGGAGTTACAAAGTTATCCATAGTTTGTGACAGCTTCTGCTGGTCCTGGGTGTGCATGGGAGGGACAGAGCTGCACACCAAGGCTGGCTTTCACCAGCACTGAGCCCTGTTGCAGGTCAGCAAAAGGCCCAAGGCTGCCTGATAGGCTCAGTCTTCCATGGGAGAGGTGAGGCAACACCAGCTGGGCATGAGGGGGAAAAATGGTCTTCTCCCTTGAGTCATACAACTCAGTTATTTCCTGTTTGTCTGACGCCCCAGTTCTTACCAGACCTTCTTAAGAGCTCTCCAAGAAATTCTGTACTGTGGGCCAAGGTTGGCAGCAGCCAGAAGACTCCTCTATAGGGCTTGAGCTTGGCATAGTGGGGTCACAGGGAGTCAGGAAGATAGGGCTAGTGCATTCCCTTAGGCTGATGTTGTATGGAGGGGAGTACTTGACCCAAGAAAGATGAGGTCTGTGTGTAACATGGGTGAGAGACTCAGCACAGGGAACTTGGAAACTGTTTCTTTAGCCTTCTCCACAAAGCCACACAATCCTCTGACCACCTTCCCTCCACCGGAGCCCAGGGTGAGGGGCTTCAAATGAAATTTTATGTACTTGTTCTTTAAGAGGACACCTGGGTTTCTAACAGACTCCTATCTCTCCCTGGCATATGGAATTCCTGCTGATTTTCACAGCTAGATGTTATGTGAGTTCCCCTTTCCAGCTCTGATGCTTGGGCTGGGACACCTGGTGTGGGGTTGAGATTCCTCACTCCTCGGGGGGAACCTTTGCAGCTGAGATATCCCTCCAGATTCTCATGTGGGTGTGGGGCCAGCCCTTTTTATGTCTTTGCCCTTCCTACTAATCTCAATGTGCTTCTTCTGAAAACCCTTGGTTATAAGACTTCTGTTCAGCTAGTCTTCTGTTGGTTTTTCAGGTTGATTGTTCTATATTTAATTATAATTCCTCTGGGAGGAGGTGAGCATAACTTCCACCTACTCTGCTGCCATTTTGGGTCCTCCTCTTATTATTTTCTTAATGTCTTCTATCTCATTTTGTAGTATTAGATTACAGTTTTGTTCTATATTGCGGGCATGTCTTTGAGGCATGCTTTCTTTGCTTGGGGGATGCTATACAGTTCCTTATTTTTAATAATAGCTTTGTATGGTATCTCTCTTGATACTTTTCTATAGGTCATTTTTAGTGAAATTAGTTTTTCTGAACTTTAGAAATGTTTAGAATGAGGGGCGGGGTTCAGTAAAGCATTTCTTATTTCACAGAGTCCTTCGTTGGTTGTAGTGTTCAAATATACAGCAGCTGTCTTTCTCAGCTTCCTTGGCTGTGCTTCCCTCCCCCATTTGCTTTGACCTTTCTCTTTCCTTTGTCTCTGTTCCTATTCTGCTCAAGTTTGATTACACCCCAGCAGCTTCTCCCCAGTACAGGCCTCATCTAGAAGGGATCCTTGCTTTCACAGGGTCCCCTTCAGTTCTTCTTACTACAGGCCCCTTGCACTCACTTCCTATTGACAAGAGCAAAACCTCCGATTTCAGTTGCTGTTCTCAAACTGGTCCTCTGTATTTCCCAGGGAGACCCGTCAACTGTATTGTGGTTTTTATGTTCTTGGGTCCATTAGTCAGAAACCCCACTGCTTCCTCTTCTTCCTCCTGCACAGATGGGCTACCATCCAGGTCTTGTGAGGATTGGTTTGTCTCCACCAATTTATATTTTGGGGTTTGTGGGGATACCTTGTCATCTGGTTTTGTTATAAATGTCCGTTGGTTTTTGGCTTTAGCTATCTTGTTTTATTTTTATGTGGTGATTTGGAAAGATTGAAAACTATGCTGGGCAACACTGCTATCTTCCCAGAATCCTCTCCTACCAAGTAGAAGCTCTTAATGACTGTTCCCCCAGTTTCCTTTTCACTTAAAGCAGGTAGAGCTATTTTAGCCTTCCTGGTGAAAACATTTAAAAGTGACTTTTTTTAATGGAGAACCCTCTCCTTTCTCCTCGGCCTGTGCAAGCCTCTTTACCCTCCCTTACTCCCCCTAGGCAGGTTTTTAGCAGGATGGAGGGAAAAGCAGCTGCACTTTAGGGCTTAGCAGTGTGACTGGATAGGGAACATCTTTCCCATCTTGCTCTCCATAGGACTAACCCAGAGGTGAGTGAGAGCAGAATGTTTCAGAGATGAAAGCTATTTCTGTTCCGACTGAAGCTTTAGTGATTCATCCTTAAACAGGAGGACATCATTTAAAGTGCAGTTTTTCTGGGGCTGACATTACACTTCCAGCCGGAGGCAGGCACCAACCACTAGGGGAAACCAGCACTGGGACGCGAGCAGCAATTTTAATGCTTGTATTCGCATGGTGAAAAGTGGAGAGGTCTGGTGCTTTAGTCCTTTCTAAAGACCAGTCATGTGAGTATATGCAGCACCCCATCTAAGGCGGCTTTCCTCTTCATCCTGGCCTCCGGAGGAAGGCAGTAACGTGACTGAAGCCGGCACTCCTTCCTTCTTGCCTGGCAGGCCTGTGCCTTCCCTGGATCTGGGAAGGGCTGTCAACAGGCCAGGCTCTGCAGCTCTTCTGTGCAGGTGCTGGGCATCCTTGGAAATCTGAGCACTGTCGTGCGCGGGCTCTCCCTGACAGCTGGGCCTCCTCCTGAGCTTCAGGCCAGGCAGAAGGCCCCTTTGATTGGCATTTTTTTTATTAGCTGGGAGCCTACAATCAGCCCTTCTACTGCATGCCGGCATTCGGTGTCTGGCTTGAAAGTGTGTCTTGGTGACCTTTATTTGCATTGGCCTTCAGAAAGTAGTATTTCCTTAGTGAGGAAGAGCGGGGGTGGGTGAAGGGCATATGTGAAGCCTAAGTATTAACTGTGAGGACTTAAGGATGGCCTGTGCAGCTGGCTCTGGCAGCCTCAGTTCCACTGCCCTTTACGGAGGGGACGATGACTGTATCATTAACCACCCTGGCCAAGCACCACCGCAGGGCACTTACAAGTACAAACATTTTAGAGATTAAACTTCCAGTGTCCTTCAGAGGTCCCTGAAGTGGGAGGCCACACCTGGTAAGCACAAAGGGGTAAAACTTTGCCCTGCAGGAGAGCCTGCAGACGAGTTTTCTTTGGAGTTCAGAGAGTTAATTTTTTTTTTTTTAATTCTCTGAATGTTGCCAACATTTAACTATTAGGAGACTTCTTGTTTTGCTTTGTTTTGTTTTTTAAGGTCAATTTCTGGCTTCTCTTGAGAAATCAGAGACCTGGCAACAACTGGCTGGAGCTCAGTGGCAGCCGCACCTAAAGTAGGGGCCTGTGTGCTCCTCGCTGCCATAGTCCCCTCTCTCTCCTCTACCATCATTTTTGCTCTTTCTCTTAGATTATTCCCATCAGTGTACAAACCTAATGCATATAAACCTTGTTTAAAAAATTTATTTTTATTGTTGAAAGTATTACAGAGGTCCCCTTTTTCCCCCCATCGACTCCTCCACCTCACTGCCCCGCCCTCAGGCCTTCCCCACACTATTGACTGTGTCCATGGGTTATGCATATATGCATATAAGTTCTTTGGTCAATCTCTTCCCACCCAGCCCCCCCCTTAAAAGTCAAGCTTTTTTGGACTCTACTTCCCCTGCCAGCATCCCTTCTCAAATCTTTTCTTCTCTTTGCAGCACAAGCTTCCCAAAAAAGTTGCTCACACTTGCTATCTCCATTTCTCTGCTTCCATTCTCTCTGACACACTCTACAGTCAAGCTCTGGCCCCTCAGGCTCCACCACAACACAGCGAGGTCACCAGTGATGCCATTTCTCACATTTCTTTCAAGTTGACCTATGAGTCCCTGAGGCCTCTGCCCTTGGTCCTCACTTCCACTCACACCTCTTTCGTGATCACCGTTGGTCTCATGGCTTTAAAAACATCTATATGCCGAGTCCCAAGTGTCTATCTCCAGCTCAGACCTTAGCCTGAACTGCAGCCATAGAAGTAGGTGTCCACTTGACGCCTCCTCTTGAGCTCCTGGTCTTCCCCTCTCTGCCGACCATCTTCCACATATGTCCCATGTTCACGCTCCACCTCCCCGCTTCTGTCCTGTGCTGTGCCCTGGGAGAGTGACCAGTATGGGCTGTTTCATTCTCTGGCTTCTGGTTGGGTTCACCGGGGGGAAGACAAGGGTAAGCCAGGGTATTTATTTCTTGGGCTGCTTTGCTGCAGGGTCACACAGGGCTGGCTGCATCCCTCTATCAAATGTAAGTTAATACAGATATCTCCATTACTGTCCCTTTAGGCCTAGGGACGGTCGCTGCTCACTACTTACTAGACTTGGGGTATCACACCTATCACTGTGGTTTCCTTACACCCTGCCCACACCTTCGCCAACAGCCCCTTCCTTAAACCCTCCATGAATTATCCTAATTTAAGGGTGCCATCTGTTTCCTGCCAGGACCCTGGTTGTACATTACACTGCTGTCCTTTTTATTTGAAGACGATATTATTGAGAGTGACCACTCTTTTTGTGAAGACAGTTAGGCAGATGTGTGTCCATCATTTTGATGTTACATTTTGATGGAAGCCTTAGGGGAAAGCAGAGCCGCAGAGTCATTCCAATAAATATCTGTGCCTAGACCTTCGCCCAAGATGATAGATCATTTGGGAATAAATGCAAATGAGATGAAAGAGCATCTGCCTTAGATAATGACTCCGCTGCACGCGACAAGCCTCTCTCAGACGCGTGTGGCCCATCAGCTGTGGAATCATAAAACTGCGATTCCTCGAAACGTTCCAAGAAGGCCACAAATTGCATTTCTACACATTTCCAACCATTTGCTAAGAAACACATAGTGGAGAAATATTGCATCTCCTTAATCTGAAGAGTGGTCATTGATTTAGCTGCCAGAGACAGAGGAAGCTGGAATCATTATTAATTTATCCGCAGACACTGACCCCAACCATTCAATAAACAAGGTTTAATGCATGGATTAGGTTTCATTGATGCCCTTGTTTACTGTTGTTGTTAATGCTATCTATATGCTTGGGGAAAAACAACACCCCCAATTAAGCAAGATCCTAGCTGGTTAACGCTTCATGTTCTTTTTGCATCTGCTTGAATATAAAAGGAAGAGGTACAGTAGCTCTTCTGCTGGTAATGGTCTGGACGGCAGAGAGGAGACTTCCCTTATGTGGAACTGTGAGATAGACAGAGGTTTCATTTCTACTCTCACTTTCACCTCCTGTCCCTTTCCCCTCTCAGAACTTCCTTTATCCCTAGCGTCTAAGATTTAGATACAGTTCTGTTTTTCTTTCTGCAAGTAAAACAATCTGATAAATGTATTAACCCAAAGCCTTTAGAGAAAAGATTATGGACTTTTCCAAGGGCATTTTTGTTTTTAAAACTACAAGAAAAAAATAGCAAAGATAAAACATAAATCAAGATGAAATCAGTATCTGTAATATATCATTTGGGGGTCAAAATTATTTTTAAGGGCCAGATAAAGGAAAATAAAATCAGAAAGGGCAAATAATCAGAGAGGCAAAGATTTATGTACAAGTAGGTTTATTCTACAATGATTTATTCTGGTAGAAGCAACAAAGATGTACTACAATAAAGGAATAGTTCGGTCAAGTATAATATATCCATACAATAGTTAAATAAGTTGCCCATAAGCACTCATCAAACATCATCTTTTCAAAGTATATTTGAACACATAGGAAATTGTTCAACATAAAATGTTAGGTGTAAAAACAAACTATTTAGTGTTATTCTTTTTAAAAAATATATATCTTTATTGATTTCAGAGAAAGAAAGGGAGAGGGAGAGAGAAACATCAGTGATGAGGGAATTGTCATTGATCGGCTGCCTCCTGCACCCCCCCTACTGGGGATGGAGCCCGCAACCCAGGAATGTGCCCTGATCAGGAATCGAACCTCGATCTCCTGGATCATAGATTGATGCTCAACCGCTGAGCCACACCGGTCGATGTTTAGTGTTATTCTTGTTTTGGTTATGTGTGTGTGTGTGTGTGTGTGTGTGTGTGTGTGTGTATTATATATATACACACCTATATTAACAGATAAAGGTTTGGGAGGGCATATGCTAAAATGCTAGCAGTGATTACCTCTGGATAATAGGATTATAGGTGATCAGTATTTGTTTTTTTATAAGTTCTGTATTTCATTGATTTTTTTGGGCAATAAACATATTAATTTTATAATTAAAGTTAGAAAATTACTTCTTAAAAAAGGGTACATTGATTTACAGAAAGAAATGGTGGAATTTCAGGCAGCAAGGAATGGGCATTTTAATGTGTGTGAGAGCCTTCTATCATATCATATGTCATAGACAACAGTAATTAACAACAGGTTTCATAGAAGAAGAAGAATGAAAGTTTATTGTGTACTTTACCATTGTGCATTAACATACTTTATATTCGTTGTTTCTCTTTTAATCCTTTTAACAGCCCTATGATGGTAGGTTCTGGAGTTATTTTATAGCAGCAAATGAGGTTAGAGGAGTTAAGTACATTGGTTAGGGTAAAACAAACGGCTATAACATAAATCTGAAGCCTCACTGGATTAACAAAAAGAAAGATGGTTCTTTAACCATGTAAAGGATATTTCTTAATCATGTAAAATCCCATTGGCAGTACCGAGAGGCATGGGGTGGAGTTTCCATTCCACGCGTGGATGGAGGCCCTGCTGTCGTCAACACCTGGCTTCCAAGGTTGCCCCTTTTATGCAGGTCAGGCCAGCAGCCACGGTGACTGAGATAATGGGGGTCTGTGAATTTTTGTGGGCCAGAGTTCCCACCCACATTTCAGTGGCTCAGCCATGTCCTTCCTAACTGCAGTGTCTCAGGATCTATTTAGTTCTTCAGATTCTTTTGTTCATTAGCTTCTTCTTAAAGACCCTTCAACATTTCATGTAGTGCTGGTCTGGTGGTGATGAACTCATTTAGCTTTTTCTTATCTGTGAAGCTCTTTATCTGACCTTCAATTCTAAATGACAGCTTTGCTGAGTAGAGCAATCTTGGTTGTAGTTATTTGTTTTTCATCACTTTGAACATTTCTTGCCATTTCCTTCTGGTCTGCAAAGTTTCTGTTGAAAAATCAACTGACAGTCGTATGGGTGCTCCCTTGTAGGTAACTAATTGCTTTTCTCTTGCTGCTTTTAAGATTCTCTCTTTGTCTTTAACCTTTGACATTTTAATTATGATGTGTCTTGCTGTGGACCTCTTTGGGTTCCTCTTCTTTGGGACCCTCTGTGCTTCCTGGACTTGTAAGTCGATTTCTTTCCCCAGGTAGGGGATGTTTTCTGTAATTATTTTTTCAAATAGGTTTTCAATTTCTTGGTCTCTTTCTTCTCCTTCTGGTACCCCAATTAAACAAACGTAGGGCCGCTTGAAGTTGTCCCAGAGGCTCTTTATACTATCTTCATATTTCTGAATTCTTTTTTCTTTTTGCTCTTCTGGTTGGGTGTTTTTTGTTTCTTCATGTCCCAAATTGCTGATTTGATTCTCAGCATCCTCTACTCTACTGTTGGTTGATTCCCTGTAAATTATTCTTCATTCCAGTTCATGTAGCCTTCATTTCAAATTGGTGCTTTATTATGTCATTGATGGTTTTACTTGTTTTCATAATACTCTTACTAATATGGCTGAGCATCCTTATAACCAAAATTCTAAACTCTGAATCTGTTAGCTTGCTTGGGTCTGTTTTATTTAGTTCCTCTTCTAGAGATTTCTTCTGTTCTTTCCTTTGTGACATGTTTCTTTGCCTCCACACTTTGGCTGCTTCCAGGTGTTCGTTTCTATATATTAGGTAGAGCTGCTATGCCTCCTGGAATTTGTAGAGTGGTTTTGTGTAGTAAGTGTCCTGTAGGGTCCAGTGGCTCAGCCTCCCCAGTCACCTGAGCTGGGCCTTCTAGGTTCTCCCCTGTGTGGGCTGTGTGCTCTGACCTGTTGAAGTTGAGCCTTGGTTGCTGTTGGCATCACTGGGAGGAATTGACCCCCAGGCCAGTCAGCTGTGAGGACCAGCTGCAACTACAGCCAAAGAGCTGCTGTGCTGGAGACCCCGTATGGATCAGGATTTAGTTCAGTGGGGCTTTGGTGTTCACCAAGTGCGCCCCTTGAGTGTCACTCGTGGATGTGGTAGGGTTGTAATCCAGCGTGGTCGAGTCTGACCACCAGGTGCACTGTCTCTGGGGCCTCCCAGGAGGTGCAAAGTCAGCCTCTGCCTGAACCTTGCCCAGGGCCACCCAGCATGAGCTGCACACCAAACCGTAGTTGGCTGCTACTTGTGCTGGGCTTAGCGTTGCCCAGGAGAGGCCAAGCTATGAACCAGTGCAGGCTGCCGCTCATGCCAGGCCTGGGGCCACTTATCAAGCCGTATGGGGCCTGATGCTGCTTGTTTGAGAGATTTTAGGAAAGTCCTAAGCATGAGGCTTGAGAGGCCACTTGCACAGAAAAGCCCCTGGAAACGGCCTGGATGAGCTGCAGGTAGAGAGGGGCGGGGCCTCCGGGAATCACGGGGCGGGGCCAAAGGTGTGAGTCAGGTGCTGGCGATTCAAACATGGCGCCTGCCTGCCGGCTGTGTGCAGGGAGGACTCGCCAAAGGAGCCATGGCCTCCGCCAGCTCTTCTGCCTGGGAGGAAGCCTCCCCTCCACCTGTCGCCCGGATCTCAGGCAGGTTAGTTCCCCCCGAGTGTCCCGGGTCCTTTCAGGCTGCTGCCCGGCGCTGGGCTCAGAGGGAGCATCCGAGTGAGTCCGTGCCGGGCCCTTTAGAGGAGCTGCTGGGGCTCCTGCAGCCTCCGAGACCCTCAGGGACAGTCCCCGCTGGTTTCACAGCCCGGAGTTGTGGGGACGTCTCTTCCTGGCGCTGGAGCCCTGGGCTGGGGGCCTGCTGCTGGGCTGGGGCCCCTCGCTCCGCTGCCCAGATGTCCCTCCCGGGTTTAAGCTGCGGCACCGGGTGTGGGTCTGCGGCCGCGTTTGTGCGATTCAGCCCCGATCCGCCCGCGTTTCCACCCCTCCTACCGGTCTCGATGCTCCTTCAGCAACCTGGTTGTGGGGCTTCTGTTCAGCCAGATCTCAGGAGGCTCTGAGTGACGGTGGTTCTGTGTTTTAGTTGTAATTTTGATGTCGTTGCGGGAGGTGGCGGGCGCAGCTGTGACCTACGCGCCATCTTCTTTCCTCTCCGAGATGTCTTAACACACAAATCTGCTTATGTTATTTCTCTGCTTAGAATTTCCAGTAACTCCTATGAGTAAAACTGCGATTGCCTAGGTTGACTCAAGGCTCTAATGAATATGCCTCCGCCTGCCCTATCTTTGCCCCATAGGGTTCCCCTTTGTAAGCCCTGCGCACTTCTCTGAACCCTTCATTCTCTCCCCTACCTTCCTGGCTCTGTTTGGAAGGGTTCTCTATTTGACTGAACTGGGCTCACCCTTTGAGATTCATCCAACCATTATCTTTTCCTGGAAGCCTTCCCTGACCACCTCTAGCCTGGGTTAAATCTCTGATTTGGTTGGGAATTAGTTGCAGATCAAAATATATTTGGCCAGCTTTCAAAAAGGCAGAGGGAGGAAGAACAGGTGCTCGTAAAAGTCCTGGAAGGGTTACAGGAGCAGGCTCTAGGCTGAGCTTCCAGGGGTGACTCCCAGGCTGACAGTGCAGAGCTGCCCCCCCCAGGGATCGCTGCCTCTGCTGTGGTCAGGAAGCCCGAAAATAAGGGAGGTGCCGCCACAATTCTTAGCTCTAGGTTTACACTGCTTCTGCCAAGGTCCCTGTCAGCATGGTGCCCAGGAAGCTGGGGGCTAGACACAGGCACCACTGCCACTGAAAAATCCAAACAGCCTCCACGGCGGAGCTTGTCAATATAAACAGTGGCGCTAACCCGTGGCCTCTGAATACCTCAGGGTGTTTACACTCCTGTTCCAAGCCTTTCAGCCTTTGCTTCTGTTTGGCAGCGGCTAGTTTCATGTGAAATGGAACTGCAAGGGAACTGGGAAATGTAGTCCTTAGCTTTCCAGGCCCTAATGTGCAGGAAGGCCTCAGAAAGAGGAGGGAATGAGTCGCGGGGGCCCCACCTGCCCCTCGCTCCTTCACGCTCCCGCACCGTCAGGTCTGCGTTCTGTAGTAACACTTATCGCTCGTGTTCTTCTTAATTGCCTAATTACTCATCTGTCTCATCTGAATAGACTTTCACCTTCTCGAAGGCAAACACCATTCTTATTCATTTCTAAATTGTGCCTGGCACATAGTAAGGTTTCAGTGGGTGCTAGTTGAATGAATGAATGAATGAACGAACAAGAAATTATAGAATTATCTTAGAGCTCTCCTTTAATCCAGCAGCCAGCACCCCTATTTAATTCTCTTTCCAAAATGTCCTTCCGACGAGCTCTCATCATCTCACCTATTGTAACAACCTCATTATTAGTTTCTATCCCTTTATTCCATTCCGTGGTATCAACTCTAAAATCACCACTTAACTTTCTAAAACACAGATCTCATATCACTCTCCAGCCTAAAAGCTTCCAATGGCTTTTTCTTTAGGAAAAGTACATATTCCTGACCATAGCTTCCTCTCTCCGTCCACTGTCTGTTTTCCAGCTTTGCCTCATACCATTCACTCTCTCACACCCTGTCGCTGGGCCAGTTACCCCTCAGTGCAGCCAAAATGCCGAGCTCCCTTGCCTTTGCTCTACCTACACAGTCAGGTTCACCCTTCACCATCTAGCTCAGGTGCCACTTATTTTAGGGGAGGTTTTCCATTACCTGCTATTTATACCCCCCTCCACCCCCCACAAGACTCCACATCTGCCCAGCAGATGACATTCATCCCTCTCAGGTCTAGGTGTTTACACAGGGCTGCACAGGGCCCTGGAGCCTCACGGGGGCCTTCCTAGGGCCTCTGAAAGAGAGGGAGCCGAGCAGGGGAGGCTCTGAGCCCCATCTCGCGTGAGCCACAGCAGCTCTGCTCAGTCTGACTCATGTATTATATTTCATATAGACGGTGGGGGAAACGTTTACATTGCTGTGGGAAAAGAAAAACTATTTTAAAAGGCAGTTTCTTAAGGACTTTATACTGTGGGTATAGCCGTCATCCCAGAGAGTGAAGTTTAATGATGTGTGTATGGTACTGCATCCTGCTCATTTTTGAATCCCTTTGTTTAACCTGGGACAAGCAGCCAGTAAACCCTTGCTGGAGAGAGAGGCTTGCAGAGACATTGTGTCAGCTCCATGCGGAGAGGAGGGGATGGGCTTCTTCTGCTCCAAAAAACAAAAAGGGAGAACCCAAGGGACTGTTTCAGAGAGCGGAGTTTTGGATCCATATGAACAGTTCCCCATTTGACCTAAGCAGTAATGCTCTGCTTTGCAAAAGCCTCTGACAGTGGAATTATCTGCCATGACTGACACATAAGTGATCTCAGCGTGGGGCTGGCCATCCACTAAAAGACCTCACAGGCCCCTTTGACTTCTGTGCCTTCATGATCTTCTTTTATAATTACAAGTCCCCACTGAGATTCCAGATGGCTGGGTGTCTGGATTTTTTTAGACTAATGTCAGCAGTCTTTTTTTTTTTTTTTTTTAAGTTGGAAATGAATTGGTTTCATATTTTATATTATGGAATTGATTTCTGTCTATTTCCAACTAAGTCCATTTAGAGAGGCAGCCCCGAGACTGAAGGGGTGTCAGGTGGGGGAGCCAACGCTGTTACCCAAGCAATGCTGTTGGCATCTTCTGGTCACAGATTTGCTGGGCAGCACATTTAGAGGAAAATTTATAGCTTCTGCCCCTTGCTAGTAAATGGGAATTCACTTGACTGCAGTAGTGGGTTGTGGGGTATTCTGTAATGGTCTCTATGGGTGGTCAGCAGCCACTTGTCAGCAGCATTGGAAGTCAAGGGTTTACTTTGCTGGCTATTTCACCTTATACATTTACTGCAGTTTGATTGAGTTTCCCCACTTGTAGGTTGGGTAATGGTACATTTTACTCCCAGAACAACTAACTTTTTACTGGAAAACAAGAAGATTACTTATTATTTCCATGCCTTGGGATCTTTTGTGTGGTGTGTTTGGGAACATATTGGCAGGCAAAACTAACAGTGACCCCAGGACTGCCACAGTTCTCAGGGAATTTTGACACAGCATACTTAGAAACATTGAAATGCTTTGTTTGCTCGCTTAACTGAACCAAATACCTCTTTTCCAGAAATGTTTTATAAGATGGAAAAGTGCTAGATATAGCTCAATAGTTCTGTTTTATTGATGCTATTCTAATTAATTCTTGAAGTCCTGCCTAATATCTTCGGGGAAGAATGGTTAACACAGTTAATTAATTATACTTCTTTTTACCTTTCTATTTCCAGAGGTGGCTGTTTAATTAAAGGCTTATGGCGTAATATTTTTCTTTAATAAGGAGAAATGTTGAATTTCATAAATCTCACATATCACATAAAGAAACAAACTCAACAAATAAACCCCGAAGAGCATAGCATCATATCAGGACAGGATATCCTCCTTGGCCAATTAGCCTTGTGAGCAGAAGTCAAAACAAAAGTATAATTCGTGAATATATTATAGATAGAGCTACTGACTTTGACATTCATACTAGATAAAGGGCTGGCCTACAGCCTGTAAATTTTTGATCATCAGGATATTTTTTTCTATAGCTAAATCTGCCCTTTATCCTTCAGCCTCTTGGACATATATATACACACATTTCATGTCTGCTTCCTAATTCTGTTATGTCACCCTGTTACCTCTGTTGTTAATGGAGCAAAGGGGAAATAACAGTATTTAAAATGCTAGCTCCTGGGATGGGTATTTTTTCACATCTAACCATTGTCCTTAGCTAATGATTCCCTTTGAAATTCTGGCAAAATCATTAGATGTCTCATTTTCTTAAGCCTGATGCTACATTAGCAAGGTAGTTTAGTTATTTAGCATTTGCAACATAGTGAATAAGAAAGAAATTTATGTAATTGTCCATGGCTTAAGCTAACAGGATAAAAACCCAGATAGCTTGTGTTACATGCATATGGCCCATTTTCAAGACTAATTACTTGAGATATGTAAATGGTGTCGCCAGAGAAGCAGCAGAAGGAAATATAAAAATATGTGATATAATTATGTTTCAGAGGAGGAATAACCAATTATATTACACAGGATCAGCTCTAAAAGAATCAAGAAACTTCTTGTGTGTGTCTAAGGATCAAACAGTGCTTTATTTTATGGGCTCAAACAAATAACTTCAGAAACCAAAGTCCAGGATTAAAAGGGCTGCCAGAAGAGATGCAAAATGCTTAGCACAGACACAATCTTTGATGCAAATGTCACAGTTCTAAAAATCGCCTGACAGTGCTGGACAGCCTTTGAAATTTGGTTCCCTTGCTGAGCTTGTCAATACACTACTCGTTCTGCCAGAGGCTTCAAGTTGGTTCTTTTCTTGATTTACTTGGGGAGAGGGGTCAGGGAATGTAAAATCTGTTGCTCATTCATTATACGTACAAGGCAACATCTGTTCCCTGCTCATTTTTCATCTGCATTTCTGCCTTCAGAGTATGTTAAATAACCATAGAAATGAACTTTGTGGTTATAATTTGCTAACCCGAAAGTGAAAATAGATATATAGGCACATTACCTGGGCTAATGTTTATCTGAAATGCACCAGCTGTTAAAATACTAAACCCTGTGGTGTTGGTTGGTCAGTAGCTACCATCCTGACACTCCCACGTGCTATCTGCTCTGGCTGCCCAGCTTCTCCCCTGGGACCTAGGCCTTTCCATAATCCAGCAACTAAAGGGATGATGCCCGGTTCCCCAGGCCTCCAGGAACCTGCTGGGAAGTATGTTAAATATTTTGAACAGCACCTCTATGTATTACCTAACTCTCTGGACAGCAGACGTCCAATTAAAGACTGGGCTGTTTCTCCCCCTCCGTATTGGCAGTCCCCCTGTGCAGGGAATACATCCCAAGGCCCCAGTGGATGCCTGAAACCGCTGATAGCATTGAACCCTATATATACTGTTTTCTCCTGCACATACATACCTATAATCAATGTCAACTTAAAAATTAAGTAATTTCATGGATAGAAGATTTATTCTTACATTGATTTTAGCAACCTCAACATATGATTTTCTTTTTCTTTATTAAGGTCAAGAACTTTCACCTTTTCACTTAAAGGAAGCACTTTACTGCTTCTCTTTGTCATATGTGAATTGCCAGCATCACTAGTCTTGTGCTTTAGGGCCATCATTAAGTAAACTAAGGGTTACTCGAACATAAGCACTGCGGCACTGCCACGGTCAGTCTGATGACGGAGACGACCAGTGGGTGGGTGGCATATACAATGTGGACGCGCTGGACGAAGGGACGGTTCACGTCCCAGGCAGAGAGTGGGGCGGTGCAAGATTTCTGCATGCTGTTCAGAATGGTGTGAAATTTAAAACGTATGACGTGTTTATTTCTGAAATTTTCCATTTAATATTTTCTAACCACAGTTGGCCACGGGTAACTGAAACCTCGGAAAGAAAAACTGGATAAGGGAGGACTACTGTATAATATTATCCAGTCAGGGTCGTAACAGGAAAGAGATGGCACACCCAGATTAAGATAATCTGTTGAGATTCCATTATTTATAAGGGAACTGTTTACAGAGATGTGGGGGTGTGGGCGTGGGAGGGGGAGGCACAGGGTCTGTGCTGTAACCCAGAGCCGAGAGCGGCAAGCTGTTCTCACCCGGGGCCCTGCTGGACAGAGGAGTGGCTGTAATACAGAGAAGGCTGCCTTGAAAGAAGTGGTCAGTCTGAAGCAGTCTTGAAGGCAGGGATTCCGATTAGCCGGGACAACTTGCAGTGGGGCTCACATCCTACGGGTTCCCCATTGGCAGAACCAGTGGGAACCCAGGAAACTCAAGAGCCCAGTGACAAGGCCTGTAGGCTGTGCCTGCTGGGCCAGGGCCAGAGTGCAGAGGGTGGAGAATGGGGTGAAGGGAGGGCACCCAGCCCACCGTGTACTTGTGGTCCTTCGGAATTTTTCCGACTGCGTAGTTTCTATCCCACATGAAGTGATCTTCACAAGGAGAAACTGTGAAAGATTTAGCTTGTCTCTTTAAATGTGTTACATTAGATTAGGAAATGTATCTCTTTTTGCTTTGTTGACTAACTTCATTCTCCATGTTACACTTAGTGCCATATCAAAGCTACAGTTCTCAAATGGATTTTTCACAATCCATCAGGTTTACATAAAATTTCAGTATTAGAATGATAAAAAACAAATAGATGTGCAATTGTGCAGTAAAAATTCCTGAAAATAAAGTGATAGAAACTCTGACAGATGTAATTATTCCTGAGGCAGGACAGTGCAATTGTTTATTCTCAGTAAGATTCAGTGGAGTCCTTATGATGACTCCAAGTGTGAAAATAAAACTCTCTTAGCAACTCGGGAGGTAAAAAAAATACTGTCTGTCTTAAGGAGGTCACAGTTATCTCTGACCAAACCAACTCCTGTTATTTTCCCATGCAAGAACAGATGTGTATTATCTACATACTGAAAGATCAGAAGATAGATTATGGGACCAAGAAAAACTCTGCTTTTTTTTTTGGCCTTTGTTCCTTTTCAGCTCCACCTCTAAAAAGTTGAGCACACAGTGGCCTTGGTCAGAGTTGCATTTGTGCTCCCTGCTCCTGCCTCCAGGTTCCCACAGTTTTCTATCCACTCCCTTGGCTTCTTCAGACGTTGAGGGAGCGTCAAGATGGTAGAGCACATGGGTGGTTAGCTAGCGGTGGGAGAAATGGCTTCCAAAGTGTGGAACAGAAAAAATCGGATTGCTCTGATGACACGATCAACCTGGAAGTGTTGCCGCTGTCTATTATGAGGGACCCCGGCCGTCCCAGGATGCCTGGGCCAGTTACTATCAGGAGTAACATCCTATCCCTACAGCTGGTGCCAGGGAAGAGCTGAGAACTAGATTACAACCAGGCCAATTGCTGTGATGGGGCCACATTTGCCTTCAGAAGACTTTGTAAGGTCTATTCAACCCTGCGGCGGCCCACCCTGGCCGCAGGGACCACTCTCTTTCCGCCAAGGCCCTGGATGACCATTTTTACTCCTTTGTCAACCGTAGCTTTTGCACACATGATGTCAGCCCTCCTTGGCACTGAACTACGGAAATTATAACATCCTCACCTCCTAAGGATGTAATCTAATGCAAAGATATACAAACAGCTTTGTGTTTGGAGAAATGTTCCATCCAAACAGAAGAGGAAAGGAAATGAGTTTTAAAATTCTTTGAACATTGAGTGTTTTTTTCCCCCTTTCAATGATATGCCTTAACTAGGTAGCAAGAAACTTGGATAATGAAAAAATGACAATTCCAAATTTAAAATTTCATAAGTGCATACTGACTGCCCAGCACTGTTCCCGGTGTTGAAGCAATGATAGAGTATGATGTCTACCGTGGCCTCAAGAAGCCCAGGATAAGAGAGCACCGTTAGACTTAGGAGCACAAGGGGGAGAGAGTAGGGAATGTTTAGCTACTGGTAGGAGAGTAGAAACGCGGAAGGATTCGTGCAAGTGGTGACATCTGAGCTGGACTTCGAAGCATAAATTCTAAGAAGAGGAAACAACCTAGGCAAAGGCACAGGGTGTGAAAAACAGCGTGGTGGGTCTGCAGGGGGAACAGAGACTTGTGGAGGGCCTGGCGCTAGGAGCTTGGACTTCACCCAGTAGGCAATGGGGAGCCGTTGTAGGGCCTTAGTCCCTGCATGGACATGGTCAGACGGGCATTTTAGAACCATCAGCCTCATGTGGGTACAAGGAATGAACTAAATATTTCTGTCCCAAACATTTGTATTGGACCTTAGCATATATTAAGTGGCTTTCCGATTTGCTTTAAATTAATAATGAAATTAACTGCATATAAGTCAGAGCCCTGTCAAGAGACAGAAACCAAACACATCAACCTGAAACTAATACAAAATAATATTGAATGTAAACTGTAATTGAAAAATAAAATTTAAAATGAAGAATTAAGGCTAAAAAAGAAACCAACCAGCCACATCAGTTATTTTACCAGACAGAATTCGATATAAAGAATAGCTAGCCAGGTGTGGAAAAACTGAAAAGACAGAGTAAGTAAAGTTAGCATGGCGGAAGCCACGGAAGCAAGCAGCTGCCAGCCTGAAACTAGAGGAACAGGGAAGAGGTCAGAATTGCTAAAATTTAAAAGTTGGGAGGTGGGAGGGGGTGGCCATGCACCATGGGCTGGTTCTGTGAGTATTGGAAGAACTGCAGGTTAGAATCAACTGCTGCTGGAATGAGCTGCCACTGCCTGCGGGAGGCGCTGACAAACAGGAGGCAAACAGGAGCACAGGAAAAGGCAGGCCCCCCTCCTCCAGCCTTCCCGCTCCCTCCAGCACCCCTTCCCCTGGGCGCCTGAGGGAGCAGCAGGCCTCAGAGTCCCAGCCTAGAGCAGTAACTAGCACTGTCGCCCTTCCCACAGTGGGCCAGTGGGTGGGGAGAAATGGGGCACATCCTAGGAGCTAAAAATTTCCTAAAACATTAACAGATTATCAATCACCTTTTAGGTATAATACCTATGGGTGCTATTAGCTGTCTTTGTGACCTCTAATTCACATTTTCTTTAATGTCTTAGGACTTAATGCTTTTTCTCTGACACCTCCACCCCCATCCCTGGTCTATTATCCTTCAGACCGTGGAACTTTGGGGAAAAGACTTGAATGGGCCCAGGCGCGTCAAAAGGTGCGCAATGCCATCTCGGGCCTACAGCCTCATGCCTATCTTCTTAGTCACCTTGGGTTATCTGAGGCGTATATGTCATTGATAGAGACATTATGTTTCCTTTAGTCACTTCCACTTCCTTAATGGCCCTGGAAGTGCTTTGCTTAGAGCCTTGCTCTTCGTAGGCATTTGTACTTGTTTGTAGAAGTGAAGTCAGGAGTCTTGGTCATGTGAATTAAGCATTTGATTATGTACTGCTGGTATTTTTCTCCAATTGATTTCTATGTGTAAGCCTTGCCTCACCCACTAGATGACAGTCTTCTTGGAGGCAGATCTGTGTGGTAGGAGAGAATGGATTTGGAGTCAACAGTTAAGGTTCAAATCTCAGCTCTGACACTTAATAAGTAATTTAAGGAAGGTAACTAAATCTCTCTAAGCCTTTGTTGCCTCATCTGCAAAATAGGAAATAATATCTATTTTTTTACCAGGTTGTGATAGTGAAATAAAATGATATAACACAGAATCTGGTACTTACTAGATGTAAGTTACTTCCCTTTATCTGATACCTGTTTTCACATATCTCATTATGTTAGAAGCACAGTGAAAGAAAAAAGAAAGAAAAAAAAGGAACACAGTAACATAGGTGACCTGAACACAGTAACAAAATAGAGAAGCTATGGAATCCTTTTAGGAGAGAAACCAAAATATCTTTATATAATTTCCCTCCTCCCCAGTTATCTAGAACATTGAGTACACCAATAACAATTTAAAAAATATATAATGGCTGGAAGTTGTTTCTGAAGAGGAAGGTCGTCTTCAGTGTGTGTAGACAAGAGCGGCTGGATACTGTGTCAGAACAATAGCTATTCATTGTGTCCGTTTCAAAGCTGGCACTGGCAAGCTAGTATTCCAGCGCTGTTCCCACACAAACAAAACTCAAACAAAATTTCCATGACCCAGTGGGTTGGTGTAAACAACTCACTGCAAGAGCTTTTTACATTTACCCCCATGTCATTCATTTAAACACTCAATGCTTTTCATGGAGTCTCGTAAGTACAGTTTAAGAATTAATTATTATTATTTTTTAAACAAATGTTCATCGGCCCCTGCTCTCAGGATTGTGTTTTGTTGCTGAGTACATATGGTAAACAGCTCGGTTCCTTCCACCAGAGCTGTGGATGGGAGATTCAGCTGTCAGATAACACGGGCTGAAGGAAGAGTCCTTTAGAGGCAGCAAAGCATTAACAGGCTGGCCGAGGTGTGCAGGCTGCCAGAGGTCCTGACTCCTGGGCCAAAGAATAATGATAGGCTTTTTAGTTTTAAGTAGAAGTTAGCATTTGATGGCACTTAATATTTGCGGTGACCTTTACAGCTATTGTTGTTTTGTTATCCCTCCCAGTGGCTCTTTGAATTATGACAAACCTATTTTTACTCAAGTCCACTAACTCCCACCCCTTCCACTATAATCCCCAAACCAGTGGGGCTCTCTGTACATGGTGCTGACATTCATTTAGATGTAAATTTCATTTGCTCGTGAGCAATGACCTCAGTAATAAAGAATGTTTTCAACACAAAATAATATTAAATACACCGCATTTTATGTACTCAAATGTGAGTTAGGTCATATCACTTGTCTGCTTTAAAACCCACAATAGTTCCCATCTCACTCGGTGTAAAAGCCAAAGTCTTTACAACCGCCCGTAAGAGCTGCCACCCCTCCCTCACTGTTGGAACCTCACCTCCTACTCCTCGCTGTCTCTCTAACCTTGCCCCAGTCACATCCGCCTCCTTGCAGCTTCTCCAACCAGGAGGGTTTTGTCCCAGGCCTTTGGATGGGATGTTTCCTCTGCCTGAAATGTTTTTTTCTTCAGATACCTACACGGCTAACTCGCTCACCTCCTTCAAGTCTTTGCTTAGATGTCACCTTCTCTAAAAGGTCTGCCCTGCCAGCTGAATGTAAAACTGCAACTGTGATCAAGTACTTAGCCTTCTAATGTACCATATAATTTACTGTTTATTTTCTCTCCTCTGACAAGACTGTAAAATCCTCAAAGTAGAGGTCTTTTTCACTGCTAGATACCAAGTACCTAAAACAATGCACATAGAACGCATGGGATAATATTTGCTGAGTGAACAAATACTACTCGGAAGGTCATTGTCACGAAATTTGACCTACAGACTTAGAATGTGTCTTGATATGTGGTTTATCTTTACATTCTTTCGCAATAGTTCCTACGCTTATTTTCCACTTATAACAAACAATTCCTTTTGATAGCAATTCTGTAAAGATAAATGAAGCACGCAGATTCTTAAGTTTGCAAAGAAGCATAAAATCTAAGTGCTGCAGTACAGGAAAGGACTTTATAAGTATTCTAGTCCCAGCTCATTTATTCTGATCCCATCAACGGCATTGCCACCCTGCCTTGCATCTCCCTTTCCATCTTCACAGGGAGGTAGAAGGGTGCAGTGATTAAAGGGATAGGCTCTGCAATCAGGCGACCCTATCATCTAATTCTTGCTCTATCAGTGTCTGCTGTGTGGCCTGGACAATGTCTCCTGGCCTCAGTTTCCTCAGTGTAAAATGGTGATTAAGAAATAGTCTGCCCTGGCCGGCCAGTGTTTCTCAGTGGTTAGAGCTTCAGCTTGTGCTCCGAAGGGTCGAGGGTTCAATTTCAGGTCAAGGGCATGTACCTGGGTTGCAGGTTTGATCCCCTGGCCCTGGTAGGGGCACATGCCGGAGGCAACCAGTTGATGTGTCTCTCACATCGATGTTTCTCTTTCTGTCTCTATCTATCATCCATCTATCTATCTATCTATCTATCTATCTATCTATCTATCTATCTATCTATCTATCTATCTATCATCTATTTCTTTATCTCTCTCTCCTCCCCCTCCCTCCCTTCCTCCTCTCCTCCCTCCCTCTCTCTCTAAAAATCAATGGAAAAATATTCTCCACTGAGGATTTAACAACAACAAAATAGTACCCAGCTCATACAGTTTTGAGGATTAATGAGCTAAGGCAAGTAAAGAGTTTGGCATGTAGTAAGCACTAAATAAACCTTAGCTATTATTATTATTAATTCTGATTTTTAGAAAATCCTTAACATCGAGTTTAATCAAGTCTCATTAAATGTATAAAGCTGATTTAACCCATTTCACCAGGGGGCTACAAATAATAGATATATCTTTCCCCCCCATTAGTTGCCAGAACATCTTCCTGCTCACATGAATAGGATATACAAAAGTCTCCTTTAAGGCCCCCACCACCTCCCATCTCTTCTAAACATCTAAGAACACCAAGAACACCCTGGTCTTAATTCATTCCAAAGGGGTCTGTCCCGGTTCCAAATGCGGGCAGAGAAAGCCCTGGTGTCTGCGTGGCCTGTCAGGGTCTTGCCTGTCACCACGGGGTGAGAGTGAAAACGGACCCACTGCAGCCCAGCACGGCTTCCCTGCTGCAGGGCTCTCTCACTGCCCTGGGGCCTCTGCGTGGCCAGTGTGCTCCGACTCCAAGATTACCGCTCTTTTAGTTCACAGGGCCCACTGTTCTCAAATCCCACCCACACGCAGAAGGCTTTCTGGTCTCAGCCATCGGTGTGTTGACCAGCCTCCCCCACCCCTTCGAGGGTTGCCCCGTGTGCCTGCAGGTAACCTAAAAGCATCAGTTCAGACTCCCCTTTTCTCATGCTGAGTTTCCCCTTGGGGGTCTTTGCTGCCCTTTTCTCCCAGAGGGCGTCTTGTGGGATCTGTCCTAACTGATTAGGGAGATTCTAATGATGACTCCTCCTAGGAGGCTCCTTGGCCCCCAGCAGTCCTCTCACCTCTCATCATCAGGAGGGGTATTGGAGGGGCAGGCTTTGTCGGCCACGAGTAGTTCTACTTTGCTCTCCCTTCAGGCCATTAGGGCCTAGGTAAGAGTAACCATTCCCCTGAACTAGGAAGATCTGTATCCAGTTAGGCAGAAAAGTAACTGACATTACCTAGCTAACTGATTCCAGCCTGCACCCTATCAGACACCCTGTTATGTTCACTGGCTCTGGTTCTGCTTCTTGAAGTCAGTACAAGCCTCTCCCTTCTTCCCTGTGACAGACCTTCGCCTACTGGAAAGTAACTGCCAAGGGCCCTCACATTCTTTTCTTCTCCACTGGCTCCCCCACTTATTCTGTGGGTGATCTGAGCATGTTTTAACAATAACAGCTGATGCTTATTCAGCTTACTATGTGCCAGGCTGTGAGAAGTGCTCCAATGTATTAACTAATTTAATCTTCAAACAACCTGATGAGATAGGTGTCCTAGTGCCCTTTGGTAGATTGGCTATGCTTCCCAGCCTTGGTATGGTGGCCTTATGTGGTAGGTGTCTTGTGGAGCTCAGTGCTGCAGTCTCCCTGATCTCCTGAGTCAGGTGCTCCAGGAATGTCCCTTGTGTGGGTTATGTGAGCCTTCCTGTTGTGGTTGAGTCTTGGTTGCTGTTGGCCCATCTGTGGGTGGGGCTGACCCTCAGGCTGCCTGACTGTGAGGATCAACCACGAAGGGTAATTCACCCCAGCAGGGTCAGGTACCTGCTGAGACCTTCCTTTGGGTGTGCCGCTTGTAGAGCTAATTGGGTTGTGCTCTGATGTGGTCTGAAGCCCACCATCTGCTGTATTGGTTCTGCGGCCTCTTGGGAGGGATGCTGGTGCAGGTCAGTGTCAGGCACTGCCTGTGACTGGGCCTGGGCTACCTGTTTGGAGCTACAAAATGACCCACAGTTTTTGGCTGCCTCTGCTGGTCCTGGGTATGTGTGGGAGGGGTCAAGCTGCACACCAAGGTCAGCTTCCACCAGCTCCAAGCCCAGGTACAGGTCAGCAAAAGGCCCACGGCATCCTGAGAATCACCTCCACATGCCTCTGCCTGCCCACTAATTGTTAGGCTCAGTCGCTGAAAGAGCCTCTGGTGGTGCACAAGCTGAATGAGGTAGGTTCTAAGTGAGTTACCAGGAGGGGCGAGTGGTGTTCACTAGACTGATACAGATTCAAACTTGGCACTAGTGCTGGGTATGAGGCCAGTCAGTAAAATCTCAGGGTACACCAAGGCCAGCCCACACTTGCCAGGTGCCTGCATATCTTCATGTTGAGGTGGAGTCTCAGGGAGGTGTCAGGGGGAGGCTAGCAGAGTTCATCAGGCCCAGACAGACCAAAATTTGGTTGTGTGAAGAGTGGGCTCTGCCCAGGGACAGTGACACCAGTAGGGTGTGTGAGGGATAAATGGCCCTTATGCTAGAGCCACAAATCTCAGTCTCTCTCTGATTCTGACCAGACCTCCTAGAGAGCCAGCCTTCCGAGGGAGTCTGTACCATGGGACGAGGTTGCCCACAGCTACCCAACAAATTTTCAGGGCAGGAGTTCAGCAGGATGGGACCAATAGATCCTCTGGGGGTGGGGAGAGCAGTGCAGGTTAGCCATGCAGGAGCAGAGGGGAGTGCCCCGTCCCAGAGCCACAACTCAGTCTCTGACACTCTGAGTCTGGCCAGACCTCTTCATGGTCCCTCCAAGAAAATCTGCACCACAGGCCCAAGCAGCTGACTCCTTGGTTCGGCAGGGTGGGGCCACAGGAAGTCGGGAGGGTGGGGCTACTGCATGATGCCATATGGCAGGGAGTGCTTGACCCAGGAAAGATGGCATCTGTGAGTGGTGTGGGAGAGGGACTCAGCACAGGCACCCTGGTAGCTGTCCCTTCAACTCTGTTCCTAGAACCACACGACCCAGTCCCTCCTTCCATGACTCGAGTTTGATCCCAGCTGCCATCTCCCCCCTGGAGCCCAGGGTGAGTGGCTGTGAATGAGATTTTGAGTGTTGGCCCTTTGAAAGGGCACCTGGGTTTCTAGCAGACTCCCATCTCTCCCACCTTCTAGCAGACAGAATTCCCACTGATTTCACAGCTAGATGTTATGTGGGCTCCTCTTCCCAGCTCTGTCGCTCTAGGCTGGAGAGCCCAGCATGGGACTGAGACCCCCAGCTCTTCAGGGGGAACCTTTGCAGCTGAGATATCCCTCCAGGTTCCCAGGTGGGTGTGGGGCCAGCCCTTTTTGCGTCTCTGCCTCTCCTACTAATCTTGATGTGGCTCCTTTTGTAAATCCTTGGTTATAAGGCTTCTGTTTAGCTAGTCTTCAATTGGTTATACGGGTTGATTGTTCTATATTTTAGTTGTGATTCTGGTTTGGTCCTGGGAGGTGAGTGTAACCTCCCCCTACTCTGGTGCCATCTTGGGTCCCAGTAGATACAATTATTATCCCCATTTTCTAGATTGGGAAATTGAGTCAGAGAGTACAAGTAACTTCTTTAACATCACACAACTAATAAGAGGTGGAGCTTGGGTCCAAACACAGGCTCTCTGCTTCCACAGCAGTGCTCTCAACCCCTCCTCCACCCCACCAGTGGCCTCCTGGGCTTTCTCTCAGCAGATATCAACAAACTTCCATTGTCCTGCACATCAAGACCCCTGTGTCTGAAATAAAGTTACCATCTGAAGAACCCTGTGAGAGAGATGAGGTTGGTCTGATCAGCATTCATCTCCCTGGATCAACACACACCTTCTAATCTGTGCTAATTTTGCTAAAAATCTCTGTTACTCTGGTTCCTCTGCAAGTTTCTGGAAGTTCTACCATGTTTCATAAACTCATATGTGATCATAGTGCGATTTTTTCAGATGTTATAATCATTAATTCATGTCCTTTAGAGTCCTAGGGCTGCTCACTTTGCCGTCCGTGTTGCTGTGAGTATTTGGGTGCATGTACAGGCGGTGCTGAGACGTAATTCATTGGAGCCTTGAGACTTGAATGCAGCAGCCAGGTGCTCTCCTCCTATCTCCTGACTATCTCAGACTTTAATTTCCTCTTGGCCATGTTTTTGCTTTCCTTTCTGGCCCACAGATCCTTCTTCTTGATAGAGAAGATGGAAACAAACTAGGAGATGAGTAATTGTTTCACTGTATCATCTTTAAATTAACTATGTCATCTGCCCCGAGCAAAGGCCAGTGCGTCTCTTGTTCTTCCCTTGTTCTGAGCGTACCCCAGTGACTCTTATTGTTGTTCTCTGTGTGCATTACCCCCAAGCCCAGCCTTCCACTTCCCTGGCTTGATTCTTTCATTTTATGCCTTTCCTTTGTATCTGCTCTTGGCTACACATTCCTCCTTCCTGCCTTTGTAAGTGTCCTTGTAACATATGAGCTCACTGGAGAGACAGTGATTTCTTCAGATAACTCCCTCTCTTCTTCCTCTCCAGAGTTAGGTATGAATAGATAGTCAGAATTATATTATGTGGAGCTGCCGGTTTTTCTAGAATCAATTTCTATATGATTAGACTAGAGTGTAATCTAATTAGACTAATTCATCTAATCTAGATTAGAGCCTCCGACCATAGGATCAAAGAGCATCTAGCCTAGTGCCTTACACATAGGAAGCCTGCAATAATGGTGACAACAATAATAATCCATTTTTATTGAGTGTTTACCATGATTCAGGCACTGTGCTATGGGCTTTTTATATATTACCTCCTTTAATTCTCACAATCAGCGTATAAAGTAGGTCCTGTTATTCATGATTATAGTGAGGAAGCTGAGATACAAGGAGGTGACATTTGCACAGCTGTGAGGGCAGAACCAGGAGCCTAGCCCAGGTCTGTCCAGATTCCTGAGTGTGCACGTTAACCTCCACACGATGCCACCCTCTGAGTTTGTTTAAGACCGTGAATCACCCCTTCTTTTCCCTGGACTTGTAGAGCTCTATTTTCCTACAGTCCCAAGAACACAAACTTCTCATATTCCCTTCTTTGACATTTACAAATCATATAATGACAAAGCCCCTTTTCTCTCTGAGTGCCAGTCACCTCCACTCGGTTATCCATCTAATTCTCCCTCATTGGCCAAGAATAGGCCCAAGAAGCAGCTCTCTTCACTGCATTCTTGTCCTTGTGTGACGTGGGATTGTCAGCAGAGCAAGGCTTGAGGGAAATAGCTGCTGTGCTTCTGGCAGAGTGAGGCTCATAACAGACCTCGGATGGTTCTTCCGTCACCTCTCAGCCTGCAGAGAACAGGGCCTGATGATGGAGTGACAGTTGCATCCAGCCAGGTGGGCCTGTGGGGAGCTGGCCCTCTGTCTCACTGCCTCCTCACTGAGGTTTTCATGCTCTGGGAATACTACTTTGGTTTGAAGGTTTTTCTTCAACTATGATTTACATGCCACCTACTGTCAAAAAGAATGTGAAATGATTTACTATAAAATGTGTCTAAAACAAGACAGTTAAAACGCATTTTTAAAAGAGAGGCAGACAGAGAGAGGTCATAAATGACTCGGTTTGAATCCCTGACAGGAAGTTTTATAGCACATTTTCTGTATTAGATTAATTCCCCATACAAACATCTAGGAGTGTGGGAGTGGGTAAAGAACTCTGAAGGTGGGAGAAGCTAGAACCTCAAGGGCCCATTCTCTACATGCAGCCAAAATCAAACAGCCTCATGCCCAGTGGTGCCCATGAAAATACTCATTAATACTACTCATCTCAGGAAGCCTCA
Source organism: Miniopterus natalensis (assembly GCF_054644295.1). NCBI lineage: Eukaryota > Metazoa > Chordata > Mammalia > Chiroptera > Miniopteridae > Miniopterus > Miniopterus natalensis. The sequence goes on from NC_142081.1 coordinate 75,536,716, forward strand.
GGGCAAGGAAGCAGAGGGACAATTGCATGGGTTAATCCTAAATTCAGAGTTGCTAGTGTGCCCAAGGGTCTTAGGATAATTCATCATTGTCATCAAGAAAGGACCACAATAAATTTGTCTTTAAATTTTAATACCTAATTCACATATTATACACATAAAATTCACACTATCCATTTGTCTCTCTGTTATTATTTTTAATCAAAGAATTGGTACAAATCACAGTGGAACCTTCTAAAATTACCACACTTGCTTCAAGGGAAGCTTATGGTATGGCTTATCTGCTAAACATGATTTCCAGCAGGGAATGACTGAGTAAGAAATAAATGAATGAATGAATGAATGAATGAATGAATGAATGAATGAATGAGTGAATGAATGAATGAATGGGTGTGCACATGGTTCCATAACACCAGTGAATCTGTCCCACATTGGCTGTGCCACAAACAGTCCATTCATTAAGGCTGGACGTGTCCTCTAGCAGCGCTTCCCATTGTAATGAAGGCTGGCACTAAGGGAGTTGTGAGTCAGACTGACAGCCAGCAGCATGACTCAGGATTTCATGGGCAGGGCAAGGAGCACACTTACTTTGCTGACCTCATCCAGACACTCACCTGTAGCCACCTTGATAGTTTCACATAGGACTATGTCCATTCTACAGCTAGGTGGAAGAATAGAGGAGAAACTTTGTCAGTGAAGGGTGGGCTTGTGAATTTCTATGCCCTCAAAGGTGTAATAGTACTGAAAGCGACCAAGCGAGTCAAAGGAGAGACTCATTGAGGAATCTGGTGGGTGTTTTCCTGATTCCCTACAGTTCTAAAAGGGCATTTCTGTAGTTCACTGGCCAGGTTCAGTTGAAAACAAACAGGCAAGCACAGTGAAATATCAGGCAGCAGATCTAACTAAAACTCTCTTAGTTCTTTCTCTTGCCCTAGTGTGAAGGTTCTAAGTATATGGGCATTTATGGAAAGGTAGTAGTTTGTTGTAGGCAAATACTGATATTCTCTAGGCTATAAGAAGCCCTTGCAAATGCAAATGATTAGGTCAAGGGAAATGCCCTGATAAGTCTGGGCATGGCTATTTTTTGTCAGCTTGATAGAATTTTGTGAGTAGTAACTTAAAAACATCTTGTTGGAATGAATTAAAATATATAATGTAAAAACCTTTGGCACTATATTACAGCAAAACCCAGTCTCCCCAAGTGATTGTGTAAGTTCACTCAGTTTACCAAGTATTTGTTGACCACTGGGTTGTACACCTATCCATCCGTCCATCCGTCCATCCATCCATCCATCCATCCATCCATCCATCCATCCATCCATCCATCCTTCCACCATTCACTCATTCTACACTTATTGAGCCCTATAATGGGCTCGTTTGTGTGCCACCTGCCCCAATTTATATGTTGAAGTCCTAACCTCCAGTAACTCAGAATGTGACTATATTTGAAGATAAGGTCTTTAAAGAGGTAATTAAGTTGAAATGAGGTCATTAGGGTAGGCCCTAATCCAATATGACTGGTGTCCTTTAAAGAAAAGAAAATGTGAGCAGAGGAATGCAGAGGGAAGCCCATGTGAAGAAAGAGGGGAAGACGGCCACCAGCAAGCCAAGGAGAGAGGCCTCAGAATAAATAACCCTCTGACATCTTGATCTCAGGCTTCCAGCCTCCTAAATTGTGAGAAAATAAATTTCTGTTGTTTAAGCCACAAATGTAGGTTGTTTAAGTACTAGTGTGTGGTATTGGTTATGGTAGCACTAGCAAACAAATACCGGGCTCTACAATGCACCAGACACCTTGCAGGATATGAAGGAGATATCACCTTTGCCTTCAAAGAGCTCTCAGCCTACTGGGGGCAAAAAGATGCTAAGTGTTAGGGAAACTATAAGGCTAAAATGATGAATCAAATACTTAGTTTTGTGAGGTGTTAATATTCTATGAAACCAAAACCTTTGCCCCCATTGGTCTGATTACTGGGGTCACTGACTGACACATGCCCTCATTTTATTTTGAAAACTGACCCCCCAAAATTTTCCAGGGTGACGGGTTAGTTTGAGTTAATTGAAATTAATATCAACCACAAGAAACTAAAACCTGCAGAGTTATGGGAGATTGTGTTGTTGTTTTTAATTCATGTAGCATCATTTAGGTATATAACAGTCTTCAGAGTGGTTTTGCTCCTCTAAACTCATCAGAAAACTATTCACAGTAAAATCCTATCTTCATGCAGATCCATTTACTCCCAGCCTGCATGGCTTTAGCTGATCTCCAGGGTACACAGGAGGTACAGCAGTGACAGCTGGCACCCTGGCTCACTTAGAGTCCGTTTGTGCAGTTACTGTTTACGTGGAGCCACTAATTCAGGGAACGAGTCACAACTTCAACGAAGGGGGAGAACACAGAGAGGGCTTTGCGGCATTGGGAGTAGAACGTAGTCGTACATCTTAACGAACAGCGTGAACCAAACTATAGAAACATGGGATTTTTAGAGCTCTAAGGAGCTTTATATGTTGTCCAGTCTAAAAAAAAAATAAAAAATTGTTCATTTTATAGAGTTGGAACAAGAGACACAGGTTGTGTTAAATGACTTGCCTACAGTCAAAAAACTAAGTTAGCAGCAGAAATGGGCTGAAGGCCCTTGGCTCTTGCTGCAAATCCAGGTGTTTTTTCTGCCACTGTAGGTTCAGGCTTGGGAAGCTGTACCCCAAAGCTGGTTTGCTCACAAACACAGTGTCTGTAATTCAGTTGCGCTGTTCCTGAACAGGAAGTTTATTCATTCCTTGGCTTTAGTCTGAGCAGCTAGGATTTCTGCTGGTGTGGGAAACAGAGTCAGGCAAATATAGCCCTCTTTTCCATTCAAAAATAGAACTGCTTATGAACCATAACAAATGTGGAAGAAACGAGAAGAAGAAACAAATGCCTATTAGGCACCAACCCTGTGTCAGGCACCGTGCTGGCGGGCGCTTCACAGCGTCCCATGAGGCAGAATGGCCGTCCCCACTTTGAGACCTCACGGTACCAATGGACAGTCCCAGCATTTGTTCTGTTCCACAGACTGCAGTTCTGCCACTACTCTACACTGCCTTCCACAGCATAATTATTAAGGGTTGTATTATATGGCTAAACTAAGTTTATACTGAGATGTAAAGACACAAACATAGAGTTGTATCTTATTCGTTAACCTTTAACTTTTCTCAATCAGTCACCAGTAAAGCAGCACTGGCTCCATCTCCAGGCTAACATGCACCACCATTGAAGCGTATTTTGAACCTCTTTTGGCCAGGAATCTGCCCGGAGTTGTATGTCGCTGGAACAGCTTTGCATCAAGAGCCGCTGCAGGAAGCATTCACTTACCCATCTAAGAGGAGATTCGCCATCTCCGTGACTCTTCTCCTGCTTATCACATTAGGCCTCTTTCTCAGCAGAGATGTGGATCCCTTCTATGGGATTATTTTTTATTCCAGAAAAGACCTTGTGTACCATGTCCTGCTCTCATGGTCAGAAATCTGAATGTTTAGGTCTATTGAATATTATTTTGTCTTTCATAAACAGATAAGAGAAAGGCCATGGCAATACACAATGTGTTGGTCTGGCTCACTTAGATTCTGTTTGTGGAGTTCCCTTTTCTAGGAAGCTAATATTTACTGAGTACTGATGACCCAGGCACAATATGTTGTCCCAGGTACCATACTAATGGTTTCCCTTAAAACTCAGAGCAACCTTACGTTGCACCTACCTGTTCAACAGAGGTGTAAACACACTTAAGAAGGTAAACCACTTGATCAGGTTTATGAAGCTATCAAGAAGCAGGATCAAACTTCAAAGCCAGGCTGTTTGTGCAAACCCCTGAACTTTCAAACCACTGTGCATGCTGCCTCCTGACTCTTTGTTTCTTTATGCATTTCTCTGGTTAGAAGGTTTTCTCCACCTGACCATTTGTTTTTCACAATTCTAGCTCTTGGAACAGATGATTTCCAAGGTCCCTTCGAGTATTGAAATTCCATGACTAATTAAAGTTATAATTTATGCAGTTTGATTAATTTGCGCTAATGCCTGAATTCACTTATGACATTAATTCATTTACTGAAGATTCCAACAGCTTTTTAGTTTACTTACAGATCTCTTAATGTTATGGGAATCATGCTGCTTTTTCCAGAATAACATTTAAAGCCTGAATTTTAGAAAATGTAAGGTTTAAAAACTTACCTGAAAGAGTTTTACAGTGTGCACAAGATATCAATTTTCCATGTGGACCAAAATAGTCATTTTAAGCTCCTGTTCTCTTGGTTGTCTTTCCCTAGTCTCACAGATGCAGAGCTAATTGCTTGCAGCTTCAGGTCCTTTTTAACATGAGGTAACAATTTGAGCATCTTGGGTTTGAGTGCTGCATTTGTTAGACATGCCAGGCCTGGAACTGGTGTTGGCTCTTCAGGATACTGAATCCACGCAGAGATTAACTCATCTGAACTTCAAGAAGCTTCTTGGAGAACCTCCCGTTGTGCTCCTCTCAGGCTTGGTCTGAGCCGGCGGTGTGACAGTTCGGTTTTGCAACCCTGGCAGGCTTGAGCAGCGGCCTTTTGGACCAGGTCACGCACTTGAGTCACTCCAGACAAGCTGTGCTGTAGAAGAAAGATTCCAGAAGGGGTGTTTATTCACTGAACTCCCAGGTGGGCCATCTCCAGTGTCTGAGCGGCTCTTTGCCTCTGAAAGCAGACTCCACTTGGGACACATCTGAAGTTTGTTCTGACTGGGTTGAGAGACAAAGGAGACCAAAAAGAAGTGAAATAATGGGATTCTGCAATCGCATCTGTAGTTAGGGAGCCATGGGCATAACTTTGGAGACTCTCTGGACCTTGTCTTGCTCGCATCTTATCTGTAGCTCTGGTCATCGGAGTCAGGTGAGCCTGGGTTCCAACCAAGCTGTGCTGTTGACGGCTCTGCTGTGATAAGAACGTCACTTGACCACCCAAACCTCAGTTTCCTCATCTGTAAATTGGGATGATAGTACCTCCCTCATGGGTGTGCTATGAGGACGTGTGATGAGGCTGCTGAAGCTCCGGGCTCCCTGTGCTCTACTGTGGCCAGTACATGGTTGGCAGCTGCATGATGCTGTTTGGGCCCCCTCCCTGACCCCCTGATCAGTACAGGACACACTCATGTAGAAGAATAAGACTCATGGAAACTAGCATTGTAGGAGCACTCACACAGCTGCATGCCCTGCATGTGTTTGATGGGCCTTCAGTAAATCTAATTTTAAAATCAGATTTTAAATATACTTAGGGAGATACAGAAAGGTCCCCCAGAGCAGGTTGCTTTATAAAGACAATAATAATTTTCTGAATTATTTTAATTTAGGCTTGTTAGAAATTGTATTTTCACAAAATTGGACCCATGGCTCCCTAGAGGAGGAATAGCAATGAGCGAACAGTGCTCACCTCCCAAAGACACCTGGTGGCTCCTTCAGGTGCCTGTCCTAAAGGCTAGTCCTTTAATGCAGCTGCTGCTCTTTCCCGGTGACGAGGAGAAGCAGGCCCAGGTCCTCAGCTGGCTAAGACTTGAGCTAGAATGTTGAAGTCGAAGCGTCAAGATGGGCCTGTGCTGGAGGACTAGAGGAGGGGAGGGACTGTCTTCCAGGGGACTGCGTGAGGCCGCCTTGGAGTGAGGGTGGTCCTTGCCTCGCTCCAGAAATCATTCTCAGTAAACCCAGGTGAAGCGTTAGAACTGTGCCGGCACAGGGTAGGTGATGCATATTATCCATCGTTATTACCACTAGTATCATTATTACAGCGCTTGCTGCAAGATGGATTCGGCTTGGGCTGTCTTTCCGAAATGGTCTTCCATCTCAGAGAACTGAGGGGTGGACTTTAGAACCAGTAGTTAAACAGCCAATGAAGGAGCAATTTGGCAACCCTGGGATTGATTCCACAAGTCACCTCAGAGCGTCTCTGTCATCTTTACTCTCCTAAGAGGCCCGGACTAGCTGAGTCCTGGCTCGGGTGTTCCAATCTACCTGAACCACTGCTGCCTCCTGAGCCCTGCAGCAGTGGTGAGCACCTAGTGTAGTCATCTGATGGGCTGATGGAAATAGGATGCAGCCAGGCTACGAAGTCCACACTATTCTGCATTTAGGCCTCAGAAATCTGATTCTGAGAATGTGCATCTTGCATTGCAATCTAGACCTCCAGAGGAAAGTTTTGGACAGAATAACCCAGATCCAGGTCTGGGTAATTTAAAGCCTGGGTAAGATGGGGCAGAAAGAGCCCAGAATATACAGATCCAAATCTTGGCTGGGAATGTGGAAGATCCAAGCGCCAGACGGCTGGCTTCCCTCCAAGTGTTTACCACCCTGGTGCCATGGGGCTGTGGGCAGCCCACGTGCTTATTTTCTCCCTCCTCTCCTCTCCTCCTCCCCTTATCTTTCTTTCTTCCCCCTTCTCCTCATATTTTCCATAGGCTGGAGAAACTTGGGAACTTTTGGACCCAGGGGAAAGGTGTAATGAGACAAGATCAAGGAATCAGACCCTGCTGTGACTGGGGACACCATGAAATATAAGGGCTGCCCTGGACTTTGAACACCAGCCCTCACCCGCCTTTGCCTGGATGTGGCCCTTCTCACCTGAAAGTCTTGGTCCTCAGGAGAGAGGACAGTGTGAGGCCTGGGGTTGTATCTCCAGGAAACAGGAAAGATGCAGCAGCCATCGATTCAGACGGAGCCAGTGAGAACAAGGACCGCTGTTCCTCCCTGCCTCATGGCCCACCCTCTGCCCTGTGGTGCCCAGGCTGCCTGCACTGCTTGGATGCCAGCCTTGCCAGGGGCCTCCTAAGAGACCTCTGAGGCTTGCAGCTGGTGGTCCCTTTGGCCAGCATGTCTCTGAATTCACCTCCTAGAGGAGAAAGCATGTGCTGCTGGGACCAACTGCAGCTCCTCACTGATGTGCGCACTACTTCGGCAATACTTGCTGCTCAGCCTGGGGTTGCTTTCTCTTCTTCCCAAAGCATATTATCTCATGGAGCCCTGAGCCCAGTCGAGCCTCTGAGTCTCTGGGACAGAAGAATGTGATGTGTGCAGGTGCTGCACAGGGAAGGGTTTCCCCACCGCCCCCTTCTCCAGCAACTGTGTATTAAACTAGAGGAATCACCTTAAGGTGAAAGAAGGGTGTCTTATGGTTGTCGTTGCTCTCTTTCCTGTTGCCAGCAGCCAAGTATGCCTGTGGACAGGGGGACATCAGAGGCCAAGAGGGCGGCTAGCAGCAGATACAGGCACTGATGCGTGTGTGTTGTGGGGGGCAAGGCTGACTCTGCTCGAGCTCACCTGCGGAGCCCCAGCTTCCCTCCCGTGCACCTGGACCCACCGGCAGGCTGCTGCAAGGCTCCCCGACTGCCTGGCCATGCACGGCTGCCGTGGCCACACTTAGGACCTCTTTCCAAGGGGCCTCTTGGGCACAGCAAAGGAGGGTCTTCCATCCCGGAATCTCACACTCACCAAAGGCTTCAAATTTAGATTTTTAAAATGTTATCTCCAAAGATATGCTAATAAGACTAAAAGAAGGAAATGATCATCAGCTTTAAACTTCTGCCAGACTTTGGTACCATGCCGTGAATTTTAAAAATAAATCCTGTTATTTTAAAAGTTATATTGCCTTAAGTGTGTGTTTTAAGTTTTACCCATATTACAAGTCTTAATTTACTAAATGTAAATTTCTAAAATATGTCACAATTTTTGAAACCCCATTTGGACATTTTTTTAACATACCTGGAGCCTCGGAGAATGGAAGTGTCCCTGGCCTCTCTTGATCTCCAAGTGGCCCATTGGCCACTCTCCTCTTGGTGGCCTATGGGAAAAACTGTTTCCTTTCCACATTGTCATTTCAACCTCAGAAAATCTATGCTGTAATTTATTTCATTACAACAGCTGACCTGTAATGAAAGAGGCCTTCCAGGTTTAGGCATGCACAGTTCAAACGCTTTCCCTATTCTAAACAGTTTTCTCCCACCGCAAGGCTGCCTTACTGCCTTACTTACTTTGCCTGTCCAGCTGGGGGGCAGGGGGCGGGAAGGTGGGGGGGTGGCTGGCAGCTATTCTTGAGTCCTTTCCCCTTAGATAATGGGGCTCAACCATGGCTACACATTGGAATCAAGGCTGGGGTGAGTTTTCAAAAAATTCATGCCTGGGTCCTACCCCCAGATATTCTGATTTACTTGACGTGGGGGGGGTGATCTGGGCACTGGGAGTTTTTTAAAGCTCCCCAGGTGATTTAACATGTGGCAGTTTCAGCAATAGTACCCTAGGACAGCAGTTGGCAGACATTAACCTGCATCAGAATAATAGAGGGGGGCTGTTAAAAATCTGATTGCTGGGCCCCATCCCCACAATTTCTGAATCAAGGTCTCTGGATGGTGCCCCATAATTTGCATTTCTAACAAGTCCCCAGGTGATGTGATGCTGTTGGTCCAGGAACCACATTTTGAGAACCACTGTCCTAAAAGAAAGCCAGGGAGATGGGCTGGGCTGGGGAGGGAAGTGTGAGTGAATGCACACAGATCCAGCGATTTCTTATTCTCAAACTCTACCAAAGGCTTCAGAGGCATCGATGCCCCTAAGTTCCAGAGTCTGGGTCACCATAGCTGATGCTGTACAGAGAACCCAAGGGGATTTGAACTGGGTCCAGGCAGCTGGAACCTGGGTTGGTTGGATAAGGCATGGGCTTGAAACAGAGTCTGGGGTTTAGATTAGCTTTTTCCAATGAGAATATAACGCAAGCCACAAATATGAATCAGAAATGTAATTTCATATTTTCTAGCTACATTTAAAAAAAACTAGAAAGAAACAGTAAGATTAATTTTAACTTCATATATATAAACTTAATTATCAAAAATCTTGTCATTTTAACATGTCACCAAACATAAAAAAAAACAAAGAAATTTCCAAATAGGGTTTCAAAAATTGTGAATAGAGATTTGAAAATTTTAACCAAATATGGATCATACTATACTTATTATTCTTCCATTTACATTTTTTATTGTGGAAACTACACATAACATAAAATTACCATTTAACCATTTTTAGTTGTACAGTTCAGCAGCATTAAGTACATTCACATTGCTGGGCAGCTGCCACCACCATCCACCTCCAGAACCCTCGTCTTCGCAACCTGAAACACCACACCCATTAAACAACGACTCCCCATTACCCCTTACGCCCAGCCTCTCGCAACCACCGCTCTACTTTCTATTTTTATGCATCTGTCTTCTCCAGATACCTCTTACAAGTGGAATCATACAGTATTTGTCCTTTTGTGATGGGCTTATTTCACTTAGCATGTCTTCAAGGTTCATCTCTGTTATAGGATGTATCAGAATTTCCTTCCATTTTAAGGCTGAATAATATGCCATTGTATGTATAGGCCACGTTTTGTGTATCCATTCATCTGTGATGGACACTTGGGTTTCTTCCACCTTTTGGCTATTGTCTGCCATATTCCTTTAAATAACACATTTCCACATGAGTTCCTATAGAGCCATTTTATGTTTCTTAATCGCTGCCTAATATTCCATTGCATAGATGTGCCTTGTCTGGAATCACACACCAGCTAGTGGTATAGTGGGGATTTGAGCCCAGCTCTTTCTGGCTCCAAAGCCTGAACACTTTTCACCACTCCAAGAGACATGAGGGATGTAAACATTTTGAGCCACCACATGGCCAGCATGGTGTTAGGCAAGTATAAACAAAATGATACAATTTGATTGGGTTCTGAGAGGGCTCTGATCAATGAAGTGACGAGAGTGGTGGAGACCAGATGTAGCCTTGATTTAGGGGTCCCCACTCTGTGTCCCCCCACAACACAGTTACTGCCAGTTCTCAGTTACCGCTGGCCTGGGCCTCTCTCAGGGTGGCTCTGGAATAATAAAGCATAGTAGCATCTTTAGGCCAGAATGGACCTTAGAGTTCATCTGGCCCAACCCTTGGCTGTAGATAGGAAGGAACTGGAGCCTGGGAGATGGGCCTGCTGCACTCAGATTTCCTCTGCCTCCACCTCCAGGCTGTGGCTGCACCTGAGCAAGGTGGTAAGATGCTCCACACTTTACCTTCCCTATTTTGCTGACTCATCGCCACTCTATCGATGCTGGAAACTCGTTTTCCCAAGTGTGTTATTTTTATTGTTTGTTTCTCCTATACGCACGTATTCTTCCAGCAGCCTGCCTGGCTTTATTAAAAGATTATGTTTTCTGATCACTTCTACTTCCTTCTCTTCCTTCCAACAATGGAAAATCAATCTGGGTGCCATTAAGAGGATATTCCCTGAAGAAGATTGCCAGTGACAGTGGACTTGTCATCCAACTTACTTTCCTGTACTGAGCAATTGAAATTTCTTCCACAGGGGACGAGGCCCAGTGTTATTGGACTATCTGTATTCGGGGAGGCCTTTTACTGACTTGCCAAGTTTTCATTTCATTGTCTCTCTGTCATTGGCTGATCTGATCTCTACACTGATTAATTAGCTTCAAATCCCTTTATATTGATCTAATAAAATTGGCTTGTTTAATTCATGTCGGGAAATTCTGAGGATGTTTCACTTAGACTCTGATGAGGGGCATATTTTTTAACGTCTCCCTTGGGAGAGAGAGGCTGTCCTCCCTGCAGTCTTTTGAGTTACACAGAGCAAATGCTGAGACCGTAGCAGTATCTCCCTGCTGCCAGGTCTGGATGCTCTCGCAACAAACAGTTCTGCCTGCTAATGGGGCAGGGTTTTTTTATGTCCTCTCACCAAACACAATGAAAGGTTGCTGTCTTTCCGCCTCTAGAGGTTGTCTAGCTGGTTCTGAGCATCAAAACCTAGCGTGTCAGGGTGGAGCCTGCGCACCACCCATTCCAGCCATCGGGGCCAGGACAGAGCCATGGCCACCTCACCAGCCCATCACATGCTGCTTGATTTATAAGTGCCTTCTTTTTTCCTGTTGGCTGTGATCCCCTCGGGAGAGGTCAGAGTAAAAGTCCCAAAGCTGAACATTTTCTGTCCTGTCACGAAGAGAAATGGATGGCAGATATAAGTGGCCTTCGTGGGGAGAAGGGAATTCAGCCAAGAGCCAAACCCCATTTGGGATGCAAGACTGATTCATGGCACTCAGTGAGATGCCTTTTGGGGTGTGGTTACTCACTGGCTGGAATTAACATTCTAACAGTTGCTTTCCCAATCAGCAACCACCAGGATGCAGGGAGTGTGTTCATTTAACACGGTCAGGCCACTATATCCAGCTAATCCTGCTTGCATGCCTCCCCTAAGATAGCTTTCACAAAAACGTGTCAACACGCCCTTGGAATCTTCTTAGAATTCCCTTAAAGACCCCTGCAACTGCCTGCCCCTGCCCCGGGCTCTCCAGGCGGTAGCCGAGGCGCCCCTGGGTGGGAGCTGCAGCCAGGAGTGAGCTTCCCCGCGAAGCCGCCTCCCTGCGAGGCAGGGCCGAGGGAGCTGCTGCGCAGGCTGCAGCGTTTGGCTGATTCATTTGTCTTCATTAACGTTGCTCATAGCTGAGGCCCGTGTCACATACGTGATTATATGAGATGCGACTCTTCTGAATGTGTAAACAGAGCTCTAGTGTGAGGCTCCAAGCAGGCAGCAGCCTCAAGAGGAGCATTTCTGACGTTGGGGAGGCATCTGCTTTCAGTTCCCGTGGGTCTGAAATGTCAGGAACTGGTTCTCGGAATGTGGCTGCCTTGGTCCTTGGCCCCAGGCGCTCACCTCTGCCCACCAGCCACCTCACCGAGTATGCCCTTACCCACTCCTGCCTCCTCGGGGCTCCACGTCACCACTCCACTCACCTTAGCACCTTAATGTCTCTTAACTGGACCCTTCCTCTCTCCTTCCCCAGGGTCCTGTCCTCATCGAAGGCCACCATCATCTCATGGCTGGATTCCTGCAGCAGCCTCTTCATCACACTCCCTACATCGAGCCTTGCCCCCCTCTAACTCATTCCATACCCTGCTGCTGCCTTAATCTTTCTGACATGCAGATCCATTTGGGCCCCTCTCCTTCTCTGGGAAAGGGCCAAACTGCTTCAGGTGGTCTAAGCCCCTCAGGACTGGGCCCTAAAGCTCTTCCAGGCTTCAGCTCCGTCAGTGTGCTCATTGCCTTACTGGAATTGCTCTAGCATATGGTAGTTCTATATTTAATTTTTTGAGGAAACTCCACATTGTTTTCCTTAGTGGCTGCACCAATTTACATTCCCACCAGCAGGGAACAGGCTTCCTTTTCTCCACATCCTCACCAATACTTGTTATTTTTTGTCTTTTTAATGACAGCCATTCTAACAGGTGTGAGGTGGTATCTCATTGTGGTTTCAGTTTGGATTTCCCTGATGAGTGATGTTGAGCATCTTTTCAGGAACCTGTGAAGATTTTTGTTATCTCTTTGTGCCCCACCTTCTCCTGCCTTTTGGGTTATACTTTGTCACAGGTTCTAAAAAAGTCTGCCTTGTGCCTAACATCATAGGGCTTTTAGATAGAGCAGTTTTTAAATCGTTAACTCACTTGCTATTTCTCAAATTAAGACAGGAGAACATGAGGACCTGGACCAAATAAAATGTCTAAGTCATTGCCTTACTGAGCATGATTCTTCTCCGGGGTCTGAAGTTGCATTTCTGAGCTGTTACACTCAGGACACTTTTGGTGCAAGAAAGAGAACTAGGTTACCAGAGGGTGAAAGGAGGAATTTATTAAAGGATATGCACAAGGGAACCCAGAAAACTGGCTTCAGGAAGGGCAGATACAAGGCAGCTCTAGGGCCCAGCCAGTGTCCCTCTGCCTCTCTCTCTCTCTTTCTGTTTGTCTCTCTCTCTCTCTCTGTCTAAGTCATTGTCTAACCCTAATTCAGAGGTCCTTAGGGTTAGAAATTTAACGTCTTTGGGGGGAACACAATTCAACCCATAAGAGGCTAAGGGCAGAGTCAATAGGCATCTCAATGGTTCCTCTCCTGGGCCTCCTCAGGAGCAGACTAGAGAGCCCACTTTGCCTGTTCTCCAGACACGACTAGATACTAGAGTAGAGAGAGATATTAGGTCCAAATACAAGGTCCTACTACAGACAGAAAGAACCTTGTAAACTCCAAGTAAACACATTTTACAGGTAAACAATGCCCCCCTGCTTCCTTGTCAGGAATGTAGCCTTTTGGTTTTGTAAGTCCTATAGGGAAAGATTATTTATGACATGGATAGGTCCATGGCTCTGCTATAGCAACTGTCAATGTCTTTGATAATACTTACAACAGTAATGATAATACTGTACACACGTGCGCTTCGTTTTCATAGACGTTATTTTATTTGATCCTCATAACAACCATGTGAAGTAGGAAAAGCAGATGTTGTTTTATTTTACTTTATTATTTGTATTGAGAAATAATTGACGTATAACATTATATTAGTTTTAGATACACAACAGCATGATTTTATATTTGTATATGTGGCCAAATGATCACACCAATAAGTCTAGTTAACGTTGATCACAATAATTAGTTACAAATTTCTTTCTTGTGATGAGAATTTTTAAGATCTCTCTTAGCAGCTTTCAAATATACAGTACAGTACTATTAACTATAGTCACCACACTGTACATTATATCCCCATGACTTCTTTATGTTATAACTGTAAGTTTGCACCTTTTGACCAACTTTGCCTATTTCACCCACCCCCCAACCCCACCTCTGGCAACCACCAATCTGTTGTCTATAAGCCTTTTAAAAATTTATATATTCCATATATAAGGGAGATTATATGGTACTTATCTTTCTCTGTCTGAGCTTTTTATTTCACATCATGCTCTCAAGGTCCAATCATGTTGTCGCAAATGGCAAGATTTCATTCTTTTTTATGGCTAAATAATAATCCATATACATATATACACACATATATATGTATGTATATACATTAATGGATAAATAAAATGTATATGTATTCACTCACTGAGGGACACTTAGATTGTTTTCATGTCTTGGCTACTGTAAATAATGCTATAATGAACATGGATGCATATGTCTTTTCAAGTTAGTGTTTTCATTTTCTTTGGATAAATACCCAGAAGTGGAATTGCTGGATCATATGGTAGTTCTATATTTAATTTGAGGAAGCTCCATACGTTTTTCCTTAGTGGCTGCACCAATTTACATTCCCACCAGCAGGGAACAGGATTTCCTTTTCACATCCTCACCAATGCTTGTTATTTTTTGTCTTTTTAATGACAGCCATTCTAACAGGTGTGAGGTGGTATCTCATTGTGGTTTCAGTTTGGGTTTCCCTGATGGTTAGTGATGTTGAGCATCTTTTCAGGAACCTGTGAAGATTTTTGTTATGTTATCTCTTTGTGCCTCAGTTTTCTCATCTGTGAAATGAAGATGGCAATAGCTACTTGAGGAATTGTTGCACAGGTAGATGCACTGATAACCGTAGAGCACCCTTAGGTGTGCCCTGCAAGCCTGATGTCATGAATGCTACTCTCATTCCTGCCGTTCCTATCACAGGGGGAGAAAGGAGCTGCAGAGGTTAAGAATCTCAGCCACGGTTCTCAAACCCACTATGAAGCTGGGCTGGCCCTTGTAGCTCAGAGAAAAGAGGATCAGATGGGTGCCTCTGTGAACCCAGAGAGGGGATGCCTCTCCATTCTCACCCCCTCTTCCTGTCACATCCTAGAGTTGCTTTGCTGAAGGCTCATATAATGCCATTTCTTTAAATTGTGTTTTCATTTATTTTATTTCCTGTGAAAGCTATTTTGTGGTTATGAAAATTAGGAAAGTAAAAAAAATAAAATAAAATTTTAGGGTAAAATAACATGAAACTTCAGTTATGTCTATAATATCCAAAGGGCATGTAGCACAGCCCTTTACCAGAAAGAGGAAGGAAAAAGAAATTTACACACCTTATGTGCATGCACCCGGTATCTATCATCGCCCCCCCTCCATTATTAGAAGGCATGTGGGATCTGGAAGGTGGTACAAAATGTTTCTTTACTTTCCCCACCAAGTCTCCTTTCAGTTTACATGTCAAGCTCTTCTCTTGCATTTCCCTCCCACATCTCCTGCACTCCCACCTGTTGGAGATGTGTTCTCCCCCCACCCCCACCCCTGCAACCTCTTGGCTCCATTTTAGGATGTCTTAGGTGGGGATCCTCAGAGGCTGCCACTGAGATGACGGATCATGTGAAAGTGATTTATTAGGAGGCCTTCCCAGGAACAACTGGTGGAGGTGGGGAGGTGAGATCAGAAAGGGAGGTATAGGAACATATCCAGCAAAGTCCCACAGAGCTGCTCTTGGAGAAGGGGAGGTCATGCCTCAGAGTAGTCTCCATCAGGAAGGGGTGGGCGAGGAGCTGGAGTAGTTTACACCCCTGCAATCAGCAGCCATCAGTTTCTAAGGCCTACCCCTACCTTCCTTTCCAGGACGCAAATTCCCAGGCACTTCCAACAACCTGTGTGCTGGCCTGAGGGTGCCCTTCACACAAGAAGCAGGTGCTGGCTTTTGGGAACGAGGCCCTGCTGAAGCCGGTGTGTGGGAAGGTGGCGGTCGGGGGGAAGGGGCCTGGAGGTTCTGGCCCCTGACTCCACCCTGTGAGAAGCTGCATGAGGTCCCTCCTGAGAGGGCTGAGGGGAGCCTCAGATCCTTCCGAGGGGAGAGTCTACACAACAAACACACATTTCAGTTGCTCACGTGCACTGTCTCTTTTGGCAAAAGTTTGATGCTTTATGCTACACAGGGTCGGTTTTTCGTTTGTTTGACTAGAGTAAGGGGTGGGAAAGAAATGATAAGAGTGAAGATGGGAGAAAACCCCACCAGTCCACAGACACACACATTTTAGTTCCATCTTATTGATTTTTAAATGAAGCTAAGGATTGATGAGGCTAATTTTGTATGCCAGTTAAACCCTGCCTTAGGTCCAGGGCCTGCATCTCTGTCCTACTTGGGAGGGTTCCTGCTTCAATGCCGGGCGCCCCCACCTCCTAAGACCCCCCCATCTTTCTCTTTTTTCCTTTTCTTCCTCACTCCTCCCTCTTCTGTTCAAAATTGGCCTTGATTTCTCTATTCTCACCTCCTTTTTACTTCTTTGGAAGCCATGGGTAGGAGAGAGATGGCTTGAACCCCCAGTCTGGATCCTCTCGGGGTACAGGGTTTAATGAGGTGAGAAGAGACTTAGTGAGCGGACCCTCAGTGGCAGGAAGAAAAGTTGTGGGAGTGACAGGCACGGCTGGGAGGGGAGGGAACTGGGAGGCTCGCGGGGGGGTGGGGTGGGGGGGGCCTCTGCAAGTCAGAGGATGATTCCAAAAAGACTTAGTCTCCCTAATGGGGGAGGACGGGTTTCTGGCCCACAGGAGACAGCGGTGGAGGGGGAAGCGCTTGATGAGGGTGAGGCTGCTGGTAGCTGGCACCTGTGGCAGGGAACTGGGCCGCCCGCTTGCCTTTGGGGCCTCCTGGCATAAAGGCAAGGTACCCCCCATGGTGACTGATGAAGCCGGAATGCGAGGAGATAATGAACTGAAACAGGATTCTTCTCTGAACTGGAAGTCAGGGCTGGCGATAATGAATGCAGTTGTCTCTGTTGAGCCTAGAAGCTCCAGTCTGCACGTAACTTTGTGAAATGAGGCCTTCCTTGTAGAACAACAGATTATGAGGAGCGGAATCTATGTTTAAATTGCGGTTAAACTGAGCCAAGCAAAGTCAAGCAAGAGCCTTCCGACTCGACCAATTAATCCTGCAAACCAGGTGCTCAGGAAGCGCCGAGAGGCTCGGAGTCTGCTCGGGTCTTCCAGCAGCCTCTGAAAGAAAGCAAGTGCAAAATTCCTTCTGCATCTCAAGGGCAGCCTGCAACTGTTGCCCAAGGTTGTTTCTCTGAATACAGGGACATCTCATGTTAGAAGCTTGTTTTATTATGAGGTGAACAAAAAAAACCCCAGAACTCTCAGGTGCAAGCACTTGGAAAATCCAGAGAGATGTTGTTCTGGGCTAGGGAGTGTCAACAAAATATTGTAGACTTTGGGGCGCATTAAAAGAAGGAACTGAGGAATGTTCATGCCATATCAAAGTCTGATAACAAATCTACTGATCCTGAACTCCCAATATAATTCCCAGAGCCACCAGCATTTCTACTGTGCTGACTGGGAAAAGTGGGGTCTGGATTGGAGATTTGCTCTTGAGATAGGATGTTGTATTGATTTTTAAACTGATATTTATGTATAGTATTTGATATGTGCATTGTCATTCACTAAATGTTAACTCATTCCCTACATGACTGCCAATAGTATGTATAGTCTACAAATCAGAAAATTTTGTGTAAGTTGAATTTTTGTAAATCAATCATAATTTTGATGATTTAAGGCAATAATAACACCATACATCTATAACTCACTTCCATGGTTTACACAGCATTTTAGTATATATGGTATCAATTTTCACACATTGTTGTGAGGAGGTGTTGTCATATTTATTTGCCAGATGAGGGAACTAAGACTCATGGGAATCAAGGAACATGCTAAACCTTCTACTGCTTCCTGGCTTATCTTTAGAAGTCAGTTCTAACTGCAAATCCTTCAGTCTTTTTAAAATTCAATGCTCATTAATTAAGCTTAATTCCCTCATAGAATAAATGCTTATTCTTCCAGGTTAATTTTTCTGTTTTGTATGAACTGTATAATGTCAACAAATATTTATTTGTATTTATCAAATTATTGTAAGGTGGGGTATACCTATAGTGGGTTAATACTAAATGAGTGTCAACTAAGAATGAAATAAAGGCTATTATCCCCATGGGTGGGCAAGAAAATGAAAGAACAGTGAGGTGAAGTGAATTTTCTAAAGTCTCGGTAGTAACAGTGCTAACTATTTCAAGCCTCTTGGTTGGCCCATAAAACAGCCTTATATTTTTGTTTCTTGCTTTGATAGTCTGGTCATTTGCAATACCCATAGAACACTTCCAGTAGAAGCATATTTGTGAGTTTACACAAGACCCAAGGGTAGATAGATCCATATGTCTGTGCTTTGAAGGTTACACAACTTGGCAGAACAATTTTGAGAAAAAAAATACAAAATTAGTGAAGGACTCTGAGGATTAAGCTTCATGAGCTCACAGTGCATCTACCTCTACCAGTAGCTGGCAGGAATCCTGCAGCAGCTCTCTCCCAGCCCACCCCACACTCCATATCCCAGAGCTACACTATCCCAATGGGTGGAATGAATTCATTTTTGTCTCCCCTCTCATCAGTGACGTCACAATTGGACAAAGATATTGAGAGCAGCTGACCACTTGAAATGTATTTAAGTCTCTAAGACCAGATACATTACTTTCCTGGGAACTAAAATAATTTAAAGATATGATTGAGGAACAACTTTTAACAATCTTTGAACAAGTTACCAAGGAATGAATATCCACAGATGAGAGGAACAAATTATTACCCCCAAATTTTTGAGGTGGATTCTAGAAACTACAGACTTAACATGAACCACCGGCAAATTTCTAGAAAGAGTTATCTAACAAACAGTTTGTTAAAATGTAGAAAGAGGAGACATGATTATCAGCTTCTAACATGAATTCACTAAAAATAAAACATCATTTCCATTTTAAAAATTGAAATATTAAACACAAAGATCAGGGGAATACATTTGGGTTTTTGAAGGCTATTTGACAGATCCTTTTATTATTTTTTAAAATTAATTTATTTTGTATTGTTGACAGTAGTACAGATGTCCTCCATCTACCCCCTTGTGGTTAATCTCTTCCCATCGCCCTACCACCCCCCTCCCCTCTGAGATCTGTCAGTCTGTTCCATGTATCCATGCCTCTGGACCTATTTTTCAGTTTATTTTGTTCATTAGATTCCACATATTAGTGAGATCATGTGATACCTGTCTTTCTCTGACTGGCTTATTTTGCTTAACATAATAATCTCCAGGTCCACCCATGTTGTTGCACAGAGTAAGAGACCCTTCTTTTTTACAGCTGCATAGTATTCCTTCATGATATCTTTCAGACAAGTTGGACAGATGTGGATTGGACTATGGAATAGTTAAATAGGTTGGTTTGGCTGACTAATAGAGTAAGATGAATTGGTACTGAAGGGTAAAGCTATAATTGTCCATTTCTTTTCAGCTCTTGTTTGTCAGAGACCACAGAGATACAAAGATGAGTAAGACAGGACTCCTGCCTTCAAGAGTTGGGGGGGGGGGGCGGGGAGCGGGGAATCATATATAAACAACTAGCTATGATCAGTATAAAGAGGGCTGCGCCAGAGATATGTAAGGGAAATGAGACCAAAGTAGAACCACTGGGGTGAAGGGTGGGAGATTTTTATGGCAATTACTGATGTCCAGCTGTTACAAAGACTGTCTTATAAAGTGGTGAGGATTTCAACTACAGACAAGATGACAGTTGGGGATGGATACTGACCCAAATGACTTTCAGGTTCCCTTCAAGTATTAAGGTCCTGACCTTGCTTATGGTTAAATCACAACAGCTGGTCTCAGCGCAGCCAAGCCTGCCCACAGCTCTGAGCATACGTCTCCACAGCCAGGCTGGGGGTGGGGGGACAGCAGAAATGCTGAGGTGGTAACAGAGTCAGCTTGGAAACAACACTAGGAATGAAGGAAGGGGAACAAAAGCTTGTTAGCTTGTTCAGATTATTGGGATCCTCAGGAAAGAGAATGTATTAAGTTATTTAAAAATTTACAAGCTAAAGGGTCTAGGAATTAAAGGAATCTTCTGGTCTAGCAAATGAAAGCCGACAATACAGGTGGGAGAACCTCCATTCAGAGAGATTATATTTATGTCTAAAGAGTGCTAAACACCTCCATATTCTTCTCATTTCAAAGCTGGTTCATGCCATTGAAAAGACTGATTCTGCTTTTCTAAAGAACAATGTAGGTTATTTATTAACATTTATAAGAATTATTTCTATAATTCTACCTCAGGGTTGGAAACCAACCTGGCTGGGTAAAGCACATCAAAAGTCTGAAAATCCTAATAATGTCAACCTTCTTCCTTGTGCAGAGCATGGTTTAAAGTGAAATATTATGTCATTTAGTCATTTAAGTACCTGGAAACTATCACAACAGACTGGGAAGAATTTATTACAAAAACACATCACAGTCACCAGCACAGGGGGCCACAGCTCACTGTGTACATTGTCAACAGCAGTTCCATTGGAGTCTGTCACTGGCAGGTGTCCTGGCCTAAATCTGCATTCTGACTGGGAATCTCCTCCCAACCCTAAGTCACCGTAACAAGATAGTCACCCATCCTCAAAATTCTTTATAAATGTGTCTCCCTAGGGGCTTGCCCTTCCTCAGATGGACATCCTCCTCTGAGGACAAAAACTGGGCATGTGGTGTGAGCAAAGCCCTTTCACCAGGCCGGCTCCTAATTACACACAGCCTTTCTCCAGTGTGCTCAGTGTCAAAGCCCAGCAAGGCAATGTACTCCTGTTGCAGGGCTCCGGATAATGCCGGTCATTTAATGGGGTTGAATATCGCAGCCAGGGCCTTCCTGTTTCCAAACTAGTCAAAAGAACTGTGAGGCCTTGAGTGTGTTTCACAGCCTTCTGCCGTCCCATGGAAGACAAAGAAGGGTTGATGGCTGTGCCCTGAATACTGAGCATGAAAGGCTGAGGTCGGGCTACTCTGCACAGCAATGGACAGCTGGAGCAGTTGGACAAACTGGGGTAGAGCTCAGTTTAGGCAGCACCTTGCCTCTGTACACACAGGTCCACAGGTAGGATGGTCTCAGTGGGACTGGAAGGATCTTCAGTTGTAAAAGGTTATCTATTCTCCTGCATAAACACACAGGCATCATACTTGAATTCAACCATCCATTTCTGCACCCTAGCATTTCATGTTTTATTTGTAAAACCACTTGTGCTCTTTAAAATTGAATGCAACATTATTAAATAAAGAATCCAGAAGTAGGATCATAAAATGCCAGTATATCCAGACTGCAACTCTGGCCTGAGAAATGGGTGATGTTTAAATCTTGCCTTCTTTCTATTCGAGGACCTACCCTGCTATTCTGAACATGTGAAAATTCAGCTAGGATGGGCCTTAGCCCTTTGGTTCTCAGTAATAGAAAGAAATTACAGATTTGCACATAGGCCATCTCTTTATTTTATCCATAATAGGTTGGCAGTCAGATTATTCCCAGGCTGCAGTTGAAAAGAAATGCTATGAGTAGCAATAGAGAGCATGGACCAATGGACTAGAGTATTCTGTGAGAGTCCTAATCCATCTCTCTCCTTGCCCTTCCTCTCTACCCTCCATTTGCAAGCAACACTGTGCCAAACCTCTCAGGCACCTGAGAATGAAAATCTACAGAGATGCTATAAAAATTGTATTCTCATGCTTCTCCCCAGACCACCCCTAGAAAGTACACAGGACTTGCATACATTTGGCTAAGAATGCATAGATGGGTAGATGAATGGATACATCAATAGACACAGACAGAAAATAACATTATTACTTAATAACTATGCATAGCACAGAGGTCCTTTAAGTAAATAGGGAAAAAACAAGGTGATATTCTTAGAAATGATCAAGCAACATTAAATCTCTTTTAGTTCTTGTAAAGTTCTCATCTCTCATTCTCCCTAGCACCCTTAACCAGCTAACTCAAGGTCTTATTTTAAAAAAACATCAACCCTGGGAATTCTTCTATAATTTCCCAAGACAAGGTTAGTTGCCCTCCTTCTGTACCCCCATAGCATGCTCTTTGAAGGAAGGAGATGGCTTCCTAGCTGAGCATCATCATTCAAGTCTGTATTTTTATTGCTTGTTTAACTGTCTGTCTTTTCCACTGGTCTGTAAGTTCCCTGAGGACTATGCCTGTCTTTTTCACAGTCTGAGCTCCAGCACAGGTCATGGTACATAGGCATTTGTTGAATGAATGAATGACTTCACTGTAATTAAAGATCACCCTGGACTTTGTAGAATCAACAAATATGAACTGTGACCCTTTTATTGTGAACACCGTGCTCTGTCCTGGTTCTCTTGAGGTCACTGAAGGATACAAATGGTGGCCCTGTTCTCAAATTTCTTACACACTAGTAGACAAATGAGACAATCAGAAACTCACAAGAGCCACGGTGAGCGGCTGACTTCAGCTGAAATTCAGAGGAGCAAGAGATCATGGGGGCCTAAGAAGTCCTGTAAGGCAAGGAGTAAATGAGACTGCACCTGGGCCTGAAGGGGGGAAGAATTTGGTTAGACAGAGAGGGTGAGGAGGGCATTACAGGGAGGAAGATGAGAAATGGACATGGGGTGAGTTTGGCATAAACAGAGAACAGCGAAGAGCCTGGCTTAGCTGGAATGAAAAGTCCAGATTCTCCACGATTCGTAGGAGCTGGAGCCAGATCATGGAAGGTTTAGAGAGCCAGCAGAGAAATCTGGGCTCCAGGCACCGCATCGCAGGATATTGACATAAAACTGGGAGTAAAGAATTTCATGATGAGAGTCATTTAGGAAGAAAGTCTTATGGCCATGGCAAGGAAGACCCAAAAGGGAGAGAGCTGTGCTGAGAAGGCTACATGGTAGCCATCGCAGTTATCCAAGAATGCGATGACACAGTCTGGGCTAGGGTAAGGCTTGAATGAAGAGAGGAAAAGGAAATCATCTGGAGAAAGAAAGGGCAGGCTGGCCTCAGGAATGACACCTGATGCTCTTTAAAGACCTGAGAAGTGCGGTTCCTCGGAAAGTACAGAGGCTGCTCTCTGGGAACCAGTGCCCAGCGGCTGATGGTTGAT
This sequence comes from Miniopterus natalensis, assembly GCF_054644295.1. Classification (NCBI taxonomy): domain Eukaryota; kingdom Metazoa; phylum Chordata; class Mammalia; order Chiroptera; family Miniopteridae; genus Miniopterus; species Miniopterus natalensis. The sequence goes on from NC_142081.1 coordinate 75,559,468, forward strand.
GGGGAGGAAGGAGATGGCTTTGTAGGTCTTCACACTGTCCCGGCTCCCCTTGTGTGGGTTTCAGGCCACCCTTCCCTTCCCTAGGGCTGTGCTCCTGCGCGTCTTTTGTTCATTCGCCACCCAGGACAACGTTTCCTTTCAGCACCACAGTTCTGTATTCTAGGGAGGCTGGGGGGTGGTGTTAAGGGGGGTTACCTCCTGCGGCCTTGCAGAGCTTTGAGTCCCTCCAGCACAAAGCACACAGGCTGTGCTGGGGGCTTAGCTGGGGGCCGGACTGTACTGCTGGTTGCTGAGGAAGAATTCTTTTTAAAATATATGCCAGCCTTTGTTTGACTGCCTTCCCTGAGGCCTCTCGGTCCTGCTTTCAGACTTTCCGCCAGTGGCTCTTCACTGTGGTTTTAACCGTCACATGAACATGTTACTTGAACAGAAAAGGTGTCACTTTTACAGAACGTGCTTGGGAGTGGCCACCACGCCCCCTAAGCCCCTGGTCTGGAGAACTTGGGGCCTTGTTGCCAAAAACTGATTTGTCATTGTGGTGTCATTCCCAGGCAGCCTGCCTGCTCCCCCAGTTCAGCTTGTCATCATCAGTTTGGGGCTGTTTGCTCAGCCTCCACTATTGCAGTTGCAGTTGTGTCTTGGACCTGACCTCCTGGCAAGCTGCGGGCTTGGCTGAGGAAGCTGGCAGAGGCTGAGCCCAGAGGAGAGCAGCCTGGGCCCCGACAAAGGGCAGGAGATTGGGAAGGGCCTCTGAGATACGCTGCACTTTCTGAGCCAGGAAGGCGGATCATCAGCAATCGGCTTAGGTGCCCTCTCGAGCTTTCCCGGTCATGGATCGCAGTCGTGGGACGCGGTAGGGCTCCCTGCTTCATCTCTCCTTAATTTCAACTCCCTCCTCAGACTCCCTTGCCATTGTCACCTCCCAACAAAATGGTTATAATTCTCTCCAAATGAGCTTCATTTGAAATGAACCCAAAAGCAGCCCTGAGGGTAGGACACAGCTGCCCACCCCCATTTTGGAGCCAGGGCCCTGAGACCACGGAGTCCACTCAGCCTGCTGATGTGCTGGGTGTCCTCTCTGCCACCCCTTTACCCTGACCGAGCCCGCAGACCAGCCAGGCTGCAGAGAGATGGAGGAGAAGAAAGAGCTTTGGCCTGGACATCTGGAAATCCAGGAGCCCAGCCCTGTCTCTGACACCGGCCTCTCCTGTGGCCTAGTGTCGTGGGAGGGAGGCTGCAAGGGGTGTTCTGGAGGCAAGATCCCCGGCGGAAAGAAGGCCCGCGAGCCGACGTGGAGAGAACGATTCCTCCTGTACTGTGTACAGCGCTGGTTATACCGACTATAGCAAGCAGTGCGCTAATGCCACGTTCGCAGTTGCGTTCTGCTAAATCATCACTACATGGGGTCACCATCATTACATAGGGTCACCATCACTACATAGGGTCACCATCATTACATGGGGTCACCATCACTACATGGGGTCACCATCACTACATAGGGTCACCATCACTACATGGGGTCACCATCACTACATGGGGTCACCATCATTACATGGGGTCACCATCATTACATGGGGTCACCATCACTACATGGGGTCACCATCACTACATAGGGTCGCCATCACTACATGGGGTCGCCATCACTACATGGGGTCGCCATCACTACATGGGGTCGCCATCACTACATGGGGTCACCATCACTACATGGGGTCGCCATCACTACATGGGGTCGCCATCACTACATGGGGTCACCATCATTACATGGGGTCACCATCACTACATGGGGTCACCATCATTACATGGGGTCACCATCATTACATGGGGTCACCATCATACATGGGGTCACCATCGTGCCCACGCACAGGATGGTCGGGGTCATGCACCGGACACCGAGGCCTACCAGCCGTACCCGACACCTGACACCTGTTTTCTAAGGACAAAGCCATCGGTCTCCATCTTTGCCAAGGAGGGGTGAATGTAGCCTTACTGACCATGTTTTAAGTGTTAAGCTATTTACATTAACCCTCGGGACAGCCCTTAAGAAACAGTTGCATCCTAAACGTAAGGTTGCTCAGAGTGGAAGGTTGCCGCAGAGCGGGCAGTGCCGAGGTCTTCCTGACTGCTTGTTCCACACCGCCTCTGAGAAAGGGCAGGCTGGCCCACACTGGCTTCTCTCGTCCATGGTCAAACATGCATGTCAGAGGGATGTTAGCGACATCCAAAAAAAATTTACTTATTGAGTCCCTTCACAGTAAGGCAAGAAAATGCTTTTAGCGTCTCTGAGTAAAAAAATGCCATAGAAAACACAAATTAAGTACATAGCGGCTCCTGCCCACTGCTATTTTGATTGCCTTGTGATGTGAGCTGCTGGGCATGGAGCTCTCTATTGTCAGCCCGGATGAGTCAGTGCTGTTCAGAGGGAGAAGTGGTCTTGAACAAGAAGAGCCTAAAGGCTGATCCCAGCTGTCTCACTGTGCGTCAGGGAGCTTGTTGTGTGGCCTGTCTGGGTTTCAGTGCCTCCACCTCTGCCCTACAGAGCTATGCTATGGAGATTAAGTGCAAGCATTTCAGGTTTACAAAGAAGCTACTGTCAAACAAAGGCTACACTCCAGGTAATTTCTGCTATCCCCTCCTGGGAAGACAGGAGAAGAGAGAGCCCCCTCTAACCAGCTTCCCTGGAACTCGGGGAGGACCCCTTCACTTCTGAAACAACTCGTTCCCTTGTCCTATCACCCCCAGCACGGGGGCAGATGCAGTTCACTCCATCAAATTGTTTAACATCAGCATTTTTCATATGGGCAGGGGACCTCAGCTTATAGCTGAGGCACGTCTCCTGGGCAGACTCAATTATTCACTGAGAATTAATGCTGTTTCACTCCTCTAGTGAACTGGCTGCTCCTCTAGACTCAGGCTTTGGGGTAACAGACTTTGCCAGGTCACCTGACTCCTTAGCTTAGCTCCGTGGGTCTCTTGGAAAACAGAACCTTTTCCTGTGTTTGTCTAAGATCCAGCTCCAGGGCATTCCTTGAGTCAGGCTGAGACTGTTCTGCATGCACCCAACAACCTACATAGAAGACGAGCCAGGCCGTGGATCCCAACTATGCGCCAGGGCTCTTCCCAGGTCTCCTCATCTCCCTGAAATGACCTCACTCTCTTTCATGGCCCTGCCCTGCCTATGCTCTAGCTTAGCCATGACTAATGGCTTATATTACATCTATCAACACCAACCACCAGAAATGACCGCATGAAATACAGTGTTGACAAGGATTCCACGGTTATGCCTCAGCTTGGTGGGAAAGAATAGCCTAGACTTGGCTAGCAGTGTCTGCCAGGGGCATGGGAGGAAGGAGGTCAACACGCATGCGAGCTATTTGCCGTCTCTGCACCAGCACTCAGCTTTTTCTGTCTCTGCACCAGCACTCAGCTTGTGTCCCTGGCCTCACATCAAGGTTTTTTTAAAAAAATCTTTATTCAGCTCACACATTTTTCCATTGGATCTGTAGTACCGTTCCCTCCCACCCCGATAAAAGAAGCATATTTAAAAGCACATATTTACATTTTATCATAATTGCCCTCTTCAAGACAGTAAGTTTTGGATGAAGGATACTCTTTTTGCCACTAAGTTCTGAGGAAAGTCTTACTATTATTACTTCCCTCCTATCTCCTTGAGAAGTTAGGAAAAAGAGTGAAGACATACCTCTTTTGGAGACAGGTAGTAGGAATTTATTCACTCTCTGGTTAAGTCTTTATTGAGTGGTTACTATGTGCCACTGGGATACAAAAATGAAAATGGCATGGACTCTTCCTGCAAGAAGCTTACATTCTAGCTGGAAAAGCCCCATGTTAACAACCAAGGTCAGACATAACACAAAGCCTCACCCCTCCCTCTAAGGGAAGCTGCCAGGATGTTCTTGGAACTGGAGATTGTTCTCACCAACTTCGTTTTTTAAAGAGGCTAAGCTGTTGAAGGACTAACCTCCACACTGCTATCCATCAGCGGTTCTCAGTTCCAGTGTCAAAGATCCGTGGTGCCTTTAAAATGCTCTCAGACAAAAACTGCTGAACTGGGGTAATAAATCGGACTGAGGTAGCAATAAGCTATTTGGCAAAGTCCTCAGAACCACCCTGTTCACCCTGTTCAGCCTCCACAGATTCCTGTGTTCAGTACTTGGCTGCCCATCTGGCTCCTGAACCAACGCAGCCCTGGGCTTCGGATCTTTAAGCTCTGCCCCCTACTCCCAGTGTTCCCTCATACCCCTGGGGTGCAGGTTTTGGGCTTCATCCTAAAACAGGACTTGGTGCTTCCTCATGGGAATCCCCATGGTTATACCACCACCTATTTTCAATGCTGCCTTTTCAAACCAAGCCTGGCTTCCCATCAGTGACCTGGCATGCCCAAATTCCATTTCTGCTAAGAGTCATTGCACCAGAATGGGTCACCCATGTAGTTGCTAAATGGTGCTAGAGCATGGGGAAATGCCTGAATTACTTTGGCGATGTCCAGGTATTTCACATTTGCTTTTGTTGTGATTCTGGGCTGAATTTCAGTGCTCATCAACATGTTTGGCAATACAGAAACTCAGCCTTGGCCTGGAGAAGGCTGAAGCCATCTGTTCTTTTAAGTGATAGAAAGGATGAGATTGGATTGGCTAAAACCAGGAGAATGCACTGAAGGCTTTCTGAAGAGCGTGACCTGCATGAAAATTTTGCTTTGTGTGCTTATGCAGAGATCTATAAAACTGTTGAATGCAGTGGTCAGAAATCTACGGTCAAAGACAGAAAGTAATTTAGTTACTGGTTGCCAGGGGCTGAGGGCTGGGGGATGGGGAGTGATTGCTAATGGGTACAGAGTTTTGGGGGTAGGTGATGAAAATGTTCTAAAATTAGATGGTGGTGATCATTGCACAACTCCGTGAATACCCTAAGATCCACTGAATTGTATACTTTAAAAGGATAAATTTCATGGTACATGAAGTGTATCTCAATATAATTACCATTAAAAAAGAAATATATGATCTATAGCAAAAACAAAGAAGCCCCAACCTGAAATACATTTAGGTTGTATCAGCATATGCTCTGCACCAGGCTTTGTCTGAGATATGAGAGGTATTCAGAGATGAGACAGTCAAGGAGGTTTTGGCTCCAAGTTACAAGTATATGCAATTGAAACTTCTCCTTGCCCACCTGGGCATCTAGGGCTCACCTGGAATATTCGTTGGCCTAGATACCCACCCAGCCCCAGTGCTCACCTTTGGACTTCCTACCAGGGAAAGACTGCCTGTCTTGGCAACCCTGAAGCCATTTCATCTCCAGGGAGTGTTTCACTGATGAGATGGCTTATCGCACTTGTTAGTTAGTAATCACAGGAACAAAACAGGTTGCAATGAATCTTTCTCTTTCCTTTTGCTTGTGGGAGTCATCCAGGCCTTTCTCTGGGGCTCCATAATCAGAGATGTGGTCATGAAAACTCTAAGACAAGACAGTCTCCTGAGTGGGCAGAACTCCTGAAAGGTGGAATTGCCTGGTGGTTTCAAGCTCTCGATAGGCCATTGCACGCCATTTTCATCCTCACCTTGAGGGGCTAAACCCATGGAATGACCTGGAGACAAGTAAGGCCCTTACCTCCAAGTCCTCTCTGAAAGACTGTACCTGCCTTGGCAGGGTCAGTATGTTATTTAGGTGAAACTGTTCTCAACCATGGTATCCAACCACCCCTCCATTTAGGACCCAAGTTAAAAGAGCTTAGAATCAATCTTCCTATTCTCCACAGGTTACATGTCTAACTTCCAGAAATAACCAATATCTGGTCTTCAAATTTTCCTTCAAACCAGCATAAGGCTGGGCCCTGACTGACCCCACTAAATATAACCCATTGGCCAATACCCACCTCTTTCCTGCGGAACAAAACCAATTGTAATCAGACGAGAATGTCCATATGTGTCAAATGATCTCCCTGGCAGGAGAACAAAGGGACAGTGTTGGAAAGATGTCATCCAGTATGGAGACAGGCGGGAGTTCACATCCTGGGAGCCCAACTGGCTATGAACTGAGCCTAGATTCTTGCTCTGAAAAGCATGTGTACGTCTCCCAGGGAAAGGCAAGCTGACAGGCAAGCACAGCCCTAGCTGTGTATTTGCAAACTCCAGGAGCAGTGAGGAGGGGGCCTGTGGGAGGAAAGACGGACTCAGGGCATCAAGAAACCAGACACTTCTCATTTGGAGGCTGTCTGGGGAATTGGGTGGGGCTCGTGATGCCTTCAGTAAAGACTTAAACTAGGTGGGGAAGCTTGTTTGGCAGAGGCGATAGAAACAAGACAGTTCATTTTTATTTTTGATGAAGTGAAACTTCAGCTTTAAAAAAATTCTGTTGCAACTGAAGCCCATCTCACAGATAAACACAGAAAAGCACTGTTGGCCATTGCCCTCTCCTCTCAGGAACTCTGCCAGAATCACAAGTGGCGGTTTGAAGGTCATAAACAGGTCCTGTCCAGCTGTCTCATAAGAGGAGCAAACACCAGCAGAAGGCGAAGAGTTTAAAATAACAAGGGGGCTCTTTAAATAGAGCTATCAAACTGGGTAGCAAACCTAGTCCAAGGGTTAAAAACAATCTTTTCCTCCAAAGTTTCTATGGCAACTAGATAAAATCGACAGCAAGAGTGCAGTTAATGAAATATTTCTTCTAGATCAACAAGTAGCAGTAAGTAATGAAGGCTGACTTTGTGCAAGGATCCGACACAGGTTACATTTTTAGCTGCTGCTGCTTTTTTTCCTGGCAAGAATTGGCATGGCGTTTGGTGAGACACCATTTACTATACACCCTGTTTTCTCTTTCTCACAGCAGAGTCTAGAAAGCTGGGACAGAAAAGCTGGTGTTGATCCAAGTCACTTGGGATGGAGAGAAACATCTCTCCCTCCCTCTTTCCCCGCCCCCACCAACAGTTTGGATTCTTTTGACACACACACGCAGTGTTAATTTGGACATTTAGAATCAATGTTCATGACTAATTTTATCTGTACACAAAGAATAAACACAATCTGGTGAGGTTAGTTGGAAGCTGCTTGTGTTGTATGTGACTAAGATGCGATGGGAATGCTTGAATTTGGAGGCTTTGAAATGATATCTTCACTTGGTCCATTACTGGCTGTGGGACTGTGGGCAAATTACTAAACCATCTGGGTCTCAGTTTCCCGTAAAATGGGCCTGAGGGTAGTACCCATCCAAGAGTTGGTTTAAGGATTAAAGGAGATTAAAATATAGAAATGTGCCTAGCAGCGGCTGGTAGGACGTAGGTATTCAATAACTGCTTATTAAATCTGATTAAATTTCTTTGGCTACAAATCACTTTAGGGTTTCAGAGAAGCTCCACTATGTTTCTCTCCAAGAAGACTGAATCCAAAATCCGTTCTAGTAAGGTGGCTTCGTGGAGAATAATTTTAAAAATAAGAGATTATTTTAAGTGTGAAACATAGATCGTAATAAAAATAGCTAACACTTTGACACATATTTTGTTTCAGACATTGTTCAAAGCACTGTATATGTATTATTAGCCTGTAATCCTCACAGAACCCTATATGGTCGGCAATTGGATTATCTGTTTAGTAGTTGAGGAAACTGAGGCATAGAGAAGTTAAAATTCCGGATAAAGTCTGGGATTTTTTAAGCTACTACCACTACCACGATCATTTATCAACATGAACATCTCCTGAGCCTGGCATGGGTCTGAACGCTCTGTGTATCGTTTCATCCCATCCTCATGACTTGGTATCACCATCTTACAAAGGACAATGAGGCTTCTTATACTAACTGACTGTTAGCCCAGATCACAGAGCTGGCAAGTGGTGGAGTCATCAGCGCTTGATCATGCCATGTGCAGATATAGACAGTCTCACTTTTTCTTTCAGATTTTTATGCTTTCCATTTCTTTTCCTTGCTGATAATGGCCTCTACGTTCAATGATGCCTGGAAGTGGGAAGGGTGGACGTTCTCGCCTTGTTCCCATTCTTAGGGAACTAAGTATAATATTTGCTGTAGGTTTTTTTAGATGCTCTTTATCACATTCTGGAAAGTTCCTTCTAGTTCTCATTTACTGATAATTTTTCCCATAAATAAATGTGGAATGTCAAATGCTTTTATTGCTCTAATAAGATGGTGATCTGGCTCTCCTCTTTTATTTTGTTAAAGTGATGAATTTCACTGATTGATTTTCAAATATTGTGCCAACTTTCTTTCTGGAATATACCCCACTCAGTCATGATGTATTATTCTTTTTATGTTGCTGCATTTGAATTACTAGCATTTTATTATGAATTTTTGTGTCTATATTTAATGAATGATACAGTAAAACCTCAATGTAACAGCTATTTTGGGCAAGGGGTGGTCTGTTAAAGCTGAAAGTCTGTTATATAATAAAGTAGGTTTTCTGAATGCATATGTTAAAAAATTGACAAATTAGTTAGTTTACCTGTTTTTACTTATGTAGACACATTTGTGTAATTAAAATTAAGTATGTATGAAAAGCTTAATTTCACAGAAAACTTTTCTATTTATATTACTATAATTTTAAATTTATACTGAATAGGTCTAGTAAATGTGGGCATTCACCAGTCACCCAGAGTAAACAAATGCACACAGCGGGGGTGGGGCTTCGCGCACATGGGAACATCACTGGCACACGTTAAAACTGCTGCAGAAAGTCAAGCCAGGTGACATAGAACCAATTACCATGAGCAATGAGCTGTGATCACATGCTAATCATTTACTCAAAATTGTTTACAAGTGGTGACTATTGGATTTAAATATGTAGACTACAGTTGTAGACATGTAATATTTATTTATGTTGGTGAAATTAATACAGTGCTTTTTCCAACATATGGCCTATTTGCTAAAATTTGTTAAAAATAACAATAAATTAATAACAAAAAATAATCTGTTAATTTAATTATAAGCAAATCTTGGTTAAAAACATTTCAAAATTAACAGAGTATTAATTTTGACATATGACATATGGACAGGGAATTTTGTCCATTAAATCCAAAGTCTGTTCAATTGAGGTCCATAAAATTGAGGGTTTACTGTATTGGTCTATAATTTTTTTCCCCTGTATGTTGTTGTCAAGTATTGGTATCAGCATTCTGGCCCTATAAAAGGAGTTGAGAAGTGTATCCATTATGGTTCTACCAGAAAAAGATCTAGTAGGATAGGTATATGTTTATATACATATGTATGTGTAGATAGATGATAGATGATGATGATGATAGATGATAGATATAGATAGATAGATAGATAGATAGATAGATAGATAGATAGATAGATAGATAGATAGATAGATAGATAGATAGATATAGATGATAGATAGATGATTGATAGACAGATTGCTATATTGCAAGGTATTGACTTATACAATTGTGGTGCTGGCTAATTAAGTCCAAAATCTATAGGACAGGTTATCAAGAAGGGCAGGTTGGAAATGTGTGGGCAGGAGTTGAAGCTTCAGTCCACAGGAATAGCATAATTTTTTCTTCTTCAGGAAACCTCAGTTTTGCTCTTAAGGTCTTTTAGCTGATTGGGTCAGTCCCACTCAGATTACTGAGGATAATTTCCTTAAATCACAACAACAAAATACTTTTAGGGCAACACTACATTAATGTTTGATTGAATAACTGAGGACTATGCCTAGTAGAGTTGACATAAAACTGACCATCACAGTCTAATCCTTTTCAACTAAGCACACATACACATCTCCTTAAATTATACTTACTCATCAAATAAAGACAATAGCAAAGCTCTACTTTTGCCTAATATGACACAACTATCATGTATATAACCAAAATGCTCCTAACTTTTCTGCAGAAGAGGAGGCAAAGGTCTTGGGTGATGTTCACTCTTCTCCATGATAACCTATAACTTAAACACTGTGATGTAAAGTTAACTATTATTACCATAGCTTATGTTATATAATATAGTGATAAGCGAGGGAAGAAAACAAAAATATCAAAAATATATTAATATATTATTAACATAACATATAAAATCTAAACATGTTTATAACAAAATAAGCAAAAAATACTCATAACAGTTACAGTTCTCATTTCTGCAACTGATCACTTGGCCATATCTGGTATTTAACTACCTTCTTATACAACTAATTCCATATTCCTTTTGCCTTCAGTGAGCACCTCCAATGTTTGTGGTTCTTTGCCTGGTGGGATGACCCAAATCTTCATTTCTGAAGGGCCTGGGCCATTACAGTCCTGCTTAAATTGGGTTGTTATATTTTCCCACTGACTTCAATCACAGGGCGTGGTAGTATTAATAGACACCCTGAGGGGTTCCTGTATCCCAGCCATACTCTTATATCTGCTCTGTTGTACCAGCCCAGTTTCCCCTTGATAATCAGGATCAATAACTCTCAACAGTACAGTAACCCTCTTCTTTGCCAGTTGACTCAGAGGCATGAGAAGCCCAAAGTGGCTAGATGGCAGTCATAACTTCCAGTTCAAAGGAATCATTGTTGTATATCCTGGTAGAAGCATTCCTCCCTGTGGAACTAAGATCACTAGACTAGCAAATCATAAGGCCACAGGAATCAGAAGCAAAAATTTTACTGGTGGTGGATCCCGTGATGTAATTGGTGCTATTCTTAGCACCAGCCCTCGATTCTTGGACTTATGAACTCTGACTGTGGGAGAAACAGCACCATATATTGTATGCTGATTAAAAGCGTACATAACCTCTTGAAGGACATTCCCACAATCCTGCAAGGCATTGCCACCTAGCTGGCATTATGACTAAGTTTTCTAAAGGTCATTCTACCATTCTATCAAGGCAGCTGCTGCAGGATAAAGAAGAACACATTAAGACTGGTGAAATCCATGAGCATGGGCCCATTGCCACGCAGCCCATTACTGTGAAGCGAGTCCCTCGGGCAGAAGCAATGCTAGTGGAATACCATGATGATGGATAAGGCACTCTGTAAGTCTGTGGATGGTACATTGTTTTGGCACTGCACACAGGGAAAGCAAATTCATATGCAGAGTAAATATTTATTCCAGTAAGAACAAAGTAATGCTTCCATGATGGACGTAGTTCATTATAATCAACTTGCTATCAGGTAGCTTGCCAATCAGCCTGGAGAATGGTGCCATTATGAAATCAGTGTTGCGTTCATACCATGAACTCAGTGTTGGTTTCTGCTGCTGGCAGATTAGGTGCTCAACAGTAACTGTGTCTACGTTGGCCTTGGTGAGTGGATGTTTATGTTGCTGATCCCATGCATAATCTCCTTTACTGTTACTGTAGCCACTTTATTCACTAGCCCTTTGGAAAATGGCAGGAGTGGCTGGGGAAAGAGGCTGTTGAGATTCCACAGAAAGGGTCATTTTATCCATTGATTGTTAAAATCCTCCTACTCTGAGGTCACCCTTTGGTGAACATTCTCATGGGACACAAATATCTTCACTTTCTTTGCCCATTCAGATAAGTCTATTCACATACCTCCTCCTCAGACTTCCTTGTTCTCAATTTTCCATTCATGTTACTTCCAAGTTCATGCCCATCCAGCCAAAACATTGGCCACAGCACATGAATCACTATAGACTCATACCTCTGACCATATTTCCTTCCAAGCAAAACAAGCAACAAGGTGCGCTGCTTGAAGTTCTTCCTGCTAGAAGGATTTCCCTTCACCACTGTCCTTCAGGGTTAGCCCAGAAAGGGGCTGTAGTGTTATAAATGTCCACTTTAGGGTAGTGCCTGCACATAGTGCAAAATCATCTATAAACCAGGTACAAGTCTTCTCTTCCTCAGTCACCTTATTGTGGGAAACTCCCCATGAGGCCATAGCTGTGGGCTTGGAGAGAAAAGATAGTGTAAGCAGGACCAGCGACAGTGGACATTTGGGCCGCTTCGTGTAACTGACTTGTGCGTTCAGAGCCTGCTTGAGCCCAATCTTGTATATATCACTTCCATTCGATAATGGAGTGCTTCTGTGCCTGCCCAACTTTATGACTTGGTGGGTCACACAACACTTAGTTTATGATGGGAAGCTCAGATCAATCACATAGAAACTTGGTGGCCCATAGTAAGGCCACTGTGATGTCTTCTGGTAGAGAGAAGTGATGAAGGTATCTGTTGACTAGAATATGGTATAGAGCCAGAGAGTTGATATACCTCTTAGGTAGGACAGTAAAGGTGTATTGCTGGCCTTACCAGCTGAAAATAAACTGCTTCTGGGGGTCTTTACTAACAGGTTTTGAGAAAAAGGCATTTGCCAGATCAATAGCTATATATCAGGTACCAGGGAAGTGTTTATTTGCTCAAACAGTGAAACTACATCTGGAAGAGCAGCTGCAATTTGAGTCAGCACCTGATTAAATTTACAATAATCAACTGTCATTCTCTAAGATCCATTTGATTCTTGCACAGGCCAAGTAGACAGGTTGAATGGAGATGTGGTGGGAATCACCACTCCTGCATCTTTAAGTCCTTGATGGTGGTAATATTTCTTCCTTAAATGTTTAAGAGAATTCACTGTAACAACCATCTGCGCCTAGAGTTTTCTTTGTGGGGAAGTTTTCCATTACAAGTTCAATTTCTTTAAAGACATAGAGATGGTGAGGTCTTCTCTTTCTTCTTGTTTTTGTTTTGGCAATTTGAGTTTTCCAAGGAATTTTTCTAGTTCTTCTAAATTGTGACGTTTATTAGCATGAATGTCCTAATATTGTCTTATGATCCTGTTAATGCCTGTAGTATATCTATAGTCACATTCTTGATGTAAGTAATTTGTATTTTCTTTCTTTTTTCTTGATCAGTTATGCTAAGGCATTACAAATTTTATTAACCTTTTCTAAGAACCCAATTTGGCTTTGTTAATTTTCTCTGTTGTTTCTTTGTTGCCTGTTTCTTTGATTTCTGCTATCTTTCTTGTGTCAGCTTACTTTGGGTTTAGTTTACTCCTTTTTCTAGCTTTGTGATCTTTGAATTTAAATCACTCTTCTTTTCTAGTGTAAGACTTTAAAGTTACACATTTCCTTCTAAGCACTGCGTTAGCTGCATCACACAAATTTTGATATGTGATATATCACTATCATAAGGTTTGGAATATTTTCTAATTTTCCATGTGATTTCTTCTTTGACCTATGAGTTATTTAAAACTGTGTTTCATTTCAAAATATTTGGGCATTTTTCAGATATTTTATAGGTGTTTAATTTAATTTAATTGAAGTCACAGATCATGCTCTGTAGGATTTCAGTATTTTGAGAGTATTGAGACTTATTTTACGGCCCATTATATGGGCTTTTCTTATGAACATTTCCTGTGCTCTTGAAGAGAATGTGTATTTTCAGGTGTTAAGTGTGGTGTTTCCTAAATGGCAATTGAGTCAAGTTAGTTGATAGTTCTGAAAAAAATCGTGTTTATCCGCTCTGATTATTTTGTCTAATTGTATCAATTACTGAGAGAAGGGTGTAAAAATCTTCCACTGTGATTATCTACTTTTCCCTCTAGTTCTGCCAGTTGTTGGAAGCTCTATAATTAGGTAAGTATACATTTAGTATTTTTATGTCTTTCTGATTGAATTGACATTTTTCTCCTTAATAAGAAATACCCCTTTTAATCTGTGGTAATACTCTTTATGTTACCTTACATTAATAAGCCGCAGCAGTTGTCTGATGTTTACTGTTTATATGGTATATATTTTTCCATCCTTTCACTTTAAGTTACCTCTGTCTTTATATTTCAATTGTATCTCTTATAGACAGTATTTAGTTGGGTTTCACTTTTCAATCTCTTGCTTTTAATTGGAATATTTTGTTCTTTTACATGTATTATAATTATTAGTTTTAAGCCTATTATATTATTTTTTTCTAGTTGCCTCATCTGTTTCTTGTTCATCTTTTTCTGACTTCTTTTGGGCTAATGGAATACTTTTTAGTATGTTAGACCACATGATTATCTCATAGATCACTGAGGTTTGTTCACTTTTTAAAAAATTTTTATTTTAAATTAAAATTTACATTCAATATTTTATATTAGTTTCAGACGTACGGCATAGTGATGAGGGAGTCATATACTTTACAAAGTGGTTCTCCTGGTATGTCAAGTACCCACCTGGCACCATACTATGTGGTTATTGTTTTTTCACTTTTTAAATCTATTTTTCATCTCCATATTGGATAATTTCTATTTACCTTTCTTCAAGCTTACTAATCATTTAATCTGCGGTCTCTAATCCGTTGCTAAGTCCACACAGTAAAATTTTCATTTCATATATTATACTTTCCAGCTTTAGAATTTTCATTTTGTTCTTTTCTGTATTTTCCATCATTTCTCTGCTGAAATTCCCCATCTGTGCAGTCATTTTGACTACCTTTTACTTTAAGTCCTTAATGTATTTGTTGTACCTCCTTTAAAGTACTTGTCTGATAGCTCCAGCATCTGGGTCTTTGGGGATTCTGTTTCTATCTTTTCTTCTTTTTTCCGCCTCAGTTTGGGTCAAAGTTTTCTTTTACTTTGCATGCCTAGTAAATTTTTATTGTAGTCGGGACATTATGGATGATACAGTATAGAGAGTCTGGATTATGTGTTGATGTTGAGTTTAAAGAGTGTTATTTTGGTCATTTAAAGCACTGGTAGATCCTTTTTAGTTTTGTCAGGCTCAGTGGTGTTCTTTGTGAAAGCAGGGCTATCTTGGTTTTTAATTTAGTCGCAGGTGTAGCCCTAACGCTTCGATGTGGTTCTCACTTCTAAGGTTCATACTTCCAAAATAGGGACTATATTACTATAGCACGTTTTTCTTGGATCTCCACTCAGTTCTAGACCAGAACTCCAATATCTGCCAGTGCTGCACACTCTCTGGCATTACCACTGATATTATCATTCAGCTCTCAGCCCTGCAGCAGTCAGTCTCTACTAGGCCTCATGGGGTCTTGCCCTGTAAAGCGCAGATTTGCCCTTGCCAGGGACCCATGGTGAATCCCCACAAATACTTTTGGGACTTTCCATCTACACAGGTTCTTCTCTAGCATCTGATCTCACAAATTCCAACTATTTTAGCAGCCTGGAATTGTAATCGTTGCCTTATCTGTTCATTCTGCTTTGGCTCTATCTTCTTATGTCATAACATAGGAATGCACCCATGGCAATTGTGAGACTTATCTCATGCTTCCCTTCTCTTAAGAATTATAGTCCTATGCTTCCTATTGTTCTTTGTCTAAAAACAGTTGCCTCATATGTTTTGTTCATTGCTATAGTTTATTTCAGTAGAAAGACAATCCAGGTATCAGTTACTCTGTCATTGTGGGACACTGAAGTCTCTGAACACATCCTCTTAAAATCATTTTGAAATATAGTAAAAAAACAAATGCTTGTATGTGATGCCTGACAATGAGAAGACCAAACTTCTATAAAGCAAAATATGACTATTGAATTAATGTTTAAAAGATATTGCAGTTAAAAATGTAACACCATTAATTCACTCATCAAATAGCTAAAAAGTATTTATGTTTTGTACTTGGTGTATACCAAAGAAGAATAAATCAGCTCATCCAGTATTTTTGATATCCCATGCACAAGAGGCAGAGACCTAATGTCAAGAAGCTTTTACTGTACCAGGAAATATAAGCCACACATACAAAGCAAATTAATATGAGGGTAAGGCAGAATATAATTACATGCTAAGACTGGTTGGAACAAATAGGTAAGAAGAACCTGACTTAACTTCCCCTTCTAGCTGCAGGGGCATCTCTGCATCACACATGATCCCTTCTCCACATCTAAGTCACAGGAGCTGGACCAGGATTGAACACCTAACCCAAAGAGTACCAGTCCATAGATAGAACTTAGCAAATGAGATTTCCCTTTAAGAATTTGAATTAAGAGACTCAGAGATTGCAGTCAGATGGTAATGCATGTTTGGTGAGTAAGGTCATGTAGAGTTGGCAATGGAGTGGGCACTAGGGCATGCCAAAGTAATGGCCAAGTTGTGGATCTGAAGGAGCAAGAACCATGGTTGAGCAGTCTTCAGACACTAGAGTAGATGCAAGAGAGAGAAACAGAAATATTCCAAGAATGAGAGAAAAATAGATTTCTACCTGACGATTTTCCAGCTGTTATATAAATTAAATGTTAAATGTACTTCTAACATTTAGTTTATATAATAGTCCACTGTATCTTTTTAGTAACTCCGTTTTTACTTGAGATGGTTTTAGTGGTTATTATTTTTCCCCTTATAATGACATGTACTCTAACTAGGACCATGGTTTAGATGAAAAGTGCTGTAGGTGTTCAGCCAAGATGGAAATTACTCTGGGCTATAGTCAATCAAAGAAGGCTTCATGGAGTGGAGGAAACTTAGCGTTCAGTTCAAAGGACAAACTGTATTTGAATGAAGTAGAGTGTGGGTAACCTTCACATACCTCACAATTTCCCTTTGTAGTTCATACAACACAATCTTTAAAAATAAATCAGTACCTTAAACTTTGCTTTATGTTTTTATCAGTCATGATGGCTTGTTCCTCTATTTGCTTTCTTTTTTTTAAGATCCTCACCGGAGGATTTTTTCCATTGCTTTTCAGAGAGAATGGAAGAGAGAGAGAGAGAAATATTGATGTGAAAGAGTCACATCAATTGGCTGCCTCCCGCTCTCGCCCTGACTGCGGGGGGAGCCTGCAACCAAGCTGCGTGCCCTTGGCCAGAATCAAACTGGGACCCTTCAGTTCCACGGGCCTTCGCTCTAACTACTGAGCCAAACCTGCTAGGGCCCTCTATTGCTCTCTGTGTCGATAGGTGAACCATCTAGTTTCTTGTAAGGCCTCAAGTTTTCAATCCCCTGTGTCTAGACTCCTTTGGTTTTATATGCTCTACCCCAGGCAAAGAACTACAGCACGGAATTGCTATTTAAACTCCATGGAATTATTTTTATTTTTCACTCCATCCTGGACTTTCCTCATGTGTTTATTTTGAGCCTCTAAGATGTAGAATCATTTAGGAGAGCACTAGCACTAAAGGAGAGTCAGAACACTAGGTTTTAATTTCAGTTTAGCTAATTCCCTGTGGCCTCCCAGCACCTTGCCTTGTTTTCCCTATCTGTGTGAATGAGTACTGAAGCTCTGAGTCCTTGTTTCATATCAAAGTATCATTAAAGAGATTAATGAGATGATGTTCATAAGAGGATTTAATACCTTCAATGTGCAAAACATCAGAGATTGCAAATCCACCCAGCAATTGTTGCCATAATAATTATAGTAAGCAATAGAGAATCTAAAGGGAGAAGTAGTTTTCTACTTTTTCTGTAATTGTGAAGAGGGTTGGAAAGTAAAAAGAAGGGGGTAAAGAACTAAAAGCCAGCCTTGCTTTGACTTAGATGGCATCTGACTTTCCCCTGGAGGTAGATCGCAGTAAGAAGAGCCTTAGAAGGAATCATTTCCTAGTCCTTTATATTGCGTCACCACAGCCTTCTCACTGTCCCCTCAAAGAAAGCACCAGTGAAAACAGCTCTGTGCTTAACTAATGCCTTCCTGTTTGTTGGGATAGATGGTGACATTTGGTGTAACGGTAGTGCAGGGCAGGCTGAATAATTGCTTTGCTGTGAAGGGATCCCAGAGTAGAAGGCAGAGGTAAAAGAACATGAGACAGAAACAGTATTAAAGTTGCAATGTCCAGTGAAATGAGAGCCTCATTTCACATGTTTCGGGGGACTCGTGTTACTGTGCATGCAGCACCCTGACATGCACCGACAGAAATATCAGGCGATACTGCATGAGTGCTAATGCTCGCCGCACAGAGAACAACTGAGGGCCAGAAGGCAGCCAGCTATCATAAAAGTAATTAATTGTTTTACTTTTTAATGGTCTGGCAAGATTGCCTTTGAAAAAAATGAATCACACAAATGGGACCATGATGTCAGACACACTGTCCATTGAGACTTAAGAGACTAGTTCCTGCTATGAATTATGATAATGAGTTAGTTTTTAAAGTGTTTTATGAGGCTGAGAAGTGCAATGTCAAATTATTTTTTTTCCGTCTCTCATTGCTTTGAATGCCTTTCAGAATACGGAGGGTAACATTTCCTTTCGAAAATTCCTTCCCAGTGTGCTGGCTGTTGCTTTCCCAACCAGGTCGTTCTCCAGGATGGTTTTAGTGCGTGATTTTCATGACTCAGCTTAAAATGAACAAGACCCCATTGTTGGCTTTCTTGTTTTTGCACCAGCGTTATTGACAAGATCTGCAAAACTCTTGGGAAAGGTCTGTTGTCTGACCAAGCTACTATGGAAACCTGATCCAGGCCATTTAGAAGCCTAATGCCTTTTCCTCTTGAGTTTGTGAAACATTCTGAGGCTGGTCAAACTTCACTCAGAAAATATTCACCAGGGCAGAAGGGTACAGCTTGTTCACTGCTCTTTGCTTTTCATCTTAAATCAGCTTTGCAAATAAACTCACTGGGCCAGGGCGAGGGGCAGGGTCATTGTAAAGCACACGATCTCTCTTCTTTCACTCCTTACATTCTGAGTGGGCAGGAGTAGAGAGAAGAAAGGGGTGGCTTATTTTTTTTTAAGCATACCCTCAAAATTGATAGTTGGGGGGAAAAATCCTAGATGCTTGTTCTACCTCAGTAAATAGCTCTATATTCAGGAGAAGAGTTAAAACTTCACTCATACCTCCAGGTTCTAAAGAGGAGCCCAGAAATGTCACCTGTACTTTGCTGTCCCATGAGAATTCTCCTCCTCCTACCCTTTCCTTCATGTGTCAGCTTGAGCGGTGAAAGGGGGCGCGTGGAAGGTGAGGCCGGGGCCCGCGCATCGCTCCGGGAGCCCGCACCGGGGTGCCCTGGCTGTGGCTGGTCAAGGACTTTCCTCCAAAAACCCTGCAGGCCATTCCCTTTCCTTGTTCACTGCCAAGTACCCGAGGCCTTCAAAGGTAGAGGGCGGCTTCACTGCCAGTATCTTTAGGTATAAATCTCATCTCTGTGAAGCAGGCCCTGAAAATTTATAATGTGGTTTTTTCATCATTTACGATTCATATATACTTAAACTTTACGACAACTCTGACCACAGTCATCTCTCCTGGAACGTGGGCCAGGGGGATAGAGCCTTGGGGACATTTCCTGTGAACATTGACAAGATTCCTCACTCTGCGACAACCGGGGACCGGGCGTCTGTGTGTAGCAGTCTTCTTGGGATTTAATTCACGGGATGTGCCCCTGTGTGCCGGGTGCAGACGGAAACCCAGGAGGCCGGAGCCTTTCCATGTTCTTTCACCCTCCTCAGAGGTGATATAACCGCACATTCTCTGAGGTATTTGGGATAACTCGATACGCAGACTCCACCCCCAACTCTTGTCAGTGTTTCAAACTCTTCTCCTGGCAGAGCTTTTTAGGACAGAAAATCAGTGCTGTTGAGGTTATGTTTCCCCGCACCTCTCTGCTCAGGTTATGCTGATCTTGCCAATAATGCTGGTGCAAACAAAGCGGGGGGGGGGGGGGGGGGGCGCAAGAGTTTGAACTGTCTGATGCTGGATTATCCGTTCTCAGTGGGGTCATTCCTGTCCCAGAGGGTACCACTGAAGTTGGGGTGTGGTTTGGGCTCCCTCAGATTCCACTGGGGAGAGGGCAGTTTTTCCCACAGTTTCTTTTTATAGAATCTAAGATACTAGCACAAAAGGCTTCAAGGAGGTAGTCAGGTTTCTTGCACATTCAATGAGAAGTAGACTCTGTAACCGGGGAAAAGACTGTTGGATTATAAAATATTCAATTATTAATTAGCTTATTCAACAAATTATATTGAGTACGTACTCTGGGCCAGGCACTGCTCTAGATGCTTGGAATAAATTGCTGAACAAAAAAGACAAAAATTCCTGTCCTCATGGAGCTTACGTTCTAGTGGAAATAAAATCAATACAAATAGAATAAATAAATTAAAGATAAAGGTAAGGAGGATTGGGAGTGGTGAAAGAGTATAGTTCTGATTGTAAACAGTTAGCCACAGAGGCCAAGGTAGATCTTACTAGAACTGAAATTTGAGGGAAGAGTTGAGGTGAGGGAGTTCACCTTGGGGATATTTGGAAGAAGAGCATCCAGATGAAAGCAGCGAGTGGAACGAAGGTCCTTAGTCAGGAACATTTTGGTGCATTTGAGGACAATAAAAGGCCCTGTAGCTGGAGCACACTGAGCAAGGGAGAGAGGGATAGGAGAGGAGGTCAAAGGTAATGGGTGTAACGGAGCAAGTGGGGAGTCAAAGGCCATTGTAAGGACTTTGGCTTTTAGTCTGTATGAGGTGGGCATCCAAGAGACACTTTGAGTAGAGG
The DNA here is from genome assembly GCF_054644295.1 of Miniopterus natalensis. NCBI lineage: Eukaryota > Metazoa > Chordata > Mammalia > Chiroptera > Miniopteridae > Miniopterus > Miniopterus natalensis. The sequence continues at coordinate 75,579,767 of NC_142081.1, forward strand.
AGTGACGTGATCTGACCTTTTATTTATTTGTTTGTTTATTTATTTTAATATATCTTTATTGATTTCAGAGAGGAAAGAGAGGGAGAGGGAGAGAGAGATAGAAACATCAATGATGAGAGAGTCATTGATCGGCTGCCTCCTGCACGCCCCCCACTGGGGATGGAGCCCGCAACCCGGGCATGCGCCCTGACCAGGAATCGAACCCTGATCGCCTGGATCCTAGGTCAACTCTCAACCGCTGAGCCACGCCGGCCGGGCTGATCTGACCTTTAAAAGGATTACTCTGGCTGTAGAAGCATGAAGGACGAAGCAGAGAGACCAGTTAGGAGGGGACTGTTGCAATAATCAAGGTGAGAGATGATGGTGGCCCAGCCCAGAGCAGTAGGAATGGCAGAGGGAGGGCACAGAGAGGAAGGGAGGCCACTAGGTATACTTTAAAGGTAAAGCCAAAAAGATTTCCTAATGGCTGGGTGATCGAGTGAGTGATCAAGTGAGTGAGTGAGTGAGTGAGTGAGTGAGTGATCGAGTGAGTGAGTGAGTGAGTGAGTGAGTGAGTGAGTGAGTGATCGAGTGAGTGAGTGAGTGAGTGAGTGATCGAGTGAGTGATCGAGTGAGTGAGTGAGTGAGTGAGTGAGTGATCGAGTGAGTGAGTGAGTGAGTGAGTGAGTGATCGAGTGAGTGAGTGAGTGAGTGAGTGAGTGAGTGAGTGATCGAGTGAGTGAGTGAGTGAGTGAGTGAGTGAGTGAGTGAGTGATCGAGTGATCGAGTGAGTGAGTGAGTGAGTGAGTGATCGAGTGAGTGAGTGAGTGAGTGAGTGAGTGAGTGAGTGAGTGAGTGAGTGGCCTGTAGTTCCAGGAGTAAGTACTCTGATAAACCCGAGTAACAGAAAACATCTCAGTGCCCAGTGAGAGTCACCCCGTGACCGGGTCGGCCCTGGGGAGCGGGGGCAGCGGTAGAAAGAGCAACAACTCCTGGCCGGCCCTGGCCACGCGGCTTGTCTTTTTCATTTCTCTCATTGGCTACACAGCCCCAGACACCATCAGGGAGACACTCCAAAATAATAGTACATTTACACTCTGCAGTTTATTCATGTATTTATCCCACAAATACATATTTAGCATCAGTTTTGTACCAGTCACCGTGTCAGATGCTGAGGATAAGAGACTAGCCATCAGCTCTTTACTTCATTGTTAATCTATGAACTTGAAGTTACTTGAAATGGCTTAATAAATGGGGTGAAGGTGTAAACAGCAATAACATCTACCGGAAACAATACACATTGGAACTTTTATCTAAATCACTTCTGTTTTTTAAAATAAAGTGCTACTTTTAAAATAAAATTTAAAAAAGAGAGAGACTCGCAATCATGCCTTGATTTACTCAGCTGGGATGGGGTCTCTGCTCTTGATGATCTCTTTCAATTCCTCCCAAGGATTCTTTGAGATGACTGTTTTTTAATCTCCATGTTACAGATGAGGAAAGTGGAGCTAAAAAAGATTAAATAACTTTCCAAGGTCACACAGCTAGTCAGGGGTGAGCTATGGTTTGTACATTGGTGAGTCTGACCCAGCTGGTTACTTTTAGCCTCTACACTATAAAATGGGAGTTGGCAAACTTTTTCTGTAAGGCGCCAGAAAGTGAATATTTTAGGCTTTATGGATCATGTAGTCTCTCTCACAACTACTCTGCCATTGCAGTGGGAAAGCAGCCGTAGACAATACGTAAATGACTGAGCAGGTCTGTATTCCAATAAAACTTTACTTAATACTGAAATCTGAATTTCATATCATTTTCATGTCATGAAATATTCTTCTTCTTTTGATTTTTTTCAACGTTTTAAAAATGTAAACCCTATGTTTAGTTCACAGGTTATTAAAAAACATATAGCAAGCTGGATTTGGCAGATGGACCATAGTTGTCGACTCCTGCTCTAAAAGATAAAATCTCTTACCTGATGATCTTTTTTTTTAATCTTCACTCTAGCATATGCTTTTTGTTGATTTTTAGAGAAAGAGGAAGGGAGAGGGAGAGAAACATCAATGTGAGAGTGAAACATTGATCAGTTGCCTACTGCACTCTCTCCGACTGAGATCGAACCTGAAACCTGGGTATGTCCCCTGATGGGGAATCGAACCCATGACTTTTCAGTGTACAGAATGACACTCCAACTAACTGAGCCACACTGGCCAGGGCTTACCTGATGATCTTAAACCTAGGAATGGAATTTTCCATACACAATGTGTCATCTAGATTACTACCCTCATAACTGAGATACAAAGCTGAGGAAACTGAGGCCCACAGAGGTTGTTACTTGCTAAGGTCCACTGAATGGTGGTGACAGGCCCCAGGTCTGCCAGATGCATTCATGGGCTTCTATCGGGTCTTTTCTCCACTGCTCATGGCTGCCTGCTTTCAGTAGAATGCTGAGGGCAACAGTCTCCCAGGAGCATCATCAGGGTCCATGCTGGGTCTCAGTCTACTTAGCTTAGGGTTCTGAATAGTAAAATCTTAAGACCAGAAAGGAAAACAATTCCTGGGCTTGAGAAAAAAGTTAAAGAGGACATGTGAGGGATTAATTACATACCTTTTGAGCAACTTTGCTTCTAACATCTGAACCAAACAAAATAATTATCTCTCGCCAGTCCCTTTGCTTTGAGTTTAGCCATTTCCATATATTCCCTCTCCCAAGCTCAAGTAGTCCTACTAACTGGTAAGGGAAGAAAGCTCCTGGTTAGAGCATTTCTGGTCAGCTGTGTTGTGAGCGCATCTCCACCAGGGAATGGTACAGGACCTGCCACACCAGCGGCACTTGTCAGATTCTTTCTCCAATCTGCCTATGATGCCCAAGACAAAAAGAATGCTTATGTGACTTTCATTGCCACATTAACCATACATCTTTACACTAACACGTCATAATTTTTAAGGTGTTTTTGGGTAAAACTCATTGACTAAAAACATCAAACCAATAAAATGGTGCAGTGAACCTCCTGCTGCCCTTTGAAGGGGAATGTGGGAGATAAGAGAGCATTCTTGGAGAAAGAGGAGGACGGTGTTTGGGAGGTCAATAGCCTGATCCTTCTAGAAGCTAACCCTCGAGTGACTTCTACTGAATGGGGAGCAGGTCACATGATGCCTGCATTACATCGTAAGTGAGCAGACCTGGGGAGGGCGCTGGCTCAACCAGTCAAGAAGCTAGAGACTTAGGCACTATTGTCCTGCCTTGAAAAGATGATCTGAGATCACTAAGCTCATTGTCGGTAAACAGAGATTAAGATAGCTGAAGGAGGTGAAGCAGTCAACTCCAGGCTGGAGCTGTCACAGGGCATGATGCAAACTGAAGTCATGCGGAAATCATAAATCGAGGAGAGGAGAAAACGTGAGGTGTGGTAATGATGCAGTGCCGGAGCCAAGATCCTCCCAGTCCTGCCATTGATTCCTGGTGGCTCCCTCCAGTTCTTGCCCTCAGAACACCTGACTCTGCCAAGGGACCTACCAACATTCCTATTCTTGGATTTTTGTAAGATTTCCTTTCATTAAGGTACATCTCATTTACTTGAGATTTCTTGAGTGGGCATCTGTTTCTGTCAATCAGAGGAGGGATAACTAATACACACATTCATTCACTGGCTCATTCATTCAATCAACATTTATTTTCAAGTTCTGGGTATTCAGCAATGAACAGGACAAAGCCCCTGGCATTATGGGGCCCACATTCTAGTGGGGGGATAAAGATGGTAAACAAACAAGTGAATATATATTATATCCGATGCTGGTAGGCCCAATGGAAAAATGTGAGATATGGGGGTGGGGAGAGGAAATGACAGAAATCCTCACTGATAAGGTGACATTTGAGTAGAGACCTTAGGAGATGGGGGAGCTGGTCCCACAGATACATGGGGAAACATTCCAGGCCAAGAATAAAGGGAGGCATGTGCTTGGTGTGTCTGGCCGGGCTGAGCAAGTGAGGGTGAAAACAGCAGATGCATTCGAGAGGCTGTACGAGGTTTCTAATTATTATTCATTCAGTAATCTCTATTGAACTCTACTATGTGCCAGGTTTCCTGAAAATCCTGGGATCAGGAATTAGAATACAAGTGTCTTCTGTCTTCAAAGTCTCCAAATTTCACTACAGCCATCTGACACCAAAATAATCTGCAGCTTGTGTTTTTCATACTCGGAAAATGAAGCCAACGTATTAGGAGAGGGGAAGCAACTGAGTAATTTCCTTACTCCTTAGGAGCGGTATGTCACCTGGGAAGATTCAGAGTTGCAGGACTGAAACTAGACTTTAAAGTTTTACTTATCTACTTTGGCTCCTGCCTCCATGAGGGAGTTTCCTCAAGTTGCCCCAGAAATGCAGCCCTCTCTCCTGTGCTCTGAGGAGATCCAAGTGAGGAATTTGCAGAGCTTTCCTTGGAAGGGCCTTCTACAAATCCAACACTAAACTTGTGCAATTCTGCATGGAGACATAAAGCTTTCCCGACAATGTGCTGCTACTACCAAAAATGTCACCAGGTGACCCAATTCCCTCATTCAAGTGCTATTTTTAGTGACTGTCAGATGAAGGGAGAGGATCATTATGAAGCTGAGAACAAATCCCCTGCATATGCCTCCTCTTTTCATCTGCACCACCCATGGAGGACAGAGAGGCACTTGGCCGGTCTCTCTCTCTCTCTCTCTCTCTCAAGAAGATGAAATCTGACTAGATCCCAAAATAGTCATGCTTCAGCCAAGAGATGAATCTGCCATTTCTCTTCCAGGGAAAATCAAAACTGTCCCCAAATTAAGTTCCTAAAAGCATAATAACTCTACTAAGTAATGGACTTGAATGTAATTTATCATTCAGAGACAGAAATAACATTAATAACTATAATTTGGATACAAATGCTCCTCAGATTTACAATCAATCTAAGAGATTGTATTTGTTTCTGTGTCTTCTATGAAAAGCCTGAATGCTGGCCTGTGATCCCTTAAAGAAAATGCATGAAAAAGAAGTATTATCAAATCTCTCACTCTGCTCTCATGATAGACAAATCACTGGTCACCCTTGTCCCTGCTGTTCTGCTGTTGTTGGCTGTGTGTGTGTGTGTGTGTGTGTGTGTGTGTGTGTGTGTGTGTGTGTAGGGTTTGGAGAATCTACATTAGAAATCTGCCTTCTGCATGTCCCAGTGAATTTCCATTTTCTATTCCTTCATTCTTACAAGCCAATAAAGGCAAAAAGAAAGTTTGCTCGATTGTCAGAAACACAGATTCTTGCCATCTGCTTCCTAGGGTACAAAAAATGACATTGCTTAGGAGAACACTTAGGACTTGATGAGGGCAGTTGGTTTCTTGGGATGAAGTGCAGGACACACTGAATTGCAACCAGGACACAGGTTCAATCCCTATGGGCCACCTAGAGTCACACACAGATGAAACCTGGCTTCATAGTCAGTATTTCCACCACCTGAACCTCAACCAGTTGTCCTTTCAGTGTTCACTCTTGGCCGCACATAGAAAGCCACATGAGATGAGCATGGCTCCATGAAAATTATGACAGAGGAAATGACCCAAAGGGCTGGCCCTGCCAATGGGAAATACCGCCCATATGACATTATGACTGACAGCATATTGCCAACACTCCCTGCTTATGTAAATATAAAGAACTCAACATTTGTACATGGATGTTTATTTTTGCAGTATGATTAGTTTCTTTATACACCCGGTAGAGCCTAGTGGTTAAGATCTTGAGCTTCAGAATCAAAGAATTTTTAATTCAAAATCCTCCTTCATCTCTTACTAGCTGTGTCATCTTGGACAAATTAATGAATCTCTCTAAGCCTCAACTTTTTATGTGTTAAATAGAAGTTTAATGGTACCCAGCTCATTATTACTAGGTTTATATGAAATGATGCATATAAAGTGTTAGGCATAATACCCCCCATAATAAGCATTCAATCATGGTTAGCTTTTGCTATCCAGTATCATTTGCTTCTACAGAGAGTAATAATGCCTACCGTATCAGGTAACTGTTGCAAGCATTAAACGAGATAATCCAGGTACAGAGCTTAGTACAGTGACTCATAGTAAAGGCTCAATAAATGTTAGCCATGATAATAGTGATAATGATGACAATAACCAGAGAGGTGAAATAACTATCCCAAATTTATACAGTTGGCCAGCAGATGAGTGGGAAATAGGATCTGAGTATAATGACAATTCTATACTATGTCCCTATATTATTAAAGTATGAGCTAAGAACTGGTAATGAAAATTATCTTCCTGAATCTTAATTTCTTTCACTCAGCATCAGCAGACAACTTCTTAATGTCTGACAAGGTTGCTTTTCCCTACTCTGGGGAATCCAGATGTTTCTAGAACCACATTTCAAGCAAAAGTCTGTTTTTTGCCCCATCCTTCATATCATGAATTAACCGCCTTTTCAATTTTCAATATATTCATTGGTCATTTTTCATAGAGAGAGTTTATCATTTCTGGAAGCTATTGAGTACCAGAGCAGTAGAGAACAACAGAGCCAAGTTCAAAATGACAGATTCCTATATATTGTAGAACTCCAGGATCACTTACAAATAGCAGAACTTGCAGATTGTAAATATGCCGGTATGAAATCCTCAAATGCCAACGGTCTGCCCTCCTCATTTATTTCCCAGAATATTGTTCTAGAAAAAAATCTTTGGAGAATTTGGAGGAAAGCCTGAAATAATTTAAAAGAACATTAACCTTAAAGTGTCTCTTGGTATGCAAATTTTCTACAATTTCAAATGTAATCAAATTCATTTTTTAAAGTTTAAATACAGAGATATGATAAAGGACGCCTATTATTATAGTCAGTGGTAGAGAGGGAGTTATTGTTTTAAACTCACTAATGCATCATTGTAGTTGAGATGTTGGAGATGGAGAAGCACATTTCTTCAGCGATATTAAAGATTTTTTTCATTAATACATCTCATTTAGAGCTTTAGACTTTATCATAATTTCTTATATTTAATTAATTATTACTTTGGATTCACACCAATTAATTATCACTTTGGAATCAGGATAACAAGCATTTTTCAAAAGCCATTCTACCTATACTAAGTTGGATCTTAAAGCAATGATATGTTTCATAGGCGATAATTCGTGGCCTACATGCCTCTGGAATATTATGGGAGTAAACATACTTCTCACTTTGTTGCTTCTTTTTCTCTTCTCAGCAGAATCTTTTTCTCATATTTCACGATAATGAAAATTACTCCAGGCATTATATAGGATGGGATAGGAGGATAATGGGAAGGGTTGGAAGAAAGCACAAGACGAGCAATATTAGATATCAGTGAAGTAGGTAGCCTGGTGGTCATTTCTTATCATGATTAGATGTCAGTGGAGAGCAAAATGAAACCCATCCCTCTTGTGTGGAGTGAGCTCCACAACATCCAAACTTTCCTGGAATTGGGGTAGAGGAGGAAGGAGGAGGTGACACCTCTCGCTCTTGATTCCTGCTTCCAGTGAAATATTTTACAGGTCAGTTGACCACCCATGTGTGCAGTCCTTGTTCTCTCGGTGCTTTCCCACACATGAAATTCAATACCTTTCACTGCTCACCACAAAGCAAGTAAAACAACCCAAAGTCCTCACTAGAGACTTTTGTGTGTATAGCAGACTTTATATAAATATGTGGAGATGGAGGATTTTATAACCCTGAAACAAAACTGAACTTAATACACCCCAGGCTTAAATATCTCTGCTCCTGCCTCCTGAAATGTTGTTCAGTCCTCTCACTCTTCCCTTTCTCTCCCCTCTTAAGGGCTCATTTCTTCCATTGTTCTTATGCATAGCCATTCATTTTCCTTTGGTCTGCCTTGTTCTACCAGATGCTGTATTTAATCTATCTAAATGGCCCATTAATATTTTTTTGCATTTATTTTTTCTCAACAAGTATTTATTGAGGATCTATTATGTGCTCACTGTTGAGCTAGGCACTGGGTATTCAAAAGGGAGTAAAAGAGATATAGTTCCTATCCTCATGGATCTTAGTTGTCAGTTCTGTTGACTAAAGTGAATCTGGTGGCAAGTTATGATAGTAATTCTTTTTAATCCTCACAAATTGGCACCTGAACTTTCTAGCTCATCATGGCGTCCAATATTCTGTCATTGTGATAATAATTTGCAAATGTGTTAAACCCTCATGAGAATATGGCAGTGGGCTATTCATGTCCCAAGTAAGTTTCTGTACTTTAAAATCCACAAAGGAAGAACCAGATCTAGAGAGATATTTAAGATGCTAACTAAATCCGAAGGAGATTATTATGAACCTTCCCTGAAGGCCTGGGCACACCCAGAGCTGACCTCAGAACTATCATGGAGAAGCAGCCCTGTCATCACTGCCTGGCCTTCTTCTTTGGACAAAATACAAGAGAAGTAGCCAGCATGTTCCTAGGAGTATGGATCAAAATAAACAGTGCACTGTGGACACATGAAAACAGCATTCTTTAAACATGTTCAGACCTCAACTTAGAGATTCCCCAGGACACACAAGAGTGGAACAAGTGTGAGGGCCAGGAGTTTGAATTAGCACAAAGGGAGTCCTTTCTCTTCTCTTACAAGTGTCATGCAGGTGCAACTGAAAAGCATTCAATTGGGGACAGCTAGAGACATGCAAAATAGGAGTCTAAGCCAGGACACTCTGGTACTTGGGACTGGAAAGAAAGCTAGCAGTCAATGGGCAGATTGTGCTGGCTGCTTATCAGACCTCACAGGCTACATAGTGCAGGACTTGTCCAATATGCAGATGGGGAAAGAGCAGATTCTTGTTTTCTACTAATGGCCTCGTAACTACCGTCAAGTGAGAAGCAATAGCAACAGGCAGACAGTGGGTATTTATTTAGAGCAAGAGGGTTGGAAGGGCTCATTTCAGTCCAGGCATCACGCAACCAACCCATACAGCAGCGTGCCAGGCGCAGCCTTGTCCAACAGAACCCCAGCTACTGGCCAGCCTCAAGGCACCGATGGGGCAGGTAGCCTTTATCAGATACAGCAGGATGTGCTTCCCAAATGTTTCTGCCCGGCTACCCTGCCTGCAGGAGTGAGGAAATGCCACTCCCTGCAAGCCTGGCACTTAGCAGACTGCTCACACAAGTTGGAAAAGTTGGTTTGCGCTCTCCCCTTTTCAGTTAAAAATATAGTAAAATATTATACTTTACTCCACAATATGTTGCTTTTTTAATATAAAGTTATTTAAGCTATTAGTTAAATTGTTTTATATGTCCCAACCCCCAATTCTTTGGGGGAAAATTTATATGCCAGGAAGATGGACATGTTTATCCCTTGACAATCAGTACCTGGCACATGGCTGCATATTCCCTGGGGGGGAGGGTGTGTGTTCTGGTTTGGTAAATAGAGAATAGTGGAAATGAGTGGCAATGCCAAAAGAAGTGTTGCGCATGCTGGAGAGGGCTGCAGATGTTTAATAAGTCATCATTTTGGCACTGCCAGCACCACCCCTGCTCCTCCTTTCCATCCTGTGCCCTCACCTTGGTGTCATTTGGATTTCAGTTCCTGCCAATTCTGTCTTTTAAGTATAATGAACAGTCACATAGCCACCTCCTTTAATAGACTGGAAAGCTATGCATTATTTAAACCCACTTTTCTCAGTGTTTCACAGACAGAATCAACACAGCCCCTGTTCTCTCTGGATAGATTTATAAGGAATGTCATGAAACAGAGGTGATCAAAATTGTTTGGTCATTAACGTCTTCCTCTTTCATTCTGGAGTGGAGATAATGGGCATAAAAGAAGATGTGTACCCGGCCGGTTTGGTTCAGTAAGGTTAGAGCGTCGGCCCGTGGACTGAAGGCTCCCGGGTTCGATTTCAGCCAAGGGCACATGTCTCGGTTGCAGGCTCAGTCCCCGGCCCTGTCGGGGTGAGTGCAGGGGGCAACCAATCGATGTGTCTCTCTCACGTCAATGTTTCTCTCTCTCTCTCTCTCTCTCTCTCTCTCTCTCCCTCCCTCCTTCGTCTACTCTCTGAAAAGCAATGGAAAAAATATCCCCGGTGAGGATTAAAAGAAAAAGATGTATAACATCCATCTTTCCTAAAATAGGATAGAAACTGAGAACCTCTCCGACTTCATAATATGTCCACTTTGACACATGTGAGAGAGATAGGAGACTCAGGTCACATCTAAAAGACGGGCCTCTAGAGTAAAACAGAATGTGGAAACAAGTATCTAGGGGAAATTCCAGCCTGTTCCTAAATTAACCTAGGTGATTCACATACAAGGGAGATTTTGCCTGAATGGCCCAGATCATTACAAATGTCCCACAGCAATTGAGAGGTCGCCCCGAATGAAGAATGTGACTACAACTGCTTGAGACACGCCTTGGCCAGAAGAAGAATTGACCAGTTCCTTGGAAAACTTGGTTGCAGAAGAAAAGAATCATGAATGTGTTCCTCAACCCATTACTCTTCTCCTCTCTAGTTGGAAATGTCACTTGAACCACCCAGCAAAATCTGGGAGGCAGTCCACCAAGATTTTGCGGATATATTTTCATGTGGGGGATGTCCCGAGGAAAATCACAGTACCTGCCAAAGCTATTCTTCAGCCTCGGAGTCTGCCTGCAGCGGAGTGCTGGGAGGCTGCTCTTCCAAACGGAGCAAGAGATCTCACGGCTCAGGATGGGATTACTTCAGTTCAAAATGGGTACCAGCAAGGGGGGCGTGAAATGCTGTCATGGACAGCCGGCTTGCCAGAATCCATAAAAAAATGAGAACTGGGTAATCAGACTTGAAATCGCTTCTGAAAGTCCAGCCTTAACACCAAGAAAAGAGAGATCACATCCTGTGTTTTTGGCAGTTGCCAATGGAACGTGTATTATCAGGAACTGGGGTATGAAGGAGGCTGCCGGCCCACACATCCTGTTCATGACGGAGGGGATAGAACCCCCCTACCTCTTAACAGGGTAAAGGTGGCCTTTCCAGCGCTCACCCAACATGTAGCTGGGCAGGTATCAAAAGGTAGCTGGCCAGATACCAACTTTCTTTTTTCCTTGTTTAAAGCCAAGCCTTGACTCTCAGAGAGAATTGCCAAGGTACCAAAGGTGAGATTCTATTGACCTAATTTGACATGATACCCGGTAAAACTCTGGGCTGGAAACCTAGGGCTGTGGATCTAGGCGGTGAGGGGTTTCCTCTGAAAGCAGCACTGTTCTGAGTGTGAGCGCAGAAGGCGTGCCAGCCCAGCAGGCAGTGAGGGGAAACTGGCCATGGAGCCTTAAAAGCCGCTGGCTGCGCCAGGGAGAGCAGACCGGGCTGCCTGACCCTCTCCCCGCACAGCCCCAGCTTGCACCCCCTTAGATGGGGCTTGGGCAGCGTTGCTAATGGAAGAGCCTGTGCGCCTGGGAGCTTTGGCTGCCGCCAGCCCAGCTTCCACAGGGAGTAATCTGATGAACAAATTCCCACTGGCTTGTTAATGATTCAGTGTGTGGTTTATTGTCTTCTCCCAGGAGACAAGGGCAAGGAATCTCTAATGATGGAATTTCACAGAAGCCACTGAGCCTGGGAGGGAGTGCTGGCTGCAAATAAGGCCTTTCATCTCCCCTCCATCCCACTACCTTGTCTGACAGCTTTCCCGAGAAGGTCTGCCCACTCTCGGCTCCCCATCTTCCCCTCTGACATGGGGTTGGCCATCTGCTTCCCTGACCCCAAAGGAAGCCAGTCCTGCCTGGTGTGTTCCTGTCCAGTACAAGGGGAAAGGAAAGTGGTGCCTTTTCTGAAGCCTGGAGATTAGGGAGTCTGCAAAGGTAAACAGTTACATAAGGAAGGATAGACTGACTTTAGTCCCGGATCTGGCTGTGTGGGGCCTGCAGTACCACGTGGGGTATTAAAAAATAATGTGGGGATTAATGCCATCTCTTCCCTGTTTGTTCTTCTGAGTCACGCTCCAGTTTAAGCAGCAAGAAAGATGATGACCTTTCTGCTCACTCTAACTTAAAGAGTAGCTGATGCCTAATGGAAATTTTTTGAGAAAGCTGTTGTCATGAACCAGTTCAATAGCCCGGGCATTTCCTGCAAGGCTTTTTTTCTGGAGAAAGGGAATTTCAGGGTGAGAAGCCTGATGTGGCGGGAGAATGAATCGGAGGTCCAGGGGAGCGTTACAATGGCAGGGAGACCAGGAGCAAGCTCCTCTTTGCTGCTGTGGCTCTCAGGTTTTCCTTGAGGTTTTTCTGTACTTTGTTTGTTTGCTTTTTTTGTTAATCCTCACATGAGGATATTTTTTCCATTGCTTTTCAGAGAGTGGGAGGGAGGGAGGGAGGGAGGGAGGGAGGGAGGGAGGGAGGGAGGGAGGGAGGGAGGGAGGGAGGGAGGGAGAGGAACACCGATGTGAGAGAGACACAGCTACTGGTTACCTTGACCGGGAATCAAATCCACAACCTTCTGGTGTGCAGGCTGACACTCTAACCACTGGGACACACTAGCCAGAGCATGTTTTTTCTGGACTTTTAATACAAAGACATAAAGAGTCCTTTGGGATGTGGCCAGGGCAAAGAAGCTCAAGTCCAGACACTGGAGGTTTCTTCTGGCTGTGCTGATAACCTGCTGGGGAAGGCACACGTCAGTTTCTTCCCTCACGTAGAAGAGGCCATCATTCCTGTCCCCCATGAATCTTACAAAAATGTTTAGAAGGGGATGTGCTTAATCTTTGGGTGGCATCTAGTCTAATTGCTAAAGAAATGTGCAGTTAATTCCCAATCTGAAGTCGTCTTATTGCGAGTCTCTTCCCCACGGCAGGTCCCCGATGCTGTGACCAGGGTGTGTCAGGAAAGGGCAGCCAGGCTGGCTCTCGTGATCTATTTAGTTACTTTTTCAAAAGCCTTGCTTGGGGGGAGATGGCTAATGAATGACATAAGAGTAAAGACTATGAAGGAATGCCTTGTACAGAAGATAGACACTCAATCTTCTCTGTTGAGGCTGGAGAAAGAGGGAAAAAGAAATTTGTACTGCAGCAAAAGAGATACAGTTTAGACATAAGGAAGAACTTGCTGATAATGGCATTGAAAGTTGCTGAACAGGGCAAGTAAAGCCGTGATCTTGGCTTCTGCCAATACGGAAAGCAGTGAGCGAGCCAAACTTCCACAGGAAAGAGTCGGTGTTATCTGTGTCAGCTGGGCTTCCTTTCCAGCAGGAGCAGGTTTAATTTCCCCAAACCAGCCCTCTAACCCGTGGGCTTGGCAGTTTTAGGGCCTCTCCCTAGAAAAGTTGCTTTTGGAAACTGGAGCTTTTCTCTCGTCTACTGGAAGACGATAGCCTTTTCAACTAGGAGAGTTCCTCCCTCCCTTCCTCCCTTCCTCCCTTTCTCCCTTCCTCCCTTCCTCCCTCCCTCCCTCCCTTCCTCTCTTCCTTCCTCCTTCCCTTCCTCCCTCCTCCCTCCCTCCCTCCCTCCCTCCCTCCCTCCCTCCCTCCCTCCCTCCCTTCCTTCCTTCCTTCCTTCCTCCCTCCCTCCCTCCCTCCCTCCCTCCCTCCCTTCCTTCTTTCCTCTCTTCCATCCTCCAGTCTTTCTTTATTTCTCCATTCCTCCTTCCTTCTTCTTTTCTTTTCCTTCTAAGTCATGCTCACTGAACCTTCCAGAGCCAGGTTGGAAAATGTGATTGCTTCTTGAAATCTATAATAAAAAGATTGGCTGAAACTCACTCCTGGGAAGTCCACTAAAGCCAGATCAGGCATTCAGGTTTGTTTATTCATTCAACAAATATTTATTGAGCAGCTACTATGTGTCAGTCTCCAGAGATTAAAACTATTGCAATCTTTAAACTGAGAGAGAGTCTTGCACATCTGACCTGAGGCTTAACTAAAGGTTAGAGGACAGACTGAAAGACCTCGTGCTATTCTGAAGTCCTGGGTTCATACTCACTGATTATTGCTAAAAAAAAAAAGAAAAGAAAAGAAAAAAAGATAGCCAGACATTTTACAAATGTAGCAAACATCCCAGCAGCCGTACTGGTTTGCCTCGGAATGTCACTAGGATTGTGTGTGGTAATCAGTTTCCTTTATTCCAGCCAAAGACCCCTTCAGCATAGCAGTGTTGGGCCCTTTCAAATTCTTTCTGAGCAACCTGTTTCTAGATCATTGTAATCAATCGTTTCCTGTGGGCAAACCCTTCCCGATAAGAGCTTATCGTCCCATCAGGTGAAAATACAGCAACACAATTAATCTTTGGAGATGAAAATAAATTACTGTTTTCTGCATAATAAGCCCTGAGGCCCACTTTAGAGCTGAATTCACAGTGCAAGACCAAAATTTAATTTTTTTCATGAGAATTGACAGACTTTACTTCAAACCAACTATACTTCATTAAAACTCTGATAACAGTCTGCAGAGCAGCACGGAAATATTGCAGCTGTGGGCCCTCCGCAGAAAGGGAAGAATCCCCGTACTGTTCAAGTCTGACACAATGAGTTGTAATGGGGTTGCTCCAGCTCAGATATAGTCCAACTCAATGCATTAATTCTCCTCGCCGACCACAGGGTTCACTTGGTGGTTAAAGGGAGGCAGCTACCAAATCTCTTGCTTGCTTTGGACTGTACAAGAATTGAGCAACCAAGTTGGGGGTTAGGGAAGATGCATAAGAATAAACTCCCTTGGAATAAGAGTCTGGTACGAGGACCAACAGCAGTTTGGGCAGGTCATATCCAGCAGTGGAGGTGGTGACCCACCTTTGTGACTACATTAGTGACCCTGCCTCTGGACTAGGGAATGAAAGTCTGAGGCCACTCAGAGAACATCTTCTCCAGGAAGCCTTCTATAATTCCTTATGCTATGACCTCTGTGCTTCCAAGTATCTTGTACGCACTCCTTTATAGTTCTTACCACCTTCTACTGAATTGTCTACTTTTTCACAGCAGTTGCACTGTGGACTTTGAAGGTCATTTGGCTCTGTGGCTAATTGGCTGTGTGACCTTGGGCAAGTTCATTAACCTCTCTGAGACATTAGAGATAATAATGCTTAGTAGGGTTGATGTGAAGATTAATTGAGTTAGTAAAGGGCCTAGCATAGATAATTATTATCACTATCATTATCAATAATATCATCTTTCTCACCCGATCATAAGTTTCACATGTACAGGGTTTATGTACTAACAGCTCAGAAGATAGGATGCTCTCAATAAAAGTCTGTTCAGTGAATTTCAGAATAGTAGCTGCCAGCATTTAGTAAGAGGCTAGATGCGCCTTTCATGGGATGATAATTTAGCCTGGAGAAAGCTAAGAATACCAGAAATACAGAAGGGGTCACCCACTGTTCTATATCTTTGCAGTGGCCAACGAGAAAAGATAGGAATGGCTTTTGTGATGAGAGGTTAGGATAGGAAAGATTTCTTCATAAAGAGATGGTATGATGAATCCAGAGGCTCTTGCACCAGGAATAGGCTTCCTGCCATACCTCGGGTGTCTCCATTTAGAAGGAGGTGACTACGGGGGCATGTCTCCCAGGGAAAAGTCCCTGAAAAAAAAAGCCCAGCACAAAGCACGTAGAGAATGGAGCTGTGGGCAACTGCCCTTCTCCATCAGCACTGCCTTCCGTGGGCCTCCAGGAGCAGTGGGGTTCTCGGGCTCCCTGGGCTGCCCACACTGTGCCTGTGTGTGATGTGCACTCATTTGGGTTCGCTCTTAGTGAGAGTTGTTAGAAATTAAAGAGCACTCTGAGGGAAGAGTGCTCTATACAAAGTCAGATTTGTTTGCATCTAGTATGTATGGGTGTGGTCATGTCCAAGGAGAGGAATTTGGACTCAAGCTCCTTTGCAGCCCTTTGAGTGCAGGAAACAACTGGTGGTGGTGGTGTGTGTGTGGGGGGGATTAGATGGGGGGGGGGAGGGAGGGAGGGAAGAGGGTCAGAGGTAAAAGGGAAAATCATGGCATTTCTAACCAAATTGTTTCCACAATATTGCCTTTCTTAAAATTAGCATAGCTAGTGAAATGAAGATGTGGCTTCTTACTTGGAAATATCTGACAGCAGTGTTTCCACCAGTTCATCAGAGATGTCATTTAAGAAAGGGAATGACTAAAACCTGGAACGTGGTGATATAAATGCTGCTTTCGACAGCCTTTCGGCGAGGGGTGAGACTGGCTCAGCCCTGGCACAGTGGACTTCAGAATTACAGTGGGAGACATTCGTGTGACATGGTAGCAAAAATACAGCTAAGGAGAAGTTCTCATTCGTGAGAAGAGTATAGGGGGGGGTTAGGAACCTGGGCTCTAGTCCAGCATCTGCCACTAACTAATGTTTGACCAGGGCCAAGTCACTTCATTTCCTCAGGCCTCAGCTTTTATATCTGGGGGATCTCCTCTGGCTCTAACATTCTAACTTATTAAAGCACTGGAGTATGTATAAATGAAATGCAATGAGGCATAGCTATACTCTTTACCTTTAAGTGCACATTGGAACTACGGCCCTGCATGATTCCATGTTTATTAATTCCAAGTTATTAATATTCAAATGAATTATAGAGCAATGCTCTTTCAAAAAAGTTTTCCACAATAAAAATTGCTATATCATAGCCCTGGGCCATGTGGCTCAGTTGGTTGGAGTGTCGTCTCATACACAGAAAGGTTGCCGGTTCAATTCTCAGCCAGGGCACATACCTAGGTTGTGGATTTGATCCCAGGTCAGGGCATCAATATCTTTCTCTCTCTCTCTCTCTCCCTCCTCTTCCCCTCTCTCTAAAAGATCAATGAAAAACATACCCTCAGGTGAGGATCTTAAAAAATTGCTATATCATAAAAAAATACAGATCCCCAGTCCATGGAATTTAATTCAAGGAATGATTTCTACACTTAATTCTCTCATCCAGTTACTTAATGAGCGTTTTTAGCACCTGTGTGCCTGGCGCTGTCCTAGGAGAGGATAGCAAGACTGCTACACTGAGAGACCACCGCAACACGACCGTCCAATGAAACAACCTTAGTAGGATCCCGGAATCTGTCTGAGGATCTGACCTGCACACACATTTTGAAGTGCACATTTACATGTGTATTTCAGCTAAAAGCACCTAGCCCAGGGTGTGTCTCCCTGCCGCATCATATAAGATGCTTTCTTCACTACCGTGTCATCCACATGCATATTGACTCACTTGAATCGTGGCTGGCATAAAATTCTACTTCCTTTGTCCAAGGACTAATGCAAATGTAAAAGGGAAGTTCCCACCCAAAGTCTGAAAAGACAGAGTCTGGGGACCTGATAACTCTACAGGGAATGATGGGCATCCCCTTGCGTTGGGATCATCTGCTGAGTTCCATCCTGAGAAGTGGCGAGGTGGGTGATGACGAGAGCCCAGGCATGAGGATGTCCATTGCAGGTTTCCCTGTAAACACCTCTCTGCTCTCCTGAGGCTATTATCAGGCTTCCTGGTCTCTGCATAGTGCAAACTTGAGGGGTCCCAAAACCCAGTGAGGAAGTGATCATCAAAGTGAGTGCAACAGCAAGGATCTGTGCACGTCTGAGGTTTATAAACATTCAACAGGAATTTTTTTTAATGGCTTCCAACTTAAACCTTTAAATCAGTAACCTGAGTTTGTGTGTGTGTGTGTGTGTGTGTGTGAGAGAGAGAGAGAGAGAGAGAGAGAGAGAGAGAGAGAGAGAGAGAGAGAGAGAAATGTTTTCTCTGTTCTCCTTTCCTAAGGATTGGGGAGCCCTGAGGGTTGGGCCCCAGCTGAGGGTCAGATATGACTGATGGAAGAGGCTGGGCCAGCGGCACCCCCAGCTCTCAGTAGTCCTGGTTTACAAGAGTCCTCAGGAGCGTCCTGGACTGAGTCCTCTAGAAAACTAGATGGGGATTTAGAGAAGAGAGATGTATCAAACACTAAATTGCAAGAGCTGTACAGTCCCCGGGAGAAACTTACCCTTAGGGGAAAGAAAATTCTGGCACAGCAGGCTGGGCTCGGCAATAGGACTTAAGGATCAAAGGGAGTAACGACTCTTGGTTCAGTAGGAGGCTGCTGTTTGCAGCCACCCTGGCCCGGTTATCTCGGTGGTGTACGCTTGCCCTAGAAAGAAGGATACGTGAAGCTGGAAGAGCAGCCGCCAAGCTCCGCAACAGAGCCCAAACAGACTCTGCTGCAGGCTGAGGCTCCTTCCAACAAAGCGTAACGCAGGGAGGACCCCATTTCCTTTCTGCATGGCAGTGCGCTAGGTGCCACGGCCCTTGGCCAGAGCTGTCCGCCGGCGGGGGCAGAGGCTGGCAGGGCTGGGAAAAGGGAGCACACAAAGGCATTGTCTCAGTGAGCAGGGGTCCAGAAGGAATCTCCAACAGGAATGCCTACAGGGTGGGGGGCTGTGGGGAGGGAGCAAGGCAGATGGGAGTCCTACAGACCAGTACAACTCCATGTTAGGGAGAATTTGCTTCATTGATTCCTTATGGCCTGGAGACAGTCGGGTCACACTTCTTTGGAAATGTGCTTTTGAGAGGTGTATCCAACACTTACGTTCCACTCCAGTTACTCAGCCTCACCTACCTTGTGCCAGTGGCTGCAGCAGTCACCAGCTCTGCATGGGCTCCCGTGGACTTCATGCAGGTGCCACCTGGCACTGTCTAGCCTCATAACTGCACTGCAATCCTTTCACCTTCCTCCTGGGGCTCTCCTGTTGACACAAAGTCATGTGATCCCACCAGGTGCCCCTGCATGAGCAACAACCTGGAAATGCAAGAGAGCTAACAATCCCATGGTTTAATCTTTGATCAGTGGGAAATGGGGGTTCTCCCTCAGTGGCAGAGAAATTCTCCCACTCTTTTTCTCCCATCCCAATGCAACATACAATCCCTGGGATGCAGTTAATACAGTCTCTTGGAGGATGGTCCCATCAGATGGAGCAAGAAGGTCTGAAGAGCCAACATATAGCTTGACCTCTAGGACCCTGCACTAAGCGTGCAGATCTTTATGTTTCCTATTAATGATTAACAAAGAGTATCCATCAGAGAGGAGGGTATCAAAAACCAGGGGACGGATGACTCATCTTGAGGACATAAGCCCGTGTCTCTCTTCAGCCGGCCCAGTGTCTGTGTAGTGATTCCATAAAGGGAGTAACCAAGGTAGCAAGGAAGGAGCCTGTGCATGGGCCCAAAAGATGGGACCCCCCTTACCAAGGCTGCTCCAACTACTAGCACTGCCAGAAAAAGAGACTGATATTGATTCCTTGATATGACACCATCCTTTCATGAGACCAGCCAGCCACTTCATGGCAGGGCAGTTAAATTGGTTCTTTCTACCCTGCGGACAGCAATTCTTTACTGGACTTGATACCTACTGTGCATATGGGTTTGTTTTCCCTTCCCATAGTGCTTCCACCAGCATAACTCTGAATACCTGATATATGCTGTGGGAGCCATTTCAGAATACCTGATATATGCTATGGGCTACCTCCCAACATTACACAAGACCCAGGGACCCATTTTACAGCAACAGCAAAAGAGGTGTGACAGTAGCCACATAGCTCCAGGATCTGCCGTGTACCCTGCCATCCAGAAGCAGCCAGGCTAATAGAGGAGTGGACTGGGCTATTAAAGGGCTAGGTAAGTTGCCACTTTGGGGAAAATACCCTGCAGAGTTGGAACACTTTTTTCTGAGTATGCAAAATATGTGTGAAATAACAGCCAATATATGGTGTTATGTCCCCAATATAGAACTATTGGGAAGGAGGCATGGACTCTCTCATCACTCCCAGCAACCTTCTTATGGAATTTTTGTTTCCCATCCCCACAGACAGAATTTTCCTGGTTTAGAGGCCTTGATGTTCAGAGGTCACAGTAAGGTTTCCACCGAGCTTGAAATTGCAGCTACCACCAAGTCACTTTGGGCTCCTCATGCTGGTGGATCAGCTAGCAAAGAAAGAGTTATTGTACTGAACACCATGAGGAGCTGTGGTTGTTCTGCACAGTATAAGCAGGGAAGAGCACATCTGAAACCCACAGGATTCATGAGGATGTGTTTTGGTGCATCCATAGAAAATGGATAATTATAGAAATCACAGCTCAAGGGCAAAGCAAGAAAGACCTCAGACCCCTTGAGGATGTAGATCTTGATTATACCACTGAGCAAGCAGTGCAGATCGGAGGCAAAGTACTGGCCAAAGTGATAGAAATTTAAATGGGTGGTGGAAGAAGGGGATGGTGGATGTCGATTTTGGCCCTACGGCCAGCTCCATCTGTAGAACTGCATCTTATTTCACCAACAATCCTGCCTTGGATGGTTACAGAAATTTCAACTGCCATCATCTTGAGGAAGACTCTGTAACTGATTTAACTCAGACCTCCCCCTTCAGAGAAAAAGTGAGGGCATCTTGTTCTCAGAAAAATATACTAAGTGAGCCAGGTACAAGCAGGCTGCTCGATGCAAGAGGTGGACTCTATTAGACTGTTCTTACCCACCACTTGAGATCTCTCAGCTTCACTTGTCTCTGGTTCCAGCTGTCACTGCAGCAAGTGGCTTCACAAAGAAACAACCCGACAGCACTTTGCCCCACGCCCATGCTGTGTACTGCTTGTCTGTCACTCTGAGACTTCTTGAATACCAAGACATAGAAATTTACAGCAATGCTCTCGGTACACTCTATGTACACGCTGGATGTCCAGGAGAGTTAACTCTGTAGAGTGAAACTTGGATCAATAGGATATGGGAACAGGGATAAATCCTTCCACTTTCCTCCCCTACGGGGCATTTCTGAGACCTTGTTTACATGGGCTCATGGAAGATGGTCCTGTGATACCAAACAATCCGTTGTGCTCAGTGGTGGCCAGCTCAACACGCTTCCTTGTATGGGCTCTACCTCCTTTCCTGTCTCATTTCCCTTGTCCTTCACCCCTGACCTTGGTGTGCCCTCCCTCCTTAAATAGTAGCATATGGACCCTTGCCTCAGGCTCTGCATTCTGATAAAGTCAGGCTAAGAAAGGGGGTATCTCTGAAGATTAAAAAAAAAAAAATAGAGTAATGGACAAAAATGAAACTATTCCGCTTCACGGAGGAAGGATAAGTCAAAGTTTAAGCCTAACCACTGGCGAACATGGTACAAGTGTCTTCTATGGGGATAAGATTTGGGCTTGAGTACTTGGTATCAAGTAGCGAGAGCTATAGAAGAGTAGTTCATAAGCCTTTTTAAATTGCCACAGGACAGCTCCATTGGAGTTTCAGAAAAGTTTTATATAGAATTCAAGAGCAGCAAACTCTAATATGAGGATTTGGGTTGGCCCAGAGTAACCTTATAAGAAGGTGAAGGTCACCTTCAATGCCTTTCCAGGTACTCTTGCCATATCTTGCATTCCCCACCCCCAAGACATCCAGAGCTTATAGCCTCTTTTCCCTCCCCCTTATCCCAACCCTTTAAGCTACATGTTATTCGAAAGTGGTCACTTATGGTTTGCAGTTGAGTGTTAATGACTGATTGACTTTAATCTGGTCGTCCTCCAAGAATCCCAGGAGACTTTTGTAGACTAACCCCTTAACTCAACAACCATGTTTCTAATGGAATTTCTGCCATCTGGCAGAGATAAATTTGAGGATTTTTATTTAAAAATCACATACCCAAGTCTTACATTTCACTTACGTCTAGGACTTAGTCCAAGCTATTTTTTTTTCCTGTCTTTTCAGGGGGCTTTAACTATGAGAAGAAAGGGGGGAAAAAAAACACCAAAAAAACCCAAATCAGTTCTCCCCCCACACACACATTATTATAAAATTTTTAATAATAGTTGAAAGTCAGAATATTTTACATGAACAGCCTTTTACCTACCACCTAGATTTTTTAATTAATATTTTACTATACTTGCCTTATCACATGTCTACATATCTATCCATCCCTCTATCTACCCAATAATCCATCTTATTTTTTTATGCATTTCAAAGTAGTAAATTGCAGGTGTCACTACTCTTCCCCCTGAATACTTCCCTGGCTGATTTTCCTCTCAAGTAGTCTGCATGTCAAGACAAGTAAAAGAGAATTCAGCAACTGCTGCTTAAAAAATCATTCATTTCTTTGAAATCAAGGCAAAGGGAAACACATGGATGGGATGAATTCAGTTCCTCCTCCTATTGTCTGGATTAACAAGGAGGTGACTAAAGCTATGAATGTTCGTTTCCTGAAAACTAAAGTCCTGACTTGTCTTCATAGTAAGAAAGAGCCATCAAATATATTAGTTCTTATGTAGCCACATGTTATAGTAAAACCAGCTCTCAACTGTTTATTTTAAATACTCAAGTCATTTTGCAGGGCTTTTGTGTATATAGGTAAAAGTCTTTGAAGCTATAAATCTTACCTTGAACTAAGTACAAAGTTTGCGTCAGACCAACATAAGTTGTCTGATTGCATTCCTGACCCACACAGATAAATTGCTCCATCTCAATCCTGTGTCTTTTCAGGTAATGAGCTTTTAGCTTTTTCTAAATTCATGATCTCCTGACACAGCTCCAGCCACTGGGTTTGCAGTTTCTCCACCAAGTGGCCTTGACAATTTCAGCCTCAATGCTCTCTCCTGCCCACCTAGCACAGCTCTATTTGTTATCACACAGTTGAGCACTTAACTGTTTAGTTATTTTGTATAGAACAATCTTGTCACCTGGAGTCTAAGTCCTTGGACAACAAGCCTGTCTTCTGAATCTTCTACCTTCAGTGCTAGGGAGCTTGACACAGTGCTAGGCACACATGTAAGACTTACAGATCTTAAAGCCTTCATATATATATATCTTCTCTCATTTAAACTTAATGTGCAGTAGTAGACTGTTTGGTAAACTTGCTCCCAAAAAACTGGCCGTGGGTACTTTTAAAGTGTTTTTCCCGGGATATGTGATCATGGCACTTAATATCTGCCGGAATACTTTCCAACAAGTCCGCAGGCAGTCGTTGTGAGCAGGGACTTAGACACAGGGCTTTTCTGTGTCAGAGCCAGAATTCAGAAATGTTCTGCTTTTCCTGGGTAAAAGAGACCCAGGGTTTTTCTTTTCAACACCCGTTCGCACTGACCTCTTTTTCTTGCTTCTCGGTGAAAGGATTGAGGACTCAGGAAGCGTGGTGCGGCTGGGGGGCGGGGCGGGTAGCCTGCTTAGCTGGAGAGGGGCCTGGGCACGCCTCACACTGAGGGGTAGGAAAGCCAGGAAGGAGCTCCCATCTCCCTGATTCTGGTAGTTATACAAACCTAGGTCCCTGGGTCATCCCACAGAGGGCTGTTGGTGGTATGTCTAGTATGTACATTGAGTCAAACTATTCCCTCGAGTAAACACATCCTGGCAGTGAGCAGGACATAGGTTGGTGAAGTACTGGGGCGATTCACTAACCTGAATTACCTAAATCATTTTTGTCCGCTCCCAGAGGGTCCCCTCTCTTCTGAGAATGTAGCTCTGGCCAAAGATCTTGGTGCCCTTATATGTGACACCTTGTGGGTGTTTAAATAATAAATACAGTGATATGCTTTAAAAATGAGAACAGATTCAAGCAATAGATGAATGTGCCTTCCTTTCTTCTAAATTTCCCCAGAGAAACTTCCCTCTTATTCTGAATTTTATATAGTAAAGAAACCATCTACAAATGCAGTGAAAATAATTTTATTGAAGTCTGATGATAGGTGACAGCAACTGGGTCTCGTGGCCTGTTCCCGACCTGAACTGGATTTGATTCCAGAACCCAGGTGGGCTACAAAGTGACCCTCTCTTCATTATCCTTATTTTTACCGTGGTTTTGTAGTAGTTCCAGTGAAGAAGAGACTGAAAGAAATCCTTAGGTGCTTATCATCGAAGTTGGAGATAGAAGCAAGAAGCCAACTGTCTAGAGAAGAGTGAGCCCCAGAGCTTCTACTTTTGTATTCCTTCCTTCCTCCCTCATCTACAAGATCACTGCCTTCCATATTTCTCAGAACGGCCTTCCCAGGAGTGCTCTGGAAAACAAAGAGATGTAGAGAACAAATTTAAGTGCACTGGCAGAGTAGAGGTGGGGCAGCTTTACAGTGATCTTGGCAAAGAAGTACCAGCTGACACTCAGGGGCCACTCATTCCTCCCCTCTGCATCCACATACGTGGTGGCCTGGGATTTCCGACAGAGCCTACGCACGGTGATGCCTGGAGACTGGAGACACCCCTCCAGCCATCTCAGACACAGCCTGTGGGTTGCTGGATTGGAACCCCTGAGGCTCGTGAAGGCGTTTGCATCCAGTGGCCAGCATGACCACAAAATCATGGCCATAACTCCAGCATCATGACCTCCCAAAACATTTCTAAAGGCAATCAGCAGAAATGTCCATCACATGCCTACCATCTTTTATTAATTGTAATCATCGCTAACATTTTTTGAGCATTTACTGTATGTCAGGGATTCTCTTAAGCACTTCATATGTGTAAACTCAATTCTACAGCAGATTAAGAGAAACCAAAGCACAGAAAGTATAATTTACTTTATCAGGGTCACAGAGACAAGAAATGGTAGAACTGAGACTCAGACTCTGGAAGTTTGTCTCCAGGGCCCTTACAGGGCCAAACCACCTCTCCATTAGGGAAAAAGGGATTTCCTGGAAGCCCCTCAGCAGACTCTCTTTCCCTTACACGTCATTGTTTAGACCTGGGACACATGACTATCCTGGCTGTAAGGGAGGCTAGGAATGCAAGTAGCTGCCTATTTCAGCCTATAGGAAGGTGGGGGCTGTGAAGATCAGTGAGTAGTCAACCAACCATGTCTGCCACAGTTACAAAAGAAACAATGGCCTTTGTCACTTTGTCACAGGGGAAAGATCTTGGTGCACTAAGGGGCTTAGGCGAAAGTTTGAGGTCACAGGGCTATTTGACATTGGGGGGGAAAAAGCCAAGTTTCCACTCTGGACCAGTCAGAAATAACAAAACAAAGCAAAGACAAAAAACAAAAAAGTCAGCACCCTTGGCAGTCTTATCTTTCAACTAGTCACTGGAGTGTCTGTGCATAAGCAGTTCTTATTAAATTATTCATCCTGATATAATGGGGAGGAAATCAGATGCAACAGGTGCGGTTCTTCCTGCTTGTTGAATGGCTTTAAAACAAGCTTTCAGATACTGGTCTCCTCAGCGAAAGCAGCAGGACAAATCAGCAGTATTTTAAGCTAATTGCCAAAATACTACAATATCTGTCAAATGGGGACATGTTCCAGTGTTAGTGGTCATAGAGTGGAACTCTGGAAAGGAAAGGAGAGTATTACATAGCAATTTGCTTTACATATACTGCAAAAGAGTCTCTCAGATGCAAGACAAGGTCACATTCCAAGTGTTCTTGTAAACTTGAGTAGAATCTCATTTTAATAAGCTTAAAGAGACTTCCAAATTGCTACATTACATCCAAATCTTATTTAATTTGAAACCTATTGCTAAAACATATTAAAATATACTGCATTGTTTCCTGGGTTTAAAATTCACTTGCAAGAAGCAAATGTTAGGTGTACAGCTCATTTGCAAATGGCTCCGAGGGAGGGAGAAAGAGGTGGGCGCCAAAGGATGTGCTTGCCTTGTGCCAACAGCTCAGAGTCAGAGAAGGTAAAGATGCTACGTCCTTCTGCAATGACTGTAGCTGAATGCAACGCAGTATCTTAATGAAACATGTTTTTCAAATGTTAGGTGCTTATTTGCAGCTTTATAAATTGTATGATTGCCCCAATTTTTCTTTCTCTTTTTTTGGTCAGGAGTTCATTGAATTAGTGCTAAAAGCTATAGATTATTATAAAATGAGCGGGGTTGTGAGTTGCCATTATCTATTCAGAAAATAATTAAAGATTCGCTAAAAACAGTCTGTAAATGGCAGATGCTGGGCACTCACAAAGCAGCCTACCCAGATCTGCTCTTCTCTCTCCCTGGCCCTGGACAGAGCTGTCACCTCCACTGTCCCTAATCTTTCTGGAGCCTCAGTTTTCTTGTCTGCAAGATAAAGAACCGGAGTCCGTGATCTCTAGGGTTTTGATGTTTTAAAGTTCTGTGATTCTACACACCTTGGGTCAGAATTTTAACAGAACCCCCACAATATAAATATCAGTAAGTCACAAACTGTCATGCTTTTCTACAGGCCGCTAAGAATATTTAACAAAGCAGACAAAACACTGTATGAAAAGGAAATGTCTTTATTCAAAAGATGGATGACTAAAAGGATAAATATTTCTAAATGCATTGTATGATTTTTATCCCTGTACATTGTTTCCTGTATCCACACTGACAAATAATGTTAATATGTGAGGCTCTCTCAAGGCATGGAAATAGCCTTGTTCAGTTAGATATTAAAATGGCATTCTTCCTACATAATGCTTTATGAATAGAAGGTTAATGAAATTGTGTATGTTTCAGTTTTCACTCTGCAAGTTATTTTGTAATAGGGATGAGACTCTCCTACCTTTAATTTGGTGTCTTATTAAATTAAATGCATTTCAAAGGAAGGGCCATTTTATTCCACTCTTCTGCCTTGAATTCACAAGAAAGAGGGTATGCTAAGTGCTTTCTCTGGTTGATTCTTTTAGGAATCTCCTGTTTTCAGTGAATGTGATAGAAGCCCATGCTTTGCACATGGAAGAAAAAACTATGGATTTCTTTAAATTGGAGGTCTTTAAACTGAGGCAGGAGCTTCCTTTTAGACTCTTATGGTTTACTCTCATCTTATTTAAAAAGAAAAGACTTTAAGGTGATTAATGGTTAACTCAGTGATTCTCAGCTGAAGGGTTTCTTGCATTGGGTGAGACAACGCTCAGTTTGCATAACCGTGCATTGCAAGGTATTTGGCATTCCTGGGTCCTACCCATTAAATACCAGAAGCAGACTCTGATTATTGTGACAACCATCCCAACCCCAAACACATCTCCAAATGCCAGCCTCTCTGAAAGAGTCCAAGGTGGAAGTGTCCCCCTGCAGCAAGGAGGTCTGGTGATAACATTTGTCTTCAAAAGCCCAAAGAGGGTCTGTGTCCACATGTGGAGAATGTGGCTTTAATCATCCCAGCCCTTGTCTCTAGTTACCATGCCTTGGCGACGTCATTGCTCCCCAGTGATGACAATTATGTCAAGTGAAAAAGCATAAGAGAAAATGTTTGAGAATCACATAATTTATTAAAAAATCATACACTTTTCCTAGATTTTACATAAGAATCGAAGTTTCATCATGAAGCTTTATAGGAAAAGTAGGCTTATTTCTCTTTCGTACTCTATAAAATAAGCCTTGAGAGGTAAAGACTCTGCGTAATAAAAAGCTTACACAGGAGAATGAGTGGGTTTCGTTTCTATGTTCCAGATTCCTCTGTGCTTCAGGGTTTTGAGTTCCAATAAAATTCAACAAACAGGTATTGGGCCCTGGGAATGTAAAAAAGGAATAAGCCCCTCTGCTTTAGGAGCTCACAGTTGTGCCTGGGATGGCTGACTCTTGGATGACCAGGTTATAAAATAATATGCCACCACGGAGGTATGTTTACATGCTCTGGGAATCAGCTAAAGGATAGTTGATTTCACCCAGGCATAGGAGTGACGGGGGAGGCAGAGACTGGCCAGTCCAAGAAAAGCCTCAGAGAGAAGTTATCAAGCGAGTTGGGCCTTTGAAGATAAATAGGTGTTTGGCAGGTGGTGATGGGGGAAGGAATGGAATTCTTAGTAGAGAAAAGCATAAATATGGTCACAAAAGTGAGAAAGAGAATGGAGAAAATCCAGTGTGGAGGGGCATTGCTGGAAGGGTGGTGAAGGGAAGGGCAAAAGGTGAGTCAGGGGTGGCAGCATCCAGAGGTTCTAACATGCCAGACTGAGAGGCTGGAGCCTACCTTATAGGTGGAAAGGAAGCCGGTTGGAGCAGGAAAGTAAAATAATCAGATTTACATGGGGACAAGCAAAGCACTCTGATGACAATACGAAAGATGAGTAAATGTAGGAAAACTTCAACCAGGGGTAGTAAGAGAATTGGCCTCAAAACTTCACCTCTAGCCCTGTTGAGCCTGGCTCAGCGGTTGAGCATCGACCTAGGATCCAGGAGATCGCACAGGTTGATTCCTGGTCAGGGCACGTGCCCAGGTTGGGGGCTCGATCCCCAGTCGGGGGCGTGCAGGAGGCAGCTGATCAATGACTCTCTCAGTATTGATATTTCTAGCTCTCTCTCCCTCTCCCTTCCTCTTTCTGAAATCTATAAAGATATATTTTTTAAAAAACATCACCTCTAAGCACTCATTTATGAGATTTGGAAAACCAAGTTAATTCATAGCAACTTAAAGGCAGATAATAAATTTGGGGATTTTCACCAGCGAACATTTTAATGATTTGCCCTATTCCTGATATTCTGAGTGACAGCTCCAACCACTGTTCCCTTCTAAACAAGGAAGCATGAAACCTTTTCTTACACCAGGTTACCACATTTGTATGATATACTCCTGCTGCCATAGGCACTGTTGAATGAGCCAAGATTCACAGTAGGCCAAAAAACAGCTATCAAAAGCCTGGGATCCGGCCAGTGGCAGGTGCCCTTTATTGGATAAGGGTTATCTAACAGTAAGATCCTCTCGGGGTGTCTGAGCACAAGACACAGGCAGAAGCTTGCAGAAAACACAGTGGCAAAGAAGCCAAGATACACAGAGAAAAGCTCACAGAAGCCTAAGTGAGAAGAAACCAGAGAGTGCTGAGAAGAGCAGAGGCCACTCAGAAGCAGCAGAAAAGAAAGATGCTGCCCGAAGCCACTTGGGCTCAGCGATTAGAGCATCGGGCTGCAGACTGAAGGGTCTTGGGTTGGATTCTGGTCAAGGACACGTACCTGGGCTGTAGGCTCCACCCCCAGCCCCGTCTGTTGGGGTGCATGTGGGAGGCAACCAATCCATGTGTCTCTCTCACATCTCTCTCCCTCTCCCTCTCCCTCTCCCTCTCCCTCTCCCTCTCCCTCTCCCTCTCCCTCTCCCTCTCCCTCTCCCTCTCCCTCTCCCTCTCCCTCTCCCTCTCCCTCTCCCTCTCCCTCCCCGTCTCCCTCTCCCTCTCCCTCTCCCTCTCCCTCTCCCTCTCCCTCTCCGTCTCCCTCTCCCTCTCCCTCCCCGTCTCCCTCTCCCTCTCCCTCTCCCTCTCCCTCTCCCTCTCCCTCTCCCTCTCCCTCTCCCTCTCCCTCTCTCTTTCTTCTCCCTTTTCACTCTCTGAAAAGCAATGGAAAAAATATCCTCGAGTGAGAATTCAAAAAGAAAGATGCTAAGCCAGTGAGGAGCTGAGTCCTGTGGCTGGGGCAGCCAACATCTCTCTGAGAGGTACTCCTGAGCTTCCAGTTAGAGCCCCTCTCATCATCTGTGTGATGCTCTAATGCCAAGAGGCTGCTGGCTGTGTGACTGCTCAGATCCCTGCCCCCCTCCCCCCCCCCCCCGCTGTTTCTTAGGTCCTTATATCTCTTTTAAAAAATTAAAATTAACTGAGATAGCATCTGTGTCTCTAAATCTTGCAAACTAAAGGAAACTTATACATCTCACTGAGCGAGATGGTGGTATTTCTTCATAAACAATGATAAAAACACCGTTTGCTGAGTGCTCACTATGTGCCGGGCACTGTAGCAAGCATGGTATGTACCTGACCTCACTTAAACCCTGTGATAACCCTATGAGACAGATTCTCCCATTATCCCCATTTTACAGATGAGGAAAAGGCCTCAGAGAGGTGAAATAGCATAACTGTTCTTGCACGGCTTACATAGCAGAACTGGGGTCTGAATCCAGATCCATGGGGCTCTAGAACTGGGATTCTTGACAATTGTACCTTCGTGGCAGAGATGGCTACCTGCTCCCCTCAGTTTATGCTCCACCTTCCATGGAACACAGTTGTTGCTGGGAAGTCATAACCTAGCCGGTCACTTCATTTCCCAACCTCCTTGCTTCCAGGGGAAGCCATGTAACTAATTTTTGGTGGTGGAATGTGAGCTCTGGTTTTGAGTGTCACCTGTGGGCAGAGTGCCTTCAGCTGAATGCATATGTTGCGGACAAGGGTCCAGAAAACAACAAGCCACAGCATGGAAGAGCCCGTGTCCCTGAATCATAACAGAAGAAAACTGTTGAATTGGAACACCTGAATTGTATTACTACTTGGGCAGGAAATAAACTGAAATTTGGGCCCTGTTTGTTTCCACGGTCTAGTACGGCTGTGCTGCCTCCCTTTCCTGCCTTGGGGGTTGAGAGCTTAAAGCTTGGACCTCTAGCGCTTGGTAGGTTTCTGAAGGATTGCGGTAACTATCTCAGACTGCACTGTTTTCCCACACCAGGAGTAGCTCCCTCTTTTTATTCAGCCTAACAGAAAAACCAGAATGTGTCATAAACACAGAGGATGTTTATAAACACATTGTTCTTATGCCTTCTCAAAATCCTTGAAAACTCAAGAGGAAAAAACAACAACAGAGCTTCGAGCCTAGTAGCACCTCTCATTTGTTAGAAGCCTCCATTCTAATCCAACTTATATTTAGATGTCACTTCCTATTTTACACCTACACCTACACCTGCCAAATCGCAGCCACCTTTGGTGTGAAATCTGACGCCTGTTTAATGGGTTCGCAAGAGATGAACACAGCTGTTTTCAATAGTAAGCAAAAGAGGAACACGCCTGGGAAAGGGCAATGAGACTGGAAAGGAGAAAGGCTAGGAATTTGGAGAGTTTGCCACAACATCTGGTTGTAGACTATGTCACTGATGTGGGCAACTGGGATCAATCCCACAGGGACCCTTAAGGGAGACATACAGAATGCACCTTAGAGTTGTCTCCCTGAGGGCTAGAAGGGGAAAGTGTTGACCCATGATCAACCACCCTCTTTTGGTCAAGGGTTGCCCTGCAGGACATTAAGACCCCTGCACTTCCAGGTTGCACTTTCATGTGGGCCAGTTCCAGTTGGTGTACCATGCTCAGGTGTCACCTTAGGGAGGAGGGGATATGAGGAGGGGCACTAGCAATGTCTGATACAGGCCTCAGTGGTAGAGAATGCAGGTGGGATTTGAATCCAATACTTTCAAATGCTGATGTACAATGTCACTGCCTACGTGCCACTGTTCACCAGGCCTGGAGGGAGGAATGCAGGCCTGGGTGTTGGAGCATTGCCTCTAGTTCTAGAATAGCTGCTGCTGGCTACCTGACTTAGGCAAACCACTTACCATCTGGACCTCAGTGTCCTTAGCTCTAAAATAGGGATACTGGACAAATCCATTATTTCCCAAATTATGTTTAAACGCACAATCATGTTGCAGAATGTTAGTTAAGAGGTATAACTGGGAAGAAAGAGTTCTGTGGCCAAATAAGATTGGTAAATGGAACAAAAAAGTTAAATTTCTTCACTGAAGGATATCGCGGTCTTTATAATGTATGTTATATAAGATTTTTTATTTGAGAAACAGCTTACAGGACTAGGTTTTTATGCTAATATTTATTGAGCCCTTACCATTTGCCAGGCATCATGCCAAGAACTTCTCATGTATTATTTCAGTCATTCATTTTTTTCAAAAAAGTATTTGTTGAACTCCTACTATGTGTACCACATTGTTCATAGCTCAGAATACCTCCATGAACAAGACAAAGTCCTTGATTTTTACTTGGGGGTGAGGAAGAAAGAAGACAGAGAGTAAATGTAAACCAAAAAAATTGGCACGCATGATCTCATATTCTCACAGCTAGTGAAACGGACTTTTTTTTAAAAATATATCTTTATTGATTTCAGAGAGAGGAAAAGAGAGGGCGAGAGAGAGACAGAAACATCAATGATGAGAGAGTCATTGATCGGCTGCAGACCGCAACCCGGGCACGTGCCCTGACCGGGAATCAAACCCCGATCGCCTGGATCCTAGGTCGACGCTCAACGGCTGAGCCACGCCCAGCGGGGCACAGACTATTTTTATCATGCCCATTTTACAAATAATGAGATTGAGGATTAGAGAGGTTAACATTTAAAATGATAGAGGTGCCCAGCCGGGCGTGGCTCAGCAGTTGAGCATCAACCTACAGTCCAGGAGATCGCGGTTCCATTCCCGGTCAGGGCCCATGCCCGGGTTGCGGGCTCGATCCCCAGTCAGGGGCGTGCAGGAGGCAGCCGATCAATGACTCTCTCATCATTAATGTTTCAACTCTCTCTCTCCCCCTTTCTCTCTCTGAAATCAATAAAGATATATTTTAAAATAAAATGATAGAAGTAACAAATTATATCATTTAAAAAATAATAATAAAGTAAAATAAAATGATAGAGGTGGAAATGCCAGAGCTAAGGCCTTTTCTGCATTAAAGTCTGCTTTTAAAATGTTGTTGACATCAGGCGCACAAAATTGGGTTAATCAATATCCTGGGTCAGTTACATACCTTGACATTGATTCATGTTCAGCTCATGCCCATAACCACTATGGTCCCATCCACTCAGCAATATTGTTTCCTCCATTATCCTGAAGGTCTGTGCTTTGCAAAATACCCATTCGAGGAACAACATACCACACAATCTGAAGGAGAGATCTTCCCGCCCTAATGCAACAAGCAACAGCAAAGGTTTTGCTCATATACATAGCAGAGATTTGGAACTCAAATGATTGAGAAGTGACAGAATTGCAAAGTACTGCATAATGCCTTGGGAGTTAGGCCTCTCAGCAACTCTGAATAGACTTACCTTATTCTCCTCTTACCATAATAATTAATTTTTTTCTCTATAAAAAGTAAATTATGTTTGTGGACATTCTTGCAAGTTTAATAATCTAAGGAGTGACTTGTCAGTGGTAAGCTGATTTAAAAAGTATATACTTTATCTTGACACCTTCCTTTGAAGAAAATTAAAAATCCTGGGCCAAATTTTAATGATCCTTTGGTCTGTGGTATCACAATCAGAAATAATAAAGTAGGGGAAGGGGAATTATACTTTCTGTGTATGGTCTATTGAAACAGGATTGTTGAATATTAGAAAACAAAATATCCTTTGAAGGTCTGAACTATTTGTATGTAGATAACACTTTCTTAAGTGCTTTGCTATTTTTACCACTGAAAGCTCCTCTTAAAACTCAACCTAGATCTAATCTGACTTTAAAACTTCTCAGCCAAAAGGAACTTATAGTTTATATAAAATTCCTGCAGTAGATGGAAACATCTCACACACACACACACACACACACACACACACACACACACACATGCACTATTCTGTTGAAATAACTAAGTGACTAGATTTGAAAAATGGAAAAAGAGAAAACAGATTGCTCTTACTGGGTATTTTTACAGTAAAGGGTCAGAAACAATCAAAATAACACAAGATAGTCTTTAAAAGACAGGACCCCAATCATCTGATGCCTTTAGAACCACGTCACCACTGATGTTCAACCTAGGAAAAAATATCAGGAAATTGTAGCAGAATAGTCCCTTCTACTTCCACTAATTGGGTCCCATTACTTAGATGTGCACTAGGGAAAGGAATGGGAAATGAAAAAGACCAAGGGAGCCAACGTGTTGACCATTCACCATAGACCATGTATTTGTTTGTTTGTTTTAATGTTTTATTTAATAGGGTTGAGGCAGGGATCATCTTTGATTTCTGACTAAGACACAGGTAAAGGTGACTTAGAATGTAATGTGTTGGATCTGTGCAGGGAGACTGTTGAAAGCCCCAACACTTTTACGACATGCTAGTAACCCCCAAGGCAAGCCTAAAAACTAGTTCTCTGCTTCTCTACAAGAAAATATGGACATCTGTAAGGAAGCTTTTTTGAATAACCAATGTTTCATCGAATGTGGAATAACTATATAATATTCAAGTCGATGATCAAAGGAAATTCATCCCCTCTTCCAAGCAGGTCATAATGGAAAACTAATTGCAAATAATTGCAAAGGACAAGGACAGGGTGTATGGACAGTGAGATAGGAAAACACATTGTAAAGCAAAGGCCATCTCATTTGGTCTTTGAAATTACTGATTCAGGATTCCTGTGCCCTGGTTAAGAGGAAGTGAATGTTAAAGCTATAATTCTCGTCTTGCACAAGGAGGAAACCACTTGCTCCCTCTATAAGAGTTCTTTGAATACTCATGCAAAGTTAGAAAGAAAAGGAAAAAAGCCCTTGCAAAGAAAACATTCATCATCCTTCTAGAATAAAACCAGAATTAGAACTGCTTTCTAGCAATTACTGGGATAGTAAAGGGTTGGTGTTCTGATTTAAAGGGGCCTCATATGCTTTTATTCCTTCTAACTCATAGTCACCAAACTTAGACCCAACTAGGCCTCATATGCTTTTATTCCTTCTAACTCATAGTCACCAAACTTAGACCTCTCCAGGATCAAAAATCTACCCCTAGTCTGAGACAGCCTACTTTTTCATTAGGATGGTACAAACAGAATACCTTCCACTCTAAAAGTCCAAACATGGTCATTCAAAGGAACTACCAGTGATGGCTACAAGTGACTAATTTTTCTTTTCATTGATTCATGAAACATATATTGATTAACTGAGTAAAAATTTCTGTTTATGCATGTGTGTTTTTTGTGTTTAAGTACTTCTAGAAAACTATCATACTTTCCCCCGAATGCTGCCACTCTATGCTGTGGTAGGTTGAATGATTCTGGCCCTGAGGACCTGTTGATGGCCTATTAAGGAATGAATGTTTGTGTCCCCCTAAAATTCATATGTTGAAACCATACCCCACACTGTGATGGTATTAGGAAGTGGGGCCTTTGAAAGGTTATCAGAATTAGGTGAGGTCATAAAAAAGGAGCCTTCATGAATGAGATTAGTACCCTTATCAGAGAGAAATTGCTTCCCCTTTCTCTGCTCTCTGCTACATGAGGGTACCATGAGAAGTCGGAATTCTACAACCTAGAAGAGAGCTCTCACCAGAAAATGACCATACTGGCACCCTGATCTTAGACTGCCAGCTTCCAGAATTGTACCAAGTGCATTTCTGTTGTTTATAAGACACCCAGTGTATGGTATTTTGTTATAGTGGTCCAAGCTAAGACATGGCCCCTTGGCTACCTTCACTTAGTCTTAGAGGTCTAACTTTCTTATTAGTCTTACTGGTTTCATGCTGTCTGAATTCTTGTCCAGAGTTGGTACAAAGGCAGTGTTGGGCACAGGTCCAATTGAGGAGCTTGGCCTTCACCATTATCTTTTTTTTTTAAACATTTTTTATTGATTTTAGAGATAGAGTACGGGAGAGGGAGAGAGAGAAACATCGATGGGCTGCCTACTGGGGATTGAGCCTGCAACCCATCATGCAACCCATCAGGAATCGAACTAGTGACCTCTCAGTGCATGGGAAGATGCTCAACCAACTGAGCCACACTGGTCGGGGCTCATTATTGCCTTTTAATCAAAGCGCAATGTCAGCTTTGTCTCTTTTATTATGCTAATAGCCTGCACTAATCAAATTTTACATTTTTGTCCTTCTATTCATTTTCTATAACTATCATTCCTTAGATACTTTACTATTAATTTCTTCAGAAGTAATAGTTTTCTCCAAAGTGGCCAGGGTAGGGATGGAGAAGAAGCTGATTGCAAAAGATTTATCTAAGCAGAGATTCACATATAATCGATTAATATAATTTCAACAAAAAAATGTGCCTATTATGTGCCAAGTACAGGCAACTTAAATTTGGGGTATATAACTTAACATATATGCAAATTGAATGAATGAATGGATGGATGGATAAATGAATGAATGAGTGGCTATGATTGAAAAAACAGCCAAACAGTCAAAGCAGGTATCTCTGCCCTCTAGAATCTCACCAAAAGGAAAACAGTGCACACGTCTACTAGAATCTAGGCCATAACCACAGTTGCCATGTTGTCTAAACCAAGACTGCCAAGTACTGGCATGTTTATGCGGATATTTGAAACCAAGATTGCCGGAGAGCTAGGATTCAAGTTCATTCTTCCTATAACACAAGACAAAACAAAATCATAAAAGAACAAATTAATTCTGATAAAAAAAAGAGAGGTGTCTACACAAAGGAGCTAATATGTGGGTTGGCTGTGAAGGATGAGCAGGATTACTCCATCAACCAAGAAGAGCAAAGCACTGAGACACAACACTACGAACAAGGGCACCGACTGAGTAAGTCTGTCATCCAGTGGAGCTGGGAGGTTGGGGTCCTGCCCTGAGGTGCTGGGAGAGGAAGCTCAAGAGAAGGATTAGGGCTGATGGTGAAGGCATTTTTGTGCCGTTGAAAATAAGAAGTCATAGATGAAGTGACACTTGACACCTGAAATGGGATGGATGCCAGAGAAGTCTGACAACACATCCTGAGCTTCAGAAGGCCAAACGCCATGTCTTCTGGTTCAACTCAATTCCACAAATAAACATTAGAGCTTAAAGGAAGATTAGAAGTAATCTAGTGTCCAGCCCAACAGCCCTTGTCTCCAGATGGGAAAACTTAATGTCTTAAGTGACTCACATAACTACTCAAATGACTCAGGTACTACTTGGTGATAAGACCAAATTCCTGCTCTGCCACCAACTATCTCTGGCTTTAGGCAAATGACTTAACTTTCCTTCTCGGTCTTAGTTTCCTTATTCATAAAATGGATGGTTGTTGAGATGATTCAGTGATGATATATGTAAAATGCTTAGTAACATGCCTGATATGTAGGAAGAACTCAATTAATATTAATACAAATTATTATTAACAGCAAAAACAATAACTGCAACATAATCGAAGTTCCC
Organism: Miniopterus natalensis; assembly: GCF_054644295.1. NCBI lineage: Eukaryota > Metazoa > Chordata > Mammalia > Chiroptera > Miniopteridae > Miniopterus > Miniopterus natalensis. Next base: position 75,616,365 of record NC_142081.1, read on the forward strand.
TGATTCTGTTCAATGCTCATTTATGTATGCCAGTAGTGCCCAATCCTGGCTGATCATCTGAATCACCTGGGGTGTTTCAGACAGTTATAAATTTCCTGGTCTATCCCAAACCTACTGAATATGAATCTTGAGGTGGTTGGGGAATCTGAACTTTTGAAGAGCTCCCTAGAGGTTCCTGACAATAAGAACTAAAGTTAGAAAAAACTTTCGGTACTAACTGCTGTTTAAACTTTACTTTCTTAGAGAACATGGAATCATTTTCCATGGTTTGGTCCTTTAAATGTAGGTGTTAAGAATTGGGTATTGCACATAATGCTGGGATCCCGGGAGGTTAGAAACATCTGTGCCCAAAAGGAAAGTGGGATTGGATGGCGAGATTGGATAATGGGACATTCATCACTGGCGGAGTGATTAATTATGCCCAGTTTTGCACATACATTTGCATGCCTCTTAATATAACATATGCAAATACATCTTTAATAGCATGACTTGTTTGCCAATGTTGAGTGCTAAGTGTAAATAATTTCTATTTTTTGTAGTGTTTAGGAAACTTCAATATGGCACTTGCTGGCAGACAGTTGCTATCTCCTGGATTTAGCAACATATTAAGTAATCATTACAGAAACATTTTTCACTTACTACTAACAAGAGAAATCTAGACAATTTGTAGTTATCTATGGAAACAGAGGATAGGTAAAGCAGAAATAATTTAAATTTATGGAAAAAAAATTAAATATGGCCTGTAGTTTCCATTTTTTTCCCCCTCACTAAATTTTTGCTAACACAGAGCAAATTGGGCCATTAGAAGTTCCACCTTTCTTTCAGGATTCTAGTTACTTTTTCTGATGATGTCACCAACAGGCAACATAAGATGGGCAATAGAATAAATAAGAGAGAGAAAATAATTAGAGGACCTGGTAGTCAGTACCTGGAAACATTAATCACTGAATAACCACTTGCTGACATCTCCCTCTTCCTGCCCTCCTTCCCCAACCCCTAACCGTTGTTCTCAGTCTGTATGAAAATCACAGAAACTCCTCATCGACCTGCAGGTTCACGTGGCCCTACTGCCAGAGTTTTTGATACAGTATTTCTAGGGGTAGGCCTAGGAATCTGCACTATAACAATACCCTCCCTCCCCCATCAACCCGCGATTTTGATATGGATGGTCCTCAGGATGTACTTTGGAAATCACTGGCCTAGGTAATGTAGAGCCCTGAAACTCAGCGAGATTCATGGGCCAGCAGCATCAACATCCCCTGGAAGTTACTTAGAAATGCAGAATCTCTGGACCAACACCAGGCCTACTCAATCAGAATCTGCATTTTAACAACCCCCCATGTGATTCACAGACACATTCAGGTTTAAAAAGCACTGGTCTAGAGAAGGCATCTTCTTCCCTCTTTGCATGTATGAACCTATTGGTTTTCCCTACAGCCTGCCCCTCCTCAGTTACCTGGGATTGCTGGGTCCTCGGGCTGGGCCTCCAGAGCCTCTGTGGAGAAGGCCCAGCAGTGTGTGTTCTAACAAGCTCTCCAGTCAGGTGATTCTGATGCAAGCTAAAGTCTGGGAACCACTGGTACCGTTCATGTTATTGGCCTGCATTTGAAAATGAAGTTCACCGGAATATCCAGCATCTTCTGTTGTGCATAACAAATAGGCCAACGTCACCTGATAGAGTGCAACTCACACAGGCTCTTGCTTTGTGTTGTCAATCCACCAGCATCAGCCAATCCTGCACTCTCTCCTACCTCATGTTTAACTGGTGAAGAGGGTGCTCTGACTAATGCAAGTGTCAGAGGCAATCATCTCTTGTGGTAATTAATAAAACGCCAGAATTTAAGAGCAACCTGGGCAGTGTACTGTATAATGGTATCAGGGAAGGAGTGGCTCAGACAGTTGAGTTTCAAATGAAAAATAACTTCCTAATCCAAGTACCTTGGAGGTTACAAATTAGTGTTTTCCATTTTCTGGTGACTGACCTGACTGGAACGGCCTGGGTGAAAACATCAAGGTTAAATGATGCTCAGGAGAGCCCCTGAATGTAAAATGGAGTGCACTGTGGTGGAAAGGTCAGGGAAAATACGACTGGTCCACTGAGCAAGTCAGTTTAAGCTGAATATATCCACTTTGTTTCACTCTAGTCTGAACTTTCCAATAGGTTATTCTACTCAATGCCTAACCTAATACAAACTAGCTCTAAATTAGAGGGTTTTGTTTCCCTTTCAGCCCCTCTCCGTGGTGTCATCTTTCTTGGGCTCTCTCTGTTTCTCTTCCTTTCCCTGTGTCTTCCTCTCTGCATATCTTTTTTTTTTTTTTTTTTTTTTAATGTATTGACTTGAGAGAGAAAGAGAAATGTTCCACTTATTTATGCATTCATTGGTTGATTGTTTTGTGTCCTGACACCTGGGATCAAACCTACAACCAGTGCATATCAGGACAATGCTCTAACCAACGAAGGCACCAGGCCACAGCTCTCTGCATACCTCTTCATCATAGTTTATGTCCGGTCTCTGACTCTCCCTACCTTTCTATCGCATCTCTTTAAAGAAAAGATTTAGCATACCTCCCAGGGGTGTGGTGGAGAGTGGATTTCAAGATGGACCAAAGCAAAAAGGCTGCAAGTAAGTTTTTTTGTTGGTGCTGTTGATTACTTTTTCTAATGTTGGAGAGTCTAATGTTATCCTGCTATCTCTGTTTCTTCCCCTTCTTTTCTTTTAAATTTGCAAGTGTTTGCCATAGATTATTATCCTGCTGCTTCTCGATGGGATTAGAGGACTAGTTTATCCAAATGTCAGCCTAAAGACCAAAACTCAAGCAAATTTGCTGCAATGAGGAGAGGCTGTAAATTTGAGGTCAGTCAAAAAATCCTCTCAGATTCAAAGTACAAGCCTAGCTGAGAGCATTTTTTAATAATTGTGACTGAGTTATTGAGTGTGAGGTTGACCCAATGTGTGCGCACTTTGAGCTTGTGCTTTGTTAAATTTCTCAGTTTTAATAATTGGAGCCATTATTTATGCCATGATTCCAGGAGCTATGCCATCAGGGAATGCCTGAAATGTAAAATCAGGTTCATTTTGCTAATTTCATTTGTTGAAACTCACATCTATCCTCCTTTTATTCTTTTGAATGTTAATGATCATGTATCCTAGAATAAGACTTTCTTCTTCAAGCTTTAATTATAGTTTGGGTGAAATACTGAACCATTTTAACACTGAAAATATTTGGCAAATAAGCCTGATAAGAGGAATTTTATGAAAGTTCTCATTGTATCTTGGGTATAAGCACAGAGATGAAGCATGTGGAGAAAGACCTTTATCTCCTTGGAATTTTAAGTCTTTCTGCATTACACAAAACAGTGGATTCACACAGAAGACAAAAAAAAAAAAAAAAAAGATTTCCTCAAATCCAATTATCAAAAAGCAATTCATCTTACTTGAGTATTTCAATCAACACATCCCTGAAGCCACTTTCTCAATTTGCCTTCCTGTCTGATATATGGATTTGTGTGTGTGTGTTATCATTTGGAAAGACCTCTTAGCATATGGTAGAAAAAATTGCTGTTTTGCTAATTTTATGTTTTCTTTCTTAATGACCTACTTCTCTGCAGCAGCTTTAGTGGAATGGTTTAAGCTCAGTCTGACTTTCTTGAGAGTCCTTTACTCTGTGGCATCGACTCAGCTGGGATAGAGCCAAGATGTTTCCATGACTGGGGTGGGGGGTTGCATCAGCCTCAGCTCTTGCTGCTTTGGCTGAGAGCTTACAAACTGGAGGCATTCAGAATAAGTGGCATCATTAGGGGGTGTAAATGCCCTAAGGGTATGAGAGAGATTTAGAATTCCAGGGTTCAATGAAGACAGAGTAGGACAGGAGCTCAGGTGTCTGAGGGAATGGGACCTAGTAATAGCACTGAAATGTGATCTTGGGTAAATCACTGACCTTAATCCTTTACCTTAAAATAAGGTGAATATATGCATTTTCCTTTTATTGAAATGCTGCAAATTATCATGGCAGTATTTGCCAAACAAACACAAGGCAATCTTCTCATTGTAAGATAATTATTTTAGGTAATGTTTTGCAAAAGGTTACTTAACACAAGCAGCTCCAATGTAAGATTCTGTGAAAACTGCATGTGTCATAGAGGACATGAGCCCTTCACTGAAGGGGTCATTGGTAGAATAATTATTTCATTTCCTTAAAAAGGGAAAGATAGTCTGAGCTCTTTGGAAATTTGGTCTTGAAACTAAAGTTGAAATCGTACACATAATTTAATCAATCAGTGTTTTGTAGCCTAGTTCAGATGCTCATGTTTACATTAGTATTTCCATAAAATGTGAATACCCTTGGTGAATCAATAAAGCAAAACATAAGCATTCAACTGAGTTCCTCCTGTGCAGTCACTGTGCTATGCACTGCTGGGTTTCCTAAGCCTTAGCTACAGCTGTTGCCCTCCAAATGTTTGCATTTTAGGCCAGCATCCTTCAATAGAACTTCCTATGGTGATGGAAATGCTCTGTCTTGGTGTTATCCAGTATAGCTGATACCAGCCACTTATGGCTATAGAGCACTTGAAATGTGGTTAGTGTCACTGAGGAACTAAAATTTTTAATTTTACTTCATTTTAATGAATTTAAGTTTAAATAATCACATAAGGCTAATGACTACCTTATTGGATGGCCATTTTAATCAAAGACAAAATTAGTGCCCATAAAACCATTAGTGACCGTTCACAAGGAGATATAAAGAAACGTCTGGGACAGAGGGGAACTTGAGCTGAGCCTGATAGGCCAGGGTACAACAGAAAGTGGAAAAAGAATAGCAAATGATCTGGGCTGAGGGAATAATAAACCAATGACCTAAAGACAAGTAGAGCCTGGTGTTATACCTGAAAAGTTAGCCTGTCACCTTGATGGCAGCTGAAGGTTCCTGCTAGAGCTGAAGGAGGAAGAAGACTGGAACTGGGGAGAGGGATGGGGTGGGGTAGGGGGTCACCTACCATGCACCAGGCACTTCACATGTGTAATATAATTTAATCCTCACAACCAACCGATGACTAGTTATTGCTTTTATCCTTATTTTGTGCTCAGGAAAGTAATTTCCCTCAAGGTCCCAAGCTAGAAAGTAGTGAGCAAAGCTGCAGAACCCAGGCAGCTTTCCTCCGGGTGCCACGCTCCTTAGCCACCTCTCTCCTCTGCGTTGAATGAGAACTTGGACTCTGTAGTCATTGCTCTTCTGAGTCTTCTGAGCTTGTGACTATGGCCATCTATAGATTGAGGACAGAAAAGGTTTATCATTTAAGGTTGTTGTGATAGGATTTCACAAACTATTGCATGTGGAGCACCTAATAGTGCCTGGTACATAATAGAGGCTCCATACATCTTTGACTAATCTTATTACATCAGAAATAGACTCAAAAGGCAGACAAGAGGTTAGGGCTTGGTTGAATGGGTATTAGGCAACTACTGCGTGTTCTTGAACTGGGGATTGACGTGTTTAAACTATCATAAAGAACAAAGGACGGAAAGGAAGACTGGAATCACAGAGGCCTCCAAGAGGCAGTTGCAGTCTTAACTAGGTGTGGAGGCTCATATTCAATAGATGAAAGAAATGCAATTTTATTTCCTCCCAGGAACAAAAGTAATACATGTTGATTGGGCATAATTTTAAAATTCCAGAAGAGAACAAGGAAGGAAATTAAAATTACCCATGATACCACATCTAAGAGATAATCACCATCAGTATTTAGTTACATATCCCTTTTATGTTTGTGTTTGTATGTGTTAACTCATGTTTTAAATTTACCATATTTACCTGCAGTAAAATTCACACTTTTGGAGTACTGTTTGCTGAGTTTTCTTTTTAATATATTCTTATTGATTTCTTTTTTCTTTAAGAGAGAGAGAAAGGAAGGCAGAGGGAGAGAAACATCGATCAGCTACCTCCTGCACGCCCCCTCTGGGGTTAGAGCCCACAACCCAGGCATGTGCCCTGACTGGAAATCGAACCGGTGACCTCTCAGTGCATGGGACTGTGCTCAACAGCCAGGTCCTGTTCTACAAGTTCTGACTAACACACTCTGTCATACAGCTACCAGGACAATCAAGATACTGAAGAGTTCCATCACCCTCAAAAAATAAACCTCTCTTCTTACTCTAATCACTGATCGATCTGTTTTCTGTTCCTATAATTTTGCCATTTCTGAAATGTCATAACTGAAATTGTATATGTTGTAGCCTCTTGAGTCTGGCTTTTTTCATTTCGTATAAGGCGTATGAGATCCATCTATGCTGTTGTGTGCATGAGTAGTTAATTTCTTTTTATTGCTGAGTAATATTACTTTGTATTGATGTACCACAGTTTGTTTCTACTCACCAGAAGGACATTTGAGTTGCTTCCAGTTTTTAGCAACCTGAATAAAACTATTAGTAATAAGTTTTCATTTCTCTACAGTAATTACCTAAGAATGGAATTGCGGAATCATGCGTTAAATATTTATAAGAAAATTTTTATTTTTCTTATGATGCCAGACTGTTTTCCAGAGTGACTGTTTCACATTTGCATTTGCACTAACCAGTACGGTATAAGGGTTCTAGCTGTTTCACATCCTGATCAACACTTAGTATGATCAGTTGTTTTAAGCCACCCTGTTATGTATATAGTGGTATATAAAGGTAGTTTTAATTTGAATTTCCTAATGAATAATGTTGTTGAGTATCTTTAGATGTGTTTTTTTTAATCTTCAAATAGAGAACATTTATTTCTTCTTTTCCGACTTCTGTGCCTCTTTTATTCTTGCCTTATTGCATTAGCCAGGACCTTGAGTATGATGTTAAATAGGCGTGGTGAGAGCTGACGTCCTTACCTTGCTCTTGCTCTTAGTGAATTCTTTCACCGCTGTGCATGATGTTAGTTCTCAGGTTTTTGTAGAGCCCATTATTAGGTTAAGGAATGCCCCTTCATTTCCTAACTTGCTAAGAATATTACGAATAGATGTAGAATTTTTTGAAATGCTTTTGTGTGAATATTGAGATAATCATATGATGACCAGGAACCTGGGGAGTCTAAAATTAAAATCTCTGACTTATGGTAGTAACCTTAAAAACCTTAATATATAACAGAGCTCAGATTTTGTAAAGAAAGCTTTTTCTTCCATTAAAAAATAGTTGTGTAGATAGATATAGATGTAGAGATATGCATATACAAGGGCTCAAAAAGAGAGTATCAACAACTTTTTAAAAAAATATATGTTTTTATTGATTTTAGGGAGAGGGAGAGAGAAACATTAGTGAGCAGGAAACATCCACCAGCTGCCTGTTGGGGATCAAGCCTGCAACCCAGGCATGTGCCCTGATCAGGCATCAAATTGGCGACCTCTCGGTGCATGGGGCGACACTCAATCCACTGAGCCACAGCAGCCAGGCTCTACAACATTTTGATAAATTTTATTCTGAAGCATTTTTTTATTTTGAGGTGTTTCCTCCCTGAACAAGTAAGTTTTTCATTAAGAAAAAAAAAGAAATGTGTTTTCTACTCTAGAAAAATGCTTTCAAGACTGATATGCTATAGACAACCACTTTAGGCTTATTTTTAGAATTTCAAGAATCTGCTTTTTTCCAAGTTTTCTTTTAGAAAATGCAATCTAGTTACTTTTCACATCCTCATAAAGAAAATGGTATCGCTTTATTTTATGAGAAAGAACTCGAGATAATCGCAAACCTTGCCGAGGGCCTCAAGGAGACTAAGCATGAACTTTTAGAGGAATAAGGTTTGTTTTCGTGTCTCTCGTTCCCAGTCTAGGGTTAAGATGCGTCTTGGTCTCTCAACATGTTTGCACGAGAGGATGAACTTCAACGTTTGCATCATTTCCCCTGTTTTATACTCTCCTCGCATAGACCACAGCTTAGAGTTTTAGAGAAAAGGCGCATTCGGCAAGTGCAAAGTGGTATTGTCATGTTGTTACTGGAGCTGTCCGTGAGAGCCAAGAAAATAGGACAGAATGAAAAGAAAGTAAAATAAGTCATAGTGAAACCTTCTCTCTCAGAGGAAGGAAAGCAAACATTGAAATATTGCTTTTTCCTGGCTGCTTATTAAAGGGAAAATTTGCCTACTGTGCTGGAAGAGTCTCTTATTCATGGCTCTGTTGGTGTGAATGAAGCATCCAGCTTGTTTGTTTTTGTGTGCATTACCCACTCTGTTTCTTAAGGGGAACTCTGCTGACAGTGAGTATTGAACAGACTTGGCATTTCTCTGAATAGAAAAGATGTCAATTTGTTTTAATTGTTCAATAATTTATATTAGACCAATTCCCTGAAACAGTTCAATTTAAACATGTTGCTGCAAAGTTCATTTCTGAATCATATGGATGCATTATTTATATGAGAGTGGAAATCTTGTTTTATTTTTAATATGGATTAGTTCATTTGAAGTAAGATGCTATTTGGATATTTTGTGTAACTTATATAACTGTCACTTTCAGAAATAAAAGTGTATGGGGTATTGTAAATTAATTAACTAATATAAGAACCTTGAGTTTATAGGTAGAATTGTAGTGCCACATCATGCAATTAAATATCCCACATTCTATTTTCTTAAGTTCAAGGTCATTGGTCTAAATTACAATGATACAATTTCTGTTATGATTGTTGGTGATTGGTATAATTTGACTAATTATTGCCTAAACAATGGAAGTTGGCTGGGACTCAAACTGCAACAAATGCTTTTTTATATGAGGAGAGCAAGGAAACTGAATGCTTTTTCTTTTGTCATTCATTATGATGGGCTGCAATTAATCATAAATATTGCACTGAGGGGTATAGAAAGCTTGCTTTCTTTTCCAGGATCATCTTTCTTGAACAGAATAGAAGGTAACTCTCCAGAGAAAAATAAATGATCATGTTTAGTGAAACATCACATTAACTGACTAATTGGAAGGACAGTGGAAAAATCCCACAGGAAATGGTCCGGAGTCTGTGACTTTTATAGTCAATACTCTTCTTAGAACAAACATTCCTTTTAATGACATAAAAATCCATTTAAATTGAAGTAACATCTGCTCGACCTTCTTATCTGACCATAGGGTCAAGAATAACCATTGCCAGATAAGGAAATAATTAAATGTTTTGTGAAATATAGGAGGAACCTGTGTCTAAACAATAAGAAATGCAAATTTCATGCCTATGCGAATTCCCCATGAGCATGTATTAAAATTTTTATTTTCTCCTGTTAAAACAAAACAATAAGAGTGCAATTACAAATTATAGTGCTACCTATTGAAAAGACACTTGTACTTTTAGACAATTTAATGTTACATAATTTACTAAAACCTTCTTGGCCTTTTCAACCTTTTTCAGTAATTTCTTTGTCTATTTTGGCCACAAGCTGTGAATAAATTGATGAAAAGAGAACTTGGTCATTGCCAATTTCCAAAGGCATGGAGATCTATGTGAGTGCAGATAAGCAACCCCACAACGTGGAATAGAAAGGTTAGGGAAGACAGTAGTGTGCACTATTGAGCTGTGCACTCTGATATGCTAGGTAATTGGACAGGGTTCTGGGATTTCTTTGTATCTCTGCTAAGGCTGAGGAACCCACTAGTCCCTAGAGGTGAATGGTGAACTGTAAGGGTTCACTTTTGAGGAGGTGCTGCTGGGGCATCCCAGGCTCAAAGATGGCAACAGGCTTCTTCCAAGAGCCCCAGGCAGTGAGATTTTCCAGTCAAAATGAGAAATTAATCTGTCTTACAATCACTTCTATAAATTCTAGGTAGAGTTGCCCCATTTCCCCCAACCCCTTGCAAGGAGGTTTATAATTTGAAAGTATTCACAGAGGCCATAAATCCAGGCCCCTAAATGTTGTATCCCTGGTGCCAGAGAAGTTTTTATAGAAAAGAATAACAGATTGTATAGGGCAAATCTTCCACGTTAGTATCGCTTTCTAAAATTAATAGTATGGCTTCTGAAGTAGCAAATGAAATAAATTGCCTTTAGTACAGCACGATGTAACATAAACAAAAATGTAAGCTCCCTATTTAAATCTCATTTGAACATTTCTATGCTTCTCACCTTAGAGATTGGGTCATTTCCTTGGCAGCTAATGACAGAGACAAGCTGACTGTTGTAGAGCTGGACTTTGTGGAAACAAAAGAGGCCTCCTCGAAAGTGGTATATCATGCTATTTACACATGTCAGATCTAGAACCCTGCTGCCTGGGTTAAATTCTTATTCTGCTATTACCAGCTATGAATCCTTAAGCAAGGTGCTTAACTTCTTTGGATCTCAGTTTTCACATTTGTAAAATGAAATATATAATTATACCTACTTCAGAGAATTATTATGGGGATTAACCAAGGTTACTCATGCCAAATACTTGATAAACTTTAGTGGTCATTATTATTAATTCATTTCACCTACCTTGATATTCCTTTTTCTGGCCCTTCAGATACCAGGATTATTCAGAATTATTATTGAGAGTTATTTGGCCTACCCAAATTCTGAATGCCTAAACAATAATTCTAGAAACTACTTTTAGGTGCAAAATAGACACATTTCCAATAAAGGCCTATTTCTCTGTGTTCCCCTCAGCATTGATAAAATAGCCTTAGATCATAATTATACTCAAAGTTATTTAAGTGGCCCCAGAGCCTCAAAGAAATTAGGTAAATGCAAAACTTGCAGGCCAAATTATGTTCCAATGATTTCTGAAAATCATGATGATAGATGTCCCTAGCCCCCTTGGGGACATACTCTTCTTATTGGTCTTGGTAGAGTAAGCTCTGTAGTTCCATCATCCCCTTTCAGGCTCATAGAACTGTTTTTCATTTTAGAAGATGCAATAAAATGTCAAAGGAGAAGGTGCTTGAGCACCTACATAGCCTGGTGCCCACCTGACCTTTGAAAGATCATCAGTGGTTTGGTTTTGAAGTTCATATTTTGGGTTAATGTATGAATTAGAAGTTATTGGCTAGAATTTTTTTAAGCCAGAAAAAAAATTATTTTGGTTTTTTAGGTCACAGCATTTATGAATGTTATTAAAGATTAGTATAGAATATAAAAAATTGTTTTCCTCAGAATTTTTGACCTAAAAAGTAACCTTTTCATTTTAACTTCTGAGCTTACCTTGCAACACAAGTAAATAGACTGTAGCAATATTATACTCCTGAGCCGCAGCAGAAAACATTTTATCTTTCTTGGATGCTGCAAAATCATAAACTGAGGAAGTCAAAGTCAATTTATGAGCTCTCCAAGATCTTGCTAAGGAAATAGCTAGAAAATACATAGAAAAAGTATATTTATTTTATGAAATGTGCAAAATAATTGCAGAGCACCTCCCTAAGTGGCTCTACTACTATGCTATACAGACTATATAAGATTATGAATGTACCCAGTTTACTTAATATGATGCTTTGGGGAACATGGTTTAATTGAAAGCTTTGGATATAAAACTAGCATCAATTGAGTCGAAAAGTTCCTTTTTAAATAAAAGCTGTTAAATTATACTGCAAAATGCTGGAGAAAATATTACAAGCTATCTAAATGTGAAATTAATGTCTCCCTCAACATTGCTCTAAGCGCGTCTCAACTTAGTTCATAATTGAGTGAATTGTTTCTGCTGTTTCTGGTGATTCGGATTTCCCATGTAACAATATATCTTTTGCTTGTCTCTTTCTGTAACCAAATTGTGCCTCTAAACTAGGCCGTCAAACCAGGGCCTTCCCAGAAGGTGTTAACCAGCTACAGCGCACAAAGGAATATTTCAAGGGAGGTAAACATTCTGAACGAGCAGCGAGTTTGCTTTATTATTTTCCTCGTAGAGTCACAACTACAGCTTTTCACCAGTGGTCTTCCTTCTCTTTTGTAACTTGTGACTTCATTTTTGTGACTCATTTCACTGTTAAACTTGTCTCTGTTGACACTATCCATCCAATGAGCTACACTTTGGGCATTTTCAAACAAGATGTAAATCAGCAGTTCTCGACTCGTGTTTTCAATTTCCAGGGGTGGGTTGATACATATCAAAGGCTAGCTTTTGTTCTTTAAAAACAAACTGAAAGTAGCTTTGAGCCTCAAGGTGCCATGCAAAATTGGAATGGATGATTGTGTAACAGCATGCTTTCTAAGATTTGAAATACTCTAGACTTGTAGAATTCTGAGTATAGATGCAACTACCTGGTTGAAGAAATTGGTTGCTAAGCAAACAACTGAATTGTTTTAAAAATATAACTTAAGTTATACCTGCTTCCATCTTTGGATTCTCATTCCCTTCTCCAAACTCATGATTTTTGGAGGCACTGTGTTGACATGATAAAATTTATAAAGAAAGATTCTGCTTCATTGAAAGGTTTGGGCTCTATATACCACTATCATTTTAAAAATTGGCTTTCTTTAGCCAAATAAAATCATAGGTGTGTGATTTTATAAGCTCTTCATTTTGCAAGTGAGGAAACAAAGGCCCACAACATTTAAACAAATTGTTTGAGTTTACCCAACTAGTTAGCAACAGAGTTCTATCAAAAACCTAGGCCTCTCCCCACCGGTATTGCATTCTGTTTTTTCTCTGTTACCCCAGACTACTATCTCATTGGCATGGCTCCATATATAGGATCTTAGAACAAAGCAAGTGATGAGATAAGGGAATAGTAAATTGAGAATTGACAATTTGGGGTTAGGTCTATGACACTGTTTTTGAAAGTGTGATCTGAGGATCCCCTATATTAATTACCTGGATGTTTGTTAAAAATGTAGATTCCTGGATCCTACCCCAGACCTATTGAATCTCGATCATATAGGGGCTAGAGCCGGGAATACACAATTTAAACAAGCTCTTTAGGTAAGTTTTCTGTACACTAAGGTTTTATTCTAGAGGCCAATGATATCCTACATGTTTCACTATAATGTTATTTAATATGTATTAAGTTGTCATAATAACATAATATATTCCCATTTGAAAAATGTGTAGTACTTTGCAGTGGATTCTAAGAAGTGGTGCAGAGGAGACCTACGGTGAAAGGGAAAGGCACTGAGTTTGGGTTCCAATCCAGGCTCTGCCACTTTGCTATGTGGACCTGGGCAAATTACTTAACTCTCTGAGACTCCAATTTTTCTTCTTTAAAGAAGAATAATGCCACCCTTGTAGGGTTGCTGAGAGGTAATGGATATAAAATACCTGGCAGGCTCTGGGCCTAGCATAGCAGAGGCATGCAACTATTAATTACTGTCATTACTTAAGATAATGTAACTATTATTTTCCATGCCTCTCCCCTTGCCTTTTAAAATAGAAATACACTGACTTCTACATTATTTCAGACCTAGCTACTGTTTTGTGGATTATTTCTGTCTTTTGCTCCTCCCCCTCTCCTCCGTGGCTTCCAGCCTTCCTCTTGGCTATTAACCATTCATTAGTGACCTCCACCAGGAGAAAAGGGAAAAAAAGAAATTCAACTCAAGACATCTATTTTCTGTATATCTTATTACTTTCAGTAAAAGATGTGGTTTGAGGGAAAGAGATTGAATCACTGACCAAAATAGCATTTTACTTTTATTTTTTAGTTTTCTGAGAGTTTAGATAGCTTTTTATATAGTTTCTGTTTCTGCTCTTACAATGGTTGAGGGGTAGTCCTCTACTTACATGCCCTCACCTCATTTGAAAACAGTGATTTTAATCAACACTGCATGATAGAAGGATATTCCTAAATGAATCATTTTTAATCTTGTTTCCTTCCTTACTTTTTAGGGAAACTAAGAAGATTTCATTTAAGAAAACTCATTAAGATCCTACAGAGAAGGAGCCCCAGTATGAAGTAGGTCAAATTCCATCACCCCAGTCATGACCTTGAGTCATTGCTGACGTGCTTTTCTAGCTTGGCAGAGGTGGACTGTGTGTGCATGGATTCCTGGATTGCACAGCTCCCGGGTAGGTACACCTTTGGACTTAATGAGATCAGGAGTCTTGATTTTTTTATGTAAAATGCCCTCAGTTTTTTTCAGATCATTGGGTTTTTCCTTATGAAAATCTTTGCATTCCAGGTGCTTGGTGTTCCGGGTCTGCTGCTTGGGACAGAGAGCCACAGCCTCAGCTGCAAGGACTGTGAGACTCCAGAGGTGGTAACAACCCAAAGCATCACATGAAAGTGAGTGTAGCAATTGGGAAAACTTTTCTTAAGCTGCTGATGTGGAGTTAGACTCTGGCAGGAGGGGAGGGGGTGGGGGTGAGGAGAGGGTGGCAGCTGCCTGGAGGCCTGGTCTTTTCCTCTCCCCACTCGTCACCTATTGCCAGTCCTGAGCAGTCCCGAGTCCTGACAGGGTGTCTGATACAGGCCCTCGGGTGGGCTGATGGTCTGGCTCAGGTGTGTGGCATGACCCGTCCACTGGAAGAGCAACTTTTTGAGGGCAGGTATTTTTGTCTACTTTATTCGCTGCTCTAATCCCAACACCTAGAACCAGGCCTGGCATAGAGTATGTACTCAATAAATATTTGTTAAATAAGTGGATGAATTAGTTATCAAGGTTTATAAATGTTTATTGAAGAAAAGGAAGAAGAAGGGGGGGGCCAATAGAAGAGGAAAATCATGAGATGCTGCTTGGTGTGACTGAGTCAATCTGATTATCTAAAAGCACCCTTTTCAGGTAAAAGAAGGTATTTCTTTGGTCAAAGGCACATGCGATTGCTGCTGCTAGACCCTCCAAACAGTTTTAGGGTCTATCCCTGAGAGCACTAACTCTGGTGTCTGGTTGGATTGGAAAAATAAGAATGATGGTGGTGATAACAATAGCAGCAACTAATATTTATATAGCTCTTACACTACATGGATTATCTTTGTCAATCTGTTTGTAAAACTTAATGAATGATAACACAAGTACAATTGCACTTTGCCACAGTGATGTGAAGCCCAATGTAATATAGTATCAAGGCCACTGAATCACTGGAATGCAATGTTATAAATAAGTCCTGAGGGAAGCAGGCTCGCCTGGTTTCTCTAAAAAGACACTGTGTGTGTTTCTGCTTATGTGTGTGTGTGTGTATGTGTGTGTGTGTGTGTGAGTGTGTCCCCATCTAAATGCACAAAGCCTACTCAAAATCATTTTAGTAATAACCTTGATTCTGGCAGTTGGGTTGCTAGGTAAAGCTAAGAGTAATTTTTACCTCAATACCACATCCTTTTATTTAGATCATAGTTTTCTGGGCAGTTTCCAAAACCACAAATGCACATGACACATGTCTAGAAATTTCCCTTTTAGGAGAATGGCAGTGTGCCAACAAAGGTGAAACACAGAGCATACTTTTAAAAACGAGCCCCTAACTAGGCCTGTATTGTATAGATCTGCTTTTCTACCCTTATTTTGTACTCTGTTTGCTTCTTTAACACTTTGGTTCTCATGGGCACTTTATTTAAATTCAGTGAAGGCAAACTGGAATGAGTGGAACCATTAAATAAACTGTAGTGTCCTGGAATGTGTCCTCTGTGAAAGGCCAAGGGCTTTGAAGGAAGACAGACTTTGGTGGTTTGGATTCTAGTGATCATCTGCCAATGATCATCTGTATGATCTTAGATAACTTTCTTAATAGAGTTCTCTTATGCAAAAGAGAGAAAGAAATAACCTCTAAGGGTTGTTGTGAGGATAATATATATAAAATGAATAATATATATAAAATGAATAATATATATATAAATGCTTAGCACAGTAACATGACATGTATAAGGCGTGTGTACATAATTACTTTCCTTATTACCTGGTATTATTAACCCCTTCAGCATCCTGCACAATATAGGCTGCTTAAGTACCTGGACATCCCCAGAACTAGAGTAAATTAAGAAAAAAATAGTTGTTCCTCCTTTGTCTTTCTCCTTTGCTTTCACACGGAACACTTCACTTCTGATAATTTTCATCAGCGACTGTGTAGGGGTTTTTTCCCACAACAAGCAATTCTCTGTGACATCGGCTGGATATTCTACAATTTAAGTCATCTAGGATCCCATCCACTTGAAGATAGTGTCAGATACCACAGGTTAAGGGTTCAGTACCACAAGACAGCTCCTATCCCTCTTTAGATGCCATCACAAGTAGGAGGTCTCCAGGTTATCCACAACTAGTGTCTGACTTGGCTACAAATCAGAAGTTCCCACTCTTCACTCCTTGGGTTTGATTTGCTAGAGCAGCTCACAGAACTCAAGGAAACACATATGTTTGCCAGTTTATTAAAGGATACGATAAAGAATACAGATGAACAGCCAGATGAAGAGACGCATAAGGTGAGGGATGGGAGGGTCCCAAGTGCAGCAGTTTCTGTCCCTGTGGATTTGGGATATGTCACCCTCCTAGTATGGATGTGTTTGCCAACCTGGAAGCTCTCTGAACCCCTTACTATTGGGATTTTATGGAGGCTTTATCACATAGGCATGATCAATTATTAACTCCATTTCTAGCCCCTCTCCCCTCTCTAGACAAATGGAGTGGGGGTGGGGCTGAAAATGTTAAGCTTCTAATCAAGGCTGGTCTTACTGGTGACCAGCTCCCATTCAGGAGTCACCCAGCAACCCTCCTAGGAGTCTCCTTTTTAGAACAAAAGATGCTCCTAGTGCTCTTATCACTTAGGAATTTACAAGTGTTTTAAGGAGCCCTGTGTCAGGGACTGGGACAAAGGTCGAATATATATTTCTTATTAAAAATCATATTATCACATAGAGCCTCAGGGCAGTCCCTTCTTACTCTCATAGACTGTTGCAGTTACAGGTAGAATTGTACTCCAGCCCACTTTCTGCATTTCCACAGCATTATCTTTAACACACACACATACACACACACACACACACACACACACACACACACACACACACACACAGAGGATCTTCTATTCCACTCCCTTCTTTGTTTTCTGCTGCCTACAGCATAAAGCCTAAGCTCCTTGTTGAAGCCTGCAAAACTCTCTCATCTAGCTTTAGGTCTGCTGACTCATTTCTTGCTGATCCTGAATTGTTTCTTCAACCTTGATATGCCCTTTTACACCTCTGTGCCTTTGCATGTGGGTTTGTTTTTCCCCCCAGCCTCCAGTGCCTTTTCACTCTTCCCCACCTAGTGTAAATCTACTATTTCTTCTTTAAAGGTGAAGCTCTGTGCTCTCTCCTCTATAAAGCATCTCTGGACTGCCTGAAGCCAAGATGGTTACTTATATCCTTTATGCCTTTCTGGCTCCCATAGCTCTTTGTTTATATCTTTATTATAGCTGGCTCATGTGGTAATTAAAATTCAAACACACCTAGTAATGCCACTTTCTGGATGTGTAACCTTGGGCAAGTACTTAACCTCTATTAGCCTTGTCTTCATTTGCAAAATGGAGACAATATTAGAACCTATGTGAAAATTATTTAAGTATTAAATGAGATAATCCATGTAAAACACATAGTACAACACCTTGAACATGGTCTTTACGGGTCTATCTTTGTTAGACTATGAGCTACTTCATTTTTGTAACCCCAGTACCTAGCACAAAAGGTATTTAACATATATTTGTTGGAAGAAAAGGAGGAAGCAAACAAGCTACCTTTCATCTATATCAACAATGAAAACAGAAAATTTAAACTGTATTTATGAGGGAGGCTCATTAACTGTCTTTTCTTTCACACTTTAGTTAATACTCTTAGATCTTCAGTGATAAAAACGTCTTCTCCTCTCCTCCCCCCAAAAAGCTTACAAGAAATAATATGTAAAAATTACACAGCCTAAGTCCTCTAGATACTTCTTAGCTATAGAAACTGAACCAATACTGTCCCAAAAAAGGGAAGAAAAAGTATCTCCTATATTAAGAATACATATAAACTATGAAATTAAAGAAATTTGGTAAAACGGAGGTCAGATAAGACATTCAATAGCATTTCTAGAGTCCTCCATTTTCTGTATATACAGTCAATACTTTTGTTTTCAGAAAAATTTACTTGCCCAATTATCAATTCTTTTCTAATTAATTGTTAATAAAATGATACTGTTGTCTTCTTATAATTAAAATTCAAAACCCAATTATTAAAGACAAACACTGTGTTTCACTGTAATGAACCGTAGCAGCCCATTTCCTTCTGTCTGCCTAAAAATGAGCTTTGGCAGTAGATAACAAAATTTTGGGGTTCTAGTTCAGGAACAGGTATTGGCAAATGAATTAATCCAGCCAAGTTTATCATTTACCACCTCAATAGCACTGCTGATTATTTCTTAGATGCTTTGACATTTTTCAGCATTATTTAACTTTTCTGCAATTTAAGTTTCTCATTTCCAAAAAGAAGGTAAAAATATCTACGTGAAGGTATCAAGATTAAATGTGAATGTTAAATGAGTAATACATATAAAACATCTAACATAGTGCTTTGCATGTAATAGATCCCCAATAAATGTTATTTTCTTTTTCATCAAGATTTTGTTTACAACACCATGTTTTATTCAGCTTAATGTATTTACATATGGGTCTATCTTACTATACTGCAAACTCATCCAAGGCAGGAATTATGCCATACTCATCTTTGGATTCTAACAACCAGTACACTCTCTAACACAAAACACATGTTTGATGCCTCTATTAGCCTTGTCTTCATTTACAAAGTGGAGATAATATTAGAACCTATCTGAAAATTATTTAAGCATTAAATGAAATAATTCATGTAAAA
Source organism: Miniopterus natalensis (assembly GCF_054644295.1). NCBI lineage: Eukaryota > Metazoa > Chordata > Mammalia > Chiroptera > Miniopteridae > Miniopterus > Miniopterus natalensis. The sequence goes on from NC_142081.1 coordinate 75,635,011, forward strand.
TACATAGTACAATGCCTAGAACATGGTCTTTACAGGTCTATCTTTGTTAGACTATGGGCAGGAAGAAAGGATGGGAGGGATAAAAAGAAAGAAGAAAAAAAGGAGAAAGGGAAAGACAGGGGGAGCTAAATACTTGGTAAAGTTGCATACCATTGAACAAAAAACTCTATATAATTATTCAAGTTATTGTATTTTAACCATTTGTTTTACACATTAATTCTAATAATCCTAAGAAATTACCAACATTATAAATATATTGTTCAATACTACTTCATGCTTTTGAAATGAATAAAAACACCTGATATATATCTCCTTTTCTTTTATGCCGATATACATGAACAAGCATTACTAAACAAAAATTGCTTGTCAAAAATGTAACTAATATAAGATGGGGATGTGATTTTGATGGCATGTGTCATTTATGCCAGCAAAATGAGAGGAGTATCACCATGTTTTAGGACTCTTATGTGACACTTGAAAAACTCTGCAGTCTGCAATCTACTTGTTCTGTGACCTAGTCAAGGTGATTTATCACAGGCGAAAAGCAAATGTTTCATGCCTTTTTAGTGGCATGCTTGGCACATATTACAAAACAATATAATCTATAGAGTGTACAGTTGGAGTGCATACCAATCAGACATGCTTTTTGGTTACATAATTCACTGTTTGAAAATATCTTATCCGATATCAAGAAAAGAACAAGGCCTGATTTGCTTCTGGACTCAGGACTTGGAAAACCAGAGGGCACATCTTGGTGCATATCTTGGTCCTTTCCAAATGTACACAGCCCTAGCAGAGGGAACCACAAGCTGTGGACTATTGATAGCTCCAAACAGGGTACTCAAGGCCAGTCAAAATAGCCTCTGACATTGGCCTGCACCAGAGATCATCCAAAAGACTAGGAGTTCTAGCAGATCTACCTAATACATAGAAACAAATCCAAACAGGGAGCCAAAATGGGGAGACAAAAAACAAGCCCCAAATGAAGAACAAGAGAATTATCCAGAAGAGCCAAATGAAATGGAGATAAGCAATCTATCAGATATAGAGTTCAGAATACTGATTGTAAGGATGCTTAACAGCATGAGAAAAGATATGGAAGCTATGAAGGAAATTAAGAATGACATAATAGAAATAAAAAACACATTGGAAGGAATAAACAGCAGATTAGGGGAAGCTGAGGATCAGATCAGCAAATTAAAAGACAGGATAGAAAAAAAATCACTCAATCAGAGATCAAAAAAGAAAAAACAATTAAAAAATAGGAGGACAGTTTAAGGGAGCTGTGGGACAACATGAAACGAAACAACAATATTCACACCGTAGGAATGCCAGAAGATCTAGAAAGTAAGCAAGGGTTAGAGAACCTGTTTGAAGAAATAATGGCAGAAAACTTCCCTCACCTGGTGAAGAGAAAAGTCACACAAGTTCAGGAGTCCCAAGCAAGAAGAACTCAAAGAGGCCACGTCCAGACACATCATGATTAAAATGCCAAAAATTCAAGACAAAGAGAGAATTTTAAAGGCAGCAAGAGAAAAACAAGCTATTACCTACAAAGGAGCTCCTAGAAGGCTGTCAGCTGACTTCTCATCAGAAACTCCGAAAGCCAAAAGGGAATGGCATGAAGTATTCAAGGTAATGCAAAACAAGGATCTGAAACCAAGACTACTCTATCCATCAAGGCTATCATTCCAAATAGATGGTGAAATAAAGAGCTTACCAGACAAGAAAAGGCTAAAGGAACTTACCACCTCCAAACCAGCATTGCAAGAAATGTTAAAAGGACTGCTGTAATAACAAATTGAAATGGAGAGAAAGAGAAACATAGGCATAAAGAATTAAAATGGCAATAAATAAGTATCAATAATAACCTTAAATGTAAATGGATTAAATGTTCCAGTAAATAGGCATAGGATAAGAAAACAAGACCCAATTATATGCTGTCTATGAGACCCAACTCAGAACAAAAGACTCACACAGGTTGGGGGGAAAAGCAACAACAACAAAAAATCTTCTGGGGGACTTTAAGGAGAGATTGACAGCAATACAGTCATAGTAGGAGACTTTAACACTCCACTGACTTTACTGGATACATTTTGCAGACAAAAAATTAACAAGGAAGCAGTGACTCTAAATGACACATTAGATTTAATTGACATTTAGAGAACATTTAACCCCAAATCTGCAGAATATACATTCTCCTCAAGTGCACATGGGACATTCTCAAAGGTAGACCACATGTTAAGACACAAAACAAGTCTCTACAAGTTCAAGAAGATTGAAATAATATCAAGCACCTTCTCGGACATTTACACCATGGAATACTATGCAGCTATACAAAAGAAGGATCCCTTACCCTTTGAGACAACATAATGGACCTGGAGAGCATTAAGCTAAGCAAAATCAGCCAGTCAGAGAAAGACAGGTATCACATAATCTTACTCATATGTGAAATCTAATGAACAAAATAAACTGATGAACAAAATAGATCCAGAGACAAAGAAGCATGGAAAAGACTGACAAATCTCAGAGGGAAGGCAGGGGCAGGTTGGTGGGTGGGAAGAGATTAATAAAAAAAAGAAAGAAAGAAAAGAACAAGAGGCTGCTACCAATGTAGGTTTTATTTTTTTTCCGGCCTTCTCAAACAGGCTTCCAGTACCCATCTTATATGTATGCTATCACCCTAACTGTCTTTAATCATAGGCTTTTTGTTGCTGTTACTGTTCTTTTCTCTTAGTTAACAGTTGATGGATATTGTGTGTGTGTTTTATTTCTAAAAAAATTTAATCATAAAAATTAAACAACATAAAATCATAAAAAGTAAGAAATTTATCTTTGCCATCTCCTTACCTACTTTTCTTGCACTTCATCCACTTTCTTCCATGGGTACACATCCTTCCAAACCTTTCCCATATATTAAATGTATAGATATATGTACAGATACATATATTTTTTAGATAAATTGGATCCAGCTATATATATGTTTTATTAAGCAACATGCTTTCCCCCCCCTTAATATGTCTTGGAGAGCTTTTTATGTTTGTACATATAAATTGATCTTATTCTTCCTAATGATACCATAGAATTCCATCCCATGGTTCTAACATAATTGATTTATCCACACCTCATTTAATCAGAATAAGTCTGTTTTTCCTTTTATACATATAAATAGCTCAGCAATGGACATTCTTGTCTATTTACCTTTCCATAGGGTAGAGTCCTAGAAGTAACATGTCTGTGTTAATGGGCACACAAATTTTTGAGTGCCACTTGGAACAATCTATTGCAATATTTAGTAATCCTTGCTATTTGGTTACCCTTGCCTGTTTTACACAAGGTTGGTTTCTACTCTGGCTTAACTGATCCTTTGAATACATTGAGATGTGAGCATAAACAAGCTTTAGCTTCTTTTTAAAAATTTTTATTTATTGATTTTTAGAGAGAGAGAGAAACATCAATTTGTTGTTCCCCTTATTTATGCATTCATTTATTGATTCTAGTATATGCCCTGACTGGGAATCGAACATAGAACCTTGGTGTATTGGGATGATGCTCTAACCAACTGAGCTACCTGACCAGGGCTACAGAAGCTTTAGCTTCTTAAACAGAAGGGGGAAATGGAAGATTGTGCTACTTATGTTAATCAGAAAATTTTAATGATGTCATAATATTTGATTTTCACCACAAGATTAATTTTAAAGTTGAATTTAGTTTAAGTTTTATATTTCTTTTATCTTGTACCACATCCAAGGGGAGTTTACCTTTTTTAATGGATAATCCTTAAAAATTATCCTACAGAATAAATTTGAGGGGAAAGGCAAATATGGAATGGAGTGATCCTCAGTAGATTAGACAGTTGCAATCCAGTTCTATTGAAGCCCTACAAAATGGTTACTGATAAATTGAATGTATATTCTCTGGGTTTGGGGTTATTTTGGGGGGAAGGCAAACAAGTGCTTTCATTATTTCCTTTGTATCACAGAAAGGGAAGTATCTAAGAATTTTGAATTTTTAAGTGCTAAGAGTGAGACATGTAGGCTACAACTATATGGGTCATGTTTTGAGCTATCTCTTTTAAAAAGATCATAAAGATTTCTAAGAATGGGATATATCACAGCCTCTCAAATGTGAAGTTATAAATAATGTTCAAAGAGGATTGAGGAACTAGGGCCATAGAGTTTTGCTAGACTACAGATGATGGGGGCTTTTTGTGTGTGTGTTTTTAATCCTCTCTTGAGGATATTTTTTCCATTGCTTTTCAGAGAGAGTGAAAGGGAGAGAGAGACACACACATCAATTGGTTGCCTCCGGCACATGCCCCAACCAGGGCTGGGGATAGAGCCTGCAACCAAGGTACATGCCCTTGGCTTGAAACAAACCTGGGACCCTTCCATCTGAGGGCCGATGCTCTAACCACTGAGCAAAACTGGCTAGGGCCAGATGATGGTTTTTATGGGTTGTTTGTCCACACCTCCTGGACTCCCTCCTGTATTCTCCCGGTACCCTCCCTCACCTAGCCTGACAGCTATGGTCACAAAGAAAGTTGATCTTCTTTAATACTTTATTGCTAAGCTTGTGCCACAGCTTCAAAAAAAAAATTAGCAAATTTTAAAGTAGAAAAGAATCCTTGGAGATTATTGGCTTCTTTCTCTTGCCCTAAAGCAATAAAACTGTGAGCTGCATTCTAGTGTTATCACAGGTCATCTGTCTTTCCAAATGGTTTCTACCGAGTTTCTTTCACTGTCTTTTTTATTTAATTAAAAAAAAATTATGACTAAGAACAGAATAAGCAAATCAAACACCTCCCTCTCCTTGCCCTCCGCACATGTGCCCATTCCCTGGCCCTTCCTACTCTCTTCATCATTGTAGTTCCTTCTCCTTTTCAGAAGCTGGTCCATCATCACCTCCTTGGTGATGGAAGCATTCCTTGGTACACCCTCACTTCCAGGGGAGAGCATTCTTCTATCATGCTTGTTACTATAACTTGATATTGTTCTGTCTCTCCCATTAAACAGTGAGGATAGGGAGTTTGCCTTTATCTTCATATCTCCAGAACCAAGTGCAATATCCCGTATTCAATAAGTGTTGGTTAAGTGAGTGAATGAGTGAATGAGTGAATGAATGAACAAGGGAGTGAGTAAACCAATTTCACAAACAGTTCTTTCTTAGATGTCATAAGTGTATTTCAATGTAGAGGAAGATGGATTGATTAATGATCCCTCTCTACGTTTGGAGTCCTTATTAAAGCTATACTGTAGTCATTTTACTTAGACTCAAGTCATTGTATGGGAGTGATAACCACTTACTTTAAAAAATAACTACTACATGATTTGGTGTTTGTTAATATGCCAAAAGGCATCAGGACAGCAAAAGGCATGATGTCCATCCATCATTTGGTAATTTGCTTGATTCTTACTTAGCACATGGAAGTGATTAAAGAAGTCTATTGTAGAGGCTTCAGATCAATTGGACTGGGCCAAACTGATTTATAAAAATTTGGATTTTTTCAAGGACATTTGTACCAAGAAACATTGCCAAATTTACATGGGATTGTGTTTAGATCTGATTATCTTCTTCTTTTCTTTTTGTCAGATGATGGCAAGAATGATAAGACCTTTATCGAAACAAAATATGCTATGAAAGCTGCTAAATAGTGGCATTTGGGAAACATGGTTAAACGTGTGTGCTTTTGTAAAAGTGATTAAACTGAAACAGGATTAGCAAAAATTTGGGGTTCAAGATTAGCACAGAAATTCATTTCTACACAAGCAGGTTGTCTTGTTTCATTTAATTACTTCCTGTGTGATTATGTAAAGCTAAAATTAATTTCTGAACTTTTTTTAAGAGTTAAAACCATAGTAGTGTTTCTCAAGTTTTTATTTGTGTCTGTGTCTAGATTCCCATTTGTGTCTCCCTATCACACATTGCCCAGTGAAGGGCCTCCTTTTACTCTTGTATGTTTCTGACTAGTTGCTTCTGACCCTGCTTATCTCATGTAGCACTTTCCAGATTATATTTGAACCACTCCTTAATCGGTATATATTTTAAAAAGATCTTTACCCCACTGAGAATTCCTGGGAAAGCTTCATAAAGAGACTGCTCAGCAGCCTTGAATTTGCAAGTTCTTATTCAGGGTGCAAAGTTTGCTCTAGCTTGCAAAGTCAGTTTCCATGAATGCAACTATATCCACACAGAAGAGTGACTATTAAGGAGGGCAACCCCTTCTAGGGGCCTGCAATGTGACCCATCATTCTAATTCATCCAGGAATGAGAAAGGGTAAAAAGAAGGAAAAGTTGAGTTGGGAGATGTCTCAGTGCCATAATCCCTGGCTCTAAAGAAGTTTTCAGGTTTAAGCTCCTTATGACTTGGGCTCTAATTTTTCCTTTCCACTGCCAGCTAAACCCCTATAACTTCTTCGATTTTTCTCAATATAATTTTTATATGTAGGTGAAATGTAAACATACTAAACACTTGTGAAACTGCTACTGGTTTATTCTGGACAGTAGTTCTATTGCTCCAAATTAAAAACTACTCTTCTTCTGAGTACCTTAGGTGCTCAGTAGCTCTTAAAACATTGACTATCCCAAGTTTCTTGGAGTAGAAATCTCTTTATTTCTAGACTCCCAGTATTTTAAAACAAAAATATTTTTCTGTAATTAGACTTTAACATAACGATACAGTTAATGAAAGTTATTCCTGTGGCTACTTAAAATACCCATTGAGAATTCAAAATTATCAAAAAAAGGAAGAGATATGTGCATGGAGTTTAAACATTATGCATGTGTATTTGTGTATAAAGTCATATTAGTTTTTATATAAACTCACTTTAAGAAAAAAATGGTGAAAAGAGTAAAATATATGCTAAAGATAATGCTAAAATCATATCACTGACAAAAAGTAAACATCACATAATGATATAAACATTAAAATTAAAATGTGACTTGATATTTTTATTTTATTTATTTATTTTAAATTTATCTTTATTGTTGAAAGTATTACAGATGCCCCTTTTTTCCCCCATTGACCCCCTCCACCCCACACCCAACCCCCACCTCTACCCCTGGCCTTCACCACACTATTGTCTGCACCCATGGTTATGCATATATGCATATAAATTCTTCGGTTAATCTCTCCCCACCCACCCACCCAACCGCGCCTTCCCTCTGAGACTCGTCAGTCTGTTCCGTGCTTCTATGTCAATGAATCTATTTTGTTCATCAGCTTATTTTGTTCTTTAGATTCCACGTATAAGTGAGATCATGTGATGTTTGTCTTTCTCTGATTGGCTTATTTTGCTTAGTATAATATTCTCTAGGTCCTAATAACAGCACTTATTAGAATTCCACTAACTCAGTCACTCTCAAAATTTTCCTGCAAATGCTATTTACATAAACAATAATAATATTAATATTAAATATTTTAAGGTATAGTTCAACTTCAGCACTTAAAAATACACACAAACTCTGATACAACAGCATTATAATCTTTTAATCAATACAATCAAATATCATAAACTAGAAAAATATTGAGTTAATAGTCATTGGTAATTTGGACAGTGATAATTTTAGAGAACAAAATCATCTACAGTGATTATTTCAATAACTTACTCATTACTACGAAGAGAGTATAAACAGATTTTTTTCGCACTTTGCAGAAGATATTTCCTAATGACAGCTCCATTTTAAATGATTTCATTGACTTACTATGTGATTCTTTGGACAGGCTTCAATGTTTCCATCTATAACATAAGGACAAATATGTTGAAGCCTAATTTTTAAGATCTAAATGAAATATAAAATAGAAAGTAGTATTTAATAATAAGCATGCTGGATATTTATATTGGGTTAACTAAACATAAATGTATAGGAATATTGATAAATTTTTTATAAGAACAACTTCCCTAGCATGAAAAGCATATTAATATTGCCACATGTTGACATCTACAACCATATATATTCAAATCCAGTTATGTGTGGTTGCTAAATAAAGGACCTGATATAATCAAACAAGTTTTAGAGCTCAAAGGATTCTTAAGGAGCAGCTAGTCCAACTGCCTTACTCTATAGATCAGAAAAATGAAGGTTGAGAAAAGAGAACACATTTGCTCATGTATTCAAGTAGCTACTGCAGAACCAGATCTCCTCAACTCAGGTCAGTCATTACTTCCCTCAGAGAGGGCTGACTTTTGTTGGGAACTTTGAATTATGCATACCGAACAAGTGTTCGGAAACGTAACTTATAGTGTCCCACTGGTACAATTTTCAAATGTACAGACATGGCACTGGGAGTAACAAAATGCGCTCATTTTAAAACGATAAGAAAATTCATGGTCCTTTTTTGGTTGTCATTTCGTATTTGTCTCATCAATAGACTCTCAAAACACAAAATACCGCATAGGAACCATTGAAAAATTTCGAAGTGAATGTGAAACCTTTGGGAACCATGATACAATATCCCTTATCCTAACTATTTATTAAAATTTTGAATGACTTAAAGTGTCACAAACACTGGAAAGGGATAATGGTTTTATTAGTTACTTTATTATTATTATTACTGTTAATTGTAGTAGTGGTGGTGGTGGTGGTAGTAGCTGTGGGAACAGTACCGCTGATGCAAAGATGAGCCTGAGAACAAGGGCTCAGACAAGTAATCCATCGAGACAAAACAAGGCGCTGATAACTCTGATATTGGTATGTACGCCGCGCCACTGGAGCATTATTTACCCTGTGCTCTCATACCAAGTGAAAGGTAATCTTCTTGTTTTATAGGCATATTAAGACACAGAACATTTGATTTTAATGGCATTTTTCACTTGACAAGAGTAGTGTCATAGGAATATGATACTAGTCCTTTATCTTGACTTCCCCGGTGGCACTCCTGACACAGGTTTTTAAATATCTCTAGAGAAGCTGCAAAACCTTATGGTATCTAATTTTTAAAATCCGCACTGTCAGGTCTTCCTTCTTTTTAACCTTATGGCGGTGTAAGCTCATTTCCTTTTGTTCATTCTTCACTGTATCCTTTACACTTAAAAATAGTTTTTCTTTTCTCAAGCAGAAGAACCTAACTTACTTTAGCCCTTAAGGAGCACATTTCCCACAAGTTAGCGCGCTCAGAAGTGTTTGTATTAAATTGTGCTCCGTGAGCAGGCCATGCGCAGCACGTCACTGAAACAAGCGCTCTGCCGTGAGTCTGCACAAAGGAAGGGTTCAAGAAAACCTGCCAAGGCTTTCCCAGAGGAAACGAGGACTGGAACACAACCCTATTACAATTCAGCAGGCCAACTGCTCATTCACAGAGTGTTCCCAAAGTCTCCCCAGCTATTATGGCCTGTGGGTTCCACGCTCGCCTTGAAGTCCACGCCTCACCCCCATTAACTTTAATGAGCGTTGCCCACACATCAAAAGGGACTGACCCACGCATGTGAGGAGCTGCCACAGGCTGCCTTTCTCAGGAAACAAGATGCCACTGGGGTAACCTTACATCAGAATACAGCCAAGGTCTTCCTCAGTGCCCCCTTTCCATAGTAGAATCTGTTTCTCTTTGCATTTGCAGTGCTTCAAATCCAAATAAACTTTGCATTTTAAAGAAAAACTAAGCTCTTTAGGCTGAAACTTTGGCAACCCAGAAAAACTTAGTTTTTGTTCAGACAATTGAGAAATAGTACACATAGCTAAAGAATTGGGACTACTATTTATATTGTACTATAATACATGTACCAAATATTGATAGATATTTATTTTAATTCTCACCCAAGGATATGTTTTTATTGATTTTAAAGAGAGAGGAAGGGAGAGGGAGAGGGAGAGGGGGAGAGAGAGGGAAGAGAGAGAGAGACCCGAGGCAACCACGTGCATGCACCCTGACCCGGGATCAGGGATTGAACGTGCAACCTGGGTATGCGCTCTGACTGGGAGCCAACCACAACCGTTTGGGTAGATGGGAGGACACTCCAACTAACTGAGCCACCTGGCTGGGGCCCCAATATTGATATTTTTAATTCTAGGATTTTCTAAATTTGTTTAAAAGGGCTGATGTTTTAAGTGTTTAACTATATTATGATTAGTATTTTTCTATACTATTACTCCTGTTCCGGTTGCTACTAATATTAATACAGCCAAGGGGACTTACTGAATAAGAATCCTGTGTTTGCTTGTCTAAAACACCTCCCTTTATCACTTTTCTTGGAATGTCCTGCTAAAAGTTTAGTTACATTGGAGAAAATAGAAACAGTATATGAAAAAGGGGTGGCTTTTACTCAATGGAATTTATGGAATGCCCTTATTTTGGATGAGTTGCAGACTTCCAAATTCCACAGAAACCCAAAAGAAAACAGTTATGTGCCAGTTAAAACAAGACTTTACTCAGTCTTGGAATGGCCTCTGTCATTTGGTGGTAGGGCACTAACCTAAAGATTGCAAAAAACAAAACCACAAGACTACAAATTTGACAATATAAGAGAAAAATTAGTTGATTCAAAGTGCCTCCAATATTCAGAATATGAATCTGAAAATACCTTAATCACAAAATTAGTTTGAACAAGTTAGTTGGTTAGTTTAAGAAAAAATTATTGCCCATTTAAGTCTGTCATTCTTCAGAAGATTCTATCATCTATCTACCTATCTATAGCTATCTATCAATCTATCTATCTATCATCTATCTATCTCTATCTAGTTTTTCATGTTTAAAATGAGAAATTGTAAATGATGAAGCTATTATAGAATAATAGGACTTAAAAGACTTATTTGCTCTTTATTAAAATATGTAATCTCTGGGCCTACTTCTCAGTTAAGATTCAATCCTAAAATATGAAAATGAGCTCATTTCAAGCGTGATCCATGTCTTTCATGTTTATATTTCTGATTTCAGCACAGCCTTTGGCACACAGTGGGTACAAATTGATAGTTTTTGAATGAGAGAGTATATAAAAATGGTATTCCAAAGAGATCGTCTACCTAAGTTTCAAAGCTCTTGTTCACTGTATTCTGCCAGTCAGTGTAATTTTAAGGAATATTGTGAATGAGAAGATATGACTACTATGTGCAGCATTGAGAAATATCCTCTCTTTTAAATTCTAAGAAAGTATGTAGACATATAAGACAGTATATATGAGAAAATATATAGGATGAATATGTAAGAAAGTATATATGATAAATATATTTTTCAGAAAATTAAAGAAAAAGAAAATTACACAGGATACCCACTGTTAATATTTTTATATATGTCCTTCCAGGCTATTTAAGTATTCATATGTTTTTTATATTTGAACAAATTTGGGATCATATATATCAAACTTCAAGTATATTTCATATATAAAATAGTCTAGAGTAAACTAAAAATAATTACTCTATAACCAGCTTACACTTAATATGTGTCACTTTAAAACAATAACAGCTCTCAACATAGTTAATCTAGAAACTAAAACGGAATAAGATTTGTATCAAGGTAACAGGACTCAAGAGAGTTCCTGGATCTCGAGGTTGTCAGCATTCCTAAAGTGTTTCCACCTTGTATGAAGACTTGACCATTTTCAAATGAGGACATTTCATCTTAGCAATGTCACAGAGTATTTGTTCTTTGTCTTAGGGGGTTTGATAGGGAAGCATTCCCTCTAAGCTGCAGGTATACACAGTGGCATCTGATCTGGGACATACCTTTGCAAATATCTATTATCGTGATAATTTCGCTAAAAATACTTATCCGATGGTGGCAGCCGATTATAGCAAGTTAATTCTTGAAATGACTGGGGAGGGTAAAGAATTTTACCCTCAGGTAAATTTAAAAAAAAAATGTCAGCAGCCTGTTCTAATACAAAGCAAACGTACAGAACACTGTCAAAGCCAGAGCTCTTTTATTAGAATCGGGATGACACTTGGGATGCATACCACAGTAACAGGAACCCGCAGGCCACACTGCAGATGTACACAGAGTACATCAGAATTACCTCTTTTCTTTCTAATTCCTAAATCATGTGTGGCACATGATTTTTTGGGGGGCCAAGAAGTTGCCTAGCACTGCAAAATATTAGAAGGCATGGCAATGTTTCCAGGTATCAAATTAAAAGATCGCTTTGAAGTGCTCTAAAATTGTACTCCCTTCCTTTAAAAAAGTAACTCACTTTAAAAAATACGAACTAAATGAAAATGAACCAGGCACCAAAAAGGCTAGTTGTAGTTACTTTTTGACTGAAATGCCTCTAAAGTACTGCTCAAGGCTCATGTTATTGAGATAGAGATCCCAATTGCTCTGGATCAGGGAGCATATTGCTCACTGTTTAATAGTCCTTCACCCAGATTTTCTGATAGAATGAGTGTACTATTTCTAACAACAAAAATCAGATAGGATAACTGGCATGAAGCCATTCTGTTTGAAAAAGAGAAAATGGGAAAAGAAAGTCTACATAGGGCTATGTATTGTCAATTAAGTAAAGTGCCTATAAGAATGCCCTAGAAGAGAAAGTATTTTACTCAATGATTTTGTATCTTTTACAACATTTTGGAAGTTGGGAAAAAAGTATTACAAACATGCAAAAAAGTGATAATTGGTAAGTATTGGGAAATATTAAAATAAAGTCATCATTGCATTAAGAAAAAATCTTAAGGATTTTTTTTGAGGGAGGGGGGCTCAATCCAAGAATTTAAGATCTAATGAGGCTCAACTCAGTTATAAGGCTAAAAGTCCAATTAAAAAATGGGCAAAAGATTTGAATAAATATGTTATCAAAGAAGAGATACCAATGGCTAATAAGCACATTAAAAAGATGCTAAACATCATTTGTCATTAGAAAATGTGAATCCAAACTACAATAAGATACCACTTCATACCCATTATAATGGCTATAATAACAAAGACATATAATAACAAGTATTGGCTAGGTTGTGGAGAAAGTAGAATCCTCATACCTCGCTGACTGGAATGTCAAATGGTACAACCACTTTGGAAAATGTTTGGTATTTTCTTATAATGTTAAAAATAAATTTACTATATGACCCATGAATTTTACCTAAAGGTATCTATCCAAAAGAAATGGAAACATTTATATGTTCATAGCACCATTATCCATAATAGCCAAAAACTGGGAAAAATCTAAATGTTGACTAACTGGTAAATAAATAAACAAAATGTGGTCTATTCATACAATAAAATACTACTCAGTAATGAAAAGGAGGGAATTACTGGTGCATGCTGAACTATGGATGAACCTCAAAAATCTTATGATGAGAAAAAGAAGCCAGAGGCACATACCACATATTGTATGATTCCATTTATATTAATGTCCAGAACAGGTGAATCCTTAGAGATAGAAAGATTAGTGGTTGCCTGAGGCTGAAGATGGAAACAGGACTGACTAAATTGGTACAAGGGAGAAAAGACATGGGTCGGACCATGAGTAGCCTGAGTGGATTACTAAACAGGATTGTGGGAAGGAAGGGTTAGTTATTTGAATGCTCTGGATTGTACTGCTGGGGGGGTGGGGGTGGGGATTGGGGGAAGTGATGAATAAATTGGGGAAGTATAAAGAACTGAGGATTTAGAAACTACAAGGCAACATTTTGGCAAGAACAGTTCAGAGCAGCTAACCTTATAACAGGGATGTGGCAGGCTTGTTCTGGAAACTCTGAAGATCCAAACCTAATGAAATAGATTTTAGGGATGGGTTCTGGAGAAATGCAAATTAACTTGGATTCATCAGGATAAAGTCTCCCCTCCCCCCTCTTGGGGGTTGGGGTGGGGTAGATGAGGCAAGGGCCACAGACAAAACCAAAAGGGAAAACAAGAGTAACAGCTTTGTCCTGGGTGTGGTGGTGGGTATGGGTGTGTGTTTGTGTGTTACATTGTGAACCAGGAAAAAGTGAAGCCTGGGCTAACTGCAAAATAATTTCAAACTAAATAATGTCAGAGTAGCAAAGGAATCATTCTGTGGGTGTGGAATTGTCAGCTCAGAGAGATCCAATGACTTCTGAAGGTCAGGCAGTGAAGCAGAACCTGAGACACAAATTCAGGGCTCTGGACTCCCAGCTGGGTGGTCTTTCCCTGCAGACCGATCTGCTCCCAGCATTCCTCGGCACTGCAGGAAGACCATTTCTACCTTTTCTTACCTGGTAATTGGTTGTACTGTGCTGAGGATATAGTAGAGGAGGAGCGCTACGAGATAAATGACCCAACTTAGAAAAGCAACCCTCAGTTCCCTGAGGTGATGGAAGACGTTTTATCATAAACCTTCTGATCTAAACGGAAATACTAGAGCACGGGGAAAGATCAGCTCAGCTTTATCAGTATTGGGGAAACTACCTGTTGTCTATACCCGAAAGCTTTTGAACAGAATCTTAGTGTAGAAACTGTTTAAAAATAGAATCTGTGCCACGAGACCATCAGGAATATAGGCAATACTATTGGCAAAATTACATAATTTAAAATAGTCATTAAATATAATAAAATGTTCTTTGCTTGATATGTTTTGGTCTGTAATGACTTAAAAAAAAAAGTAACCAAAGACAGTACAATCCAGTGGTAGCAGTAACATGTTTGCTTAGACCATTTCATTCCATTACATCAGAGGTTGCTGCAGACAGAAGCAGGCAATGCCCAAGGTGGCCCGTAAAAGGCCCAAGAGATAATTAAGAGAAAAGGAAAGGAACAAGGAAAATCAAAAGGTACAAAGAAAGGAAGAAGCATCTAAAGTAGGAGTAAGAGGGCAAAAAAGAGAGAAGGAAAAAAGAAAACAGAAAATAAAGAGATCTATGTGGTAGGCAGTTCAACTGCTTCAAGACAGTTTACCTCATCGTGCTTTATACAATCTCTCTCAATTTTCAACACCACTGTAATCCAAATCTTTATTGCACAATAAATATGTTCACTGCAAAGAATTAGAAAATACAAAAAAGCAAAAAGAAGAAAATAAACAATAGCTATAATCCCACCATCTAGATTAAATCTTTGTTAACATGTTGGCCAATATTGTCATCTTGTTTTAAAATATTTTCTTTTCGCAAAAATGAAATTACACACCTTTTATTACTTTGGAGCTGGATTTTTTTCACAGAAAAAATTATGGACATTATTCTACCTCAATAAATATATCCTCTTAAAATATTTTAAATATTTGCTTCCATTTAATTTTATAAGAATTTGACTTACAGGACAACTGTAACTCTAAGATTTTTTGCTATTTTACTTTTACTGTTTTCATGTATGCAAAATCTCAGAATTCCTAATGTAAATATTTTTGGGAGGAAAGAATAAAAAACAGTTATTCAATGTTTATTCCTATGGGAACCAAAGCTAGAAATAAAAAAGTAATATGCTACAGTCTGAAGAGAAATGGGAAGTCTATTTGAGGAAAGATGAGAATTATTTATTTCTCACTATGTAATAGATGTGTTGAAAGAAGCTATGCGTCCATCAGAAAAATGACATTGTTATTTGAGAAGCTTTTTGAAGACAATGCAGAAGCATGATGTGCCAAAGCAAACATTTACCACCTACTGCAGCTTATAGTAATAGGGGAAAATGACAAAGCCTTCATTGTGAAGTTAGACACTTTATTATTGATTTCAGAAATTCTTATGCTGCACCAGTTCTTTAAAATGTTCCCTGGTGTTTTGGATCCACAGTTATCTGTTGCTAGTTATTCACATTTACCTACTAGAGGGATGTTATGTGGAGAAGTGTGGGTTGTACTTGGGGAATGACATCTAACTCAACTTTCACAGGCTAATTCAGCAATTTCTTTTTTAAAAAATTTTTAAATGATTTTAGAGAAAGAGAAGGGGAGAGGGAGAGAGAGAAACATTCATCAGCTGCCTCCTGCTGGCACCTCAACCAGGGATCGAACCTGAAACCTGGGCAGATGCCCTGGCTGGGAATTGAACCCTTGACCTTTCGGTGCATGGGATGACCCTCAACCACACCAGCCAGGGCTCAGCAATTTCTTTAAATGATTTATATTTTCCAAAGTGATTATCTCAGCTGTTTTCAAAATATAATCTAAAGCCTTCTAGTATCTATAAACCCACAAAACCCCATAAAACCTAAAGTGTCTCATATTAGTTTATTATCAAACATTTATTGAGCTTTCCACTAATAATATTCTAGTTATTGTATAAAGCCAAACATTAATTTGTGATCCCTATATAGAGGGGCTCACAATCCAAATTTGACCTAAAGAGAGTAGGAATAAGGGATATTCCCAAAAATTATGTTCTGTGGTTAAATAGTCAAGCAATACACATTCCTGCTTCCCATTGTAATGATTTACAAATGACAATGGTAACACTCTCAGAGAATTCAGTTAGCAACCTTTGCAAATTATTTTTTAGCTTTATGGGTTAATGTTATTGGGGTTGATTAAATTCAAGCTGCGATCTTTCATAAAAACTCAATGGAGGGTCCAGATGGTCCAATAATACCTCCTTTTGTGAGAGGAAATAACTTGAAGATTTTTGTCTAATTAAACTATTTGTGCTGGTGGCACCTGAATGGTTATTCCTTTAAAAGGAGTGTGCATTACAATAATTTTTATAAAATACTAATTATTCAAAAATAGAGTTATGCTTTCACTATTTCCGTTATACCCAAGGACCAGAGGGGCATGAACATGACATTCTGAAGTTAGACTCTGATACCATCTTTGGGATTTCAGTCTGAAAATACAATTCTGGAAAATCAACAGAACAAGGCTCTGTGGAACAAAATGCCAGGAAGGTCAATGCATTACTTTCCTACTGTTCCAGTCTCATGCTCACAATTACCTAACTCTTGTCAAAATATTTTCTACAGTAACAGCCAAGACATAATTAGCACCTTTTCTCCATGCTGAAAATATCATTGGTAGCCATAAAACAAACTTGGAGAAAACCTTTCAGCACCTTAACTCAGCAAAAGGCTACTATGGTTATCGATATATCATGATTTGCATACTAGGAGAATGACATCCTATCTTACCCTGCCTGGTCTTCTCTGGATAGCCCTAACTGTATGAGATAGGAGAAAGAGAGAAGTCTAGGCAGGTGAAGTGGGGTGGGCTGGGGTAGAAATGAGTTGTGAAATTCAATAGGAAATTAGAACAATAAAACAGTCTTTCAGTACTTTGGTTTAGTTGTCTTTATTTTCCAACTTTGTGTATTTTGCCTGTAATCAAGGTGATATTCTGAGGTAGTTTGCTCCCCAAAAGTATGTTTTCTACCAGACAGACAAAACATAATGGTTGTTTTGTCATGAATGGAAAGTCTCTTTGTTTTTTTATACATCCTTGGTTGAGACTACAAGAACCAAAGTAGTTATGATCAGAAATTTCCAGCAGGGGGTGTAGTTGCTTCTATAGGGTAAATTGTTTGAAGTTAAATCACATCAAATATCTGCATCTTGTGTTAACACTGATGGTTCAAAGCTGGAATTTTGATAACATTTTTTTTTAGGCTGTCATCTCTTTTGATCCCCAAAAGGCCATGTATATTAATACTTTATTAGGATTTGTTGAAGAACTAGAAATATATGGAGAATATTTAAATTAAAAATCTAAAATTTCTGATTAAAATCTTATTCTACTAATTTTTCAAAGTAAATGAAGAACAAAACTTCAGGTGATTTTACTTATCCAGTACAGAACAAGTGCTTAAATTTTTAATTTTAGATAAGACAAATAGTTAATCTAAAAGGGCTTGGTAATATTTACTCTACCTTTCCCGTGTGTGTGTGTGTGTGTGTGTGTGTGTGTGTGTGTGTGTGCGCTCCCGCGCGCGCGCAGAATAAATTATTTTCTCAGAATTTCTCCCTTTGGATGGGGAGGGTGTTTAAAGCTATTTCTCTGAAGGCATGGCTCCTGATCAACTTTAAAAGATGCCATCTTATCTTTTGGTTTTAGTTTTACTTTCTGCTCTTTACTTACTTTTATTTGTGGATATCTGAGCATTTTCAACCAATTCCCATTCTCAGATTTTTATTTGTACCAAAACCTGTATGCTTCATTTTTTGAGAAGAACAAGTCACATAAAAACAATAAAAATTTGCTAGCCTATATGTACTGGTAAGCAGCTTTAGACTAATAGTATTAGTAAGAAACAAAGTCCTAAAGTTCTAGGTTCCTTGAATCAAAATGGATTACGTAGAATGACTAAAAATAATATCAGTTACGAAAATTATTGCTCGAAAACCATGAACTTTTAAAACTTTTATTTTCTGGTGTCTTAATTAAGAGAAAATGAGATTTCAAGTCCTTTTCCCCTTCTATTATTATCATGTCCTGATTCTTAGTATCATGTTTGTTTTAGAGGAAACATTAACACAAAGTGAAAATTGCACCTTCTTTATATGTTAATATTTCCTTTAAAAGCCCTGATTTATTTGACTTCGCTTTAGGTGGATACATGTCCATGGTTATGAAATTTCTGATTATTTAGGAAATAATTGTTAAAATATTGTAGGGTGGACATGCCAGAGTACTGAACCCTCCAAAATCAAAATTATGACTTTGAATTGGCTTCTTGTATTTTCGAGGACTTTTATTACAAAGGTCAAGAAATGCATTTAAATGTATGAACTTTCCAATCTATGCAAGCAGTATGAATATTAGTACCTCACTTTCAAGTTTCCACTCTCTCCCCCCAATTTCCTCCTGTATTCTTTTTCTCCTTTCCTCCCATCTCCTTTTACTCTCACTGCAAGTTTTCTTTAGTGTCCTCTTCGCTGCCTGTGGCTTGTAACTGAAAGAAGTGTCTACATACCCTACGTAACCTATTAGGTACATTTCAGATGCAAGGGAGCGGCTGGAGTAAGGAATTTTACTCATACCTTCCTAAAATTAGAGTGAGATGAAGAGAAATTAAACACCTCTCTCCTGCTTTTGCCTCTTAAGTTTACCTCTGAGATATATGGGGAGTAGAAGACCAGGGGTGGGGAACAAACGAACAGAACTTCTGCTGGAATTATGTAACAGATTTACTAACAAATATTTTCTAACAGATTTTAATCAAAGGCAGTTCTGATTTCTTTTACTCAAAGATTCGTAAATATAAGTGGTTGGCAGCAGCTGCATCCTTACAACACTAAAAAGCAACCTTGGCTAACTTCAGTACCTTATGTAACACAAGAAATAAAGAATAACCTGAATTTAAAGGACTTTTTATATGTTTATCGATGAACTGTTTTCAATGTAGGAAACGAATCTTTGCCTACAAAGAAATTCCAGCCCAAATTATTTCTTTCTCTTAGACTTAATAACGAATTGCGGTCGCTTTGTTTTCGCTTATTCTTTTATTTGCTGGCAACTATTTTGAGACCTCTCAATAAAACAGATCCTGATGACCTTGGGAAAGTGGCAAGACCTCAGTTCCAACGGTAAAAGGAAAGGCAGTTTTCTACCCTCCTTTCTTTCTCCACCATTCAATGCCAATGCCCAGATGAGAAATACCCCGAAAGCCCAGGGGTGGGTACCCCCAAACTTGTGAAGTCTCAGAAAATGCTGAATATATTTCAGGCAGTGTAACAAAATCTAGGCTGGGCTGGTAGGGGTGTGAGCAGGGGTCTTCTGCGCCACCCTAAAACCCACCCCGTTTTGGCCTCTCGCTCAATTTCCATAACAGACTAAAGCGAGGCCCTGAAGCCTCCCGGGGCCGCGTCGGCCGAGACGGGGATTCTTTTGACTTCCAGGGAGTTTTGCCTTCTGGGCGAGGACGCCACGGGGTCCCAGGCGGCGATGTCGGTAGTTGGCGAACACTCCCGGGCAGAAAGCTGGCTGCACAGCCAGAGCACGCACGCGAGCACGACCCTGCAAACGGGCTGGGGCGTAGGTCTCCCTCCCTCTTCGTCGTAACGCTCAGGGACCGCGGGGGGCTCGAGAATCCTTCAGCGCCGCGCAACGTTCCGTAACGGCCGGCACAAAGTCAGGTTCCCCGGCAGGGCCGCGGTTGGCTCGGTTTCGGCCACAGACCGGAACCGAGGGGAAGGGAGAAAGCCGGGCAGGTTCGGAGGCAGCCGCGCTCGGGGCTGCACAGTCTGCAGCTTTCAAAGCGTGGAGGATGGGACAGGGAAGGGGCAGAATACGGAGAAAGGGGAAAGCTGAGGAAAAAGACTCACGCCAATGGGTAAAAGGGAAAAGGTGAGAAGGAATGGAGTAAGCGAGGGAACCAATGGACGGCAGAGGCGGAGGAAGGAGGGGGAGGGGCAGAAGCCAATGAGGGAGCCGGGACGCGAGCGAGGACGCGGCCCCGCGCTCGCTCTCCGCGCTCGGGCTCCGGAGCTCGTGCCTTTCCTGGCTCCCGGGAGACGAGGGTAGGGGCGGGGCGAGCCTGGCGCGCGGCGAGGGTAGCGTTGCGAGGTGAGGGCGGCGGGGGTGGGGGACGAGGGGGAGGGCGGCGCGGTCCGCGCGCGCCCGGTCGAGGCTGCGCCGCCGCTCCGCCCCCGGCCGGGTGTGTGGCTGCGCGCGCGCGCGCGTTCCGGCGGTGCGCGCCGGGAGAGATGCTGAGGTAAAGTTCGGGAGAGAGGGAGAGAGGGAGAGAGATCCGTCAGCGTGAGGGAGCCTGAGTGGCCGCCATTACTGAACCCCGCGCGGCGGCCGGAGCAGGGGAAGGGGGGAGGGACGGGGCCGCCGCTGGTGGCGGGGAGGGAGGGAGGGTGGGTTACCCGGCAGCGGGAGCCGTAAGGGCTTAAGGTTTCGGGGCGTGTGTGTTGGGGAGCGCGGGGGAGGTGGCTGAAGGGACGCGGCGCTCGGTGAGCGCGCTGGGGAAGAGAGGCGAGCAGAGAGTGGAGGAGGAGGCGGCGGCGGCGGGAGCGCTCCCCAGGAATGTCGCTGCCGCTGCCACCGCCGGGGCCGCTGCCGTTGAGGAGACTGAGGAGACCGACGGTGTTAGGTAGGACCCTGCGACCCCCCACCCCCACTCCCCGCTCGTCTGGGCCTGCCCGCTCGCCCCCTCCCCGCCCCGCCTGGGACCCCGCCGCTGCCGGCTGCCCCGCTCAGTCGCCGCTGCCGGTTGTAACCAGTTCAAGGGGCTGGGGCCCCGCAGCCGCGGAGGAAACCTGGCGCCGCGCGCCGTCCTCGCTGGCGGGGCGGGAGGGATACGGTCGGCGTGAAGGGCAGAGAGGCCGGGGGAAGGGGCGCTTTCTCCACAGGTGACGGGCTGGGGTCGGCGAAGGCCTGGCGGGGGCCGGGATCGCGTCGTCCCCGCCAGCCGTCCGCTCTCCGCTGTCGCTTTCACTTGCCCTGGTCTCGGATGGTACGTGGGGAAAGAAAGGTTTCGCTGTCTGTGGGCTGGGCTGCTGCTAACGAGTTCCACCTGGAAGGGGGACGGGGGGCGGGCGCATATTGGGGGAAACAAGATCTTCGTTGCAAACTTGGGCGCCTTCAGGGGACTCAGACCTTTCACTTTACCCTGTCTCCCCCTCTCCGCCCTGGGTTCTCTCCGCCGATTTCCCTGCTGCCGCTAAAACTCGGGGTACGGTGTGAGAAGTTGCACTGCGCAACCAAAACACAGAGTCCTGTCGATTGACTGTCGCTGGTTTGAGGCTTTGCTATTGAGTTTTCGCTAGAATAATCGTCTTTAGATTCTCCCTCTGTTTCCACTAAAGAAAAGTATCAGGGTGGGGGTGGGGAACCTCGCGGGAGCGCGCGCGCACTATCCACACAGAAATACACTCACACTCTCTCACACCCTCCCTCTACAGCGTTATTAGAAATGCAAGTGAGGTGTAGGCTCTGGGTGTAGCTGGAGCTGAAAGGTGCTCGGAAGTAAAGGCAAACTATTAGGGCGTTTAGTAAAATTTCGAGAAAGTTGTAGTGGAGACGTTATACTTCTACAATATGACATCCTTGGCCCGAGCTTAATAGATGGGAATTTAAATATTTTAAAACTAGACCCCAGTAGGCATGCAGATGGTGTGTACCCGCGTTTTTAACTTTAAATTCCCAGTGATAATTTGCTTTTCCCTTTGTGATAGGTAGGAAACGTATCATTAAAAGAATGTTCAGGTGTAAAACAGTGAAACACCTCGCTGTATTTATTGATCTTTGCTTATGCTGCCTTCTACAGGTGTTGGGGGCCCAGGTGACTGCTCCACTTAAATCCGAAACCAATATTCAGTTTGGACGGGATATTAAGCGGTGTTTATTGACATTGAGGATCTCATTCACTTAAGGGAATATTTCTCTAAATCTCCATTTAAAATGATTCTGCTAACAAAAATTTGATCTAGATGCAACTATTCGGAAAAACATTTGGTTAAGTAAGATATTAGTAAAATGTGTTTGGAAATGTTTTATTGTCAATTCCAGTTTATTTGACTTTAATATGATAAAACTGCTCTATTTTTAAGATACATAGAGATCATAGTTAGGTAACCTACTAGACAGTTTCCAGACTAAGGTTTTGGTTCCATTTTAAATTGCTTTCTTATTTTTGGCTCTTATAATTATTCTTTGTAATTGACTCATGTTTCTTGTATTTATAGTAGAGCAAAGGAAGAGAGCAGTAAGTGCAGATATCACCAAAAACTTACATAGACCTTGGAGTATGTATGACTAAACATACACGATTGGAAAGCTGGTTATGCCTGTGCATGTAACTTTCAAGAAATAACACTATTGATCTGATTGACTTAAAGCAGAAATTAGGATGACACAGATGACACTAGATAACAATCAATTCGGTTGTCATGTGTAAGCTACATTTTTTTTAACCCACTTCAACAGGTCTTATTTTATCATTCTTTGTACATTGTAAGAACATTGCCACAGAATTCTCACATTTTTATCATATTTTTAGCACCCCTCTTAGCAATTTAAAAAATGTATTGCAAAATTACTATCTTAATTCTGTCACGTGGTTACTTATCCTAAATGTTTTGAAAATCAGCCACCTTCCCCCACCCTCCTTTTCTGTTTGAAAGGCAGAGTTAGTACCCTTACTCTTTTGGAGAAAATTATTTTGACCTTGCAAGGTAAGAGTTTTTAAGGAGTAAAGTATTGTATTTGGATTCCCTTTTTGGAATTGAAGTTGTGGTACAGCTTACAATAATAGTTTTGTAACTCACTTTTTTAAATTGAAGAAAAAATTTATGTCTCATGAAGACTGTACTAAACTTACTTTTTC
Source organism: Miniopterus natalensis (assembly GCF_054644295.1). Classification (NCBI taxonomy): domain Eukaryota; kingdom Metazoa; phylum Chordata; class Mammalia; order Chiroptera; family Miniopteridae; genus Miniopterus; species Miniopterus natalensis. Next base: position 75,658,093 of record NC_142081.1, read on the forward strand.
AACATTAGCAGAACTTAAGGTAAAGTGTTGCCATTAGTATTCACTTGTTAAATATGAAATGGCATGATAGAGATTTTTTTGGTAGCTACAGAATAAGTTTTAATTGCCATGAATTCAGTTTTCATAGCTGTTACTTTAAGCTATCTATTTGGGCTGTAAGACCCATGATTTTTTTCTTTATACACCATGAAGGTATGCAGATAATATAATTGATTGAAGAAGAAGCGTTGTGTAGTGTTCTGTTTCATTAATGTCTGTGTTCCTAAAAAATGCTTGTGAAATGCATGTAAAGTATACCAGGGGAATTTAGTTTTTAAAGAACTGCAGAAACTTTGATACAGTGATCCATCATTTGGTGATTTGAATAAACAAGCTCCTATTTGTGTAAGTAAAGGTGGATCTATATCGTTTTATCAAGCCAGGAAAAGCCAAATTAGAAATTAAGAAAAATAGTTATAGTGGTAAGAATTTAAAAATATTTTTGTTTTTGGTTAATACTAGAAGACATTTTTTCCATTGACTGTTAGAGAGAGTGGAAGGGAGGGAGGAGGCAGGGGACACACACACATCATGTAAGAGACATACACATCTATTGGTTGCCTCCCACAGGGGCCCCTACTGGAGCCGGGGTCTGCAGGCTGACACTCTTAACCGTTGAGCCAAAGTGGCCAGGGTTATAATGGTAAGAATTTTAAATTCAACTTTAACTGGTTTTCTGACTCTGTTCCTTGGGCCTCTTATTATTTTTCCTGGGTGTCTTGAGACTTCCTTTAACAACCCATCCTCTGAAACAAAGGCAGCTTCTGTTTTTGTAAGTTAAAAGTATTGTAATTAAATATAAGAACTCTTTTGAAAAAAGAAATCTGCATTAAAAAATTTGAAAGCCCCTGATTTGTTATTCATTAATTCAGATTACCTTTATTTAGCACTTGCTGTGTGCCTGGCCTTTATAAATTAGGGATGGTGTAACTCAGACTTTAGTTGAAGAGGTAGTTAGCTATAATTATAGGAGTAAATAGTTTACAAGTACTAAGATGTAGAAGAAAACAACTATTTCTCTCAATGCCTCTTTGGGAATCCTTTAACGGAAGAAGAAAAATTTGAATTTGAATATTTTAACTGCAGAAGTTTGAATGTAAGAGAGACAGTAAACAAGGTTGGTCGTCTTTCATTGCATTTCGGAAGTTGACTGTCCGCAATACTTGCAGTCAAATAAAATAGGTTGTTAATGTTTGGTCATGTCTGTGTGTTTTGCTCCTTAGAATAAAACTATTACTTGGAAAGTTAAGCGTAACAGTAATTTTAGGGTTAAATATGACATATGTGTTACTTGATTAGATTCTCAAGCTCCTCATTATGAAGAATTAAGAGTAAAAAGTGAATATTCATATTTCTAGCTTCATATTAGATTTAGCCTACTTTATTATCCCTGATCAATATTTTATTAAGCTGGGCACTGTAAGTGATATAAGGAAATATTAACTATTGCTCCTTAAAAGGGCTTATAGCTTTGTTGGGGAGTTTGACAATTTAGGAATAGTTAAATGCTAGTTCAAGGCAGAATAGAAAAATCATATACAAGGCAGTACATACTGATTTAAAAATTGGCCTTGAGGAATTTAGATAAAAGAGAGAACATTTGGAAGTTTCATAGGATTGGGATAAGTAAGGAAAAAAAGACATTTAGGCTAAGTTAGTGACACTGGACCAAAAGCACAGGGAAGTGCAGGATAGATGGGCAAGTGAGGGGAAAATGTAAGGTTAAAGTGCGAGAGCATCAGTTTGTACCTTATGAGTCAAATTGAGAGATTTGGGGAAAAGTATTAACACAATATTGATAGAAGGAATGATGGAGAAATAAATAATGCTTGTATTACTACATATTTTCTTTGCCGTATTTGGCATTGTTAAACAGCCTTGGAAAAACTCCTACCTTGGCTTCTTATATAGTACAGTTCATTTTCTTCCTGTTGATCCAAAATTTTGTTTCCTTCTACACTTACCCTTTCAGAGCTCAGATAATATCTTTTTGTTTACTTATTTTTTATTTTGGTTGACTAGAGAACTAATGGAAAATTAACATTCCTATGATCTGGGGAATTGAAAGGTCCAGATGTCTATTCTTTATTAACTGAGTATGTGTAGCCCTTTGGATGTTTCTTTTGAGTATTAAATGGTCTCTTAATTTTTTCTAAAGTTTATGATCTTTACTTGTGTTACTAATCTTGACCTTGCCTCATTTCATTTCTGTATTTTCATTTGTCTTCAGAAATAGTTACCTGAAACTCAAGTGATAACCACCACTTACTGCTAAAACCGATGAGTTTTCTCATGAAGAAACATTGACTTGTCTTTGTTTTTGATACAGCTGGTCACTAAACTCTCTTTGTCTAGGTGTGCTCTTTCAGTTCTGTAATAGTTCAGGTGCTTAAAAGCCTCCAATATTTGTCCATTTGTTGAGTTTTGTGTTCTACTTGTTTCTTACTACAAGGTCTAATTCCTTTTTGCCCTTGAGGACCCTCTGTAGTCATATCTTTAGAAATAAGAAATGTCTCTACTTTTCAACATGGCAACTGTGTTCTACTGCTCTACCTGGAATGACTTCTGTTTTAAATAGAAATTTTATTTTTCAAAGTTCACTCAAATCCTTTCTCATCACTAAAATTTAGAAGTCTGCAGGTTATGGCCTCTGGGCCAAGTCTGCCCTTTTGTCTGTTTTTTTAAAATGGCTTTTTACATTTTGAAATGGTTAAGGAAACAAAAGAGAAATATATTGGGATATGTTAAAATTATATGAAATTCAGATTTAGTGTCCGTAAACACACTATGGTCGTTCATTTAAGTATTAAATTGTTAAACCTTACCTAATGCTGTTTGTATTATGAAAATAATGGTTTCCCTCCTCTACAGCATTGCAGTATTGAATATCAGATTACATCCTTTCCCCCACTTCTCAGTTCTCCAGAGTGAGGAAAAAGGACTCAGACCCTGGAAGGGAGGTGAGCATAGTCATAGCACTGGTTTAGTGGAGTTCTCTGTACATACCTTTGTACCTGCAAAACCTCTGACATGAAGCTAAGCAGATAGTAGCTAAGCCCAGTAAATACTTAATGAGTTGTTTACATAGGTTGATAAAAATGAAATGACCTTTGGTTCTCCTGTTTTCACCACAGAATAAGGAAATGGTTTAGGAAGAGTTTAGAATAACTCACACCAAGGCCTGCCTCAGTGACACAACCTGTTGTTAGAAGAAAGTGTTGATTAAATAATAGGGTAGGCAGTTAATCTGTTTGGGAATGGTTTAGGTTATTGGTTTTCAAATATTTTGCTAAGGGAAACTTTTTTTTTTTAATGCTGTAAATACTTGAAATATTAAAAGGTAAAAATGGGTAAAAGCAGAATTACTTTTGCTGACTGGGGCTTGGGAAGCTTCCAGAATACTGCATGCTTGGATCCTCCTGGAAGTACTTCCATTGAGCCTTCAGGCTTACTATTTATAGACCCATAATTTGTGTTAATGAGCAGACTGTAATTCTTGGGGGGGGGAAACCCTGGACTTTTTATAAGAAATATTCTGCTATATTAGACTTGATAGGCCCATAGCAGTATGTAATTTTGTTGTTGTTGTTGTTATTAATTGTGACTACAACTATGACTTCAAGATTGCCTGGTGGTTTAGGATCTAAGTCTAGAGAGTCATTCGTTTAATAATCATCAAATATTTGAGCGCCCAGTGTGTGTCAGGCACTGTTCTGGGTGCTGGGAATATGGTAAAAAACAAACAGAAAATCTTCCTCCTAACATTTTAATCCTAAATTCTTCCAAGAAATGCTTCCATGTTATTTAGTTATTACATAAATTGGTGAAATTTTTAATAGATTCTCTTTTCATCTGATAGTAATCTTGTCTAAAGACTAATTCATAGGGATGATGACTTTTTTAGTGTTCCTTTCAACCTTAAGATTGTGTACTTATGTACTTTGGTCAAAGAAAATATTATGGAATATGATTGACTCTCCTACAGGTATTACATTGTTTAATTACTAAGCTATTTTATATATGTTAAAGTGGCTTTTTCATTTCCTCGTCAAATTTTTCACAGCATTGATAAATTTGTCAATGGAAATGAAGATAAGAAAAATAACAGTAAATTGATACTCTGCCATGTTCATCATTCATACCAGTTGACATTTTTATTATTAAACTATTCTAGATAAATTTACCTAAGATTGTAGGATATATGATAATCTTTGGGCTTAGGTCTTCTCTCTTGAATGTGTGTTTATATAAGGGATATTTTATTTATTTATTTGACTTAAAGAAGATAGGGCACGTAATTAAAAACTCCTTTCTGTGTGATTAGGTCTTGAAAATGTAATTTCCTATAATAAATGTTTGTGATTTTAAAGACGTTTGTGTCAAAATATAAAAATGAGATGATTGTTCTGGCTGAATACATTGTTTCAGATCATAGTCTTCATTCTGGTGGCTTAATTTTTTACTAAATTTTTGGGACCTTAAAATATATGTATATTTCCTCCATAAATACCTTTAGAAAACCTTTTAGATTAATAAATTACAGTACATATTTTGTAAACATAACATGCTTTGCTTTTTTGTTTGCCAAGATTTATTAGGATTTATGCATTTATTGAGTAGTTGCTATGTAAGAGACATTGTTCTACGCTCTTGGGATGTATTGATGAAATAAAGATATGTGCTTTTGTGGATCTTTATTAAACCTGAAGTGGGGTGGGGAAAGGGATAGAGTTAATGACAAGTAATAAAGAGGTAATTTATATAGTAAATTCGGAGATAAGGAGTTAAGCAAGCTTGGTGGGGGTTATTGGGAAAAGTAGGTGCAATAGCAGGAACATGCTTAATGTTTCAAGGAACAGTTCAGTGTTCCTTGTGACTGGAGCAGAAGGAGAGTGGGGCAAATAGTATGAGAGTAGGTCAGGGAGAAAGAGGGTTGGAGAAGGTGGATCTGAAAGGACTTGTTTTTCACTTTTAGGAGCCACTGGAGAGTTTGAGCAGAAGAATGGGAGGCTCTGACTTATGTTTTAAAAGGAACATTCTGGCTGCTCTGATATGAATAAACTAGGGTGGGAGGGGAGCAGGAGTGGAAGCTGGAAAATTAGTTTAGAAGCCTTGGAATAATTAAGGGCCAGAGATGATGGTCAGAGTAATAGCAGTAAAAGTAGTGAGAAGTGATAGATTCTGGATATATTTTAGAGAGCCAGTAGGAATTTCCTGACACTATAATAACTTCAAGGGTTAAAATATTTTTAAAATTATACCTTTTATTAATGAATGCAACAGTTTTGTGGAAAGGTACAAACAAAAATTTAGTTTAAATCCAGAATTACTACGAATCTTTTTTTTTTTTCCAGTTTCCTAGCTAGATTCCTTGTAGAACTTTAAAAACATTTTTTTTTTGCAGAAAGCCACTTTGTGTTACTAAAACTCCATTAAAAGGAGTATGTTATGTTTGAATGGCTTAGTAAAAATATCTTAGAAAACTGAGTTGTAGGGATACTTTCATTTCAGCAGACAGTTGTAAGATAGTTTTACTCAAATTATTTGTTGTCATTAATTTCTCTAAGGATAGTAAACATTTCCTTGAAATAAGATTATCTAAAGGCAAATGAGAAACTGCATTGCAAAATATTAAAACCTAATAACAAATGTTCTAATGCTTAAAGATTGGTTATCAAAAGACTACTTTTGGTTTCTTCATGAGTAAGAATAAGCATGATGCTAGAAGTTAAAAGAAAATGAGAACAAGTTATATTAAAGTTACATTAAAAGTGGAAAATACATGAACAGATTGACATAAATATTACTATTAAATATATTTGAAAGGAATTTTCAAAATAAGTATCCAGCATGTAGGCATTGACCATTAGTTTATTAGTGGGAAGCACAAAGAAAACCCAGTGGATTCTTTCTCAAGTGTAGAAGAAAAACTACCTTGGTTAGTTGATGGAGGGCAATTTTGACTTGGATGCTGAAGGCCAGTGGATAATTCATGTATTTATAAGTGTTTGAAATTAAATGCCCTTATAACCTATTAGAGCCAACCTCATGAAAGCTGTCTTTCTCCCATGAGATGGTAATGCCATACTCAAACCTAAACAATTGGCAAAATATTTCTGAGGTTAGGGTGATAGCAATTTTTTTTAGTCTAGGGTTTTTCAAACATTTTTAAAATCTGAAAACACTTCTAAACTAAAGCTTCTGAGTTAAGTAAATCTGTAAATCAGGTAAAGAAAGTACTGCTCTGTAGAGAGAGTTGAAAGGAGAGCACAACAGTTTGCCCAATATTTCCCACCTCTAGGTGAAAGAATCTTTCCACCATAGTTCGAAAATCACTATATGGTGACTCATGACATAATCTCTGGAGCTGACTTCAAAATAACAGCAGGTAGCCTGCCTGATAACATTGCTAGAAAGGAGGACATGGATGTCCCTCACTGTATCTAATTGATATTTTATTGTGAATTTGCTGTGAAAACCATATATGTCATGCAAGCCTAACTTTTAATTTAAACTTTATATTCATGATTCAGAGACTACTGCTGTCCAATTAATTGCAGTGTGTTGAAGCCTCAGTATTAAAATTTATCCTCAATATAATTGAGTTTTATTTCTCTATTAGATAAAAAGGCTTGCAGTTTTCAGTGACCAATGAAAGGGTGATGACTTCATGACTCCACTCATCTTCATTTAATTTTAAGACCCTTTCTGAAACGTTTAAAATACATTTTGTGATAGTGTTTTGTTTTGTTTCTGCTCTTACACTGTAACTTAAAATACCAAAGTATCTCAGTATTTTGAGGTTTATTTTATAGGAAAGTAGAAATGAGGTTTAATGTGTTTGGATAAACACATATAAGAAACATTAATAAAGGTATGACTGGCATTTGATTTATAGTTGAAAAACTTCCGTAATACTCAGGTCCATATGACATTGCATTGTTAACTGCTCTGTTAACAACTTTGTCTCTTCAACTGTGGGAGGCAGGGGACAGTCTTACCTGTCTTTGAATTGCTCTTAGTTTTCAGAATAGATAATTGTTTAATAAAGGGCTATATGTAGTTCTAGTGTTTCCCCAAAGTAATCAGTAGATATGTGTGTTTCTTTAATCCTCACCAAAGGATATTTTTTCCATTGCTTTTCAGAGAGAGAGAATGAGAGAGATATCACTATTGGTTGCCTCCCACATTGGCTGCCAACCAGGGCCTGGAATCAAGCCTGCAACTGAGGTGCGTGCCCTTGATCACAATTGAACCCAAAACCCTTCACTCTGAGGGCCGAAGTTCTAACCACTGAGCCAAACTGGCTAGTGCTAGATATGTTTTATTTTGATGTACATTTTAAAGTATGTCGTCTGCAGTTCATTTTTCTAATAAGAAGGAAAGGAAAGATAGACCTCATATTCTACTGTTTTTGATTTTTTTCTTAATTGTTAGCTATGGGATCATTGTGCTGTAATCGCAAACGAATTTCCCTTTTTATTACAAATTAAGATTTTTAAAAAATTTTTACTAAAAAACAAACGAGTTAATGGGATTGGATAGGGCTGTCATAATTACTTATAGTTATTGGGTAATATGCTGCCAGATAAATATTTCTAAGTCACAAGTCTGATCACATAATTTTTTATAAATCTTCAACAGTTTCCTGGGATTTAAGAATCAAATGAACAGTTATTAAGCATCATTTGTTTGCTTGGCACTTAACATTTAAAAAAATTATTTAGTTCCTAAATTTGTATAGGTAATGTGGCCCCATTTTATAGGTGTCTCAAGAGGTTTAGAGTTTTACTGTTATAAACTAGGAAGTAATAGTCCTATTTGAAATCAGTTCTATTTACTTGTTTTCTCTTTCTTTTGTTGCTCCTTCAACATAGTAATATTTATTACAAAAGTAAACCTAGTAAACATTTTGTTTGAATATCATATGGCTGGTATTAAAATTAGTATTTAGTTGAGGCTAATAGGATAAACTTCTAAACAAGAATAAGGCTAAAATTTTACTTTTAAATATTTTGCCTGATATGTCAAAAATTTAAATTTTAAGATCAGTTTCTCTTTACCATTAGTTGTTAGTATAGCAAATATTCAGAATAATCTGAGTAGATGTTTACTTGAAATTGAGGTCAATGGAGAAGCCAGGCATTGGGAGCCAGGTTGTAGTTTTTCCTTATTTTTTTTCTTCATGTTCTTTATATTCTTTATTTTATCTGGGTTACAGATCATTTTCATGTATGTTGGTGTACAGAACTGAATATTTTCCCTATCTTGTAAAATTTTCATGTGGTGGAAATGATGTATTGCTTTTTATTCAGCCTCAAAAGAATGTGAAGAAATCTCCAAGTAAGATTTTATAAGAGACTGATTCATTGATTCATTACTTCCACATAAATAACCTAAATTAAATTATATGGAATTCTTAAAAGTTATTTAATGTTGATTGTATATAAGGTGCTTCTAAAAGATTGTCTTGAATGTATAGTCTTAAAATTCTTTAGTTTGGTACTGCTCAAAATGTGGTTTATGAGCTCTTTGTAACTACTCTAAGAGGAAATAAATGCAGAAATCAAGAGCATTTAGAAACAATTTTATGTCTCTTAAATCTATTAAGAAATTGGGGCTTAGATTTTTAAAAAATGTTACTTATTTTACAAAAGTGAGCTTATAGATATGAAATAAAAATTAGTCCTTCACCTTAGATAGTTTGAGAACCATTGATCTAGTTAAATATTGTCATTATTTGCACTCACGCTGGATTGGGGTGTGTGTGTGTGTGCGTGTGTGTGTGTGTGTGTGTGTGTGTGTGGCTGGGCAGGTGGCGGGGATCAAGCCTGCAGATACGTGCCCTTGACTGGAAATCAAACCCACCACCCTTCTGTGCACAGGCTAATGCTCTAACCACTGGGCAACACCTGCCAGGGCTGAAATTTCATTTTAAGGAACAAGTTTTGAGGAACCAGGTTAGAAAGCAGGTTGTTTTTAAAGGTTGTGAGGAAGTTGTTAAGGCAGCTAGTACATTTTCATTATCACCAAACACAGCCTCCAATCATAAAAGGCAGGAAAATTGAGGGGAGGGGAAAGAACTAGTTGTTTCCTTAAACTCATAGAAAAGTGTAGAGACAGAATGCACATGTGGTTAATAAGGGCTTATTCTAGTTTGTGAGGTACTGAATTTTGTATTATTTTGTTAGAATTGCCTTAAATTTTGAGGTCATTTCACACTTCCAACAATAAACCGTAGACTCTTTATGGTGATTTCTTAGAATACATGTAACGTTGTTAACTGGTATGTGCTTTGTTATGAACATCTTTAATATGTATATAACTTAATGTGTGTAATTCATAATTAAGAGTTGTTCTTTTTTCCCCCTTTCTAGGAAGATGATCCATTTGATCCTGAAGACCTTTGCACAAAAATGAGGGAAATACAAAGAACCAAATATAGTTCTGAAATTCAGGATCTATATTTTGAGATGATTTTATTTTCAGAATGAGAAGTATATCTGGTTACCTTTATGAATGTAGAGACATGAGAAGAGAGTTATGATGGCAAAAAACAAAGAGCCTCGCCCCCCGTCCTATACTATCAGTGTAGTTGGACTCTCTGGGACTGAAAAAGACAAAGGTAACTGTGGAGTCGGAAAGTCTTGTTTGTGCAATAGATTTGTACGCTCAAAAGCAGATGAATATTATCCAGAGCATACTTCTGTGCTCAGCACCATTGACTTTGGAGGACGAGTAGTAAACAATGATCACTTTTTGTACTGGGGTGACATAACACTAAATGGTGAAGATGGAGTAGAATGCAAAATTCATGTCATTGAACAAACAGAATTCATTGATGACCAGACTTTCTTGCCTCATCGGAGTACAAATTTACAACCGTATATAAAACGTGCAGCTGCCTCTAAATTGCAGTCAGCAGAAAAACTAATGTACATTTGCACTGATCAACTAGGCTTGGAGCAAGACTTTGAACAGAAGCAAATGCCTGAAGGGAAGCTCAATGTAGATGGATTTTTATTGTGCATTGATGTAAGTCAGGGATGCAATAGGAAGTTTGATGATCAACTTAAATTTGTGAATAACCTTTTTGTCCAACTATCAAAATCAAAAAAACCTGTAATAATAGCAGCAACTAAATGTGATGAATGCGTGGATCACTATCTCAGAGAAGTTCAGGCATTTGCTTCAAACAAAAAGAACCTTCTTGTAGTGGAAACATCAGCGCGATTGAATGTCAACATTGAAACATGTTTCACTGCACTGGTACAAATGTTGGATAAAACTCGTGGCAAACCTAAAATTATACCGTATCTGGATGCTTTTAAAACGCAGAGACAACTTGTTGTCACAGCAACCGATAAGTTTGAAAAACTTGTGCAGACTGTGAGAGATTATCATGCAACTTGGAAAACTGTTAGTAATAAATTAAAAAATCATCCTGATTATGAAGAATACATCAACTTAGAAGGAACAAAAAAGGCCAGAAATACGTTCTCAAAACACATAGAACAACTTAAACAGGAACATATAAGAAAAAGGAGAGAAGAATATATAAATACCTTACCAAGAGCTTTTAATACTCTTTTGCCAAATCTGGAAGAGATTGAACATTTGAATTGGTCAGAAGCTTTGAAGTTAATGGAAAAGAGAGCAGATTTTCAGTTATGTTTTGTGGTGCTAGAAAAAACACCTTGGGATGAAACTGACCATATAGACAAAATTAATGATAGGCGAATCCCATTTGACCTCCTGAGCACTTTAGAAGCTGAAAAAGTCTACCAGAACCATGTGCAACATCTAATATCAGAGAAGAGGAGGGTGGAAATGAAGGAAAAATTCAAGAAGACTTTGGAAAAAATTCAGTTCATTTCACCTGGGCAGCCATGGGAGGAAGTTATGTGCTTTGTTATGGAGGATGAAGCCTTCAAGTACATTACAGAGGCTGATAGCAAAGAGGTGTATAGTAGGCATCAGCGAGAAATAGTTGAAAAAGCCAAAGAAGAGTTTCAGGAAATGCTTTTTGAGCATTCTGAACTTTTTTATGATTTAGATCTTAATGCAACACCTAGTTCAGATAAAATGAGTGAAATTCATACAGTTTTGAGTGAAGAACCTAGATATAAAGCTTTACAGAAACTTGCACCTGATAGGGAGTCTCTTCTACTTAAGCATATAGGGTTTGTTTATCATCCCACTAAAGAAACATGTCTTAGTGGCCAAAATTGTATGGACATTAAAGTAGAGCAGTTACTTGCCAGTAGTCTTTTGCAGTTGGATCATGGTCGCTTAAGGTTGTATCATGATAGTACCAATATAGATAAAGTTAACCTTTTCATTTTAGGGAAGGATGGCCTTGCCCAAGAACTAGCAAATGAGATAAGGACACAGTCCACTGATGATGAGTATGCCTTAGATGGAAAAATTTATGAACTTGATCTCCGACCAGTTGATGCCAAGTCGCCTTACTTTTTAAGTCAGTTATGGACTGCCGCCTTTAAACCGCATGGGTGCTTCTGTGTATTTAATTCCATCGAGTCACTGAATTTTATTGGGGAATTTATTGGAAAAATAAGAACTGAAGCTTCTCAGATCAGAAAAGACAAATATATGGCTAATCTTCCATTTACATTAATTCTGGCTAATCAGAGAGATTCTATTAGTAAGAATCTACCAATTCTCAGGCACCAAGGACAACAGTTGGCAAACAAGTTACAGTGTCCTTTTGTAGATGTACCTGCTGGTACATATCCTCGTAAGTTTAATGAAGCCCAAATAAAGCAAGCTCTAAGAGGAGTATTAGAATCAGTTAAACACAATTTAGATGTGGTGAGTCCTGTTCCCACCAGTAAGGATATATCAGAAGCTGACTTGAGAATTGTCATGTGTGCCATGTGTGGTGATCCATTTAGTGTGGATCTTATTCTTTCACCCTTCCTTGATTCTCATTCTTGTAGTGCTGCTCAAGCTGGACAGAATAATTCCCTAATGCTTGATAAAATCATTGGGGAGAAAAGGAGGCGAATACAGATCACAATATTATCATATCATTCTTCAATTGGAGTAAGGAAAGATGAACTTGTTCATGGATATATATTAGTATATTCTGCCAAACGGAAAGCATCAATGGGAATGCTTCGAGCATTTCTATCAGAAGTTCAGGACACCATTCCTGTACAGCTGGTGGCAGTTACAGACAGCCAAGCAGATTTTTTTGAAAATGAGGCCATCAAGGAGTTAATGACTGAAGGAGAACACATTGCAACTGAGATCACTGCTAAATTTACAGCATTATATTCTTTATCTCAGTATCATCGGCAGACTGAGGTCTTTACACTCTTCTTCAGTGATGTTCTAGAGAAAAAAAATATGATAGAAAATTCCTATTTATCTGATAACACAAGGGAATCAACCCATCAAAGTGAGGATGTTTTTCTACCATCTCCCAGAGACTGTTTTCCCTATAACAACTACCCTGATTCAGATGATGATACGGAAGCACCACCTCCTTATAGTCCAATTGGGGATGATGTACAGTTGCTTCCAACGCCTAGTGACCGTTCTAGATATAGATTAGATTTGGAAGGAAATGAATATCCTATTCATAGCACTCCCAACTGTCATGACCATGAACGCAACCATAAAGTGCCTCCACCTATTAAACCTAAACCAGTTGTACCTAAGACAAATGTGAAGAAACTGGATCCAAACCTTCTAAAAACAATTGAAGCTGGTATTGGTAAAAATCCAAGAAAACAGACTTCCCGGGTGCCTTTGGCACATCCTGAAGATATGGATCCTTCAGATAACTATGCGGATCCCGCTGATACAGTTTTCAAACAGAAGGGCTGTTCTGATGAGATATATGTTGTCCCAGATGATACTCAGAATCGCATGATTAAAATTCGAAACTCATTTGTAAATAACACCCAAGGAGATGAAGAAAATGGATTTTCTGATAGAACCTCAAAAAGTCATGGGGAACGGAGGCCTTCAAAATACAAATATAAATCTAAAACCCTGTTTAGTAAAGCCAAGTCATACTATCGACGAACACATTCAGATGCAAGTGATGATGAGGCTTTCACTACTTCTAAAACAAAAAGGAAAGGAAGACATCGTGGAAGTGAAGAAGATCCACTTCTTTCTCCTGTTGAAACTTGGAAAGGTGGTATTGATAATCCTGCAATCACTTCAGACCAGGAATTAGATGATAAGAAAATGAAGAAGAAAATCCACAAAGTAAAAGAAGATAAAAAGGTAAGTTTAATTTATGGCCAGTAATGTTTATAAAGATGTTTGTTTTTACCTTAAAAAAAATTTTTTTTTAAAGATAATGGATTTGACAATAGTGAGAACTTAAGGTGCCTTATGTCATTCAATAAATAAAATGATCAGCTCTTTAAAATTTTCTGAATATTTTGTGAGGGCAAATTTTTGTTACTGATTGTATTGAATTTATTTGTGCTTTATCTTATTTGGGTAGTTTTATTTCATATTCTTCAGCATGAAAATTCTGGGTGAATATATTCTTTTTATAAAAACCCAGATATAAAGTGATTTTGTTCTTTTCGGCCTTGTAAGCATCCCATTTGTCTGTTTCTCCTTTCTGAACTATCGGTTTTGCAATATTAATTTGATATACCTATCTCACTCAAGCATACTGACAGTACAATAAGACTAATAATTTGTAGTCTTGGAAATTTATTAACTTTTCCAGGCAACTTCTTTGTGGATAGTGGTATACTGCCTACAGACTTGCAGAAAGGTTTCTTAAGTTTGAATTGTAGAATTCTGTCCAAATAGCAAGTTTTTGTCTGTTGTATTTTAAATAGATGCTAATTTATCTGATAGTATTAAGCGTGTTAGAAACCTAAACATGTATGCTATTAAAGTTGTATTTAATAGTTTTTAATTTAATTTTTTTTCTTATTCCTCATCGAGGATATTTTTTTCCATTGATTTTCAGAGAGAGTGGGAGGGAAAGAGGGAGGAAGAGAGAGAAACATCGATGTGAGAGAACCACATCAATTTGTTGCCTCCCACATGTACCCCAACCTGAACCAGGTATCCAGCCTGTAGCTGAGGTATGTGCTCTTGGCCAGAATCGAACCCTAGACTCTTCAGTCCACCAGCCAATGCTCTAACCACTGAGCCAAACTGGCCAGGGCCCCTTTGCCTTCTTTATGCAGTCACCACCACCCCTCTGCCCCTTGGGCCCCAGTTAGTCTGTAACATGTATCCATGCTTCCGGATCCATTTTGTTTATCAGTTTTTGTTCATTAACTTCCACATGTTAGATTATATGGTATTTGTCTTTATCTGGTTCCTTTTTGCTTAGCGTAATTCTCTCCAGGTCCATCCATGCTGTCACAAAGGGTAAAAGTTCCTTCTCTTTTTTTATACCCATGTAGTATTCCACTGTGAAAATGTACCATAGCTTTTTTTATCAGCTCATCTGCTGATGAGTGCTTGGGCTGTTTCCAGATCTTGGCCATTGTTAAATAATACTGCTATGATCATAGGGTACATATATTCTTCCTGATTGGTGTTTTGGGATTCTTAGGACATATTCCCAGAAATGGGATCACTGGGTCAAAGGCAGTCTATTTTTAATTTTTTGTGGAAACTCCATACTGTTTTCCACAGTGGCTGCACCAGTCTGCATTCCCTCCAACAGTGCACAAGGGTTTTCTTTTTTTCATATCCTCACCAGCACTTGTTTGTTGATTTATTATTAGTAGCCATTCCGACAAATGAGAGGTGATACCTCATTTTTGTTTTAATTTGCATCTCTCTGATGATAGTAACCTTGAGCATTTTTTCCTGTATGTCCTCTTTGGGGAAGTGTGTCTCCAGGTCCTTTGCCCATTTTTAAATTGGATTGTTTGTCTTCCTGGTGTTGAATTGTGAAGTTCTTTATATATTTCAGAAATTAACCCCTTATCTGATGTATCATTGGTGAATACGTTCTCCCATACAGTGGGTTCTCTTTTCATTTTGTTGATGGTTTCTTTTGCTGTGCAGAAGCTTTTCAGTTTGTAGTCCGATGTCTGAGATTTTATTGCCTGTTTTCTTCTAGGGTTTTTAGGGTTTTATGACTTATATTTAAGTCTTTTTTCCATTTATAGTTCAGTCCTGTGTATGGTGTAAGTTGGTGGTCTAGTTTCATTTTTTTTACATGTGTCTGTCCAATTTTCCCATCACCATTTATTGAAGAGCCTATCTTTACTCCATTGTATGCTCTTGTCTCCTTTGTCAAATAGTAATTTACTGTAGAGGCATGGGTTGATTTCTGGGCTCCCTGTTGTGTTCCTTTGGTCTATATGCCTGTTCTTATGCCACTACCAAACTGTTTATTATAGTGGCCTTGTAGTATAGTTTGATAGCTAGTGTTTTGATACCTCCAACTTTATTGTTTTTTCTCAGTATTGCAGCGGGTATTTGGAGTCATTTTTGGTTCCATATAAGTTTTTAGAGTATTTTAGTACTGTGAAATATGCCATTGGTATTTTAATAGGAATTGCGTTGAATCTATAGATTGCTTTAGGTAATATGTACATTTTAATGATGTTAATTTTTCTAATCTATGAACACGGTATATGCTTCCACTTATTTGTACCTTCCTTAATTTCTTCAGCATCATACAATTCTCTGAGTTATAGGTCTTTTATCTCCTTGGTTAAATTTATTCCTAGGTACCTTATTTTTGGGGGGTTGTTTTCTTAGTTTCTCTTTCTGATAGTTCATTATTGATGTGTAACAATGGCATTGATTTCTGGATGTTGATTTTGTATCCTTCAATTTTGTTGAATTCATTTATTTGATCTAGTAGTTTTTTGGTGGAGTCTAGGGTTTTCTGTGTACAATATCAAGTCATCTGCAAAAGACAGTTTTACGTCCTCCTTCCCAATTTGGGTACCTTTTATTTCTTCGTTTTGTCTGATGGCTGTGGCTAGAGCTTCTACTATGTTGAATAAGAGTGGTGAAAGCAAACATCCCTATCTTGTTCTTGGTCTTAAGGAAAACACTTTAAGTTTTTGCCCATTGAATATGATGTTGGTTGTAAGTTTTTCATATATGGCCTTTATTATGTTGAGGTATGATCTCTGTATTCCCACTTTTATGAGAGGTTTTTTTTTTTACCATAAATGGGTGCTGGATTTTATTGAATGCTTTTCCTGCATTTATTGATATGATCAGGTGGTTTTTATCTTTTGTTTTGTTTATGTGATATGTCACATTTATTGATTTGTGGATATTGTACCAACCTTGCATCCCTGGAATAAATCCCACTTGATCATGGTATGATCTTTGTAATATATTGCTGGATCTGGTTTGCTAATATTTGTTGAGGATTTCAGCATCTATGTTCATCGGGGATATTGGCCTATAATTTTCTTTCTCTGTTGTGTCCTTATCTAGTTTTGGTATGAGGACAATCTTGGCCTCATGATAAGAGCTTGGAAGTCTTCCCTCCTCTTAAATTTTTATAGAATAGTTTGAGGAAGATAGGTGTTGGTTCTTTGATTGTTTGGTAAAATTCACCTGTGAAGTCACCCAGTCCAGGGCTTTTGTTTGCTGTAAGGTTTTTTTATTACTTCTTTGATTTCATTAGTTGTTATTGATGTATTCAGGTGTCCTGCTTCCTCCTGATTCAGTTTTGGAAGATTGTATGTTTCTAGGAATTTTTCCATTTTGCCCAGGTTTTGTTGGCATATGGTTGTTCCTAATATTTTCTTAAAATTATTTATATTTCTGTGATACTTGTTGTTAGCTCTCCTCTTTCATTTCTGATTATATTTATTTGGGTCTGCTCTCTTTATTTCTTGATGTGTCTGGTTAAAGGTTCATCAGTCTTGTTTCTCCTTTCAAAGAATCAGCTTTTGGTTTTATTGATCTTTTGTATTGGTATTGTTTTTTTAATTTCTATGTCATATATTTCTGCTCTGATCTTTATTATTTCCTTTCTTCTACTTACTTTGACCATTTCCTACTGTTCTTTTTCCAGATCTTTTAGCTATAGGCTTAGGTTGTTTACTAGAGATCTTTTTTGCTTCTTGAAGTAGGCCTGTAATGCTATGAACTTCCATCTCTGTGTGATCTTATCTGTGTCCCATAGATTTTGGGTGGTTGTGTGTTCATTTTCACTTGTTTCCAGGTAATTTTTTATTTCTTACTTGATCTCATTGGTAATACATTCATTGTTTAATAACATGCTATTTAGCCTCCATGTATTTGAATATTTTTGAGGGTTTTTTTAATCATGGTTGATTTCTAGTTTCATGTCATTGTGGTCGGAGAAGATTCTTGATGTGATTTCAATCTTCTTAAATGTATTGAAACTTCTTTTGTGTCCTAACATGTCTGTCTTTGAGAATGTTCCATGTGCACTTGACAAGGATGTATGTTCTGCTTCTTTGGGATGAAATGTTCTGTAGATACCAATTAAATCCATCTGATCTAGTGTGTTGTTTAAGGTCGCTGTTTCCTTATTGATATTTTATCTGGAAGATCTATCCATTGATGACAGTGGGGTGTTAAAGTCCCCTACTATGACTGTATTGCCTTCGATCTCTCCCTTAAAGTCCAGAAAAATTATTTTTGTATATTAGGTGCACCTATATTGGGTGCATACATAGGGTGTCCCCCCAAAATGTATACACAACACCACTTTGAATTATAAAGTCATTGTTTATTAAAATACATTTTATTTTCAAAATTAAGCTACACACAGCTGTTAAAGTGTGTATACATTTTGGGGGGGGACACCCTGTGTATTTATAATGGTTATATTCTCTTGTTGAATGAATCCCTTTATTATTATGTAGTGACCTTCTTTGTCCCTTGTTATGGCCTTTGTTTTGAAGCCTATTTTGTCAGATACAAGGATTGCTACCCCAGCATTTTGCATGGAATATTTTTTTCCATCCCTTCACTTTCAGCCTGTGTGTATCTTTATTCTGAAGAGGGTCTCTTGTAGACAGCATATATATGGGTCATGCTTTTTTATCCATTCGACTACCCTATGTCTTTTGATTGGCACACTTAATCCATGTACACTTAAGGTTATTATTGATAGGTACTTGTTTATTGCCATTTTTATATGCTATGTTCCTCTCTCTATTTCTTCTTAAAACAGTCCCTTTAGCATTTCTTGCAGTGCTGGTTTGGTGGTAATGAACTCCTTTAGTCTTTTGTCTGGGAAGCTCTTTATTTTCCCTTTGATTTTAAATGATAGCCTTGCTGGATAGAGCAGTCTTGGTAGCAGGTTCTTTCTTTTCATTACTTTGAAAACTTCATGCCAATCCCTTCTGGCCTAAAGTGTTTCTGTTGAGAGATCAGCTGACAGCCTTATGGGAACTCCCATGTAGGTATCTGTTTCTTTCCTTCTGCCTTTAAGATTCTTTCTGTATTTAATCTTGGCCATTTTAATTATGATGTGTCTTGGTGTGGGTCTCTCCTCACCTGAGGATATTTTTTTCCATTGCTTTTCAGAGAGAGTGGGAGAAGGAGAGAGAGAGAAAGAGAAACATCAGTGTGAGAGAGAGACACATCGACTGGCTGCCTCCCGCAAGGGCCCTTATCAGTGCCAGGGATGGAGCCTGCAAGCAAGGTACAGTGGTACCTCGGTTTTTTAATGTAATCCGTTCCAGAAGACCATTCGGGTTCTGAAACGTTGGAAAACCGAGGGATCAACAGCCGACAGCTAGACCTCAGGATCTTGCACTCAGTGGAAGCCCTGTGGCATGTTCGACTTCCGAGGTGTGTTCGAAAACTGAAGCATTTACTTTGGGTTTACTGCATTTGTAAACCAAAATGTTCGTCAGTGGAGATGCTTGAAAACTGCGGTACCACTATACGTTCCCTTGGCCAGAATTCAACCAGGGACCCTTTAGTCTACATGGGCCGACTCTCCAACCACTGAGCCTTCTCGGCTAAAGCAGTGTGGGTCTCTTTGTGTTTATCTTGTTTGGGACTCTGTGCTTCCTGAACTTGTGTGACATTTTCCTTCACCAGGCCAAGGGAAGCTTTCTGTGACTATTTCTTTAAACTGGTTTTCTGTCCCTTGCTCGCTTTCTTCTCTTTCTGGTACCCCTATGATGCAGATGTTATGTTTCGTGTTGTCCCAAAGTTCCCTTAAACTATCTTGCTTTTTTAATTATCTTGTCTTTTTTCTGTTTTGATTGATTTTTTTTCCTATTTTGTCTTCTAGTTCACTGATTTGATCCTTTGCTTCATTCAGTTGACTGGCAATTCCTTCCAGTGTATTCTGTATTTCAGATAATGGCTTTCTTCTTTTCTGACTTATTATTTAACTTTTTATTTTGATACAATTTCAACTTAAAGAAAACTTGCAGGAAGAGTAAAAGCTCTTGTATACCTTTTCCTGAGATTTGCCAGCTGTTTACATTTTGTCCTACTTGCTTGAGCTGTGTGATTGTGTGTGTGTGTGTGCGTGTGCGTGGTGGTGGTGGTGGTGGTGGTTTGTTTGGTTTTGAGTCCTTTAAGATCGAGTTGGAGATACTGTATTTTTGGGTGTTTTTTTTTGTGTGTGTTTTTTTTTTTTTACCATTAAATACTTTATTGTGTACTTCCTAAGAACAGGACGATTCTTTTAAATAGCAACAGTACAGATACCAAAATCAGGAAATTTAACAATGATAGAGTACTACAGTAGTACTCTTACCTGTGGGGGATACATTCTGAGATTCCCAGTGGCTGCCTAAAGTGAATAGTACTAAATCCTGTTATATACTATGTTTTTTCCTATACATACCTATGATAAAGTCTAATTTATAAGTTAACACAGTAAGAGATTAACAGCAATAACTAGTAATAAAATAGAATAATTATAATAGTATGCTATAATCGAAGTTATGTGAATGTGGCATTATTGAGTAAAATAAGAGTTTTTTTGATGTCCATAAGCACTGTGATACTGGGACAGTTGATCTTTTAACATAACTGTCTATAAGTGAGTAACGTGGTGGTGCATACACAGTGGGGATATGCTGGACAAAGAGGTAATTCATGTCTTGGGCTGGATGAAGCAGAATAGTGAGAGACTTCATTACCCTACTCAGTGCACAATTTAAAACTTATGAATGGTTTATTTCTGGAATTTTCCATTTCATATTTCTGGACCAAGATTGATGAAGGTAACTGAAACTGTCTATAGGGAAGCTGTGGATAGTGGGAGGGGGCGACTACTATATTTTTAATCTACAGTCTGTGTTCAAAAAGATAAAAACATTATTGGAACATATTTTTGAACATTTTAAACGTGTGTCCCAATAATGTTCTTTTTATCTTTCTCCCAGTATACCTAATTTTTATTAGTTGGAATTACAGTGTATACATATATTTTTTTTTCACTTAGTCATATTTTTCCATATTGCTCCTTAGTCTTTCAAATTATACTTCTAGTCATTACATTGTTTTCTATTTAGCAAATTGTATCAAAGCTAGATAGGTAGGCTTCCAAGTTTGAAATTTTGCTTTTGTTGGTGGCCAGTTCATTTGCTTTAAAGTTTGTTCCTTTTGGATTATTTCTTTAGGATAAATGTACAAAAGGCATGAGTATTTCAGTGGGGTGATATTATTACTGTAGCTCTTTCATTGTTAATTTCCTAACTATGAGCACTGTGAGGGAAAGGAATGTGCCAAATTTGTATTTATATTCCGAACTTTTAGCGTAGTCCCTGATTCCAGTTAGTTTATTAATGATAATGTTCCTTGAATTGAATTAGATCTCCTCTCACCTTATTTGTCCTACCTAGTTACTTAACTATATTTTATTGATTGCAAAATCCTTTTTATTTATTTATTTTTTTGACTTTTTAAAATCTCTTAAATCTGGATGTGTCTAACAATTGATGGCATGTCATAATTTAAGTAACACAGGGTTGTTTGGGGGTTTTTTAGAAGTACATCAAACAAGTGCTATTTTTAATCATTGGTATCTTAAATTCATTTATTACAGTAACTCGTCTTTAATTTTCATTATTATTGCTAGCCACAGATATAAATGGGAATTAATATCAGACCTAGGTTCTCTTCCTCCACACTTGCAAATGGTTCATATATTTGATTCAGTGCTTTGTATAATATTCCCCTTTTCATTTGATGTCAGTCTTCCTTGCTTGTATTAAAGTGGTGAGTTGGCTTTGACTTGTACTTAATCTGTTTTCTGTTGATTTTACTCACAGTAATCTCGGCTATCTTTCTCTTAGAGCTGTGAGAGAATTTCCTTGCACTTTTATATAACATTGTTTTAATTTATAGATTCATCTGTTACTTATGATATTGGAACTCTAAGAAAGTTGGAGAAATGATACTTTAGAAGCTTTTAGATCTACAAGTAATTTTTAAAATTGGTGTCACTTTAATGTTTGTTTTCTGGACTTATGGTCTTCAAAAGATAAACATAGATTACAGTGCAACTTCATAGATATAGTTTTGTACTGTAATTATATTTTAGGGCTTTGTATTTATATATGCACAGTGAAATGCCTTGGTTCTCTCTATGGCTAACAGTTATTCATGGTATATATATATAGAGAGAGAGTGTGTTAAGCATTACAGAAAGGCTGGAGCACTTTACTGCAGCTTAATTTGCCTAAAAATTATTTTCATAGTGTAAGCTGAACTTGAGTAATTAAATTTGCCCTGTTTCAATTCAGTAAGCATTCACTAAAAACATGCTTAAGTCTGTAAAAAAGCTGTTGAAGGGTATAAAAAGTTGAAGACATGCATCCCTTAAAGAGCTTAAATGTTAGTTTGAGAAACAATATCCTGTTGTTGGGGCAGGGTTAAAAAGTACTATTAGAGCAATTTAAGGAAGCATAATATAATAATTAAGAGCATATGGTCTAGAGCCAGACTTCGGGGACTTACTAGCTGTGTAAGTTTGTAACTTCTCTGTACCTCCATCTAGGAAAACCAAAACAGTCATACTTAGAGCTGTTATGAGAAGTAAGTTCGTATTGATTCAGTATTCTTGGCGCATGGTAAATTTGTTAAGTAAAATAGTATATATACTATTTAATGATAGTATTGTTCAAATATAAGTATTAACAGAATATAGGGTGAGAGAACCATAAGTGTGTGGGGTTAGTTTCACAAAACTTCATGAAGTGTGTTGATTGGCTTTTAAGAAGGAGAAAATATATTCTAGATGAGGCAATTCTTTTGTACAGAGGCATAAAATTGTGACTAAGCAAGGTGAGATATGATAGGAAACTTGTCCTAATTCAGGGTATTTTGAAATAGCATTGCATTTATGAGTCTGCTAAACTGAAGAGCTAGTTTAAATCCAAAATCAGTTAGTTAAACAGGGCCTGGGCAGTAAGTAAAGTTGGATTGGACTTCAGGTTGTAGGGTGGGAAGAGACTGTCATTGGCATCAGGTAATATAGATAGGAGGCTGATGTACACATTTAGTTTTAAAGTGAGAGGGGTACAGAAACGAAATGAGAAATCAACAAAGCTAGAGGTTTTTTTAAGACGACTAGAAAAACAGACAAACATCTGGCAAGACTGATCAGAAGAAAGAAGAGAAGGCATACATAAACATTGAGAATAAAAAGGGGAACAATGACAGATAGCTCAGATTAAAAAGGTAATAGAGAATACTATCAACAATTTTTTGTCAACAGATTTGAAAGTTTAAAAAAACGTAAACTTGTAGAAAAATATAATTCACCTGGACTAGAAAGCTTTGAATAATCCTGTAACTATTTTTTGTTTTTTAATATATCTTTATTGATTTCAGAGAGAGGAAAGGAGAGGGAGAGAGAGAGATAGAAACATCAATGATGAGAGAGTCATTGATCAAGCCCGCAACCCGGGCATGTGCCCTGACCGGGAATCGAACCCCGATCGCCTGGATCCCAGGTCTATGCTCAACCTCTGAGCCACGCCTGGCCGGGCAATCCTGTAACTATTAAATTGTGAGGCATTAGTTACATCTTGCCACAAGAATACCAGGCCCAGATAATTTTACAGGAGAGGACTCAAGGAAAAAATCATTTCAATGTTCTACAAACTGTTCCAGAAAATAGAAAGCAGAGAATACATTCCTTAATTTATTCTCTGAAGTCATCTGTCATTTTAGAACAGGGGTGGGGAATGTCCGGCCTACAGGCTGTATACAGCCAGTGAAATCATTTGGCCTGGCCCTGCCAGGGCAACTGCAGGCAGGACTCGAAATTCAGTAAATCTAGGAGCTTTTTTCATAGCTAATTTTTAAATTGATAATTTTGTATGGCCTGCGAATGATGTAAATATCCAAATGACCCTTGGCAGAAAAAGGTTCCCCACCCCTGTTCTCAAACCACACAGGGGTGGTATAAGAAAGGAAAATGATAGTCCCATTTTAATTATGAGTATACAGGCAAGAACCATAATTTACAGGTCCATAGACTTTTAACTGCAATTTTGAAGTCTAGTAACCTCTGAAAATCAAAAGTTTTTTTTAGAACCTAGCAGCACAGCCTGATTTGAACTGTTCTTTTTGGCAAAACCTGATTCAAACTAATGTGAGACTACTTAAAATCATTGTTTAGATGGAATATCTATATAATTCACTACAAAACTGTTAATGTATTTGAGTACAGGGTGCTGACTCTCAGTTTGCTGGGGCTGTTATATAATAAGATATTTTTTGTACTGTACATTCTGGCTAACAACTAGAAATTTCCAAATTCTAAGACATAGCTTACCCCAAGGGTTTAGGTAAGGGATTTTGGACATATAATATCAAAGGAATCCAACAGTATTTAAAAGGCACATGATAAAATTTAAATTCATGAGAAAGCTGCTATGTTAGAAACAGATGAGAACTTTCTTAACTTCAAAAAAGGTACCTACAAATGCACACACAAGTGAAATCCATAATAAACATCATCCTAAATGGGAAAATGGATTCCCCTTTCAACCAGGAACAATACAGAGTATATACACTATCACCACTTCTGTTCAGTATTATATAGAGATCCTAGTCAAAGCAATAACATAAGAAAAAATTAAAAGTATGAGTATTGGAAAGAAGGAAACGAAATTGTATTGGCTGATATGATTGTCTATGTAAAATTCATAAAGGATCTACATATAAATTATTAGTTTTGATAAAAGAGTTAACAAAATAGCCTGGCCTATGTGGCTCAATTGATTGAGAATTGCCCCATGCACCAAGAGGCTGCAAGTTGGATTCCCAGCCAGAGCTCATGCCTGGGTTGCAGGCTTGATCCCCCAGTAGGGGGCTTTCAGGAGTCAGCCAATCAGTGTTTCTTATTGTTGTTTCTATCTCTCTCCCCCTCTCTCCGCCTCTCTTTAAAATCAATAAAAACATTTTTAAAAAGAGTTAACAAAATAGCTCTATATAAGATCAGTAATCAGAAGTCATTTACATCTTTATACATTAGCAGTAAGCAACTAAACACCATTTACAAAAGCAAAGCAGATTATCAGGTGCCTAGGAATAATTATAACATCATGTTCAAACTTCTGTGGAAAAGTATAAAACCTTACTGAAAGGCAGTAAAGAAAACCTAAATAAATGGGGAGCTTCTGTCCACGAATATGGCATATCATAAAGAAGTTGCTGCGCTTAAAACTGATCTCTCAATTCAGTGTTGTTTCATTCAAAGTGTCAAGGGTTTTCAGGAAATTTCACACACTGATTCTAATCCATATATGGAAGAGCAAAGAACCTAGAATAGCCCAGGACATTTATGAACAAGAAAGTCACAGGTGGTTTGGTAATGATGTGTGTGTGCTTATTCTGTCAGATACAAAATTTAGTATTTAAGACAATGTGGTATTGGCACTGGGGTAGGCACATTGCACAATAAAATAGGATAGAGGGCCCCCAAACCACAGACCTCTGACTTGAAGCTGTCCTTCTAACATGGTAGCCACATGAGGCCATTGAACACTTGAAATGTGGCTGATCTGAATTGAGATGTCCTGGTCTAGAGGGTGAGAAAAGGCTTCCTTGTAATATGTAATGCTGAGTGAATAGAAAGTTCATGTGGTGAGAGGGAACATGGTATGTGTTCTTAAAGGAGGTCACTGTGGCTGGTCATTGATCTAAATCAGTGTTGGCATACTTTCTATAAAGAGAGATAATAAATATTTCATTATATATTGTTATTTGAGAGTAATACAGCCTCTGTTATAACTACTAGTAAAATCTGTTACAGTACAAAAGCAGTCATAGGAAATATGTAAATGGATGAATTAGGGCTTTTTTCAAATCCAGGCAGCAGGCTGGATTGAACCCCCAGGCCATAGTTTTGCTGACCCATGATCTATGGGAGAGAAAGTACAAGGAGAGACTTGAGAGTGGGGAGACTAGACTCAGACCTTTTTAGCAATGTTAGGAATTTTTGTTATTTAGCCTAAGAGTAATTTGAAATTAGACAGTGAGTAGATTTGAAATTGCTTTGTTTTAGTGTAGAGAATAGGTTGAGTGACATGGAAAACCAGTTGGCATGTTATAGTAGTCTAAACGAACCATGATGAGAGCTTTGAGTAGTTGGAGTGGGGAGAGAGAATGGTGGCAATGGATAGAATGGGATGGATTTGAGATACTTAAAATCCATAAGATTTGATGATGTTTTATGTGGGGGAAGGACGAGGATGATGAACAAAATAGGAAAGATAGCTTGTTGGTTTCTGGCTTGTACAGCTTCATCAGTTGACTGTGCCATTCATGATGTAGAGCATTGGAAATTTGCCCAGTTTGGAGTTGGGGTGTGGAAATTGTAACTTTGGTTTTAGAGTTCAAGTGGAGATATCAGTTTGGCAGTTAGATATGTGAGTTTGAGATACATATTTAAGAGACAGTGAAGTAGTGATGGCAATAGGTGAAATGACCTAGGGAGTGAATACAAAGCAGTGCCTATCAGAGACTTGAGGAACTTGCCAGTGTTGAATGGCCAAGCAGCAGAGATGATTCTTAAGACTGGTAGGTTGAGATAAGTAAGAATAAAACATTTACCCTTTCTTAGCTGGTTCGTTTCATTTGTAAAGTAGGAATAGCAGATGGTCCCTGACTTACAATGGTTTCAGCTTGTGATTTTTTTGACTTTATGAAACAATACACATTCAGTGGAAACCATACTTCGAATTTTGATTGTTTCCCGGGTTCCGATATGTGGTACGATATTCTCTTATGATGCTGGGCAGTGGCAGTGAGCCACTTCTCCCATTCAGGCATGTGATCACAAAGGTAAATAATTGATACTCTACAGTGTACTGTGCTGCCATTGTTTTTTAGATATTGTGTTCCTAGCATGTTTAAGGTAGGCTAGGCTAAAACTATGATGCTCAATAGGTTAGGTATATTAAATGCATTTTTGACTTGTGATATTTTCAACTCATGATAGGTTTATTGGGACGTAATCTCAAGTTAAGGAGAATCTGTATAACACTCCTCTTGGAGTTGTGCTGGAAATTGGAACTATGTGTTTCAAAGTGCCTGGCATGTAGCAGTGCATGGTGTGCATCAGGCCTGAAATATTCAGTACACTCTGCCTGTATTTCAGAACAGTCCTTTGTCCCATTTGAGGGATTAGCTTCCTGACTCATTTTTAAATTAAATAATCCTATGATTTCTGATCCTAAGTTTGTGCACTTGTTAGCTTCTTAGTTGTGTGTGTGTGTGTGTGTGTGTGTGTGTGTGTGTGTGTTTTCCCCCTCCAAGAGAAAAATTCATTCTGTTTACCTTCATTCTTTTATTCCAAGATGGGAGCCATACCCTAGGAATCTTTTTCTCAGACAGAAAATCATAACTTTTGGCATTAGTGACATTTAAGAAAGGCTCAGAGATTTGTTTCTCTTAAACTGAGCTTAGTTGTCATTCCTGCCAATCAGAGAAGGCTTTATGCATGATTGTCTTTGATTCTATACTCCAAAATGAATTTAGCATTAGTTATGGGAAGAAAACCTCTAAGGTATTTTTTTTTTTGAGTTTTTGTTTGTTTGTTTTAATTGACCCTTTTAGAGAGAAGAAGGGAGAGAGAGAGAAACATTGATGTAAGAACAAAACATTGACCGGCTGCCTCCTGCATGCTCCTTACCAGAGATGGAGCCCACAACCTTTTCAGTGCACAGGATGATGCTCAACCAACTCAACCACACTGGGCTAAGACCTTTATTGCAACCATCAGTGAGAATTATTTTCTTAAAATTGTGACCCATTTATACATGTAAATATTTCTACATAGATGAAATCTCACAAAATAATACTTATCTGTACTGTGTATGTTATTTTGATTTTCTAATCTGTTACAGTGGAAAAAAGAAGTGCTGGTTGTCACCTCCCAAATTGATTTTGTAACCTACAGCTGTTTGAAAACAGTTCTTTAAGAGAATGACTGAATGAGAAAAATTTTAGTTGTATTGATAAAATTCCCAGTGTTTAACACATCTATTCAATGAAGTGAGGTACACCTGTGTTTAAAAAGCTAGTTTATTTTTTTAGTATCTATTTCAGTGCTGTCAGCTTGATTCAGTTAGTAAATAAATAGTAAAATCCTTGATAAATTTCATGGTTTATTAGGGTAAGCTGGTGTTCTGATTTTCATTTTTAGCTTTTTAAATTGTTTTCCTATTTTGTTTCCAAGTCCTGAATTTTTTCATCCTCTTATTTATATAGCAACTTCCTATTCCTATTTGAGTCTTAAGTGTTCCTGTCAGTCCATATTCTTTCCTTTGTATTTCTGCTCCCTTCTTTTTTCTTTTTTTAGAGAAAAAGGGAGGAAGGGGAGAGGGAGAGAAACATCAGTGTGAGAGTGAGACATCGATCGCTGCCTCCTGCACACCCCCTAACAGGGATTGAGCCCATAACCCGGGCATGTACCCTGACTGGGAATTGAACCGGCAACCTTGTGGTGCACCAGAAGACACCCAGCCAGCTTAGCCACACTAGCCAGGGCTTACTGCTCCCTTCTAAACCCCACTATCAGATAGTGTCTTAGAAGATACTGCTGCTTTAGCCATTGTAATAGGGTTTGGAGTCTCTTTGGAGAAGAATTCCAAAATAGGTATGTTTTCTTAAAAAACTGAATAGATAAATATCTCTGTATATTGAGTCACAAGATACTAATTTAATATTAGTAAATAATGAATTGATACCATGCTATTAATATGGTAGATCATTTAGAATGTAGTAAAATCTTAGGTTTAGAATTATTTGACTTCTGATTTCTAGAACCTCAGTCTTTATTAAGTAAGATGCCTTTTTAAAATAATGTCAGCCCAACAATGATGGCCAGAATTTTCATTTAGGTGTAAAAGTAATGAAATATATGAAAACATGTTGGTATCGAGCTGTTGTTTGTATCAAAATGCATAAGTTACAGGGTAAGTACTTTTCGTTTTTAATGTATATCACTTAACCTCTTGACAGTCATTTGATTGACTATCAGTGTTCACATCTGAGAGAAACTAGGTTCTTGAAAGAATTTTAATTAAGGCTAAATAAAAATTGTATGCTAAATGGCTTACTATAGAAAGGGCAAAACTTTCAGATCCAATGCAGATAGGGTAGTCTTGTACTTGTTTAATGAGCAAGGTTTTTTATAAAATCTTGAGCTTCTTAAAGGCTTCAGATTTTCTTTTTTTACTTATTTTTTGGGAATACCTTGGTTAGAATTTTTGGCAGATGCTATAGGGTCTCCATTATATCCATTATTACCTGCAGACATTTCCTTCAGGGAGAGAGAGAGGGTTACTTTTGTAAAGCAGTATGTTCAGAGGAATGGGAAAGCTGCTTTCCCAGACCCCTCAACAGCGTCTTTTCCAGGCTCTGACTTGAGTTGGGTCCTATATTCATCCATTCCTAACCAGTAAATTCTGGCCAGGGGAATAGAATTATGCCCTGAATGTAGGCCCAAGCCTTTTTAATCCTAGGACTCTGGGTGAAGTTGGCTTTCCCCCAAATTGGGATGAATTTTCTAAAGGATGAAAATCATAATGTCTACTACAGGCAAGATTTATATCTTGTTTATAATTGATCTCCATGGCCTAGCACAGTATATTGTATTGTGATCAGTTGAACTGATCATTTGAATATATGGCTTTGTGTTTGTAGTGGTCATAAAAGAAGAGTTTGTGTGTTTAATAACTAGAATTTATTTTGATTCAGGGAAACTCCTTTTGTTTGACAAACATCTTACCAAATGCCCACTATGCCAGAACACTGAACCTAAGGGTACAGAGATGAATTAGTTATGCATTCTGTTCTCAAAGAATTCAGTCTAGTAAAATTTATTTTGTTGTAAATTAAACATTTCTTAATATTTTTAATAAGGTTAGCTAAACTTCTGGTTCTTTATACCTATCTCATTTGGAAAGCATTTAGTGAGGCGTTTTAAAGTAACTGTTTCCATTTCATTCTTGCTGGCTAGTTGGCTAAATTGGTCCACCTCTGATTGCATAGTTCTGTGGTGTTTCTAAAATTTTTCATCAACTTAAAATTGATTTCTTTGGTAGCATTTCTAGTGCTGGCTACATCAATTTATGGTATTGTATAAGTATGGATATGTAATTAAGTATTTCTGCCCATACTTTACTATTTGCTATGTCTTCTGTGCTGTTTGACCATGATTTATTACCTTTCAAATTCAGATTGAAATGTAACTAGGTGGTCAGTTTTTGAAGTATATTTCTGATTCATATGTTCCACTGAGACTTAATTTAAATGATTGTGTCAGTGGAATGCTTGTTTTTTCTAATTTAAAAGCAAATGTAAATTTCTTAAGTGTGGCTTTCTATTCAAACTTGATTTTTTTTTTTTAGCTTTCATAGCATATTGAAAGTTTAGCAAAAACTGGCTTGGCACAAATTATTGAAATTACTCTTATTTCTGCAGTATATTAATTATAATCCTTAGAATATATTTACATATCAAGGAGGTACTTGTTCCTATAGCATAGAACAGGAATTTTCAACTGGGGCTGCAATAATTATTAAAACATGCAATACCTGACTATTTAGTCAGGGGCACTGACCCCTTTCCTTAGATTATCAAAAAAGTAACAACAGGCAACAAACAATAGCCATCCAATATGAATAAATCAAAATTACACTTTTTTTTGTCAGATCAGCAAAAAATATAATAGATTTTTTGGTGTACCTCAGAATTTTAGTAATTAGTTTTTGTGTGCTATGAGATGTAAAAGGTTGAAAATTGCTGACATATTGTGTTGTTATTATAATATATCAGCGGACAATTGTTACTATTGCAAGACTTATAGGCAAGTTTATAGGGTTGTCAATTTTATGTGCTTCAATATTTGGTATACTACATATTGTCCCACTCAATGCAAGAAGAATTATTTTTATAATTGGTATAGTTTATGATTTCTAGCTCTGTAGTGTTTTCTTGTCATTTCAACTAATGTTGTGAGAGTCCTCAAGTTAATAGGGCTTAATCTATGACTGTGAAGAGAGAAACTTCAGTAGAAGGAGAACTGCTTTTTTAAGCAGTAATTTTTGATGTTTCCAATTCTTAGAGCAAAATAAAAGGGTATGACCAAAGTGATCTTTTGGTTTTATCCAAATTTGTCCAAATAAAAAGTACACTTTGCATACTTTGTGTGGAGTATTTGCTTTGAGCTTTTTCAAAATTGTTCTTAGCTTTTAAATATCTGAGGACAGGTTTGAGTATTGTCCCTGGAAAAAGCACATGCACAAAATTTTATTGGCGTTTTAAGGATTTCATTTGCTTGCTAAAGCTGTGGACTGTAACTTAAGAACCTCTGTTGATGTTAAGGAGAAGGAAGACACACTAAAATTTTTCTTAATTCTTTACTGATGCTCTGATTGGCAACCATTAGAGTAGCAGGAAGTACCTAACAGATAAGATGGGAAGCAAAGGGAGAAACAATGGTTTTAAGAATGAAATGCTGGGTATAATAAAAAACTTATTTTAATTTGAATATACTTTTAAAATATATATTTGGGAAAGTTGGGAAGAAATCCACACATTATTCACTTGAATAGGTAGGTGTTTTGTTAGGACCCGTTCCAGGTTACTCCGGGTGTATTTTTTTGTTTGTAAAGTTAATGGCAGTAATAAAGTGCCTCCCAGTTAGATGATATATGTTGAAATGCTGAATAGGAACAAAATGAATTAATGCTAGAACTAGTTTGTCTGTTAGTGTATACAAGAACCCAGACCTCATTTATTTACCCGCAATTATTTTTCTCTTCACTTTTTTCACCTGGTGTTAGCCTAAAGGGTGTGAAAGAACCTTCACACCATCCCTGATTTTCGAAATGTCATTGGACTAGTATCTAGAACCTACATCTTTTATATCTTTTTTTTTAAAATATATCTTTATTGATTTCAGAGAGAGGAAAGGAGAGGGGGAGAGAGATAGAAACATCAATGATGAGAGAGTCATTGATTGGCTAGCCCGCAACCCCGGCATGTGCCCCGACGGGGAATCGAACCCTGATCACCTGGATCCTAGGTCGATACTCAGCTGCTGAGCTATGCCCAGCCAGGCTAGAACCTACATCTTTTATAGACTTTTAAAAAAGGGGTTAAGTAAACCTTTATGGAGTCCTCGCTCCCACTAAAGACTTCTTTCTTATACTATGTGTTATGCTATGGTGTAATACTTATTCCTCCCACCTAAAATAATTGCTTCATAGCAGTTTTATTGCTTCGTAGTTCAATGTTTCAGTGGGTTTTTTTGTGTGTGTATGTTTTTACTACATTGTAAGCTTTTTCAGGACAGATATGATTATCATTCATCTTTGTTTACAGTAGGGTTTCTCAATCTTTTTTTTTCTTTTTAAATATGTATTGATTTCAGAGAGAGGAGGAGAGAGAGAGAGGGAGAGAGAGAGAGAGAGAGAAACATCAATGATGAGTCAGTGATCAGCTACCTCCTGCATGTCCCCCACTGGGAATTGAGCCCAAAACCCGGGCATGTGCCCTGACCAAGAATCAAACCTCGGTTTCCTGGATCATAGATCGATGCTCAACCGCTGATCAATGCCGGCCCGGGCAATCTTGAGTTAAGTATTGACATATTTTAAAGTTAAAATTCTCAGGTTTCCCAAAATATATCTGTGGCTATCTCTCAAAGTTGACTTCTTGGTCCTTGTTTTTATTAGCCTAACGCAGTAGTTCTCAACCAGGTCAGTTTTGCCCTCCAGGGAGCATCTGGCAATGACTGGAGATATTTTTGGCTGTTACAACAGGGATGGGGAGTTGCTATTGGTATCAATTGGGTAAAGGCCAGTGGTGCTGCTAAACCTCCTACAATAAGTAATATTCCGAACAAAGGATTATACAACCCAAAGTGTCATACTGAAGTTGAGAAATCCTGTATATAAGAATGTGGTCTTTAAGGAAATTCCTGTGAGATTCTAGAAGTCATTCATACAAGGCATGTTTGTACCTGCTCATTAGGAAAGGCAGGTTTTTCCTCATAGGTCGTAGATTTTACTTCCCTATCCTCACCATGATTGGGTAAGATATATTTTCAAGAAGGAGCTATTGTGGGGCAAAGCTGCATGCTATTACTTAGCTCTTCTTTCTTCCACTATAAAATACGTTTTCATTTCATTGTCACAGTCTTACTTGAGATTGCCGTTAACTTCTTACTTAGATTATTGCAATGACTTTTTTAAAAAATCATTTTAATATTGTAGATTGACATGGCATTGTAAGATAATGCAGCCCATGTGCCCTTTGTCCAGTTTCCCACAAAAGTGTAATATCTTCTAAAAGTATAGTGTAATATTTCAACAAGGGTGTTGACATTGATGTGATCCACAGATCTTATCTAGGTATCCTTGTTGACATTGATGTGATCCACAGCTCTGATGTCAACACCCTTGAGTACAGTTTCACTTGTACTCATTTGTGTGTTTGTATTTAGTTCTATGCAGTTTTTCACATGTAGGTTTGTGTATCTACCACCAACCACCACAGTCAAGATGCAAAACAATTCTGTCACCAACAGATCTTTCCTGTTGTCCTTTTATAACCATATCTTCCCTTTTCCTCATTTCCTTCCATACCTAACGTACCCCTAGCAACCACTAATTGGTCTTTTTGTGATTTTATAATTTTTCCAGTTTCAGAATGTCATATAAATGGGATCAGAGAGTATGTAGCTTTCTGGGATTGGTTTTTTTTTTTTAAATTCAGTATAATTCCCTTGAGATTCAGACAAGTTGTTGCATAAATCAATAGTTTGTCTCTTTATTACTGAGTAATATTCCATGTATTAATATAGCAAAGCTTTTTAACCTGTTGTACGACATATCTGTCTTTTTTCTAGTTGTGGGCTGTTATGAATAGGTTGCTCTGAATGATCAAGTACAGATTTTTATATAAATATAAGTTTTCATTTCTTTGGGATAAATCCCCAAGAGTGCAGTTGCTGGGTCGTATGGTAATTTTATATTTAGTCTTACAAGAAACTTTTCTAGAGTGGGTGCACTATTTTAAATTCCCACCAGCAATGTGTAATGGATCCAGTTTCTCCATATTCTCACCAGCATTGTTGGTGCAGTAACGTTTTTTATTAATTTTTTAAAAATTGATTTTGAGAGAGAGGAAGGGAGAGGGGGAGAGAGAGAAACATCGACATAAGAGAGAACATGGATCTGCCTCCTGCACGCCCTCTACCAGGAATCGAGCTCACAACGCAGGCATGAGTCCTGACCAGAAATCAAACTGGCAACCATTTGGTGCTCGGAACAAAGCTGAGCCAACTGAGCCACACTAGATGTTGTTTCTGGGTGATACTGCTAATAGGCATGCCTAATCTATCTCCCTGAAAAATAATATATGTATGTAGCCTCTGTATAAAGTTCAGATTCTTTAGTTAGGCACCAAAACCATTTGCAATATGGCCCTTTCCTGTCTTTCTACCCTCATTATTCATTCCTGTATATACTTTTTAGTTCCAGGTGTGTCGAAATAGATGCAAAATTGTAGCTCTCAGAGCTCTTGTGACGATTAGATTATACATATAATATTACCAAATACCTAATAGACAAGGTGGGGCAAAAGTAGGTTTACAGTTGTTTGTATGGAAAATAATACAATAATTAGTCAATAATACCACAGTAAACTATGTTTCAAGTGTTCACAACTGTAAACCTACTTTTGCTCCACCCTGTATAGTGAGCAATACATAAATGGCAGTTTCTAGTAATTTCTCAGTGCTTATATTGACACATGGTAGGCATCCAAATGTTCAGAAGAGTGAATGACCCATAGATAGACTAGATTCTTTATAAATTCCTGAAATGTTCCTGACCTCATCTCTTCCTTTATAAGTTCCCTATCTTTTGAAGTCTGGGGTTAAGCCTTACATCTAATTATTTTGACAATCATATACTGTTTTGTATGTGCTACTTATTAAATGATTGTTAGATATTTTTTCTTCATAATAGATTATCTGTTTCTTGAGGGCATTTTTCACTTTACTTCCACTGATTCTTGTATCCTGCACAATACCTAGCATGATGCTACACGTTAGTGCTTAGTTCTTACACACTGTTGAAAGTATGTCACTTTATATCCAAATGAATTCACATAGAGTTGGCTCTTTAATTCTTGTAATTTTATGATAAGTATTGTTTTGTATGAATACTCATGGGTTCAGATGCTTAAGTTTAGGCACACCTATATAGTGACTTCCATAGGAATGAAGAATTAGGTATAATGACACTGTTTGCATAAATTGCTAAGTAAACCAGCAATACTTGTATATTTATTAGCAAATATCTTATGTGGTAAAGGCTTTCTCTGGTTCCTGTTTAAAATTTTGTTTGCTTCTGTCAGTGTTTAATGAGAGCATCTACCGTGTGCTAGATATTTTGCCAGATATAGTTACCAAAAATGAGGAAAGTGTACATACTTTAGGTAGTATTGGGGAAGTCGTACCATCAGGTCTTCTTATGCATTTGCTATGGAGAGTAAAGGAAAAGGGAAAATCAAGGTTCACTTGTAGATTTATGGTTTAAACAACTGAGTGGGTTTACTAAGATAGTGATGACTGAGGGTGAAAGGTTTCAGGCCAGATAGAATCAAAACACCTGTTTTGTGCTTTTTATGTTATGTTTAAAATACGTATGTTTACATCCCCGTGGAAGTATCAAAGTTCGATTATAAATCTGGTACTCAGAGGAAGAGTTATCAGGATGTAAAAGAATTTAAATCTATGGGATTAGTGCTGCAGTGAACATAGGAGTACATATATCTTTATGAATAAATATTTTCAAATTTTTCAGGTAGATACCCAGAAGAGGGATTGCTGGGTCATATGGTAACTATTCTTAATTTTTTTAGGAACCTCTCTATTTTTTTCCATAGTGGTTGTACCAATTTAAACTCCTACCAGCAGAGTATGAGGGTTCCTTTTTCTCCGCAATCTTTCCAACACTTATTACTAGTCTTGTTGATAATAGCCATTCTAATAGGTGCAAGGTGGTATCTTATTCTGGGTTTTTGTTTGTTTTGTTTTGTTTTTTGTTGTTCAGAATATTACAGATGTCCCCTTTTTTCCCCATTGATCCCTTCCACCCTGTACCCACTCCCCTCCCCAGGCCTTCACCATACTATTGTCTGTGTCCTTGGGTTATGCATATATGTATATAAATTCTTTGGTTAATCTCTTCCCCACCCACCCCCATCATTGTGGTTTTGATTTGCATTTCCCTAATAGCTAGTGAAGTTGAGCATCTTTTCATATATCTGTTGACCATTTGTATGTCGTCTTGGGAGAAGTGTCTCTGTTCAGGTCCTCTGCCCATGTTTTTTTTTACATCTTTTACTGATTTCAGAGAGTGGAAGGGAGAGGGAGAGAGAGAGAAACATCAACTATGAGAGAGTTGTCATTGATCAGCTTCCTCCTGCATTCCCCAAACTGGGGATCAGACCCACAACCCCGGCATGTGGCTGGCCCGGGAATCGGACCACGATCTCCTGGATCCTAGGCCAATGCTCAACTGCTGAGCCATGCCCAGCCAGGCATCTCTGCCCATTTTTTAATTGGATTATTTGTTTCTTTGTAGTTGGGTTTATGAGTTCTCAATATATTTTAGATATTAACCCCTTATTGGAGGTGCTGTTTGCAAGTATCTTTTCCCATTCAATTGGTTTCCTGTTTGTTTTAGTGATGGTTCTTTTGCTGTGCAGAAGCTTTTTAGTTTGATATAGTCCCATTCATTTATTTTTGCTTTTAGTTTCCTTGCCTTTGAGGTCAAAGTCCTAAAATCCTCTCTAAGACCAAGGTCCCTAAGTTTAGTACCTATGTTTTCTTGTATGTATTTTATTATTTTGAGTTAATTTTTGTGTGTGGTGACAAATAGTCTAGTTTCATTCTTTTGCATGTGGCTTTCTAGTGTCCTTCAATAAATGGTTGGATAGAATGATGTGGTACATATATACAATGGAATAATAGCCATCAGAAGAGATGAAATACTACCATTTGTGACAGCATGGATGGGTCTTGAGAATATCATGCTAAGCGAAATAAGTCAGATGGAGAAAGTCAAAAACCTTATGATTTCACTCATATGTGGGATATAAAACTGAAAGCAACAAACAGGGCAAACAAACAAAAACCCGTAAACACAGACAACAGTATGGCGGTTACCAGAGGGGAAGGGGGCGGGTGGTGTAGCAAAGAACAGAGGGGTCAAATACATATATGGTGACAGAAGGAGACTTTACTTTGGATGATGAACAGACAGTGCAATATACAGATTATGTATTAGAAAATTGTATACTTGAAATCAATATAATTTTATTAACCAATGTCACCCCAATAACTTTAATAAAGTTTTTAAAATATAGCTAAGGGATTCGATAAGTTCACATAAGGGGAGAGTACAGCTAGAGAAGAAGAGGGCTCAGAACTAAGTTTGAGTAGACCAGGAAGAGTTGTTGGAAGATGAAACAAAAAGGAATTCCTAGAAGAACAACTAATAAAGAGTAGTGACATGGGAGCCAAGAGAGCAACTGTTTATGGAGGAAGTAGTCAAGAAAGAATGTTGCTGCGAGCTCAAGAAGGATGAAGGGAAAAGTTACTTTTTGATTTGATAGTACAGAAGTAGGTACCTGATCTTGACAAACAGTTTAGTAGAATGGAAGAGAAAACCAGTGGAATAGGTTAAAGAATTAATGGGATGTGAAAAGTAGGAATAGTAGACGTAGATTACATCTCCAGGAAGTCTTGCTTTAAAAGGGAGCAAGAATTGGGGCAGGTACTAGACAAGTGTGGGTTCAAAGGAGGGTTTTCATTTTTAAAAAATGAGAGATACTGGAGAGTATTTACAATGTTCATAAGAATGACCCGGGAGAGGGACAAATTTTTGCTATAGGATAAAAGGGATAGGAAATAGCTGTAACTATATTTCAAAGCTTTTTGCCTTGAAGATGACTCCAGTGTTAACATTGCTCTTTTAAAAACAAAAAGTCATTACTTTTCCCATTCTTTTATTTTGAACTTTATGAGTCTCTTTATTTAAGACACATAGTTATTCAGGTTTAGTTTTATACCAAGCCTGAGAATCTTTTATAGCTGATATTATTCCATTTATATTTCTTTTTAGAAGTTTCACCTGTTGTTTTTTTGTTTTCTATATTTATTCATTAGTAGCAAAAAGGAAAAAAAAAGAAAAAAGAAGGTACCATTAATTTGTGTGCTTTTTTTTTTTAAATATATCTGTATTGATTTCAGAGAGAGAAAAGGAGAGGGAGAGAAAGAGACAGAAACATCAATGATGAGAGAGTCACTGATTGAGCCCGCAACCTGGGCATGTGCCCTGACCGGGAATCGAACCCCAATCGCCTGGATCCTACGTCGATGCTCAACTGCTGAGCCTTGTCCGGCCGGGCTGTGCTGCTTATTTTTAAATTTATATTGAACCCCTATTTCAGCTTATCATCCTTACTACCCCATAGTATATCATGATACCCTAGCATGCTTAGCATTATTACATTATATCTTATATTTCCCTCTCCACCCTTTAGAGTCGGTTGAGGCTTTTGGTTCTTGCCTGTTATCAAATTATTTTCTTTCGGTATTTTGTAGCTTTACCCGCAAAATTGTAGATTATATTCTATTAACAGCTATCACATTGAAACTTAGGTTTATGTTTAACTGTAATAGAAGTTTTTTGACGTTTCATCATGTGTTAAAGATTTTTCAGGAGTTTGAGAATATTGTACTTTTTAAATACTAATTTTTACATATTTCAGAACTTTTTAAAATCTGTAGTTGCTTATTATACATATCTGAGTGAAATACTGGCTAAGTAAAGAATTCTTGTCACGTCATTTCCCACAAACACTCCTATAGTTGAATTTTCTGTCTTCCCAATTTTCCTGAGAACTTTGAGGCTAGCCTGGTATTTTCCCTCCAATATTGATCATTGGTTTCTTCTGCCTGGATGTATTTAAGATTCTTTGAAGCTTACTGAGTTCAGTATGATATGTCTGTAACTTGATGGTTCACTTCTATTTGTTGTTTATTTTTCCTAGTACGTGGTGAGATCAGTCTACAAATTGAGTTTATTCGGAAGACACCTCAGATATCTTTGTATTTTTTTTTTCTTTGTTGCAGGCAGTATTCCAAATCTTTGGAGTATGTTGATAAACAGAGCAGACAAAATTTCCTGCGCTTGTATGGAGGTTAAATTGTATCAGGGAAACAATAAATAAATAAAACATGAATAAATTATATAATGTTCTCGGTAGAGAAAGCAATGTCAGAGGGATCAGTAGTACTGGGCAGGAGCTAGAGGAAGACAGACTGTAAGGTTGTAATTTTTAATAGGGTAGTCCGTATAGACCCAGTAAGAAGGTAAAGACAACAGCCAATGCAAAAGTCCTAAGTCAGGAGCACGTCTGGTGTGTTAAAAAGCAAATAAGCCATGTGACTGGAAGAAGGGAGTAAATAATGAGGAAAGTGGAGGGAACTGAGGTGAGAATTTAAAGAGGCAGAATTTAAGGCATGCAGATTGTATATGGTCTTGCAGGCCCTTATTTGTGGAGCTACTATCGCTGCTTTGTTGATAATGGTCTGTAGGGGATGGTGATAGAAGCAGCAGGGATGGATAGTCCATGTAATAATCTAGATGTGTGAAATGATGCTAGCTTTTTGGATCAGGGAGTTAGCAGGGAAGATGGTTAAATAGTAGTTAGATTCTGTGTCTGATACATTTGCTTAACAGTTGGAAGTAGGGTGTGAGAAAAAGAGGGATCCAGGATGACTTCCAAGATTTTTATTTAGCCTGAGCAACAGAAAGGTTGGAATTGCCAACAGCTGAGATGGAGACCAGTGCAGATAGAGCATATTTTAAGGAAATCATCTGGAGTTTAGTTTTGCATAGTTAAGAAAGAAATATATCTTGTAGACATTTGAGTGAGGTAGAATGTTTCAAGTAAGTATAGAGTTCAGGGGAAAGAGCTGACCTGGAAGTATGAATTTGGGTTATTATCGTATGGATGACATTACCAAGAGGGTGAATATAGATGTTGAGAAAAAAAGACAATCAGAGACTGAGGCCTTGGGGTATTCACAACATTATAAGTTTGGCAAGTAGGGACTAGCAAAGGAGACTAATGAGAGAGCAAGATAGAGGTGGTCTGAAAGTTCAGTGAAGAGTGACTGCTGAGGGTCAGGTAAGATAAGAGTTGAGAACTAATTGAAAACAATCGTTGGTGACCTTAATTGGAACAAATTTAGTGGAGTAATGAGAATGATAGACTAATTTGAATACCTAGTAAGAGGGAATGGAAGGAGAGGAATT
The DNA here is from genome assembly GCF_054644295.1 of Miniopterus natalensis. Taxonomy (NCBI): domain Eukaryota; kingdom Metazoa; phylum Chordata; class Mammalia; order Chiroptera; family Miniopteridae; genus Miniopterus; species Miniopterus natalensis. The sequence goes on from NC_142081.1 coordinate 75,697,941, forward strand.
GACATCTAGTATAAATTTGTCAGCAAAAGTAAGTGGCATTATGGGGCAAGTAGCTAAAAGAAGAGGGAAATTAAGTATTTTTTTTTGGTGTGTGTCAGGAATGATACAGGAGAAAGGTGAACTTTGATGATCTTTTCTACTTTATTCTGATCTTTTCACTCATATGGAGTCTTTTACTAACAAAGCTTTAATTTCTTTAATGGGTTTTTTCCCTTCACTTTCTTTACATTTTACCTCCTGTTGTCTCATTTTTTCTTTAATCTTTTATTTCAAGAATCCCTTCTTAAATTTAAGACAATAGAGAAGTCCTTATTTTCTTATTTCCTGGATTGTTTCTTTGAAAGCTTTGTCAAGTGCTTTTCGCTATTTAAGATTTCTTCAGGTTGTTGGTTATAGATGAAACAGTTGAGTATTGTTTTTGTAAATGTTATTATTTATTTGAGGATGTTGCTTACATGCCTTTGTTGTGTTGCTGATATTACTGAAGTGGGAGAGCAGTTTCTGGAAAGAGCTATTTACCTTTTCCTGGTCTTACTTACTTATACTAATGATAGTTTTTAAATATCTGCTGGACACTTAATTGATAATATTGTTTATATTATTTGTGATTAGAATATTTATTTTACTGTGGATATGCTTTTGCAGGCCTGAGATTTACTTAAGTAGCCAGAAAGACAGACTGTGGGCATTTGTTTAAGCAGAAGTTATGATATGTATGAATGTGATAATGAATCAAAAGTTGGCTTATCGGTAATCAGATCTTGTTTTGCCACAGGCACAATCTTTATTTGGGGGCTACCATTTCTGACTAATGGTTGATCATAAGCTATAGATATAAATGACCAAATAACCATACTCATCTTTTTTTTGGATTTCAGAGAATCTTGGTGGCATTTTATAGCAATTGTAATAATCTAACCTTACATGGTTTAATCTATGAAATAGGTTTTAAATTATATAATTTTGAATTGGTATAAATTTATAGCTATAGATCAGCAACTCTTAACCAAAGTTGTGTTTATCATAATTAAGCAGAATTATTCAAAATCCATGTTTTAAAAGAACTTCCTGAAGTGATTATGATACTTAAGAGCTATCACTTTTATTCATTATGAAAGCTAATACAGGAATGTCTAGTCCAAAACTTTTTTTAGCATAGAATTTTCTTTTTAGCAGTGCCAGTTAGTAGAAATATTAGTAAAATCACATAAACTTATTATGCTTTCCCCCCCAGTATGTATGAATTATAACTTGATTATCAGGGTAATTCTGTTAGTAAATTACTCCTTTAGAGTTTGCTAGAAATCTCATGCTATAAGCAAGTCATTTAGCCTTCCTTTACCTTAGATTACTGGCCTTGAATATTGATCTAACTACAGAGTTAAATAACTTGCCCCTGTTACTTTATGGACCTTGGGGGATATTCCCTGAGCATATGCCAGAAGATCTACATTATTTTGGTTCCCTCTCTCCACCCCCTAATTTGAGTAAAGAATTCAGAGACTTCTTAGATAAAGTTTACACTTTTCTTTCCCTGTTATCCCATGGGTAAGAGTAGAATGATTTCAGAGTCACCTGAGAGTTTAAAATTGGTTCCTAAAGGGCAATATTAAAAAGAGGATTTCTAAAGAGTTAATTGGAAGAGTTAGAACACTAGCTAGCTTACTTTTAAAACTTCAGGTGGCATTGCAGACTGTTAAAATCTTTTTATCTCTTCATTTCTGTTGCTCTTGCCATAGGTTAGGCATTGCTATTTTCATTAATCTACCTAAGTATAATCTTTTCACTACTGTATAATCTCTCAAAAACCACCCATTGTCTCAGTTGTCACTTTTCTAATCAAATGATGCAGCTAGTAGTTTGCAGGCTAGATAGTATCTTAGTGCTTCTGAGAAAGAGAGGACACAGCCAATGTATACCTTCCTCAGCTTTAAAATTATAGTCTCTTCATTTCCACTTCTTTCCACATTGTTCTGTTTTGGTGGTGGTAGTAGTGGAAGGGTTGTTTAAGGAGTAAGGGTCCACATACTACTGGATTTGGTGGGTTTGTTCTTGAGCCAGAGCAAACACTCCAATGCTTTGATGATAACATTCCATACATCTAGTTACATGGTATATAATCTGTATCACCAGAGAATGATAGTATGTGAGGATTTAGAAGTTGGATTTCATGAGCTCTGGAGGTTTGCTAGGTGGAGCAGCCTGAAATTGAAAGTAAGAAAGGACTTAGTTAATTATTCAAGATACTCAGAGACTTAGAAAAATACATTGGGGGACCCATCCAAAAGAGAGACTCCTCCAGAAAGAATCGGAAATTAAGATGAGAATTGTTGCTTTAGGCATTGAAAGCTTTTGCCTGTGCTCCCTCCCCCACCCACCTAACTTTTCTGATTAGAATGGTATGTTTTTATCCTGTTTGTAAGTCAGTAATGATATTTATGACAAATATGAATAGGTTTGTTAGTTATACCAGAGAAAATAAAAATTTGTACATAAAATTAGACTAAAAAGGAACAAGGGCTGTCAGTAAAGGTGCTCTAACATGTATGAGTTTCTGAAAACTTCCTTATCTTTCTATATTTTAGAGATTCTCAATTGGGAGCACACAATAGAATCATCCATGGAGATGGTTACTATGCCCTGCTCCAGAAAGACTAACTCAAGAATTTCCTCAGTGGTTGAATTCCAGACAATAAATACTCCCTTAGGTTTTCGAGATGTTCACCCCCTGGTTAAGAACCTGCTTTTCCCCACTCTGAAACTTATTTAATTTTTTTTTTTTTCTATTGTGAAAATGTTTTGTTCATTACTTGTGCAAATTATCTTTAAGAAATAGAGTCAGGCCCTGGCCAGTGTGGTTCAGTTGGCTGAATGTCACCCCACGGATGGAGAGGTTGCTCCTAGCACGTACCCCGGTGGTGGACTCGATCCCCAGTAGGGGATGTGCAGGAGGCAGCCAATCAGTGTTTCTCTCGCCCCTTTCCTCTCTCTCTGAAATCATTGAAAACATATTTTAAAAAGAAAGAAGGAAATAGAACCAGTAGATAGGAAGAAAATGACAAAATAAGAAGGGACAAATGATGGGACTAAAAGTTTATGCAATTATATAGCTTCATTCTATAATCAGTAATTAAAGTTATATTATGTTCTTAAAAATACAGCTATACACAAAAACCTTACATGACCTAGACCAAATAAAATTACCAGGCCACACCTAAACTGAATTGAGCGTTGCTTACTTCTAGTTTTTCCTTTGAGTTGGCATTGAAAAATAATCTTCTTTAATTTCCTTGCCTATTTAGCTTTCCATTATTTTCCAAAGGAAACTTTTTTTTTCCTACTCAGCCATTTTTTCTGTTGCTCAAGGTGCTGCTTCTAGCAGAATTTATTTAATGAGTCCCATTTTGATGGGCATGGTTGGTTGTGGCTTTTATACATTTTGATACAAAATGTATATTTATATTGCTTAATACTAATGTTATTCTGAAGGAAATTAATTTTAATAGTTTTAACTTGAATATGTTTTCTTATAGCAGAAGAAGAAAACTAAGAACTTCAACCCACCAACACGTAGAAATTGGGAAAGTAATTACTTTGGGATGCCCCTCCAGGATCTGGTTACAGCTGAGAAGCCCATACCACTATTTGTTGAAAAATGTGTGGAATTTATTGAAGATACAGGTAGGATAGAAATATTGCAAGAGGTTTGATTTAAATTTTCACTTTTGCTGCACCAATAGTTTGTCAAAAGCTCATGGTTTATTAAAGCTAAGTTTTGAGAGATACATTGTTCTCATTATTAGGATTATCTTGAGCATTAACTCTAGATGTAACCATCTGATATTTGAAAGAAGTTTTGTTGTTGGCCAGTAATGCTTTTGTTGGATTTCTCTTTAATAAGTGGCTAAGTTGAATGCTAAAATGTAAAACTCACCTTATTCTGGAATTTAGAATAACTTGATTGTTAAAATATGCTATTTATTCATATGTAGCTATGACTTAAATTTATAATTTGAAAGTTTTCAATAAATACTATTGATTTTTATTACTTATTTCACACATGAATTTTTCTTTTAAAACTTAGCAATATTTATGAATGTCTGAAAGGCAGTTTGGGGTGTTACTTTTTTTTTCAGCAGCACTAGCTTGATGTGGGTTATATGGTTTGAATTGTATTTTTAAGGTGTGTGTAGATATTCTCACTATTTTAAAAATAAGCCTGCTCTTATGTTTACTTTGTCCAGTATAAACCATTATCTGAGGGTTGGACTAGTCAAAATTGAGGAATAAAGGTAGAATATTATCATGTTTATGTGCATTTAAAATGAGTAAGAGTTAACCATGAACCCTTAGGAATTGGATGGACCACAGAATTTAATGTTTTGAAAACATGAGCTAATTCCACTTCAGCTTCATTCTTAATGATCTCCTTTGATAAGCAAGTATTATTTAAAAAACAAGCTGAGCCCTGGCTAGTGTGACTTGGTTGGGCATCATCCTGTGTACTGAAGGGTTGCTGATTCAATTCCTGGTCAGGGCACATGCCAGGTTGCAGGCTCAATCCCCAGTAGGGGGCATGCAGGAGGCAGTTGATGGATGTTTTGCTCTCACATTGATGTTTCTCTGTTTCTCTCTTCCTTCTTCTCTCTTTAAAAATCAGTTTTAAAAACCTTAAAACAAAACAAACAAAAACCAACTGGATACTCATATCCTATCTAAAAAATAAAGCTAACCCTGGCTGGTGTGGCTCAGTTGTTTGGATTGTTGTCTGGTACACTGAAAAGTGGTGGTTTCAATTCCCAGTCAGGGCACATACCCAGGTTGTGGTTGTAATGCCTGGTCGCTGATCGATGTTTCTCTCTCTCGAAAAAAAATCAATAAAAACATATCCTTGGTAAGGATTAAAAAAAAGTACAGTGTTGGTCAAGTCATATATCCTTACTGATTTTCTTGTTGACTTTTTTAATTACTTAAAGAGTAATATTGAAATCTGCAGTCATGATTGTAAATTGTCTGTTCCTACTTTAAGTTCTGTTAGATTTTGCTTTGTATATTTTGAAATTCTTTTAGTTGCATATGCACTTATGATTATGTCTTTATGAACTGACTTAACATTATGAAGCATTTTCTTTATGCTTTGTAATATTCTTTGTTCTGTAGTCTACTTTGTGTAATATTAATATAGCCAATGGTATTTTCTTTTTAGTGGTATTTATGTGATATATCTTTTCTATCCTTTTACTTTCAACCTTTATCTTTATAATTAATGTAGTTTCTTGTAGACCACATAATCATTGGGTCTTACAATCCACTTGTTTTTATTGGGGTGTTTATTAGGTTATTGGCTTTTAAGGTAGTTATCAGTATAATTGGTTTTAAATTTCCCATCTTGTTTTTATTTTTTATTTTTTCCATGTGGTCATTATTCCCTTTTTCTTCTTTTCCTGTCTTCTTTTGGATTAATTAGATATTTTAAATTTTATTTTAACTCCAATATCAGGTTATTGTTGTAGCTATCTCAGATTTTTGGTGGTGCTCTAAATTTTGAAATATACATCTTCAATCACAGTTTATCTTCAAATAATAATACACCACCATAATGTGTAGTTTAAGAACCTTGTAACAGTATATTTAACCTTCCTATCCCTTGTTTTATTGTATATTTTAATTCTACAGTTTTAAATATCACAGTACATATTTATAATTTTTGCTTTAAATAGGTGATTCTCATTTTTGAAAGGTAGTTTCTTAGGTTATAAGTCTTTGTAACAACTTTATTGAAATATAGTTCACATACTCTACAGTTCATCTATTTAAAGTGTACAGTCCAGTGGTGTTTTAGTATATTCAAAGAGTTATGTATCCCTCAGCACAATCCTTTTTAGAGCATTTTTATCATCTCCTGAAGAAACTCCATACCCATTAAGTAGTCACTTCCTGTTCCTCACACCCACCCACCCTTAACTTTCTGACTCTATAGATTTACCTTTTCTTGTCTTTTGTGAGTGCCTTCTTTCAGTTAACATGTTTTCGAGGTTCATCTGTATGGTTGCATCTATAAGTATTTCATTCATTTTTGTTACTAAATAATTTTCCATTAATAGACATTTGGGTTGTTTCCACTTTTCAACTATTGATAATAGTGCTGCCGTGAATATTCCTATACAAGTTTTTGTAGGAACATGTTTTTCACTTCTCTTTAGTGAATTGCTAGATCATATGGTAACTCTATGTTTAACCTTTTGAGGAAATTTACCAGTCTGTCTGCAAAAGTGCCTGCATTGTTTTACATTCCCACCAGCAAAATACAAGACTTCCAATTTCTCCATATCTTTGCTAGCACTTATTTTCCTCTTTTTTAATTATAGCTATTCTAAGCAGGTGTGAAGTGGTATGAATTCTGGATACAAGTTGCTTTCAAATATAATTTGCAAAATTTTTTCCCCATCTATGGGTTGTCTTGTGCAATTCCTTGATGGTATTGTTTCAAACACAAAAGTTGTAAATTTTGATACTCAATTTTTAAAAAATTTTGACACTGTGTGCATGGTAACATATCTAAGAAGGTTTTGCCTAACCCAGGATCACAAAGAGTTATTCCTACATATTCTTCTAAGTTGGTCTGTTATGTTGGTCTTTTATGTTGAGGTCTGTGATCCATTTTTAGTTAATTTTTATGTGGTGTAAGGAAGGTTTCAGCTTGATTCTTTTGCATGTAAGTGTCCATTATCCAAGTACCATTTTTTTGAATTGCCTTGCATTCTTTTTGAAAATCAATTGACCATAATCATGAATGTTTCTGGACTTTCATTTACATGTCATTGATCTATATGCCTATCCATATATGCTGGTAGCACTCCGTTTTCATTACTGTAGCTTTTTGTAGTAAGTTTTGAAATTGAGAAGTTTTGAGTCCTCCAATTTGATTCTTCTGAGAATATAGTTCTAGGCTGATAGATTAAAAAAATTTTTTTTAATTCAACTTTTTAAAGACTATTTTTGTCTTCTGCATGATATCTAACAAACAGTCTGCTCTTACTCTTATTTGCGATCCTGTATGTGGTATGTTCTCCTTTCTCCCTCACTTCAGAGCTACTTTTAATATTATTCTCTCTGTTTTTTAGCAGTTTTATTAAAAATGTAACTTAATGTGTGCTTTAAAAAAAAACATTTCTGCTTGAGGTTTCTGGAGCTTCTTGGATCACTTGGTTTATAATTTTCAAATTTGGAAAATTTGGGGTCGGTCAGCCTTCTGACTGACCTCTGCTTCTGGACTTCTATTACATGTGTGTTAGACATCTTGAAATTATCCCACAGCTCACTGAGTTTTGTTCATTGCGTTTTGTTTTTGTTTTTGTTTTGTTTTTTTAATCCTCACCCGAGGATATGTTTATTGATTTGAGAGAGAGAGAAGAGAGAGAAACATCGATCCATTGCCTCCTTTCCTCCCCCTGACTGGGAATTGAATCTGCAGCCTTTTTGGTGTACTGGACAATGCTCCAACCAACTGAGCCACCCAGCGAGGGCTCATTGTTTCATTTTGATTAGACTAATATATCTATTGCTATATCTTCTAGTTCACTGATTTTTTTTCTGTGTGGTCAAATCTAGATGTTCCATTTACGTTTCTTTTTTATGTGTTTCATTTTTCTACCCATTGCGTTGATATTTTCCTTTATATCTTTGAATATACTTATAAAATTTACAATCGCTGTTTTAAGATATTGTGTTATTCTTTCATATTTCATTTCTGGATCTGTTTCTATTTCCATTGATTTCTCCTGATTATGATTTGTTTTTTGCTGCTTTGGTGATTTTAATTTGATGTCAGACATTTTTAATTTTACATTTTTGGGTAGTTAATTTTCTGGTGTTCTTTTAAAGAGTATTAGATTTGTTTTGTCATGTGTTAAGTATTTTGTGAAGCCATTTTATTCTTTCTAGGCTTGCTTTGTAAGTGTTTTTTGGTGGATCTGGAGCAGCTTTTAATCTAGTATTTACTTAGACCGACAGTATGATATGAAGACTTGACCCAGTGCCCTACCTATTAAAATATCTCCTCTCATATATGTACAGTATTCAACCAAATGTTCTGGGGACTTTTGTGAACATCTCTGAGGCTCTTTCTCTGTGTTTCTCTTCATCTTTTTTAGTACTCTATCCTACAAATTCTGGTCTTCTCCTTATTTCTGAACTCATATTTCCATCTTCCTAACTCTGGTAGACTGTTCTGCTTTGGTGCACTACTATCTAAAAACTGTCTCCAGGCACTAATTTGGGGTATTTAGAGAGTTTAACTTATTTGCTTCTTTTCCCTCATGGATCACAGTTTTGAGCTGCCTGTTATCTGAAAACTGTTTCATATAATTTTCTAGGTTTTAGTTTTTTACTGTAGGAGGGCAGTTGCCATAGCAGTTAATTCTTTTTTTTTTTTTTTTTTTTTAAATATATCATTATTGATTTCAGAGAGAGGAAAGGAAAGGGAGAGAGATAGAAACATCAGTGATGAGAAAGTCATTGATTGAGCCCGCAACCCGGGCATGTGCCCTGACCAGGAATCGAACCCCGATCGCCTGGATCCCAGGTCGACGCTCAACTGCTGAGCCACACCCGGCCAGGCCATAGCAGTTAATTCTTAATGACAGAGTCAGATATATAGCAGTTTTTATAATAGGTACTATATTACAAGTTCGGCTAAGTTATTCCTGTTGGGAAATAACCCTTTAATTATAAATTTAAAGTAGGCAGAAAAGGGTAGTACAGATGAGAGAGACTGAAAAGTAAGAGAACAAAAGTCCTCTTTCAGGAATTAGGATAATAAACCTGATAGATATGGGATTGAAAGAGGACTCAAAAATGCCTTTCAGATTGCTATATTAGGGTGATTGTAGATGGTATATAGTTAATGAAAATAGAAATTATAGTATGAAAAGTAGAGTAGACATTTTGATAATGGTGGGTTCCTGTTTTGTACATGTTAAATTTCAAGGTGCCTGTGGAGTATTCTTTAAAAGCCCAGGAATAGTTAGAATATCTTAGAGCTATGGATCTTCAAAAAATGGTTTGATCTTAAGATTTTCGTCATTGCCATTGTATAGATATTAACGTAGGCGCTGTGTTGGTGAAGTGAAATGAGAAGAAAATACTGAGTGAGAAGAAAAGTTCACAATGCAAATAGGCTATACAAAAGAGTGGAGCCCTTAAACACTGAGAAAACATTTTTTAATAAGAACAAATGAAACATGGTTATCAGCATTGAATGTATATAGGTTAGGTGACTTAAAATGATAAATTTTTTTTTACGTTTTTATTGAGGTGAAATTCATATGACAAAAAAGTAACCACATTGTTTTTATTTATTTTTTAATATATCTTTATTGATTTCAGAGAGAGGAAGGGAGAGAGAGAGAGAGAGAAAGATCAATGATGAGAGAGTCGTCATTGATCAGCTGCCTTTTGCACGCCCCCCACTGGGGATCGAGCCCGCAACCCAGGCATGGGCCCTGACTGGGAATCAAACCGTGATCTCCTGGATCCTAGGTCAGCTGCTGAGCCACGCCCCACCAGGCTAAAAGTAACCACTTTAAAGTATACAACAATTAACTGGCATGTAGTGCATGTACAGTATTGTGCAACCAGCACCTCATCTAGTTCCAAAGATTTTCATCACCCCAAATAAAACTCTATACCCATTATGCAGTTACTCTCTTCCCTAGTTTGCTCTTGCAACTACCAACCTGCTTTCTGTTTATATGGATTTACTTATTCTAGATATTTCATATAAGTGGAATCATACCGTATTTGACCTTTTATCTGGCTCCTGTCACTTCATATAATGTTTTTGAGGCTCAGTTATGTTGTAGCATGTGTCATTGTATGGACAGATACATTTATTCATTCATAAGTTGGTAGACATTTGGTTTGTTTCCACCTTTTGGCTATTGTGAACAGTGCTTGCTATGAATGTTCATGAATAGATATTTGTTTGAGTACCTGTTTCAGTTCTTTTGGGTACATAACCTAGGAGTGGAATGATGGGTCACATGGTAATTCTTTGTTTAACTTGTTGAGGCACTGTCAAATTGTTTTTTATAGTGGATGCACCATTTTACATTTCCATCAACAATGTACAATGACATCAGCAATGTCAAATTTGTCCACATCCTTGCCAACACTTGTTATACTCTGCGTGAGTGTGTGTGTTTTACTTCTAGCTGTCTTATCCCTTTTGATAGGGATTATTGGTAATATTGCCATCTTAACAGTATTAAGCCTTTCAATCTATTAACACTGGAGACCTTTCCGTGTATTTAGGTATACTTTAATTTTTTTCATTACTGTTTTATAGTTCTCAGTGTACAAGTCTTGCATCTCCTTGGTTAAGTTTATTCCTAGGTATTTTGAATGCTGTTGTAAACAGAATTTTTTTTTTTAATTTTTTTATTAAATGTATTGGGGTGACATTAGGTAATATGATCATATAGGTTTCAGGTGTGGGTTTCTATGTTAGAAGATCTGGATATTGCACTGTGTGCCCACCACCCAAAGTCAAATCTTCTCCCGTCACCATATAGAATTTTTTTCGTAATTTCATCTTTGGAATGTTTGTTGCTGGCATATAGAACTGATTTTTGAATGATGATCTTTTAGCCTGCAACTTGGCTAAAAAAATTTTTATTAGCTCTATTTTGTGTGTGTGTTTTCTTTGGGATTTTCTGTATATATAAGGTCTTATTCTCTATGGCTAGGGATAGAGCTTCTTCCTTTCAAATTTGGATGCCTTTTATTTCTTTTTCTTGCTTAATTGCTCTGGCTTCAATTTTTGCAATTAATAGCAGGCACCCTTGGCTTATTTCTTACTTTACAAGAACGCTTTCATTCTTTCACCATTATTATGTTACCTGTGAGTTTTTCATAAGTGCCCTTTAGTATGCTGAAGAAGTTAAGTTCCTTTCTGTATTTGTTTCCTGGGGCTGCCATAACAAAGTCCCACAAACTGAGTAGCTTAAAACAACCAAAATGTATTCGTTCACAGCCTAGAGGCTAGAAATCTGAAATCAAGATGTCAGCTGAGTCACATTCCCTCAGAGACTATGGGTAGAATCTTTCCTTGCTTCTTCCTTGCTTCTGGTAGAGAGAACGTCAATCCTTGGTGTTTCTCAGCTTGCAGCTGTGATATTCCAATCTCTTCCTTTTGGGTTCTCCCTGTGTGTCTTGTCTTACAAGTATACCAGTCATTAGGTTTAGAGCTCACCCTACTCCAGTATGACCTCATCTTAGCGTAACTAATTACATCTGCAATGGCCCTATTTCCAAAATAAGTCAACGTCTAGTTTGTTGAGTATTTTTTATTAAAGGGTGTTGGATTTTGTTAAATGATTTTTCTGTGTAAACTGAAATGATCATGTGGTTTTTTTTCTTTCATTCTATTAATGTGATGTGTTATATTGATTGATTTTTTTTTTCTTACGTTGAACCACCCTTACATTCCTGGCTTAAATCCCATTTTGTCATGGTGTATAATCTTGTTAATATGCTGTTGGATTCAGTTTGCTAGTATTTCGTTGAAGATTTTTGCATCTTTATTCATATGGGATATTGGTCTCTAGTTTTCTTTTGGTGTCTTTCTTTTGGGCCTTAGTATCAGGGTAGTACTCATAGAAAGAGTTTGGAAGTGTTTCTTCCTTTGGAATAGTATTTTATTGAGAGTTTTCTCTGGTTCTAAAAGTGGGCTAAGTTCAGAATTGAGGTATTTCTATGTTAGAGACTTTATAAATTTTTTTCTTCATTTTACAGTTTTTCAATTTCAGGCTTTTTTTGTCACTGTACTCCTACTAATCTTATTTTGCTTTTTCAACTTGCAGTATCTAGTCTGCTGTGATTCGGGAAAATATATGGTAGTTAGTTTAAATTATGCTTTTGATTAGATTAAATGGAATCTGGAAAAACAGGAAGTGATGCTCCAGTAAATGAAATAATATAATCTAGTGCAAGGGCTTTGTGACATCTTTTTGCTATTTATTTACCTTTTTGTTTCCCTTTTTTCCAGTTATGTTAGATTAGGTAATCAGATGACAAAGTTCCAGATAGGTGAGGAATTTTTTCACCTCTATTTGCCAGAATTTATATTTGCATGTAAATGTAGTTCATCTGGAATGCCCCCACTATTACAAATAAATTATAAAGAAATAGAGACTGTCTCTAAAGCTTACAGATTATATTTCTCATAAAACTGAATTAGATCAGATGCCATTGAGGTTCTTTAAATATAGGTTTAAAAATTGTGTGTTGCTCCAGCACACCAATTATGGTGAAGTAATTGAGGTGAGGTAGGTGAATTAATCTTTGTTTTTATTGCTAAAGTAAATATAATTTTTTTAAAAATAAATTTTTTAAAAAATAAAGTTTTAATTTAAACTTTATCATTTCCACTTGATGTTTTGAACTTCTTATATTTCTAAATCCATTTTTATGTTCACTTTTCCATACCTCCTCAACCCCTACCATGTTTTTCATTTGGCAAAACTTCAACTTTGGTTAAATTAACACTCTGCCTACTCTGTGGTTGGAACAGAAAGTGGATCATGGTTGTAGAAAAACATAAACTGTGCATTTCACTTTAAATATGTGACCACAAATCTGAAGTATCATCCCATAATTCCCTAGTCAATTTGTTCTCTTGCTTTCATGAAGGATTTCTTTTTCATTTTCTTAAATTTTAAAAAGTTTTGAACCTTCAGAAATGTTGCAAGAATAATATGATTAAGCATCCATATACACCTTTCACCTAGATTCGCTATTTTTTGCCACATTTCTTCACCTTTTTTTTGCTCAGTTGTTTGAGAGTATGTTACAGATAACATGACACTTCACTTCTAAATCTTTTAGATTATATCTCCCAAGAACAAGGACCTTTACCCCATGTCGCCACAATATAATTATCACCATCAGGAAATTTAACTGTGATAAAATTATATTAGCTAATATTCTGTCTATATTCAAATTCCCTACATTGTCCCAATAATCTCCTGTTAAAGCTTTCGTTTTTTCAGTTCAGGGTACAGTCAAGGATCATGAGTTAAATTCCTTGTTATATCTCTTTGGTTTTCTTCAATTTAGAATAGTTTCCTAACTTTTTGTGTATGTTTTCATGATACAACTTTTGAGGCTTTTTAAGTGCCCCCTTTTTTTCTGAATGTTTCTTAATTTTAATTTTGTAATTCCTAGTCAGGCTCTAGCAAATATATTTGTCTGAGATTCTACATAGGGCTAATGTATCCTTCTTAATATATCACAGGATGCGTTAGGAGACAAAAGATGTTATTTCCTAAAGGAACTTTTTATGTTGCTTTGGAAATTCTGGGCTATTAATAACCTTAACAGTGTCATTCAGATATGTGCTAAAAGTTGGTATCATTGACATCCGAATTTAATGATTCAAGTGTGACCTGTTTATTCTTGATCTAGCAATGAGGAGTTATATATTAGCCATTAGCCCTTAAAGCATTTTTTAGGTATTATTCCTAAGTCTAGCAGAAATTCCTTAAGGTTTGTTTTCTGGTATATTAATATTACCTTTTATGGTTTCTAGTAGCTTTGAAGTATATTTTTATCTGTTAGCAGGAACATTGCCTTCTTGAAGTTGCTGGTCATTGGGTCTTAGCTAAAGCTTTAAAAATTATTTTTTACACCACAGACTTTAGATCATAACCTGCATGGCAGTAGGCACCCCTTGCTTTTAAAACAAGTCTATAATTAAATTCTTATTCAATAAATTTTTTAAAAACGAACTTCAGTTTGTTTGTAAGAACCAGGAGTGTTTGTTCTTGTGACATTAGTTATACATTAATACTATTTAAATCTTAATATTCCAAACTAGAATTAGCTTTTCCCCCCTACAAATACAAAGAATGGATAATCATTGATTGCTAAAGATGAGAGAATGGAAGCATTTATGCTACAGTAAGACTTTTCAAAATTTATCTTTATATGTCAGCTGAGTAATTTGCATTATGCTGGCTCACTAAGTAGTAATATAAGTATGGATTTTGCATTGTGCTTATAATGGATGATGAAAGTGATACACAACAGGCTATTCTTAGGTGAAAGCTGTCTTAAATACTTTGTTTTTTAAGTTAAATTGAAACATGGCTATATTGTCATTTTTGTGGTTGACAACCAGATGATGTATGCCAGAAAATGAATGTTGTGCAAGTCTGAAAAAACACTTTGTCCTTACTTTTTTTAATCTCTCAGGTGAAATAATTATTTTCATAATATAATAATCAGCTTTTACTATGTTTACTATTTGTATAGTAAACTTTCAGTATGCTATGAAATAAGTATGTTGTTTATTCATTTCATTTTTAGATCTCTATGGGGTGTATGTGGCAGTCACCATCTCCATTTTACAGAGGAAGAAACTGAGACACAGAGAAATTAACTTGTGTGATCACACAATTATAATTTTGCCCAGACCCCACTTACCATTACTATTTACACTTGATTTTTGATAACCAAGATTGTTTTTTTCTTTTGAGGAAAGGAGCTATTTCATTATAGCAGGAAAAAAAAATACAGATAAAAGTCCATTAAGGACTAGAACTGAAAAACCACCTGAAATTTTATGATAAAGAGATAAGTTTTTCTTTTTTTATATATTTATATCACATATAATACACATTTAAACATATATAGCTTTTTCCAAAGGGGAACATTAACATAGTTTTGTAATATTTTAAATACATGAACAACTTCATTTCATGAGATAAAACTTACCTTTGGAATTACTTTTTATGATATATCTATTATATTCTAACATCTTGGTGATCATAATTTATTCAGTAGTCTCCTAGTTCTGAACCTAGGTCATCTTTATATGCTTATATTTTTATTTTCTAGGAAAATGTCTAAAAATGAAATTGCCATGCCCAACCCCAATGATAGAAAGCATGCAAAGAGAGAAAATTACTCATCATAAAACAAATGGGGAGGCATGTAAGAAATAAATTTCTTATGTATTAAATAGAACAAACTAATGCCCCTAGCTTACTCCATGTATGACCTTTAGCAAGTCACTTCATTTTTCTAAGCTTGTTTTCTTATCTTTGAATAAGGCCTCTTGCCAGTTATTTTGAAGATGGAATGAAGACAATACATGTAATATTTACATTATGAACTTTTAATTATTATATGTAAAGGAAGAGGCAGATTGGAAAGCTACTGTTACCCTTCCTTCCTTCCTTCCTTCCTTCCTTCCTTCCTTCCTTCCTTCCTTCCTTCCTTCCTTCCTTCCTTCCTCCCTCCCTCCCTCCCTCCCTCCCTCCCTCCCTCCCTCCCTCCCTCCCTCCCTCCCACCAAGATCTCCTTTTTTTAATATATCTTTATTGATTTCAGAGAGAGGAAAGGAGAGCGCGAGAGAGAGACAGAAACATCAATGATGAGAGAGTTGTCACTGATCGGCTGCAACCAGGGCACGTGCCCTGACCAGGAATCGAACCTCAATCTCCTGGATCCTAGGTTCATGCTCAACCCCTGAGCCCAGCCCGGCTGGGCTATTGTTGCTTTTTCTTAAACATTAACTATTTAGTGGCTGGAAAGTAGTGACGTGTTTCAATTCAGTAAATTCAAGTTGTATCATATGCGTACCCCCCCTCCCACCCAAGTAGAATTTTAAAATATTATTTTGCTTAATTGAGAAAGGGGAATACTGCCTTTAGCCTTATTCCCATAGTGGCCTTGTGCTTAAGCATCACTTACCACAGTTAAAAGACTCGTCCTCCATTGATGTTATTTTGTCCTTGATATGTAGATACAGCTCTCTATATCTTTCTGTGTTTTTAAAATTTATTTTATTGTTGAGAGTATTACAGATGTCCCCCATTCTCCTCCCTTTGCCCCCTTCCACCCATCTCCCACCCATCCCAGGCCTTCACCTGTCTATTGTCTGTGTCCATGGGCTGTGACTAATTTGTACTTCTAAATTCCTTCACTTTTTTCACCATCCCCCAACCCACTCCCATCTGGCAACCATTAAAATGTTCTCTGTATCTATGAGTCTGTTTCTGTTTGGCCTTTTCATTTATTTGGACTTTCAGATTTAGTGCCATTTTATTGTTCATATTTTTAATCTTTTTCCCCCTCCTTTTCTTCTTGAAGAAGACCCTTTAATATTTCTTGTAATACTGCTTTGATAAACAACTTTAGCTTTTTCTTGTCTGGGATGCTCTTCTTTCTGACCTTCAATTCTAAATGATAGCTTTGCTGGATAGAGTAATCTTAGTTGTAGGTCCTTGCTTTTCATCACTTTGAATATTTCTTGCTACTCCCTTCTGGCCTGCAAAGTTTCTGTTGAGAAATCAGCTGACAGTCTCATGGGCTCTCCCTTGTAGGTAACTAATTGCTTTTCTCTTGCTGTTTTTAAGAGTCTCTCTTTGTCTTTAACCTTTGGCATTTTAATTACATGTCTTGGTGTGGACCTCGTTGGGTTCCTCTTGTTTGGGACCCTCTGTGCTTCCTGGACTTGTATGTCTCTCTTTTTCACCAGGTAAGGGAAGTTTTCTGTAATTATTTTTTCAAATAGGGTTTCCTTTTTTTGCTCTCTTCTCCTTCCGGTATCCCCATGGTGTGAATGTTGGTATGATTGAAGTTGTCACAGTGGCTCCTTACACTACTTCTGGTTTTGGATCCTTGTTGCTCTCCTAATTGGGTGTTTCTTGCTTCCTTATATTCCAAATTCTTGATTTGATTTTCAGCATTCTCTACTCTGCTGATGATTCGCTATGAATCATTCTTCAATTCACTTAGTGTGTCCTTCATTTTTGACTGGTCCTTTTTTATGATGTTGATGTTCTCACTAAGTTTCTTGAAGTTCTCACTAAGTGTCTTGAGCATCTTTATAACCATTGTTTTGAACTCTGGTAGTTTTCTTGCTTCCATTTCATTTAGTTCTTTTTTTGGAGATTTCTCCTGTTCTTTTATTTGTGGCATGTTTCTTCATCTCCGTATTTTGGCTCCTTCCCTGTGTGTGTTTCTGTGTATTAGGTAGATCTGCTATGTCTCCCAGACTTGGTACTAAGGATGAACTTGACCCATCATGATCACCCAAAGTCCATAGTGTATATTAGGCTTCACTCTTCATTCTGTGGGTTTAGACAAATGTAAAATGATATATAGTCATTATTATAACAACATACAGAGTAGTTTTCATAGCCCTAAAAACCTCTGTGCTATGCCTATTCATCTCTCTCTCCCCCCACCCCTGACAACCACTGATTTTTTTTCTTCATTGTTTTGCCCTTTCCACAGTATCATATAGTTGGAATCGTAGTGCATGTAGCCTTTTCAGATTGGCTTCTTTCACTTAGTAATATGCTTTTAAGGTTCCTCCATATCTTTCCAGAGTATCTTTTCATACGTTTATTTGCCATTTGTATTTCTTCCTTGATAACAGGGTCTGTCAAGGTCTTTAGCCCATTATGTAATGGAGTTGTTTATTCTCTTATTACTGGGTTTTAAGAGTTCTTCGTATATTTTTGGTAATAGCCCTTCATCAGGTGTGTCTTTTGTAAACATTTTCCCTCTGTGGCTTGTCTTCTGATTATCTTGACATTGTCTTTCACAGAGCATAAGTTTTTAATTTTAACGAAGTCCAGTTTATCAGTACTTTTTCTCAATATTTTTACAAAAGGACACAAAAGACAATATTGCATCTTTGGTATTGTATCTAAAAAGGCATCAATCACCATACCCAATGTCATGTAGGTTTTCTACTGTGTTATCCTCTACAGATTTTATAGTTTTGCATTTTACATTTAAGTTCATGATCCATTTTGAGTTCATTTTTTCAAGGGTGTAAGGTATATGTCTAGTTTCAGTTTTTTTGTGTGTGTTTTTTTAATGTGGATGCACAGTGTTTGTAGCACCATTTGTTGAAGAGACTTCATTCCATTGTATTTACTGCTTTTGCTTCTTTTTCAAAAAACCATTGACTACTGATGGGTGTCTATTTCTGGGCTTCCTATTCTGTTCTATTGACCTGTATGCCTTCCTCAACACTACATTATCTTGATTACTGTAGATTTATAGTAAGTCTTAAAGTCAGGTAGAATCAGACTCCAGCTTTGTTCTTCTCTTTGAATATTGTGTTGGCTTACTTGACCTCTCTATATAAACTTAAGAATCAGTTTGTTGACATCCTTAAAATGACTTTTTGGAAATTTGACGTATTGAATCTATATGTTAAAAGCAAAGAACTGACATCTTGACAATATTGTGTCCTCTTATCCATGAAGATGGAATATCTCCCCATTTATTTAGTAGTTCTTTGATTTTATTGATCAGTTTTGAAGTTTTCCTGATACAAATCTTGTACATATAATATGTTAGATTTATGCTCAAGAATTTCATTTTCAGGGGTGTTGATGTAAATTTGTTTTTAATTTCAAATTCTACTTGTTCATTAGTATGTAAAAAAAGCAGTTGATTTTTGTATATTAACCTTGTGTTCTGCAACCTTGCTATAATTACTTACTACTTTCAGGAGTTTCTTTGCCTGTTGATATTCTACATAGATGATCATGTCATCTGAAAAATTATAGTTTCATGTCTTCCTTTCCCTTCTGTATACCTCTGTTTTCCTTTTCTTACCTTATAGAGTAGCAGGGATTTCGAGTACAGTGTTGAGAAGTGTGGTGATGGGATTTCCTTGCCTACCTGATCTTAGTGGAAAGCTTCAAGTTTCTCACTATTAAGTATGATGTTGCATGTAGGGGTTTTTTATTTGTTTGTTTTTTAAAGAATACTTTATTGATTTTTAAAGAGACAAGAAGGGAGAGGAAGAGAAAGACAAACATCAATGTGAGAGCGGAACATTGATCAGCTGCCTCTTGCATGCATCCTACCGGGAATCAAGCCTGCAACCCAGGCATGTGCTCTTGACCAGGAATTGAACTGGCAACTTCCTTGTGCACAAATGGGATGATGCCTAACCAACTGAGCCTTACTGGCAGGGCTACACATAGGTTTCTTTGTAGATAGTGTAAAGAAGTTACCCTCTATTCCTAGTTTGCTAACAGTTTTTCTCATGAATGAGTTTTAGATTTTGTCTACATATTTTTTCTACATCTATTGATAGGATTATGTAATTTTTCTTTCTTAGTCTAATGATGTGATGGATTACATTAATTGATTTCCAGGATGAATCTTTCTTGATTGTAGTGTATAATTCCCTTTATACTTTTTAAAATTCATTTTGTTAATACTTTGTTGAGCATTTTTGCATCTATGTTCATGAGAGACATTGGTCTGTGATTTTTCTGAAATGTCTTTTTTGGGACTTAGAGCCTTTTTTTTAGCATGTGAAAAATCTCTTCACTTAGCTTGAGATTTGTAAACATATTTTACATCAGCCATTGTTTTAAGACTCAAAGTAGATAACCTATTGAACTATATAAGCTATGTTATATCAAGAACAATATATTGTCTAATATCACATATGCAAGTTCTAATGTATAGCACATAGGCGTTTTATTAACAAATATATGCTGTTTCAAATCAAAACACATCAGAATGTGTCTTCACATGTTCATATATCTTTTGTACCAACTAAGTACACCTTTAATTAATTTCAGCCAGTTAGAGCCATCTTATTTAGTGTTGATTTCATTCATGCATACTTTGTTTTATATGATTTTGTGTTTAGGTCATCACATCTATAAGAATGAATCCCAGATCTTTTTATCAAACCCCAATGTTTTCTTATATTCCTGGCTTCCTACTGAACATTTGGATGTGATATCTTGAGTTTAAGATTAAACTTCAGCCCGGCCAGGCGTGGCTCAGCGGTTGAGCGTCCACCTGGGATCCAGGCAATCAGGGTTCAGTTCCCCGTCAGGGCACATGCCCGGGTTGCAGGCTTGATCAATGACTCTCTCATCATTGATGTTTCTGTCTCTCTCCCTCTCCTTTCCTCTCTCTGAAATCGATAGAGATTTAATATAAAATAAATAAATAAAATAAACTTCAATACATCTTCACCCCAAGCTACCTCCTTTACTTTTTTTTGTTTGTTTTAATTTATCTCTATTGTTCAAAGTATTACAAATGTCCCCTTTTTTCTGCCATTGATCCCATCACCCTGCAACTCCACACCCAGGTCTTCCCTACACTATTTTCTGTGTTCATGGGTTATGCATATATGCATGCATTCTTAGGTTAATCTCTCCCCACCCACCCCTGCTTTTCCTCTCAGATTCATCAGTCTGTTGCATGCTGTGTCTCTGGATCTATTTTGTTCATCAGTTTATTTTGTTCATTACATTCCACATACGAGTAAGATCATGTGATACTTGTCTTTCTCTGACTGGCTGATTTTGCTTAGCATAATACTCTCCAGGCCCATTATACTTTCTCAAAGAGTAAGGGATTGTTCTTTTGTACAGCTGCATAGTATTCCATAGTGTAAAGTCCGAGAAGATGTTTGATACGATTTCAGTCTTTTTGAATTTCTAGAGACTCATTTTATGTCCCAACATGTGGTCTATCTTTGAGAATGTCCCATGTGCGCTTGAGGAGAATGTATATTCTGCAGCTTTGGGGTGATATGTTCTCTAAATGTCAGTTAAATCCATCTGATCTAGTGTGTCGTTTAGAGTTACTGTTGCCTTGTTGATTTTTTGTCTGCAAGATCTATTCAGTAAAGTCAGTGGGTTGTTAGTCCCCTACTATGACTGTATTGCTGGCAATCTCTCCCTTGAAGTCCTCCAGAGGTTTGGTGTTTTTTTGTTTGTTCGTTTGTTTGGTTTTTGATTTTTGTTTTCCACCTGTGTGAGTCTTTTGTTCTAAGGTGGGTCTCTTGTACATTTGGATCATGTTTTCTTATCCATTCAGCTGCCCCATGTCTTTTGATTGGGGCATTTAATCTATTTTTATATTAGGTTATTGATAGGTACTTACTTATTGCCATTTTAATTCTTTATGCCTATGTTTCTCTTTCTATTTCAATTTCTTATTACAGCAGTCCCTTTAACGTTTCTTGCAGTGCTGGCTTGGTAGTGATAAACTCCTGTAGCCTTTTTTGGTCTGAGAAGCTCTTTATTTCCCATCTATTTGGAATGATAGCCTTGCTGGATAGAGTAGTCTTGGTTTCAGATGCTTGTTTTGCATTACCTTGAATATTTCATGCCATTCCCTTCTGGCCTGTAGAGTTTCTGATGAGAAGTCAGCTGACAATCTTATGGGAGCTCCTTTGAAGATAACAGCTTGCTTTTCTCTAGCTGCCTTTAAGATTCTCTGTCTTGAATTTTTGGCATTTTACTTATGATGTGTCTGGGCATGGGCCTCTGGGCTCCTCTTGCTTGGGACTCTCTGTGCCTCCTGAACTTGTGTGACTTTCTCCTTCACATTAGGGAAGTTTTCTGCTACTATTCCTTCAAACAGGTTCTCTAACCCTTACTTAACTTTCTAGATCTTTTTGCACTCCTATAATGTGAATATTGTTGTGTTTCATGTTGTCCCACAGCTCCTTTAAACTGTCCTCCTGATTTCTAATTGTTTTTTCTTTTTCGATCTCTGATTATTTTCTGCCTTGTCTATAAATGCGTTTATCCAATCCTCTGCTTCCTCTAATCTGCTGTTTATTGCTTCCAATGTATTCTTCATTTCTGCCTGGTCATTTTTCATAGTTTCCATTTCTTTCTTCATGCTCTTGAGCATCCTTACAATCAGTATTCTGAAGTCTATATCTGATAGATTGCTTATCTCCATTTCATTTAGCTCTTTTTCTGGAGACTTCTCTTGTTCTTTCACTTGGGGCTTGTTTTTTTTCTACCCTTTTTGGCTGCCTATTTGAGTTTGTTCCTATGTAGTAGGCAGTCCTGCTAGGACTCTCAGACTTTTTGGAAGGTCTCTGGTGCTGGCCAATGTGAGACGCTGTTTGTGGCTGGCCTTGAGTACCCTGCTTGGACCCCACAGCTTGAGGTCCCCTTTGTTGGGGCTAGGTGCATTTGGACAGGATCCTGATGCACACCAAAGTGTGCTTTTCCAAAGCCCTGGTCCAGAAGCAGATCAGGCACTCTCAAAGCACTCTGAGGTCTGCCTCTGCAGGCAGGCTCTTTAATCTGATTCTCCTAATGGGCCTCTCAGGCTGTAGAAACTCCACAGTATGGTTCAGCTGATTGTTATCAGTCTCTTAATGAGCTTCAGGCTGTAGAACCTCCACTGGGTAGGGCAAGAGGTTTTCCAGCAGGGTGGGGCAGTTGCTTTGCCCTCAGGCGAAAGCTGCTTTGAAGGTAAACGTCTGCCTATGAAAGATACTACTCTGTAGTATGGGAAAATGACTCGGCACAGGAATACAGAGGGGTGCCCTCAGAACTCTGTCTCCAGAGCCCACAACCCTAGATTCTCCTCATACTGCTCTCGTCCACTCTTTAAGAAGGTGCCTACATTTCCAACAGTCTCTCCCTGGCAGACAGAAACCCAGCTGCTTTTCACAGCCAGATGTTTTGTGGGCACCGTTTTCAGTTCTGGTGCTCTTGGCTGGGAAGCCCAGCCTGGGTTTAGTCCTCAGAGGGAACCCCTCACAGCTGAGATATCCCTCCGGACCTTGAGCTGCTGCCTGTGGGAGCCCACCCAGCCCTCTCGCACCTCCGCACTTCCTACCAGTTTCTGTGTGGTCTCCACTTTTCCTCCTTGGTTATGAGGGTGTTCTCCAGCTCGTTTTCAGTTGCATTTGATCATTCATGATTATTTTTCTATATTTTAGTTGTAATTCCAGTTTGGTCCTTGGAGAATGTCAGTGTAGCTTCCACTCAGTCCGCCACCATTTTTAATCTCCCTGAAGGAACTTTTAAAAACCTAATTTTTCCCCAGCTCCTTTCTCATCATCTTCCCTTCTAGGCTTTCAATTTATCTATTGTTGATCCTGATTGTTAGCTCCTTTGCCCACATTGCTATAGGCAATAGCCCTGGGAACACCTCAGGTTGAGTAAAATATAGGCAAG
This sequence comes from Miniopterus natalensis, assembly GCF_054644295.1. Lineage (NCBI taxonomy): Eukaryota > Metazoa > Chordata > Mammalia > Chiroptera > Miniopteridae > Miniopterus > Miniopterus natalensis. Next base: position 75,720,941 of record NC_142081.1, read on the forward strand.
CTCCTATGCTGTTCCTTTAAGGAGCCACCAGACAGACAGAAATCAACAACCACAGTTCTTTGACAATAAGATCTGTATTGCTCTCTCTGGCACTTGCAGCCTGCAGCCAGAGTTGCCAGTCTGGGGTGTGGAGGGATGGTAGGTGGGCAGTTTAAGGCTTCTTTCTTCACCAAGCCGCCTTCTGGTGCTGGTTTTTTAGTTTTGGGGTTTGTTTGTTTGTTTTTACTAGATTCTAGTGTTCTGCAAAAGTTGATTCTGACACATTTTGGCAGTTAATTTGTGGTTTTTGAGGAAGAGCCAAACTGTGTAATTGCCATTTCCATTTCTTTTGCTGATGTCATTCCCAGGGGACATATTTAATTTATGAATTATCTACGTACCTTTTCTAATTTATTTTATATCTTATAATTATTTCGACCTGAAGGTATACAGAAACAAGAGGTGAAACCCTTGTATTGTACATGTTAGCAATTCAGAAGAACTCAAGATCATTTTAGAACTTTAGTTATCAAGAATTCTGTGTTGTACAATGGTTAGTTACCTAATAAAAGAAAAAAGATGGTGATACTTGGTTAAAAGGTATTATTTTAAATTTCTATATTTAATTCTGGAATATTGGGATATATTTCTAATGTCTTTGTTGTTTGTAGGTCCTAAATAAAATCTTAGGCATTTAAGTGATTGAAATCTAAGTAAAACTTTGATAATTTACATTTAGATAATTGAGTTGGTGTTTTTGTTGGTTAATTTTTTTTACATCATTTAGTTAGTAGTGAATGGAAGGCAAGATTTTTGGCATGGATAATTGAGGACCTTGTAATTTTCACTTAACAAATACTACTAAAAGCTTATCACTATGTCACCATTTCTCATCCTCGGTATTATTGAAATTTTGAGCTATTTCTGTATTTAATTCTGTATTAGAGGGGAAGTCCATGATCTAATCTAGTTGCATTGCACTTAGTGAGCATGTTTTTTTCAACACTTTTAATTTGGAAGTTTCTTAATGCCTTTTGTCTTTCTTGACTTTGAGACTGTCACCACACTTTCAGCTACTAGTTTTAGTCTCCATTGATGATTTTTTTTTATCTCTACCATTTTTCCTGTGTTTACTGATTGGCATTTTACTGTACAGATCAACTTTTCTTTCTACTTCAATTTGAATTTTTCCGATGTTTCCTCGTTATTATATTGGAATTATGCATTTTTGTTACAAATACCACCAATGTGGTGTTCTATCCTTAGAATTGCATCATATTTGTTGAGATAGGATGTCAGTTTGTCTCGATATAGATGATGATATTTTGACCATTTGGTCATGTCTGCCATATTTCTTCACTGGAGTTAAAACTTTGGATTTAATAAGTTACTGTTTATGTTGGTATGGTCTCATGTATTATTATTATATTTGGTGAGTTATAACCCACTCATGTCTTTGTAAAATCTATCCCCATAATTCGTTAAGCACTTCCCTACTATCTGCCATAAGTTGTACCAGGTTTGGCTATACTTTTCCTTGGCATCTGCCTTTTCTCTAAACAGCTCTGGTTTAGTTTGGTAGAGAATGGTATTTAGAAACCATTATTGGGGTTGCTTCTGGACCCTCTCGGCAGGCAAAGCTAGGAAATACATATATGTACATTTGCATAGATATACTTATTTCTATAGCTATCTATATTAAAACCCTTGAGTTTATGCTGATATTTCCAATTTCAATCCAACACCACTAAAGTACATCTTAATTCTAGTCCCATTTTTGTAATTAATAAACTCTTCTCCAGCAATAAGAATCCTTGCCCCCTTTGTCCTTAACATACTCATTAGCTCAAGTCTAGAATACACAAAAAGTACACATATCAATCTAGATTGGGAACCTACTAGCTAGAGTTCAATATTTGCTCATGGTTCTTTTTATTTCTAAGATCTAATTACATAGAGTGAAGTGTACCAAACTTAATGGTACAATTAGATAAGTTAATCTCTGTTTACTCCACACACCTGTCAAAATATAGAACATTTTCATTACCCTTTATGTCTCTTCCCAAGTAATCTTCCAACCACCAGAGATAACCAATTTTGTGATTTTCCCCCCTTCACTATACACAAGTATTGCTTGATTTAGAACTTCATATAAACAGAAATCATACTAAATAAATTATTTTGTGTCAGTGGATTTTTGCTCCCTTATGTCCATGGATTTCTAAATATTGACTTTTCCTGCAGTATGAGATACATTTTGTTCCCCTTTCATATTCTTACATATTTTTGTAAAGAATAAAATAATTGTAACCAGGTGAAAAATTAGAAGGAATTAATACATTGTCCCATGCAAAGGCCCTGACATTGGTCCAGGAATAAGTTTGACAGAATCCTTTGCCATGAATTCTTTTTCCTGTGATGAAATTGAGTCTGTCTCAGAAGTGCTTTGAGGAACTTTGCATTGGAGAGAGATGTACAGACTTTTGGCCAATGGCATAAATGTTAGATCTTTGTTACAAGTGTATTTATAATTGTTCATTGAAGCATTTTATGATGGCTTCTTTAAAATTCTTATCAAGTAATTCCACAACTGATATCTTTGTGTTGGTAACTGTTGATTGCCTTTTCTCATTCGGTTTGAGATTTTGTTTCTTGGTATGATGAATGATTTTGGTTTATTATTGTATCCTGGATGTTGGGATATTATGCTATGAGTATTTGGATTGTATTTAAGTCTTCTATTTTAGCTGGCCTCTTCTGACCCTGCACCATCAGGGGAGGAAGACTGCCTTGTTTTACTGCAAGGTGGGGGTAGAAGTCTAGGCTTTTAACTTGGTCTCCACTGTCCTCTGCTGACACTACCATGGTGAGGAAGAGAGAAGGTCCCCCTTATCTTGAGGGAGGGGTAGAAGTTTGGGCTTTCTTCTCAGCCCCTGCTGATACTTCAGGAATGTGAAGGGGCACCTTAGTTACTGCTGGGTAGAGATGGAATTCTACCTTACTTGGTTACCACTGATATATGTGAGGAGTGGTGGGTTCCATAGCATTTGGAGTAGAGCAGTTATAGTAAAAGAAATGTTTGTTTTGATTCCTATGTTGTACCTTTTCTAATTCTTTCACTAGAGAGAGCAGGCTTTTGTTGTTGTTGTTTTTCTGTGTGTTGTATTGTTTTTATTTTTTACCTTTGCTCATTAGTATTTCTAGGTTGCAGTTTCCTCTATTGCCAGGTCAAGGATATATAAGAGACAAAAAGAAAACCCAGGGAACTCACTGTCATGTTACTGAAGATCCAGGTTCACTAGCCAGCGCATCTTCGCCTCCACCATTCAGAGCTTTTTCATGTTTGTTTTTTATATATTGCATTCAGGAATTTGTGTTAAGTGGAAGGAATAGGAAGAAATGTGTCTTTTATTTGCATGGAACTGGATGTCCTAGGTCGTTTAAAATAAAAATACGTCTATAATAACTTTTTTTTTTTAATATGTCTTTATTGGTTACAGAAAGAGGAAGGGAAAAGGAGAGAGACAGAAACATCAATGATGAGAGAATCATTGATCCGTTGCTTCCTGCACACCCCCCACTGGGGACCGTGCCTGAAACCTGGACATGTGCTCTGATCAGGAATCAGACCTCGATCTTCTGGATCATAGATCAGTGCTCAACCGCTGAGTCACACCAGCTGGGCTATTAACAACTTATTTTTAATTTAATACTAGAAAATACTTATTCTTTAAAATATTCTACCACCATGTTTTTGTAAGTATCTAAGATGTGCATAAGGTTATGTATATTTCTTTTATTCTTTTAGGATTATGTACTGAAGGACTCTACCGTGTTAGTGGGAACAAAACTGATCAAGACAATATTCAAAAGCAGTTTGATCAAGGTAAGGTGATAATTCTATAAAATAAAATTACTGTTTTATTATTTTCCTTATTGAAATTTTATGATGGGAAGATTGCTTTTCATATGAAAACCTTTGAAGGATATAGATGTTGAAGGGAGAGTTTTGAAGTGGAATTAGAAGCATTTAATTGAAGAGACCACAGTGAGGAAACAGGAGAGCTACAAATCTATTACCGGAATTGGAAAAGTAGTAAATTGACTTATGACACATTGGCATCTTTGTGTGTCACAAATAGTACTTATTTAAAAATGTGATTTAAGAAATTTTTTCATGATATTGGGCCAACTAATTATTAGGAATAAAAACAGCTGAATACTCATATTACAGTAAATGCTATCTGAGCTCAAAGGTTCAAATGTAAAAAATGAAAACTATTAAGTACTAGGGAGAAAAATGAGTGAATATTTTTTATAGTCTTGGAGTAGGGAAAAGCCTAAACTTGATATCAAACATGGAAAGTATAAGCAAGATGATAAGTTGGACTACCTAAAAATGTAAAAATTCTGTATGAGACAGTGAGTTAAACATAAAGTCCAAAGACAAACTATAAATTTGGAGAAGGTACGGAATATCTATGCTAAGATTAAGGAATTCATATCAGAAGAAAGCAGCCAATATATGAAAATATGTGCAGCCTATATCAGTTATAAAGAAATAGACATTAAAACAACAAGATTGTATTTGTTTATATTATTATCAACGTGGAAAAGGTTGTTGGTAGGGTGTAGACAGCCAGTATTTTGTCTAGGTGCCTTTAGAATATCTATTAAAATTCAGGTACCTTTGCTAGATAAATTCAGCTTGTAAATATTTGTTACAGAAATCTTTGTGTGGGCATACAAAGCTCTACTTAAAAGGGCATTTATTGCAGCCTTTTTTGTAATATTTTTTAAAAGGAAGAGGGAGACCTGGCTGGTGTGGCTCAGTTGGTTTGGCATCCTCCCATGCACCAAAAGTCTGCCAGGTCAATTCCTGGTCAGGGCACATTTTCTGGGTTTCAGACTCAGTCCCTGGTGGGGGCCGTGCAGGAGGCAGCTGACCCTATGTTTTGCTCTCACGTCAATGTTTCTTTCTCTCCCTCTCATTTATTCTGTCTCTCAAAATCAATTTAAAGATATATTTTTTAAAAGTTTGTGCCCGTTTAACTGTACATTCACCCTTTGACAAAAGAATGCCACCAAAATTTAAAAAAAAAAGGAAGAGGGGACTACCCATGTGTTTATAAGTAGAATACTAGATAGCCGTATAAAATAAGTTAGATTTATGTGTGTTGAAATGGTAAAATGTCAGTTATCAAGTGATATGTGTTTGCCTTGCTTTGAAAGAATACTGTGTATATAGTATATTATTTCATTTTTTAAAAATATTGTAGAAAAACTGTTTAACCTTTATAATATTGGTATAGTTTTACTTCTGGTAACAAAGGAATAGTAGTAGTCAATACCAGGGCCTCTTGAATTAGACTTCCTGGTTTTGTTTTCTGGTTCTGCCACTTAATTTTCATAGTGCCCTGAGGAAGTTAATCTTTATTTCTTAACTTTTTCATATCTAGAATGGGAGTGATAAGAGTAATTATGAGGAATATTGAGAATAGTACCTATGAAGAATTTGCTGTGCCAGGCACTATAGTATATGTTTGCTGGGTGGCTATCATTACAAGGAATATAGCCTTAACAAATAATCTTTAGTATATAAAAAAGTTTATCATAACATCTTTATGTTTTTAAATGAAATAAATCTAAATGTTCAGTGATAGAATATTGTGTAAACTGTTAGATCTGGGGAATATTGTGTAGCCTTTACTATTTTTTATTTAGGGCAAAATACTGATGATTGGTGATTCTTTGTTAGGCTTTATTTGAGTTCTTAGTGCTATTCTTGCAAATTTTCTGCAATATTGAAATTACAATTAAATGTTACCCAGAGCCCAAAAAAGTTTTGAAAAGTTGCTTGTGAAATTTTAATAACCTTGGATAATGCCTTAAGAATGAAATCAATTATAAAATGTATATCTGATTTGTTTTTGTTGTGTTGTTTGTATTTTTAATGATCAGAAAGAGGCTGAAAGGAAACATATTAAAGTATAAACAGTGATTGTCTCATGGTGATGGAGTAATTTTTTTCCTTTCCGTGGTGTATATTTTTACATATTTTATCATTATTCATTATTTTATAATAAGGAAAAATGATTTTTAATAGAAAATTAACCTTATGATGCACTTAGTATGTTCCATTCTTGTTTTTTAAGTCAGAACTTCACTGTGTTTAAATTTAAACTTTTAAATAAAAAATTTAAGTATAATTTAAAAGGTGTAAATTTGAATTTGTATGCATAATTTCTATCTTTTGTCTTTCTGTTTCCCTGTGGTCTCTTTTAAATAGTTTATATAAACAAAATATTTTAAACATATATATTAGTAAAAGCTAACGTTCTTCAATATACTAATAGTCTAACAGCATTTTCTGTTGTAAAAAAGAAACACTCTTACTTGGTCTTCTTCCCTCACCCATATAGTTTATCTGTATTAAAACAGTGGAGGAGAGATGAATCAGCCTGTAAAGAAAGGTGGCTGATGAGAAGACTTAAATATCTTTGGATCTACAAGTACCTATTTAGCGTACTTCTTTAGTAACTTAAATTTTATTATATAAATTATAAATTAATCTTTTATTTTTTGTTTTATAGATCATAATATCAGTCTAGTATCAATGGAAGTAACAGTAAATGCTGTAGCTGGAGCTCTTAAAGCTTTCTTTGCAGATCTGCCAGATCCTTTAATTCCATATTCTCTTCATCCAGAGTTATTGGAAGCAGCAAGTAAGTATAAGCCTCCTTTCTTTGAGAGGGATGATGGGTTTTGTATATTGATACGTGTTAAAATCAGCCATGCTCTGGAATATGTAGCTAATAAAGATTCAGCTTACTAGCACTGTTTCTTAAAGGTATTTTTCTTTATAACATCAAGATATATAGCTATAACATCAGGAATCCCTTGGGTTGATCCCCAGGACTATTTAGTTTTTGTTAGTCTACCGGGTGACTCCATGCTCCTGGAGGTATGAAGATCATTGTACTAGAAATTTGAGAGTTGTGTTTTTAATTCAAACTCAGAGGCAAGAGAATTAAATAAACTTTTAAAATGAATGTATATATAATAAACTTCAATAAAACATTACTGTATTGTGTGTTAAATTTTTTTTAAATCAAATTAACTTTGGCCTCACATCTAAAGTCGCTTTTTGAAAAGTAAGGCAGGAAAAAGGAGTACTTGAAATTCAGTATTTATTCCTGCTTTGGCATCATTCATCCTGATATTTCTATTAAACAAATACTCATTTGTTACCTGGAAAAATGACATAGAAGATCTATTTAAGTATCAGGTAACTCAGTGCTTAATTCACATTTTCTCCTCAGTAGCTAAAATGAGTATTTTTAAGTATTTCTCTTTATTTCCTTTTGATTACAAGTCTTCAAGCTCTTTAAAATGAGACTACTTTCTTATAATTTTGACTATGTTAAAGTTGTTAGTTAATTTTCTCAAAAACCACAGTAAAAAACACAGTATATTGTCACAAGATGTAGTTGCCCTTACACAGACTTTCATATGTAAACTGGAAAAATGGTTCACTTGATAGCTTAGATTTTCTTAATGAACAATAGCCTCAGAATTTTCCTACTTAGGAAATTTTTTTGAGTACCGATTTAGAAGCAATCTGTGACAAATCAGATTTGTTAGTACTTGGTTATATTACGGTGAGTTGGTATGCAGATTGGCCTCCAGAGGAACCCATTGTTACTTTTGGAAGAATCAAATGAATGAGGAAGAGTAGTAAAGCACTCTTATCTCTTATTTATTGCAGAACCACATTTGAGTTACCCTGTTTCATAATTTGCATAAATTTGGAGAGTAACTGAATTAAATGCTTGTACTGCTTGTGAAGAAAGATTTTCAGTAAGCAAAGTATAAGTATAGGGTGTTGCTTTTAAATCAGGTATGCCAAATTCAGCCTGCCATCAGGTTTTTGTAGGTGTTTGCAAGCTGAGAATGGTTATTACACTTTTAAATGATTGAGCAAAATTAAGAGAAAAAGGAATATGGTGACACTTAAGAGCCTCACAGCTTTATAAGTCATTAATCGATTCTAAATTAATACCTAGTTATATAAATTGCTTGAGTAGATTGCTAATGTACTCTTTCCCATTTTACCATCTCTGAGTCACTTTGCACTTCGATGAGTAGCTTTATTTGCAAAAAGGCTATGGTGATAGGTGATAATGTGTTTTTAGCAGGTTCTTTAGAGCATTTTCTTTGTTTGTGTTTATCCTGATATGCTTCAAATACATTCTTGATTGTTTCTTTACAATAAGCATAGTAGGAAATTATGAGATATTTTTAAATGTATGTGTTTCACACAGTTTCCTTACTGCTTTAACTTTACAGAAATCCCAGATAAAACAGAACGTCTTCATGCATTGAAAGAAATTGTTAAGAAGTTTCATCCCGTAAACTATGACGTATTCAGATATGTAATAACACATCTAAACAGGTATTTTTATTTTTTTGCTTTTGCAAATAAAACACAGTACAAATTTCAAACATGTAACTTTATAAATTGGTAATTATAAAATAGAAAAAGGGACACAAATTTATTTAAGCATACAGTTAAATTTTCTCTAAATTATTTTTCTAGATTTTTAAAATAGATTTTTCATCAACTTGTTTAAAGAAAGGTATATGACTCTTTTAATGCATGTAATGATTAAATAAATAGAAAGTGTGGTAAATACATTTTTTTTTTATTATCCCTGTTATTAACAGTTCTCTTTTGTAGAATCTTAGAATTTTAGGTATAAAATAACACTTAGATAATTTACCAAATCAACTTATTTGAAGTTGGAAAAATTGAGGTTTAAAGAAGAAAATTATATATGCTTCATGTCACATAATTAATAAATGACGCATGACTGGAATCCAAGTCTTATTAAGAGGTTCCATTTGTTTTTTTTCTATCACACTGTGTTGCTTTTGTGTATCTAGCTTATTTTGTTGGGATATTTGATACAATTAAATTTATCAGAAACTTGAATTCAGATTACTGTCCACCTTGACTGTTGCCTTAATGTAGGACATTAATCCTATATTAACAACCCTAAATATATTACGCTTCAAGTTTATGCTCTTGTTTAAGATACTCCTCCAGATGCCATATATTGAGTGAAAGGCAGTATTATGTAATAGCTTAAATCTCTGGACTGTGGAATCAAACAGGCTTGGTTTTGAAACATTTTTTGTTCTGTGACCTTGTGCAAATTACTTACCTTTGCTAAGTCTTGATTTTCTCAACTATGAGAAGAACGAGATTCACAGAATTGTTCTTGGGACTGAATAGAATAATTAGTATTTGTATTAATTTTTTTAATAATCTATTCATAATATTTTCTGCTGACATTTTTATGAATTGAATGGTAGGATTTTTTTTAACTAATAATTTCAATGCCCAAACCAAGTACATTTCAGCTTGTACCTTTTAGAAGAGAATATGAACCAATGTTTAAAGTTTGTTACTATCATAGAAAAAAATTATATTAGCATTTCTAGTACCTAGTGTCTGAGGTTTCCCTCCCTGAGAAAATACCAGTATACACAGTATTGCAGTATAATTAGTGGAATTTCCTCTTTTGAAAATTACCATGCAAGATGATTGTGGTAAAATAGATGTGCACAGGATACTATAGGAGACCCTACCCAATAAGGAATATAAAGATGATTTGTGAACATAGTGTTGTCTGGCCTGATCAAAGTGCTGAAATAAGAATTGTACTTCATTAAAAAGTGTAGGGCGCCCTGCTGGCATGGGTTAGTGGTTGAGCATCGACCTATGATCCAGGAGATCGAGGTTCAATTCCCAGTCAGGTCACATGCACGGGTTGCGGGCTCCATCCCTGGCAGGGGATGTGCAGATGCAATGGATCAATGACTATCATCATTGATGTTTCTCTCTCTCTCTCTCTCTCTCTCCTGCTCCCTTCCTCTCAATGAAATCAATAAAAACATTTTTTTTTTTTTTAAAGTGTAGGGAAAAGGGTGAAAGAGGGGAAGAGCATGTTTAAAGAATCACAGTGCTAGTCCACCATCAATATTATTTTACACACTTACTGTGTTTGGTTCCGGTGATACGACACAGGCAAAAGCGTATTTGTTGAGGAACAGCAAAGAGGCCTATGTGATTTAAGCAGAGTGAAGAAAGGACGGAGTAATAGAGAAGGTCAGAAAGGGAAGAGGGACGGTGCCATATCATATGGGGCAGCACGACAACTAGCTTTAGTTCTCACAATGTTTTACTGACAAAATAAGGATGCTTTTCATGTATGTATGTCTCTACGCACACTGTGGAGTTCAACTGACATTGACTGGGAGGAGAGACAAGACTTTCTCAATGAAAATAGCATCGCGTGTTTGTTACTCTGAGTGATTATGGGGAACCACTGGAGAGTAGAACAGAGAAATAACATCAGGCTTAATTGGTTTTTTTTTTAATCCTCACCCAAGGGTATGTTTAGAGAGAGGAAGGCGGGGAGAGAGAAAGAGAAACATTGATGTGAGAAACATCCATTCATTGCCTCCCATATACACCTCAACCAGGAATTGAACCTACAACCTTTTCAGTGCACGGTACTACACTCCATCCAACTGAGCCACCTCGCCAGGGTCAGACTTAAATTTAAAAGGAATACTCAACTAGATTGTAATGGCTACTACGTGTGCCAGGTACTCTTGTAAGTGCTTCGGATAGGATAGCAGTGAATAAAGCAGTCACCTGTTTGATGGAATTTAAATTATGGTATAGGAAATAAATTTATATATAAAATGGATGATTGACAAATTACGAAAATTAATCTATGTGGTTATTTGATTATATTCTCTCACCCTCAATATTTAGTGAGTTATTGCTTGAAACCATTTTTTTCTCCTAATTATTTTTTCTTTTTATTCTTCTCTCACTGCTTTAGTTTAGGTTTTATCACTTTTCTTTTAGGAAACTTGTTTCTTTATAATTGAGCTCTCTCCAATTAATATCCTATACTAAAGAAAAAATCCAAACTGTTTAACATTAAGTTGGTCTAGTTCTAACTTCTTCAGTTAGATTTCCTTTTCTTTTCCCCCATGCACATGCCAAGTAAATGCCACTGTATTAAACCAGAAGTATCAATTTGTGGCTGTCCCTTATAACATCTTAACATGACTGCTTCAGTCTTTCTCAAAATGCAGTCCTCAAAGCAGCAGCAGCAGCATCACCTGGGAACTTGTTAGGAATACAAACGATCAGGCCCCACATCATGTGTAGCCTTCTTCAGTTTGTTTCAGCAAGCACTCCAGGAGGTACTCATACACACTGAAGTTAAGATAACCACAGTATTGACTAAATTACTCGTCCTTCCTATCATTTTTTACCAACACTCATCACCCTGGACCCAATTCACATATCACCTCTTCCCTGGCCACCCTCAACTCTTAATTGATTTGATACCTCTTCTTTCTGCCTTTCTTTTTTTTAAATATGTTTTTATTGACTTTCGAGAGAATGGGAGGGAAGAGGAGAGAGAGAAACATGGATCATTGGCTGCCTCCTGCATGCCCCCACTGGGGATCAAGCTGCCAACCTAGCATGTACGCTGACCTGGAATTGAATTGGCAACCTTTTGGTACATGGGACGACACTCTGCCGCACCGGCCAGGGCTCTTCGTACTTTTTGATTCAAGTTAGACCTGATGCCTGTACCTTTATGTCTTTCAACTTTATAGATATTTTCAGAATCTATACTTGCCTGCTGCATAAAAACACCTAACCAGGCCCACTATATTTTAACAAAAGGTTGATTTTATTCTGAATATTGTAATTCAGTGTCTTAACAAAGAGCAATAAACTTTTACCATAGCACACATGTTTTTTGAGCACATATTTACCTTAGGTGAACAACTCCCTTGTTGGGGGCTTTAACTTTTTTGATGTGCAAATTTAAGTATAACATTTTCTGACTACCTTGCATACCAGGTTATTTCTTTATGTGTAAAATGAGAGGGTTGGATAAATACCTAAGATTCCTTCTCAATTTAATAATTTTGAGTTACAATTCTGGATTTACCTCTTATGTTTCTTGTTATAGATGATGGTAGAAGTGCTTGCTTACATACTTAAAGGACTGAATGCAAACGCGTTAATAATGTTCATTTATACTTTTATATTTATTTATGTTAATATTGTTAAATTAATGAATTTTAAAGTGGAATGTGTTTCTGTGAACTGAGGATTAGCTTTCAAATTAAATTTGTAACAATGTACGAGATATTTAATGATTGAAAAGGTGGGTTTTTGAACACTAGAAACTTAATTTTTTTGAAAGTTGAAAGTCTAGGTTGGAGGATATGATAAAGTAATTTTTCCAAAGTTCAAAGTTTTATTTTTCCAAGGTTCAGAGAGATGGCATACTATGATTTGTCCTTTCATCTCATAGTAGTCAAGGAATTTAGATGTGCAATTAGAATTTTCTGTTACTGTTGTCAGAAATTCATCAAAATTTGTCATGCGTCCTTACCTTAAGGAAAAGGTTTTTTCACATAAGGTGGCTTTTATGAATAAATTATAAAACCCCAAGCTACGACATTTTTAAAAGGCTACCTTTGATTCTTATAAGGAATGGATTTTACTTCTGTCTCCTGTTATTGGAATGTAGTTGAAGATAGAATGCACAAGAAGAATGTTTTAAATTTAAAGTTAAAAGGTAAAACTAAATCATCTGAGATCAATTCCAGCTCTAGGATATTTTAATTGTAATGAGTTTTAATTGGTTTTCTAATTGTTTTTTCCTATTATAATTTCAGGGTTAGTCAGCAAAATAAAATCAACCTAATGACAGCAGACAACTTATCCATCTGTTTTTGGCCAACCTTGATGAGACCTGATTTTGAAAAACGAGAATTTCTGTCTACCACTAAGATCCATCAATCTGTTGTGGAAACGTTCATTCAACAGTGTCAGTTTTTCTTTTACAATGGAGAAATTGTAGAAATTGTAAATACTGTGGCTCCTCCACCACCTTCAAACCCAGGACAGTTGGTGGAACCAATGGTACCGCTTCAGTTACCACCACCACTGCAACCTCAGTTAATACAACCACAGTTACAGACGGATCCTCTTGGTATTATATGAGTAGGAAGTGATTGCAGACAGCCTGAAAATGGACAAAAAGCAAATCTAGACATGCATGTTTCAGGGTTCAGTAGTATACTTCATGTTTCTTACAGATTCAAAATAATGAGACATTTTCGCTTTGAAATATATGGTATTCCTTATTCATTTACATTACAAATCTAAGACCATGTGATAAGCATGACTGAAGAGGTTTAATTTTTATAAACAAAAATAGCTATAAAATACAAAACTGCTGTTGCATGCAACCTTATTGCAATCAGTATATCATTCCTGTGGCATTTTCTGTCACATTATATTGTGAATAAAATTTTTCTATAGAAATTAAATGATTTAAAAGCTCACATATTTGAAACATTTAATGCTTTTCAGCCTGCTTTATGGCTGGTTTTGTTATTTGATGTGCTAATTTGGGCAACCTAATTTACATTTTAGCAGTCTGTGTAGATAATTAAAAGCCCAGTTAAGTGTTTTATAATTTCAGGCTACTTATGCCATGCTTGGGATGTTTGAAAGAAAGAAGAATACACTTAACATATTTCTGCACCTTCATCTTCACTGCTAAGTAAACCTGTGGATGATATGATGAGGGGTAAATGACCATATTTCTTGTATACACATACCAAGGACACGCTTGTGGCTAAAGTGAATTGATAATGTTGTGCAAAGGATAGTTGTCACCAACTCATTTCTTTATGGTCCATAATAAAATAAACATCTTGTATACTGTTAATTCTATAAACAGATGCATGTTTAAAAGATCTATGATGGTCTTGTAATCTTAATCTAATATATTTTAGATATTTTAATTTTTTCCCTCTTGGGAAATACATTTAGTATAGTGTAGAAAATACTTCATGACATTTTCATATAAGGTTATATAACTTTTCATACATAAACATGAAATTTGTTGTAGAAAATTCTTTAAACCAAACATTTTAATCTAGGACTTCAATTTAATCTGTTTCTTGAATCTATTTTTATGTGGCCCTTAAAAACATATCCAAAAATCCATTGCTAATATAGCAATAAAAATACTTTGGGTACTGACAGCCTCTTTGGAGTGTGTATATGTATAATTGCAAACTTGTATTCATATTCTTTTCTGTGATATGTTGTACTAAAATCTAAAGTGTCTTTTGCACCATTTTAAAACCAGTTTTTTCCTTTGATGTTGGTACCAGATTTGCCATAAGTGACTGCTGCTTCTGGGGTTAAACATTTTGTTAGTGAAGATACATCAGAACACTAAATTATGGATAAAATTTTCAGAATAGGTGGCATAGGTAAATTTTATTAGGCTTTATTGAAAATTTGTTCATTATCATACCATTGCCATTTTTTTCTGAATAGGAAAAAAAAAGTTTGTTTTTCATTGCTAGGTTATATTTTGTGTAGTAAAGAGAAAATTCTTTGGTCAGTGTTGTAATCTTTATTCATACTACAATTTTAAGGTTGTCTTATGTGTATTATAGTAAATAGACAATTTTGAGATTCCAGGTTCTTAAGAGTTTGATTTGCTCCATTTTTTCCTAAAATAAATGTCGTCTTTCCCAACTGTTATGTCCTAGGTATTGTACTTCTAATTTTAACTTCAGAATCAAGATGTCGACATGAACCAGGCTGCTGTTGAAGTACATGTATATTATAAATTATCTTATTTGTGTTACACTCTTACATGTTATTATCTTTTCTAAGAAAACAAAGTCCCTATTATTCCTATTGCAAAGCACACAGGAATTAAGAAAGTACAGTAATTTTTAAAAAGAAAAATCCGGTAAATGTAGTATTCTTAACTTGTTCTATATTACTTATACCTGTTGTCTATATAGCTTTAATTTATAGCTGTCAGTTTAACATTGGCATGTTTGGCAAAGAAAATTAAACTTTAAGAGTTTTATAAACTGTTTCTAGGTTGCTAAAGAATTTATTTTTCTACTATATATGGTATAGACAAAGCTCAAAACTATGTACAGGAAAAAAGCCTGACTGTTTCTTTGGAAGTAGGCTGAAAAGAGAATTTTCAGAACTGTTTGTGTCTTCAGTTCACTCTCATAACTTGGTTATTGTAATATGTGAATCCCAGTTTATTTAAGCTATTCTCTTTTATACTGTGTTAATTTAACTTACATGTGCATTTAGTATCATCTTTGTTATTAAAACTAGCATTTATCATTTTCTACATTAACTACCTTACTTACACCTTCCCTAAAACTTATCTCCACTTTTCTATGCATTCTCTAATTGATTTGAAAATCTTCATAGTGAATCATTCAAAGGTCTACATTTGGTTCAACTAACTAGTAGGTTACAGTTAATTGAAAATTAAAGTGCGGTTTAAAGCTCAGTCTGTTACACTGAATTGATTGTGTTTGTTTTGCCAAGGGTTTAGAAAATGTTTTTAAATATTAGAAAAATAATTCTAAGAACAGAATAATATAATTAAACTTTTTTTCTGGTAAGTTACTGGAAGGTTTCATCATTTAGGGACATATATATGAGACTTCTTAAAGGATGAAAAGAATATTAGTCTCATAATTGTGGGTAAGCATTAAGGCATTATATTTTACAATTTTAAATAAAATTCCATCTACACACATGTTGCCATTGTTTCATTTAAGCTTGTAGTTATAGTATTGTACATAACAGTATTTAGATTAGTAATATGAAGAAATATAGTGGTACTTTTTCAAATTTTCAGTAGATTTATTGGAAGTCAAATGCTGTTCAACAGACAATTAGGATATATAATTAATTGTAGAACATAATTTCAGGCACAATATATTTCTATTTGAAATGGTATTTGTTAGTAGTGCTATTTTCCCCCTAATATTTGCAAATACTGTAGGTAATAGCAATCTAACTTAGCTGAATAGCAGCTTTTATTTTTCCATACTGTTTGTAAATAATGTAGACATTTTTTTTGAAGTACTGGAATTTAATTTCTAATATCTCTTAGATATAAACGAAAGGGAAAAATTGGAATAAGAACTTAGGCCTTAGCTTTACATGGTGATTTTTAGTTTTTTATACAGTAATAATTGTGATGCTATTTGTCAACTGGATATAAATATAAATATATATATATATAATTTTTAAAAGTCAAAAGTGCTTTGTTTTTTGTTTATAATTAATATCATTTTGTGCTTTACCCACAGGATGCTTTAGTAAATTAAATATCAGTGAAGCTTCTGTATAAAGAGTTCCCTGAATAAAACATTAAGAAGCTGTGTGACTTTAAGTTGCTTCTGATTTTACCAGTTCATTGGTAAAAATCAACTAATTTTTTGTGCATAAAATAGGAAAATAAAAATAAATTGATGTCAATATGATGAAAGTATTAGGGAAGTAAATTACTGAGTTTTTACTGTACTATGAGAAGAGATTGAAAGTTCATTCTGGATGTATACATACAGATGAAAATTCATTTTTAAAATGTTCAGGAAAACAAAATTGTACAGATTTGTAAGACTCAAATGTTACCTGGATCTGAATTTTAAGCTGTGGCTGGGCATTCTTATGAGCCACTAGAAATATTTTGAAACCTATTCTAGTTTATAGCAGAGCTGCTTACATTGAAGAATATTTTTGTATTCTCTTTATGATTTATGAATATTAAGCTAAGCTTCATGGGTGTATGGCATCAGATTCTATGGATCTAGTGAGGTCTGTTTGACTTGGATCTTTGTGTGTGCTTATCTTGAATTTAATCATTTTGACTAAGTACCTTAATTCTTAGACTGAACAATTTCTGATCTGTTTCAATACTTATGGGACATATTTAATTTTTTTATTGTATTTGAACTCTTGAAGTTCTTAGTAGCTTTTTCAATTTATCAAGTGTCTGAAAATAAAATTTTCTAAGATTTAATAAGGGAAGGAACTACTCTTCAAAATTAATTCCTTACTGTAAGTAACATCTGTGAGTGGTTGTGAAGACTCGTGTAAGCATTATTAGCTCATATCCAATACCCAATTACTGGATAACGATATTGGGTATGAGATATTAATGTGATCTCATAATGTGATAATGGGTTATTAATTGTTATCCAAGTACCATGATTCAGTTATTACCAAGTTTAATATATAAAATTATAAGCCTTGGAATTACTGCCGTGCTGGCCGTTCTGGTTTTTGTCATCGTTACCATAGTAAGGAATACTAAGTCTTGCAATATATGAACTTTAACTTTCAGTAGTTGTCAAGGAGTTTGTAGTTTAGAAACAACTTAATTTGTTTATTCCTACAGTGAAGATTTTCTCTGTTTTATTTGCTTGAAGTGGTAAAAATTATTATGAACAAATTAAGAATGGCTCTCTTAATATTGTCTAATTTTTAGTTAAGAATTTCTTAGTGTTGCCCTGGCTGGTTTGGCTGAGTGGTTAGTTGTGTCGGCCTGTGGACTGAAAGGTCCCGGGTTCGAGTCCAGACAAGGGCACTTAGCTCGGTTGTAGGCTCCATCCCTGGCCCCGGCCGGGGCTCGTGTGGGAGGCAACCAGTTGATCCACATCTATGTCTGTGGCTGCCACGCTCCAAAAGCAATGGACAAAATACCCTCGAGTGAGGATTAAAAATAAAAGCATTTAAAAAAAATAATTGTAGTGTTATAACCTATTTTTTCAAATTTATTTCTATTTTATGTTAAATCTTAATCCAATATAAGTGATGTAGGTTTAGCAATTAACCTATTTAATCACCACTTTACTAATTCATTTAAATTAGTTTTAATTATGTATTTGTACTCACCAGATCATGTTCTTGTGACCTTGAAATGAATATTTTGTCCTAATTAATATTTTTAGGTACTTGCCAGTTTTTAAAATATTTTAACCAGTTTTAGATTTGGAGCTCTTAGTTTCCTTTCCTCTAAATTCTTTGTATTTCATTTTATTCAAATAAGTGTCTTTGTAGGTGTTTAGTGAAGCCAACGTATATTTAGTACCCTAAAATGATAAGGAAAATTAGAGCCATGCACATTATTCTTACTGTTACTATTTTTGTGGGAGTTGGGTTATTTTAAATGTGTCACTGAAAAGATTTAAAAAAAACAACAATCTAGCTATCCAAGAGAATGTCGTCTTTAGATACCCCCTCAGATTTACTTCTTTGAAATTTCCAGATTTTTCATCTTTGTTGGCACTTGGTATGTAGAGAGAAACGATTACCAGCAATATACTTTTAAAATAAAAACTAAATCCAGTTCTTTAATTACAAAATAGTTGGCTGATTCCTGGCTTAGACTGTTAGTAAAATTAAATCTTCCAAGTTTTATCCATTTGGAATAATTTATAATAGGTTAACTCAAAATAAGATAGGTAAAAATAAAGTTTTACAAAGGATGATGATAGTTGCCTTCTATTTTTACCACCTTTTTTTCCAAAGGAAATCATCTTTTAGTTGGTGGTAATGAGTAAATGTGCAGAGCTATGTGGAATAGTTAATAGTTTTAAAAGATGGTAATAAGTTATTAAAACATTGCATTTGGAAGATGGGCCTGGTGACGTAATTGTATATATCAGAATGGGATTGCTTTCACAGTCTTATTTGTATTTTTTAAAATATGTCTTTATCGATTTCAGAAAGAAGTGTAGGGGAAGAGGGAGAGAGAAACAAGCAGAGAAATGACCCCTACTGGGGATCAGGCCCGCAACCTGGGCATGTGCCCTGACCGGGAATCGAACTGCGATTTGGATCATAGGTTGCTGCTCAACCACTGAGCCACACCCAACTGGGCTATATGTATTCTTAAGGATCATTTAAAGTAATATTTTTGAGGACCATAATTGCATCTCCACACACTACAGGTTGTGATTAATATAGTAAATTTATCAAATTGTGGCATAGATTAATGAAGTGATTAATGTTTTTACGCTAGTCTGAAAATACCAAAATCATCTCTATAGTGATCTAGAAGAATGTGACCATTATTTAATGGATGGTCTCTTCAAAGTGTGGGTCTCTGCTTTTGAAATCTTTGTGGCTGTTTTTAGACTATTTAAGTGCTATATGAGGCAAATCTTAACAGATTCAGACAAGTTTAAACAAGTTCGTTCAGCTAAAAATGGCCTTAGAAGTTTTAATGTACCAGCTGAGTGTGTTTCTGTTTATAGCAGTGGTTTTCCAAACATCAAAATCACTTGTGGGAACTTTTTAAGAAAAGCTATCCAGAAGCCACCTAACTACAGTATGTGAGTCGAGGTGCAAGAATAAGCAATATTTGCCCAATTACATGCGTACACATTGCATCTTGGGAGAACAAAAGTTTCTGAAAGAAAGTGTATGGTTAGGGTTAATTACATAGAACCTTGGCATTCAAATTTAAACTGTGATAGTTACTAAGCAATTTTATAGTAATAAATTGTAATAATCTTATCAAACGTTTTTTCATGGCAGAGATCTAGGGCATAGTCGTAAGAACACTTTTAATGTTATTTTCTAGAAAATTTAACTGTTTACAATTCCCTCCTCCCCCTGATTAAAAGGGTTCTGCCAAAAAAATAGAAAGAGGGAAAATGGTGATAAATGAATAGGGCAAGGAACTGGAGGAGAGTAGTTTGCATTGCAAAATGTTTTTAGTATTCTAATATAACTGTACATCCTGAGTTTTCCATTTTCCCCCCACTTTAATATTTGCCTTACAAACATAGAGTTCATGAGATGTAGGTCACACCATATAACAACATAGAAAAGCAGTATAACTTTCAAAAGCCATGTTTTTAAAGGCATCGATGTGATGTGGAAATAAGGTCTAAAATAGACAGTCTCACAGAGGGTAGAACTATTCAGAGGTTAGTGGAAGATCAGAAACCTTTTTCCCCAATTTCCTTTGCAGAATTGGGCTCAGTCTGGGGATCTGGATTTGATCCAGGCAGAGAGCCATGTTAAGGGAAAGAGCTATGCTCTTAATGATTGATTAGGGTCAGAGTGACAAGTTTGGAGTTTTGAAAGAATAACCAGTCTCAAGATATTTGTTAAGTGTTGAAGTTTAGTGAAGCTAAAAAAGCTAAGCTGAACATTTCTGAAAGGCAGAGCTAAATCCCTTGTAGTCTTTCATACTTGAGGAAACAAAAGCCCAGGTTCTTAACAGAATTTTCTAGGTCCATACCCTAGGAACAGGGATGAGTTGGGCTAAATCTTACCAAAATTCTTAACTTTGCCTAACGGGGAAGGAATTGTCTCAGAACCTCTGCAGTTCTTTTATACACAATAACCAGCAGAAAATTTTAAAATCACTAGATCTGTGAAGCAACAATCATGAATGACTTAAAGAGGAAGAGGTAAGAATAGTTGATTCAGTGATGTATATATAGATTGTGGAGTTAAAGAATGACTTGAATAATGATTTAATGTGGAAAAAAATGAAAAGGTTAACAGATGAGTGAAGATGTTCAAGTTTTTTAGCCTGGCAAGCGTGGCTCAATGGCACCAAGGGTCACCAGTTCAATTCCTGGGCAGGGCACATGCGGAGGTTGTGGGCTCAGTCCTCAGAAGGGGGTGTGCAGGAGGCAGCCAATATTGATGTTTCTCGCTCATCAATGTTTCTATCTTCCTCTCTCTAAAAATACAACATTTTAAAAATTTTTTAGTTTGTTTTAGAAGGACATTCTAGAACTGGGGGGTGGGGGGAAGGGGAGGACACATTAAAAACTCCCTAGATGAGGTAACAGATTGCACCAGAAAACAAGATGAATGAACTGGAAGACGAGGTTATCAATAGGTAATAATGAAAGAGGATATGTTCGCCCTAGCTGGCTTGGCTCAGTGGTTAGAGTGCCCGCCCGCAGACTGAAGGGTTCAGGATTCAGTTCTGGCCAAGGGCACCTACCTTGGTTGCGGGCTTGATACAATACCTGGCCCTGGTCTCTTGATTTGTGCTGGAGTGCGGGAGGCAACCAATCCATCTGTCTAACTCGTGTTTCTCTTTTCCTTCCACTCCTTCTGAAAGGCAATGGAAAAAAAATATCTTCCTGTGAGGATTGAAAAAAAAAAGATATGTTCAAAATGTCTTAATGTGTATTTGGAGTCTTGGAGAGGGGAGAGAGAATGGAGCAGGAACAATGAAGAATTACGGCCAGCAATTTTCCAAAGTTGATGAAAACCCACAGATTAAAGTTCAGCCAATTCCAGTCAGACAGACTGAAATGTAAGAAACTACACCTAGGTATCCATGGCAAAAATGGTGAAAAAGAAAAGGCACATTGCCTTCAATTGAGCACCAATAAGACTGAATTGATACCTCAGTAGAAATAATTAAGAGCAGAATACAATGATGGAATGACATCTTTAAAGTGCTGAGAGTGGGGAGAAATGACAATGAAAAGGTTCTGGGGGAATAAAGATTGTTCCAGACAAAAGCTAAGGTACTTTGTCACCAGTAGGCCTTCAGTAACCAAAAGCAGGAAAGCAGAAGAGGTCCTCAAGCAATTTTCTATTACTGAGATTTCCAACAGTTTCATTCCTGAGGGACTCAGCATTAAGTCTTTTATATTCCCTCTAAAACCTATAAGGTTTGGAGTTCTTAGTATCAGGTAAAAACACCAAGTATAGGCTGTGAGATCCTTGAGACTAGCCTACCTCTTCCAGCAGCTCTGATAGACATTTAATGACAGCCCCAACCACCTACAGGCGGCTATGGAAAGAGTTGAAAACATAAAGGCTAAGGTGGATAAAGTAGGAAAGACTTCACTTACCAGTCAGTAGTCAGGTTTCTTTGAAGAATTCATATACAAGACAAACAGTATGTGTGGTAATTGTGACCAGACCCTTCATTCAGAAGGGGACATTTAGTATCAGAGAGCTCATACTGGGGAGAAACAATATAGTAACTGGAAAAATTCAAGTAAACACCTCAGTGAAGATCTCCAAACATTCAAGAGAGACTGGAAAGGCCATCAACCACAAGTCTGTTTCCGGTATGAAATTCCGGTGTACACTGAGCTGTGACTTGTGGGTGAAGGCTTTTCCATGGGCACTGCATTCAGATGGCTTCTTGCCAGTGTGAATCTTCTGAACTTCACTCAAAATTGACAGGTGAAGGCCGCCTCAAATTCAATACACCTATAGGTCTCTTTCCAGTGTGAGCATTACAGTGTACAAAGGTAAGTGATACTTTGGTGAATGCCTTCCCATACTTAATGCATGTATAAGTGATGGTATGTTAGGTCCAAGATTAGATTATAAAAAACTGGTTTTCCCTCTTGGGCCTCCACTATATCTATGATGATCTCTCACTCTGAGGGAAGCAAATCATATTGTTAGTGGCCCTATGGAAGGTCTTGCATGGTGAGGAACTAAAGTCTGGTTAGCAACTAGAGAAACTATAAGGCGTACCAATAATTATGAGCATGAAAAATGATTCTCCTTCCCCAACTGACAGTTTGAATGAAATATCACCAGAGAATCTCACCAGACCTACCTACCCAGCTAAGCCATTCCCAGATTCCTTTCCCTCAGAAATGTGATGAGTCTTTCGAACTGCTGAGTTGGGGGGTAATTTATGCAGCAATAGATAATTAGTACAATTGTACATTAAAGGTCATATTGGGGAGGTAGGTTCTTTGTGAATGTGATGATTGTACGTTCCCTTCACTTTGAAGCCACAACTCCCAAGTGTATCAGAAAATTCACAGTGAAACTAAAACGATACGTATGCTTTGAGTGAGAAAACAAGTGCTAGATTAAATCATATATATTAGAAAACTCACTGAAGTGAAAACTATTTCTACTAAATGAGAGTGTCTTCATGGATAAATCTGTCTTAAATATATATCAGAGAATGTATATTAGAGACCTTACAAATGTGCTGACTGGTAATTCTAGGAAATACCACAGCAGCATCAGCAGATTCAAAAAGGAGAAAAGTTCTGTGTATGTGTGTGTAGGAAAGAAAGCCCTTGGAATATGACTAGAGTAGTCATCTTGAGTCACCATTAATGCACTGACTATGGGAAGGCCTTTGAATCAGCTTCTAGTATGTATCAGAGAATTCATAAAGAAAATCTGTTTCTTCAGAGTGAGAAAGTTGCTCACAGAATCAGATGAAATTGCACATTACAGTCTTTATATAGCCCCCAAAATATATGAATATTCATGAATATATTGAAAAAAAAAAAATATATATATATATATATATAAACACTACCAGAACCCTCATTCCTTCTTTACCTTCAATAGTCGATGAGCTCAGGGCTGAAACAAAAAGTTTAAAAAATGTTTCTAAGAATTTAAAACTATTTCAGATAATCTTTTCCAAATTTCAGCAGTATTTGATTAGATATATATTTAGTGCTGATTTCAGTTATACTGTTACTCTAACTCCATGTTGAAATAAATAATACAGCTTTACAGAGTCATCAGATAATATATTGGCATTTAAGGATTGCTCACTGGCAGAGTGTTAAGTATGAGGACTGATTTTACTAAACTACCTATTTCATACTCTTGGCTCCCGTTTGTTGTGTGCTGTGTCCTGATTTCAAAGATGTTACATAATTTGGTTGCAAACAAAGGTACAGTTTTTTCAGAACATACTTATGTGAATTGATATTCTCTGTATTAATCAGAACACAGAAGCAGCGTAAGTATAGAACTGAACTTGGGGCTACATCTTTCAACTATCAAACCCAACAAAAGTGATTTTGTTTTTGCCAGACACACCATCTATTGCAGTCTAACCTTCTTTTTTGAACGTCTCCCATCTTGAACAATTCAGTTCTTGACCAGGTTGTTCATAGAAAAAAAAAAGTCTCTGTTGTGGAACTAAACTTCGGTTTTTGACTTGACAACCCTTTCAAGCTGATACCTCAGCCTGACGAAAAGCGTCTCTCAGGCACCACAGGAGAGAATGCTTTTGTTGCTGGTGAAATCGTGATTAGCACAATTTTAAAACATAAAGAGGCCATCAAGAGTGCTAACGTTGCTAAGGGTATGGAAGAAATAACGGTCACAGGCAATTGAAGAGGTAGAAAAGCTATTGTTGATTTGGATAAACGAAAAGCAGTTAGCCAATGACAGCATTTCAGAGGCAATGATACATGAACAAGGAAAGATGCTGCATGCTGACCTGCAAGACATCTCTGGAACGAGTGCTGAAAGTGATTCCTTTGAGGCTAGAAGGGGGTGGTTAGATAAATTTAAGAACTTCATAGATTAAACTACATTAGACTTGAAATGTATATAAGAAAGGTTAAAACAATCATTGGGGGTCTGGAACGGAGATTAATTCAATTTACATGATTTCTCATGGGAAAAATGTTTTGGTTTTCGAACAAATCACTTACCAAACAGCCTTCCCAAAAGAATTAAGTTCGAGAACGGAGGTTCCACTGTAATGTTAATTTGAATTGCACTGATATGTAGTCTGTTTTAACACAAATCAATATGATACAAAACTAAAGTAGTTAACTTGTTTTTGTTTTTAGTTTATAACAGCTATAAGAATAAGTTTATACACAGTTTTATGTTTATACATGTTTAAATAACAATATAATAGAAGTAATTTTAGGAATACTGGAGGTTGAGAGAATTTATTCCTTTAAAAGGAGTCACAAATAAATTACCTGTGAGAAATTCTGCTGTAGCTCTTTAATAGCACATTGTTCAGCAGTGCCATGAGTCTAAAATTATGCTTTTCTGCTGTTTCTGCTGTACACATCTGATAATTTAGAGCCATTGTAAAGATCCCACCACCACCAAGGATTTGATCTCATCATTTCTTTTTTCTGTATGTGGCAAACATTTTCCTCTTTTCAGAATATAAAGGGTTCATAGGTGGTCATCCAGGAGTGTAGCCTGACTTAAGGAGTAGAGAAATCAAGTTCAATATTTTTTCAATTCATAAAATTAAACATCAATTTTACTATTTCGTAATGGTTTTGAAGTCAGCAATGGCTTATTGGAAAGGCAGGCCGTTAGAAATATATCAAAGCAGACTAATTGTAATTCGACAATTTACTTAATAGGTGTGTCACTTTTGCCTAATTTTTTATCTGGGGTAGGGGCGAACACAGTTTCTATCACCTTTCAAAGCTTTGAATTATAACCATGAACACAGGTTTGGCAATAATCCCTGTAGGCTGTCTTTTTTTTTTTTCTTCTATTTTTGTCTCAGCAATACCAGAAATTCTATGGTTTCACACTATTTTCTATCTATACATCATAAAATTGTGTACTAATTAAGAAAACTCAAAATTACTTGTCTTTCGTAGGTTTTTACTTCGAAATATTATGTCATAGTTTTGGAGAGAGGTGGGACCACCAAATGGAGAAAAAAGCAAAACTCCACTTACTCTATAAATACACTGTCTTCTTATTAAGGGTGCCTTTGCAACTCGGGCAAACCTATGCTCTTCCCTTCCCTTCCAGTATATGCAGCTGGGCAACCACCTAGTCTATACCAGAGGCTTGCTTTCGCCTTTGGTCCTCATTTCACAACGCGCAAGGCTGTCCTGGAGCAGTGTGGTTTTTGCAACAGTAAAAATCAGAGTCTTGACCACCAGCCATCCGGTATCTCCTTCAAGTTGGTCTGTTGTGCATGTGCGTATGGTAACAGGGCGAGGGGCAGGGTGCGGGGAAATACAAGGAACAAGAATGCCTGCCCAGTTCAACCCTAATAGTGGAATTCCTCGAAGCCACCTCTCAGGCCAAAAATGTGGGCTTCAGCGAGCTCCTCTTCCAGCCGGCGGGAAACGGGGCGTCAAGGCAGCCTGGGGAACACCGGCGAGAACGGCGGCCCCCCTTCCGGGCCCATCAGCCCCTTCCCCCACCACACCGGCGCCCGGGCATCGCGGACTCGGGCCCGACACGGTGCGAAAGTTCGCTGAGCCCGGGGAACCGAGAGAGCGGTGCCCGCGGTCCAGACCCGAGCGGGCGGCGTGTCGGCAGGAATTCCACCGAGCGCGGGACGCCGGGGAGAGGCCGCCGGCTCCAGGCAGGAAGCTGGGGCCGCCGGGCAGCGAGTCGCCCCCTGCCCGGGTCCTCTGGAGCACGGCGCGCGGGGAGGCTCCGGCCCTGCTTGCAGCTCCCGGACGGCTCGCGGACCCAGCACCAAGGCCTGAGAACTTCCCTGCCCGGCCTCCAGTCCCGCCAAGGGTCCTTACCCAAGGTGCCCCGGGCTCTCATTTGCATGTCGCACGCGACAGGTAAGCCCGGCGGCTCAGTCGCAGCCTAACAATCAAAGCAGCCAGCGTGCGGGCTTCGTGAGGTGTCGGTTTGCAGCAAACTCCCCTCACCCTTCCGAGATCGCCACGAAGGCGTGCAATTTGGTCACCGTAACTAAGACAGGAGGCAGCTTCCCGAGGCTTAAATACGCTGTGGGGCCAGGCCGTAGCGTGCTCGCTTCGGCAGCACATATACTAAAATTGGAACGATACAGAGAAGATTAGCATGGCCCCTGCGCAAGGATGACACGCAAATTCGTGAAGCGTTCCATATTTTGCGCGGTGCCTCGGGAGAAATGAGCCAAAGCACAGTATGCGACTAAAAGTGTGCCTCTCCACTATAAAAACATTCGTGTCGGGCACTTGAGGAAAGGAAAACGGAGCTGAGTGATACCTGTGGTATTTGTGCTAGGTTTTTAACTGGCGTTTGCTCCACAAACATTAAACTTTTTAAAATCGACTTATCTCTGGTTTTGTCTCCCTCAACAACATAAACTCCACAGACCCAGGTAGGTTGGTTATTATTCCCTAGACGACTGCCTGGCACATAAGTTGCTCGGTGAATCCTTACAAATCATTTCTGAACTGTTGAGTTACTAAATTATTGCTAAAATTATGAATCCTTACTAAAAGAAGCAAGCAACATTAATGCTCACTTATTTTGTCTACTTTGTGGCATTATGCAGCGCTTTAGGCCTGAAATCGTACGCTCTGTCTCAGACTTCGAGCTGTACAACGGCAGAGGCTCATCGAGGGCCCCGGTGGTTACACCGGATGAGACTGATCTCGGTGGGTGCCTGTGCACCCTAGAGTTCCAAGACCCATTGAAAACTGGCTGGAAGCAGCAAGCCCACTTGGATCTGCTTTCACAGAGTATTTCTGAGGCCGGTTTTGTATGCCTGTTCTTACCTGGCCTTTAAGGAGCACTCAGAAATGCTGGTTTGCCTAAAACGGACGGATTCTGTTACGGGAGATTTGATCAAAAAGTTCACTGCCCAAACCAACTTAATCAAACACAAGCACTCGGATGCAGATACCAGGATCATCTGGCAAAAGAGATGTCACTGGGCGGCCACGGAGATTGCAGAAGGCGGTTGAAATGCACTAGCCCCTCAAACAGGAAAGAATTAGGTGGGAGTCCTGGAAAGTCTGGGCGAAGGACGCCTCCAAAGTCCAACGCCCACGGCCCACCCGAGCCGTCGCAAAATATGGAACGCTTCACGAATTTGCGTGTCATCCTTGCGCAGGGGCCATGCTAATCTTCTCTGTATCGTTCCAATTTTAGTATATGTGCTGCCGAAGCGAGCACGCTACGACCTGGCCCCACAGCGTATTTAAGCCTCGGGAAGCTGCCTCCTGTCTTAGTTACGGTGACCAAATTGCACGCCTTCGTGGCGATCTCGGAAGGGTGAGGTGAGTTTGCTGCAAACCGACACCTCACGAGGCCCGCACGCTGGCTGCTTTGATTGTTAGGCTGCGACTGAGCCGCCGGGCTTACCTGTCGCGTGCGACATGCAAATGAGAGCCCGGGGCACCTTGGGTAAGGACCCTTGGCGGGACTGGAGGCCGGGCTGGGAGTCGTCCGGCCTTCAATCTCCGGTCGCTGAGCCCGCCTGGAGCGGCCGCACCGCGGGAGCCTCCCCGCGCCGAGCTTTACGGGGGCCTGGGGAGCGGGAGCGACTCGGTCCTTGAGGCGTCCGTGGTGCGGCGAGGGCTGGGCCAGAACAGCGCCATACTTTTAAAGCAAGTCGTTTCCCAGTTAAATTTCCTCTGATGAGTATCTTTAAAAAAAAAAAGTAATTACTCAGCCATTAAATAACGCACCTCGAAAAGTTAAGGTAATTCCTTAATATCACCTAATATTCACTGTACGTTCAAATTTCCTTGATTGTCTCAAAGATGCCTTTTCTTTTTGGTTGGTCAAGGATCCAAGCACAGCCCCTTTCCCACCGTGCGTGGTTACTTTGTCTTTGAGGTCTCTCTTCTTCTCCAGCGTCACCCCCTCCCTTCTCTTTACTTAGTGGGGAAACTGGGTATTTGCCCTGTGGAACGCCTCAATTCTTGCATCTGGCCCATTTCTGGCTGAGGAAGTCGTTGGACTCCTCTGCCTGCCGCGTTCCGTGAAGCCCATCGCCCCGAACGCCCAGTGGGAGCTGCTGGAATGCCCGAGGCGCGCGGTGCGCCCGCGGGCGGGGGCGGGGGCGGGGGGGCGCGCCCTGCGTTTCGCGCCCCCGCGTGACGCCGGCCACGTCCGGCGGGGCCCGGGGGTTCAGCCGGGGTCATCAGCGTGACCCTCCCTTGTGAAGTTTCTCGTCAGTCTTGCGCGTAAGGATTTTAGAATATTTTAGAAGACACTGAAGAACGCCGCAGGTAGAGCTGGTGTTTTGCTGGTTGTTTTTTAACCCCTGCTTGGCTCGTGAGCGATAACGCTGCAGACCGAAGGCACCTCACGGGTGCCCAAGGTCTGTGCTCCAAGGAAGGAAACTGAGAAAATAAGACCAGGACAAGAAATGAAGGAAGGGTGCTGATGTGGTTTGAGCCTCTGGGCCGTTCGCTCCATTCCGTGGTTTGGTTACATGAGCTGACATCTGTCTCCTTACTGCTAAGAGGTTCTTCTGGAGCCGCTTAATGTGGCCCCGGGACTGGGCCTCCACCTCTCACGGTGGGCTGTCCTTTAGAAGCACTTATTTGTGTAGAATCAATTGCTTAAGAAAATAGCTCCACCTGCCTTTATTCATCTCTGTTTGTATAAAGACTGATGTTCTTCACTGGGTATTTTCTGAAGGTTGTTTTCTATCAGGCTATACATTTCCTGAAAGCCTCCCCCAGTAGGACAATGTGCTGGAGGGGTTCAAATGTAACGCCTTGTATTTCCTTACCCTGTTCTCTCCTCAGTGCTACACAGTGGTCTCCCCACCCCCTAAACTATTGTGTTCCCCTGCAGTCTTTTTCTCCTGTGTTTTCTTCCCCCAACCTGCACATCGCCCCGTGTACACTGCGTGCTTCACTAACTGAACACATTTACCCAAGTTCACTTCATGCCTTTGTAATTATGCTCATGTCTTCCCACTACACATTTGCAACATTAAAACACTATTGGCTTCTGCTGAACTAAACAATATTTAGGATTCCATATTTGCATTTTGACCAAAGCAATCCGTGCTCTTATCACGGCTTAAGTATAGGCAAATCTCCAATCACTTTTTAGAGGGAGATAGTGTATCAAATCTTTTGGAAGTCCTATAGGAAAGTTACAAGTTAGTTGGCTTTTCAGTTAATCTTTTGTATTCTGAGTTAAAGTTTGACTCAAATGAGAAGAGTCTCAGGCATTGTTAACAAATTGACTTTAGGAGAGATTGATTTAAAGGATTTTTCTTAGCTTATCTGATTTTTTTAACAACAAAAAAAGTGTTTTTTTAATATTCTAGAACATGTGGACTCTATTAACAATAAATGTTGTCATAATAATTCCAAATATTTACATTAGCAGTGGAATAATACAATTATGTCTTTTCTTAGTAGTATGTAAAACTGGTGCATCTTACAGTCGATGACATTTTAGGTCCAAAGAGATGTATCTTATTTTTCAGAGAAGGAAACCAAGGCTAAGTGTGTAGTAATTTTCCAGGGCAGTACCAGCACTGGTCCTACCATCTTTGGGGACCAAATCCATTGCTCATTTTATTGCACCTTGTAGTATTCCTTGGTCATACTATTTGCAGTATGTTACAAAGAAAAGAATGAAGACTTCAAGCCTGCCATTTTACAACCACATTTCTGAGTTCTGCTCATTTTACTGCAGCAACAAAATAGCACACACTGATAAGTGGAAAGTCTACCATATTCTTTTTTTTAAATTCACATAAAGGGGACATTCAGTGATATGACTCAGTCGAAACAGGCATAAACCACAAGTCATTTCCTCTTCAGGAATTTAACTTAATTAAAAAGAAGAAGAAACTCAACCAAAATCCTGACACCCTCTTGGACAGGGAACAGATGAATCACTTAGAATAGAAGCACAGCATCAATGACCAGCTTTACCTGGGGTGACACTGGTGAACTCCAGCTCAGGAACAGAGGTTACAAACTGGGCTATAAGTTATAATCACCAGGAAAGCTTTTCAAAATACCAATGTCCAAGCCCACCTTGAAAGTTATGACATAATTGTTCTCTGTTTCTCTTTCCCTCTGTACTGTGAGCTCTCAGTCTTCACAGATCTGCTTCAGGCTTGTGAGTTCCCTTCTTCCTTCCCTCTTGGCTCCTGTTTCTTCCATGGGACCGTGTGGTCCGTTAGATGAAGCTTATCTGAATTTCCCACAGGGCCCCTTTCTTTGCTGTTCCTTTCCTTTTATAGCCTTAACCCCTTCCCTCATGTTGTACCCATTGACTCCCCAAGACTTCTCCTAAATGTCCCACCTAGAAAGAACTCCAGGGATCTTTCAAAACTCACCAGTGCTGGGTTTTATTTCTTCAAGACTCTGCTAGGTAACCTTATAAACCAAAATATGCTAGAGCACTGTTTTCTAAACTTGCCTGGTTGGTTTCCCTCTACCATAGTGGAAGAAGCTAGTTTTGCTTCCATTTGCAGATTCATTTCAACATTCCTTTACTCCATATAAATCTGTGATTTTTTATTTCTCCTTGGAGCTTATTACAACATCTACTTCATTGCTCCTTCATTGATTAATACATTTCATAAAATCTTTAACACATGCTTGTTTTATATCTGTGTGAGAGGCATGATTTTTATTTTGTCATTTGTCTTTTAATAGTTTGGGGGTTCACCTAACAAAAGCAGGTATACTTATCACCAGAGAAGTACAGCTCATTGGCTGCTTAAAGCCCAGACACATCTGGTTTGCGGTCTCAGAATGACAGTAGAACTTTGCTGTCTGCTTTGCTAATTTTAATATTGTTCTCTATTAATTTTGTGGTTTGTCTTTGTTTTGTTTACAGCAGTAAGTCATTGCCCACTCTCGGTAGCAACAATTGGGTGTTTGGTGTTATGGTCTGGCCATTTGATGAGCTTGGTGAATGGGTTAATGATCTGTAGAGATCTAGTCTCTCTTAGCAGAGAGACAACAGAGAAACTGGCTTAGTTAGCCTTCCTTGTCTGCCCACTGATCTATGTGGGTTCAAATCAGTTAAGAATGTTGTGTGCCACCAAGAAGGAGAACAGCTCTTTGGTACCTGAACCAATAAATTTTTTGTGCTTCTCTGTTTACTCTTGACTCATGACTGAAATTTTAGAATTGAAGCTATAAATTCCATGTCTGTACGTCTGTATGTCTGTAATTCAGAAAGGCCTTTACCTCTCATTGTATGAATGTGTAATGTTTCCCTAAATCCAGATGGTATTAAGAAATTAGATGATAAAATCTACTAAATTAAAAGAGCCCTGTTCTGTTTGGCTTATGAGATATATAAGAGAATAATATTTCTATAATTCTCAGAAAATGAGGAATTGGAACTTCTAAGATATAAAATGTGCTAGATTTTAAAAGTATTTTGAAAGAAACCAGTTGAGAAACATTTTAAGAATTTAAGTTCACATCATTTAGGTTAGTCTTTGGCAAACTAGACTAGATTCATTATTTTGTTTAATGAAAACAGCTCTGTCTTCTCTGGTTTGCTATCAGTGTTGTATATAATACAACGGTACATTTTTATTATATTTGTGTATGTTTTCCTAAACTTATACAGGTTTACTGATCAAATGGGCTAGTATCACAGCTACTTAACGCTTGCTTATGAAAAATGTAAGTTTGTGTTTAACCAAATTGCATCCGTATTCTTCTCATGAACTTTATTTTGTTAGTAATTGTGTTTTATAGTATGTCAGCTTACTTAAAATCTTGGATTGGTATTAAATTGGGTTAATTAATGGAAAATCATGGGATACTTAGATCATTTCTAAGTAAGATCTAATACTAAAGTATTAATTATTAAGTACAATTTTAACTTTGTATACCTTTGATTCTTATTTTTATATACTGTAGAAAGATTGTGTCTTTAGGCCTTGTTAATGAACATGTTCATTTTCACCACTTTGAGAAGTTGTATATGGGATATTAGCAACTGTAGAAAGTTGTGTTATATGAATTCATGAACTCTTAGCTTATCTACTCCCCAGTTTTCTCTGAAAAATAGGAGTTACTTTCGTTAAAAGTTATAATCATTATAAATGATTGAGACTACATTGAGAAGTATTAGTTTCAGAGCAATAAAACTGTATGCACTTCTATTTTTTTCAAGGAAAAGACTAGTTTTGTCCTAAAGCAGCAGCATTGTTTTTCATAATAATACCTTATTTTTCTTTTAATCACTCTAGTATCTGTAATTAGGTCTCCGCTTTCATGCCTGATGTTGGTAATTTGTGTTTCTTCTCTTATTTTCTTTATCTGGCTAGAATTTTATCAATTTTATTGTATTTTGCAAGAAAAACCCACCAAAAAACAAAAAGCAAAACAATTCTGGTTTCATTTTTTTCTATTGTTTATTCCTTTGCCATTGATTGTTCCTCTTTATTAATTCCTTCCTTTTATTTAGTTTAATTTGCTTTTCTTTATCTATTATCTTATAGCTGAAATTTAGATGATTAATTTTAGACCTTTCTTTTTTTCCTAATAGGAGCATTTAAAGCCATAAATTTGCCTCTAGGCAATTTTAGCTCCTTTAGCTATACCCCACCAATTTTAATGTGCTGTGTTTATATTTTTATTTCCCTTTCACTCTTCTTTTTTCTTTGCCACATAGATTATTTAGATGCTTAGATTCAGTCTCCAAATATTTGGGGGATTTTCTAGGTATCCTTGTATTCTTTTTCTAATTTAATTCCCTTGTGGTATGATTTCAATTATTTTAAATTTATTGAGACTTGTTTTATAGCCCAGATGTGGTGTGGCTAGTGAATGTTCCACGTGTCCAGAGAAAGAATGTGCAGTTGCTGGCTGGAATGTTCTATAAATGTTAATTGGTCAAGTTAGTTGATAATGTTGTTCAAATCATGTATATTCTTACTGATTTTTTTGTACTTCCTTAATCCATTATTGAGAGAGGATTGTTGAAATCTGTACCTATAATTAGGGGGTTCAATTTGGCCTTTCAGTTCCAAGTCTATGTTTCATGTATTTGATGCTCTGTTGTTAGATATATATACATTTAGCACTGTTATGTCTTCTTGAGGAATTGATTCCATTATTATTATGAAATGTTTTTCAGTTATCACAACTACTAAGTTAATCAAATGGATTTTTGATGATTTATAAAAACATTTAAAATAGAAACATATCTTGTGTTTTGCCAAAGCCACATCCTTTTACCCTGCTTCAGGTTTTTTATCCCTATGGCAACTATCTCCACCACATAATTTGTTTTCTACCTTCCCCCACTAGAATAAAACTTCCAAAGAATAAGACTTCATCAGTTTTATTCACTGCCATATCCCAACTACCTGTCACAAAGTCTGACCTCAGTAAATACTTTCTGAATGAACTATGCATAAAAAAGCTGCAAGAGCTGTAAGGATGTAATATTTCCATGGCGTTACCCCATTTAAACCATAGTTAAGATGGGCTCTGCTCACACTGGCTCTATTCTAGAAATAGCTTCTACTCCTCAGCGTGCTCTCATGTTGCCCTTCAGCACAGTCAGTGCCACAAAACAGTGTTGCAATTGGTTCTCGCGTTCTCAGGGTCTCAGGAAGATGTTAGTGAGATAATTCTTTTTTAAAAAAATATTTATTGATTGATTTTAAAGAGAGAGGAAGGGAGAGAGAGAGAATTCTTTGTTTTAATTTGCTCTTTGTATGTTAGCCACCTCTATTCTAGCTAGGATTTAGTCCTGAATCATTCCAGAATGGTGAGTTTCAGCGACAGACGCCAACACCCTGGCCCCTCACCCATGACCCCTAATATTTGTAATCCACTCCTTCAGGAGACCTTTCAGGCCCTCAAATAAGACTGACTCTTTGGGCCAGCCTTTCTGGATTGTAAGGTAAGTAGGAGTTTGGTTCTTATACCAAGACCTCAGCTGCATAAAGCATTTACATTTCACATCCCGTTATCCACACCGTGGTTTCACTTCCTCCACCAACTCTGTTCATTCACACAGCTGAAGGTTTTTGTTTTCCCAGGAAATTTAAGCTTCAAATCACCAGAAAAACTGAGGCTACCCCATTGAAATATTTGATAATGCATACTGCAAATAAAATATTTATCAGTCAAATCTGCCTCTCAGATTTATTTGTGAAGGGCAGAAACATCTTTTTATTTAATTATGTGTTTTCGGTATCTTGGGTAGATCCCTAGGTCTTATGGTCAGAATTCAAATCCCAGCTCCACCTCTTGGACAACCCACACCCTCTTGTGAAATAGGGATAATAATAATAATGTCTGCCCTGCTTGCTTTTGAGGGTTCACAGATGGATCTATGAGAACTACTTGGGAAAGTACCTTGTGCACTGCAGAACTCTGCAGGTATGTAAATAGCTGTTGTTTCCATGAGACACTTTTTTAGCTTTAAGTTTTGTAGTGATTGAATATTTTTACTCATTAATTCAAGAAAAGCATTTGGGTTTTTGCATCAGAGGCCTTCGCTACATCCTGAAAGCATTTGCCTACAATTCTTAAACTGGGAAGAATACAACCCAGTGTCCATTGACTGTTACCTTGGAAACTAAGAGCATTTAAAAACACTAGAAAGGAAACGATGTAACTGGGAGGAAAAGCACACTTAGGGCCAATCACCTCCCCCGCCCCAAACTCCTAAAATATTCAGTACCTACCTGTTTAAACATTTCCTAATCATTTTTTTCCCGAAACCCCAATGCTATGTACATTTGGGCCATCCTTATTAAATGCATGATGAAAACAAGAGAGAGCTAAGATCTGTTGTCACTTTGGGGAAGTTAACACAAGTCATACTACTTGTATCTACTTTGTACCTACTGTTGGCCTACTGGTTTTGTCTAGGATGCAATTAGCAGCCCCAAGAGTCCCAATGTAATTATTCAGAACTTCAGAGGGGGGAAAAATAGAAACATCCAAGCACCTAGTAGTGTTTTCATCAGAAACGCCCTCATCCTTGTGATAATGTATAATTGTGGTTCATGCTAAGTTTACAAACTTACTTTTTTTCTGTATCCTACATTGGCTCCTCTTTGTCTATGACTCGTAACTGTTGAACCAGGCCCCCCCCCCCCCCCCCCCCCCCCCCCCCCCCCCCCGCTCCAGCAAGCCTTAGTGCTTAGATCCTGCTTTTCTCTTCAGTAATTTTGGGTAAGCTCAGCCACTTGGGGTTTGGTCCACAGAGATGTTCCCCCCCTTCACAAATAAATCTGAGAGGAAGATCTGATTGATAA
Organism: Miniopterus natalensis; assembly: GCF_054644295.1. Classification (NCBI taxonomy): domain Eukaryota; kingdom Metazoa; phylum Chordata; class Mammalia; order Chiroptera; family Miniopteridae; genus Miniopterus; species Miniopterus natalensis. The sequence continues at coordinate 75,756,559 of NC_142081.1, forward strand.
ATATTTCATTTGCAGTATACCTTATCAAATATCTTATCTCTGGTTCAGTGGAGGACTCATTCCAGTGTGCTCACTACTTACCTCTTCCACACTCATTTAACCCAGATTCCTGGGGTTGGGATTTTGTGATTCAGTAGGTTTTGAGAGGAGCCCCGGAATCTGCATTTTAATAGGCAGCCTGGGGATTCTGATGCAGAACTCTGTAGGCTACTCTTTGAGAATCACTGTGTTCTCCAACCACGGGCCTGATTTTTATCTTTTATCTTGAACTCAATGAGCCTAAAACTAACTTTCCAGCCTAGATATAGGTTTCCCTTCCCTGTCATAGTGCCTGGACCACAGTTTTATAAACGGAATCAGTATGGCCTTTGTTCTTCCGTCTTCCTCTCGCTCGTCTCCTTCCTTCCTCCCCTTCCTTCTCTGTCATCCTGTCATTCTCGAAGTCTGGCTGGCTCTTCCTCCCCAGTCTTCCCTCACATTACATCTCAATCTCCTGGCCACCCCTCCAGAATCCCTACCCTCACCAACTCACACCTGAGCTCCCCGAACGTCTTCTAGCTTCTCTCTTCTTGCTCCGATCCTTTTTTTCACATAGTTGACTCTTACTTTGTATGAACGTCATTTTTCCATGTTACTCACCTGCTCAAGAGTAAGTAGTGATTTTTGGTCCCCCATTTCAGAACTGAACTTCCCTCCCTAGTATTTTATGTTTTCTATAAACTATGCTCCTCATTGCTCCAAAATTATGTATTTTTAGTATCTGAACAAGTGCTTCCAGTCCGTTATTTAGACACAATTTCTTTACTCTTGCATTTGAGTATATATTCTCAAACTATATTCATTATTAACTTTCATGGACATAGAACTAGTTTATTAATGGGGAACTTTGATATGTTGACTACATTATTATAAACACCTTTCCACAGGCAAAGGCTAGAGGGGAAACCAAGTAGGCTGATGGACTGCTTCAATGAGGACTTACATTCTATTTTATCAGAGTTAAACTTCCCTGTGGTGATTTTCTTAGATTAAATTAGATTTCTTTTACTCAATAAACTATGACCTTGAGCTTTTAGAGGGAGTACCTTTTAGTATGTTTATTGGTAAAATTTTTGTAAAGACGGACAGCCAGAATTCTAAGTTAGTGGGGACTGAAATAATGCCTGTGTTCCACCCACGCCGTGCACCCACAGGGCTATGTGTGAAAGCCTAGAGCGAGGGCCTTTTATACGCAAAGACGTGCGTTAGACTGTGGTGGCTATACAAGGATGCATCTCTAGCCTCTTTCTAGGTTTCTTTATATTTTTTAAACATACAACTTTCATTTTTTAAAATGCATTTTTGGAGAGAGAGAAACGATGGGAGGGAGAAATGGAGAGACAGAGAGATACATCAATCATTTGCCCTCTGCACACACCCCGCCGGACCAGGGATCGAACCCGCAACCTGGGTATGTGCCCTGACTGGGAATTGAACCCGCCACCTTCTGGTGCATGGGCAGGATGATGCTCCAATCAATTGAGCCACACTGGCCAGGGCTAAACCTTTTCTTAGTCACCCTTATAGACAGAGTGCTGTTGAACTCCATACTGGGGATGCTTTCCTTCTGGGGTATGGTGCAGGGAGTGTTAGGGCCTGTTGCCAGGTGGTTGTGCCACCTGACTAGCTGCTGGAAGAAGCTCTGGAGATTGGGCTTCCTTCCTTATTTCAGTGTAGAGTTGGCATATAAGGTTCCAACTTCCCCTTTTATCTGGGTTAGACCTCAAACATTTTCTGCAACTAGTGATACCCTTGAATTGCCAAGTGGCCAGTTTCGAGACCTTATTCCCTCCAGAGACCAGCTTTTTGTGTACTGTGCCGCTGACGCCTGGACCTGATTCCTGCCCCAACTCCCAGCTAGGCAGCAGTTTCTGGCCACAAATCTATTAGAAATTGACCACAGAGAAGGAGATGCTGGAGATCCAGCCGTTGGTACAAAGAAAAGTTATGGTAAATATCACCTTACAGTGCTGCCAAGATACTCAATATAAAGTAATATCGTAGCCTGACTTCTTCTCCAGGGACCCTTCTGTACTGGTGCCTAGGATAGCATAGAAGCATGTGGTTTCCAGACCAAGTGCATGCTTCCTTTGTTGTTGTTGCTTGACTGGTTTTCAACATCCTTGGTACTTTTTATAATACCCAGAACTTGCCAGAGAATTCCTTCAGGGAGACTTAGGAGATGACAGAAAGAAAGGGAGGCACATTTGTAATAGGAGGAAAAGCAATAATTATGAAAAGGACAGAGGAAGCCAGAGAAAGAAAATCAAGGAAAAGAGACTTGGAACAAGTCCAGTCTGAGGGTTTCACGTTGTGGTTGATAGAAAACGGTTGGAAGTCTCATTCTCAAGACTGTCTTGTGCCAGCTACTGTACCTGGACCCAGTTGGCAGGGACAAGGGAATGGGATTCAGGGACAGTGAAGCATCTGTGCTAGGTGCAGCCAGGGTGTGGGAGTGGGGGAGTCAGCCTAGCAAACCTAAGATTTAGAATTAGGGAGGTTTTTGATGAACTCTTCTAGGAAGTATTTTGCTAGGCTAGACAGAGTTTGCCAGTGCAGGGATTGGGAGGGCAGCATCGATGTTTGGGACAGGAGCTTTCTTCCTCACATGGGAAGCTATTTTCAGTTAGGCAGTGAAGGCGTTTAGAAGTCTACATGTGCCTTCCATGGTTGCTGTGAAGAAAATATCAACCAGAGCAGTGGTAGATAAAATTCCTGGAGAATTAAATGGGCATGGAATTAGCAACTTACCTGTAAAACAGTATCTCAGGTGGCTGTTTCCATTCAGATCAGAGAAGTCAAATGTAGAGTTTTCAGTGTCATTGGTCCCATGGGAGAGATGTAGGAATCACACATAAGAACTATGGAGCAGAGAGTGTGCTCTTACGATTGCTTCCTTTGGGGATCAGGAAAGGGAAGTTTGTAGGTGGATTATAGATTATGTAACGGAGATGGAACTTGGGACCCACCAGAAAAAAAACAGGTTTCTGTGAATGTGGCCATTTGGGATGCTGAGAAGCCAGAATCCGGGGGAACTTTCCCACATTGTGCTCATGGTTTGTTCTACATCTGTTTCACTTTTCTGTCTACTTCTGCATCTGTTCCTTCTCTTCAACCCCTACCATTTTACCACTTACAGTAATCCTTCTCTACCAACACAAAGAGAGCTCCTGCAGTGCTCTGTTATGGGGGGGGAGGAGGGGTTTCTATAACATGCTAGGCTTTGTGTACTTGCATCATCTCATTTCATGGTCCCCACAATTCCAGGAGATAGTTATAAGGGGACTTTCAGGAAACCTTCAAATGAGGTTTAAGACCCCTGGGCCTGACCACATACAGGTGTTTGCATCTCATAGGAACAGAAGGCACTGGTAAATTTTACCACTAGATTTGTTTTGTTTCTTTTTCTTTTTTTAAAAAATATATATCTTTATTGATTTCAGAGAGAGGAAGGGAGAGGGAGAGAGAGAAACATTGATGATGAGTCATTGATCGGCTGCCTCCTGCACACCCCCTACTGGGGATCGAGCCCACAACCCGGGCATGTGCCCTGATCGGGAATCGAACCCCGATTGCCTGGATACTAGGTCGATGCTCAGCTGCTGAGCCATGCCCGGCCGGGCTGTTTTGTTTCTTTTTTGCTTTTCAGAGAGAGAGAGAGAGAAACATGATGTGAGATCACATGATTGGCTGCCCCTTCACACCCCCTGCTGGGGGCAACCTAGGCTTGTGCCCTGACCAGGAATTGAAACAGGAATCAAACCTGACACCTTTTAGTGCATGGGATGACACTCAGCCAACCTGAGCCACACTGGCCTGGGCATGACCACTATTTTTAAACTAGATTGGCAAGGGTAGCTGCAAGAAGATCCTGCAAAATCTTCTCTAATGAAGGGAAAATGAGTAATACATGCTTTGTTTAGGCTCTTTTTAATAATCAAACATGTCTAGGAGTTAGGTTTGAATCAATGAGTGTCAATAGTAAGTCAGGGAATGTTGATACCTTTCTAGGCAGGGGGAATGAAAAAACGTGCCTCTTCCGAGGAGTAGGGGTTGAAATTGCATTGTTGAATCCACTGAGCATACACTGGTTCAGGAGAGACATGGAAGGCTGAGCAATTTCTCAATGGTGGACCTGAGCTGGCCAATTTGTAGCAAACTTAGTTATTCTAACTCTATTGTCCAGCCAAAGACAGATGGACCTTTTGATAGGAGATGTTTTGCTATGCTCAGAGAGCTCATAGCTAAAGCACAGCTGGGCACTGTGAGCAGAGGCAGTTTTTCTTTAACAGAAACCACCCTGATGAAGTTATGTAACTGAGAGTGTCTGATTGAGGGAAAGATGGGGCCAGTGAGGGAGCATAGGGACCCAGAGGCTTCTGTTAGGCGTTTAGAAGATAACTGATGGGATGTGGAAGTAGGAGATGGAATGAACATTTCATACCTCTCACATGGGGCTGATGGGAGAAAGAAATTCTCCCTGACAAAATGATTACGTCAGATTCGTAGAGCTTGAGTGATGGGTAGAGCTTAAGCAAACAAGCCTAGCATTGTGCAGATGAGAAACTGAGGCCCCAAGAGATTTATACAAGGCCACACAATAAGGAACGAATAGAATGAGATTCCAGTCCTTGTCTTCAGACTCTAACTTCATTTACAACACACTACGTGGAGTTGAACTTATTTTTTAAGGTTCCTAGTTCAGGCCTGTATTTGGCATGGCCAAGTGAGCCTCTCGCTTCCTTTTGTGAAGACAGAGACTACATACCTGCTATTATTTCCTTATTAGCAATAATTCCAGAAACTCATAAGAATTTTACATAGCAGATAATAAATTCCCACTCACGGTGTGAGAGAAAGGCTGAAAATTTTACATTAAAAATATCAAAATCCCAAACACATTTGTGAATCCAATTCTTACTAACATTCCTTTTTCCTTCTACATCTCTTTATTTTTGTGATGGTTTGGGGCTTCCTGGAGTGAATGATGATTTATCTTGCACAGAATAAAGTTTGTTCTTGTATCCTGCTGGTGTAAATGCTAAGCTAAATAAATGGAAATAGATAAAGTCCCAGGGATAAATCAGACTCCTTGCTTAGAAAGCAAGCCCATAATTCAGTCCTTTCTTTTTGGTAAATAAGAAAAATCCATAGACTAAAAGTCCATCTCCTCGTCCATATGAGGACCTCACGCAAACTCCTTGTTCATTCGTAGCAAGATAGGGTTTTCTTGCTTCCTTTCCTCCTCTTCATTACCACTCATTTTTGGGAGGGGTCTTTAGCAAGAAAAAAAAAAAAGAGAGACTTTGTTAGCACAAAATATATTTAAGTTGTGCTATGAAAGGTGGTCAATATTAGCAAGGAAAGGTGTGTTAGAAGTGATATCCTTCCTGGACTCCAAAGGACTTAAAATAATCAGGACTCACAGGACACACAGAAGCTGATTCACATTCCTGTCCCCCGGGGGTAGAGTCAGGACACTTGAGGGAAAGACAGGGAACGAAGAGAGAAAAAGGGAGATCAAAGAGAAAACGGCCTCACAAAGTTCACCAAAGGCAGGCTCTGCAAGGGCTGAGGAGTTAGTTGATGGAAAGGTAAAGGGCCCCATGTATATCTGTGATCATCTAATCAATGGAAAACATTTATTTCGGTGATAGACTATATACCTAAGGTAAAATAGAATTTGCTGCCCAAACTGATACCCTTTTGCAAATGAAAGGAGACATTACTGATTATACTGGTACAACAGATATAAACTGGTACTCCCAGGCAAATCTGGTCACGGACTGCACCCATACCCCTTCTAGACCTCACGGACCTAACTAAGCTTAGACTTACACTCATTCAAAGCACAGTTATTAAGCACCGGTGTATCTGGCGCTGTGCTTGGTACTGAGCATTCAAAGCTGAGCGTTTCTGTTTCTGTACCAGATGAGTGTCCTTTCTGTGGCTGAGACTTTCATGACATAAAAGAGCAAGGCAAAACCTTCACAGTCCAGTTCACAAATTATGATGCTTCTTAGCAGGGCTTGTGTATGTGGCTTCCACCTGGTGCCTGCAGCCTGGTGAGTCAGAGTGGTGTGATTTCCTTCTGCCTCTGCCCTGCATGTGCTGATTTTAATCAGATGAACGCCTAATCCTGTCGTGAGTCTTAGTAAGCCCTTTGCCCATCTCCATTCCATCTGTCACATGTCTCATTCTCTGTCCTCCAGATTATTCAGCCTTGATTTTTCTCAGGCTTTTTTTTTCTTCTTCTTTTTGTGTTTGATGTCTTTCAGAAATAGGCCTGGAGTTGAGAAGTACAGTTCAGCTGGCATGGGTGTCACTGAGGGTTCTCAGTATCCTGAGTTACTTTCTCTAAGGCGCATCAGCAAAGCCTCCAATGTTGATGGTGTTTAATACTGTGGAGCTCTACAGTTGGTTTCACAGGCCTTCCTGTTGGGACCACAATTATTGGCTCCCCAGGGTGTAAAAGACCCTTGGGGCACACAGCTAGGGTGTCTTCTACTTGAATCAGCAGCTCTGAGTCCCAGCCTCGCTGCAGAGCCCAAATACCTTCTGGCGGATGGATCATAATCTTGCTTCAGTGGGCCTTTCTAAGCCTTTTGATCTGTTTGGCTATTTTACCATCTTACTGACCAAATCATTCATACACATCAAAACCAACTCAACTTGAAAAGAGACCTCAGGGCCTCTATCCTGGAATAGCAAAAGAGTACAGACAAATCTTCCCCAAGGAGCATATTTTTGTTTATTATAGTTTCTCTCCTTGGCAGGTATGATAAGTTTTTACTCTGGAAGAATGAAAGATATTTAAAAGGTGTTGATGGTGTGGCAAGTTCCAAATTTGTTTTTTTTTTTTTTTTTTTTTAATTCTTTTTTTAAAAATATATCTTTATTGATTTCGGAGAGAGGAAAGGAGAGAGAGAGAGAGACAGAAACATCAATGATGAGAGAGTCATTGATCAAGCCCACAACTGGGCATGTGCCCTGACCGGGAACCGAACCCTGATTGCCCGGATCCCAGGTCAACACTCAACTGCTGAGCCACGCCCGGCTGGGCCCAAGTTTGGTTCTCTTTCAGCCAGCACAACCCCAGGCACCTGGGCTCTGTCTCTCTTTTGTATTATTTATTTCATGTCTATGCCAGTTTCCTTCATTTTTAAGGTCTGTGAGGGGAGGCTTCTTGTGTCTCTCAGCTTTCAAACCCTTCTTCCCCCTACCCTACCCCACCGTAGTGCTAAATCTGTTGCTTTCCATAGAGAAGGTAATTGATGCATGTTTTCAAACTCAATAAATCTATTTAAAATTTTTTTTTTTAAATTGAATTTATTGGGGAGACACTGGTTAACAAAATTATACAGGTTTTGGACTATAAATCAGTAATTTCCTTAGTGGATGCTTCCTGTACACTGAAAGACTCACTGAAAGGTACTTAGATGGAATGCAGGGGTTAATGTGCTTTGAGTAATAAGGCCACGCCAAAATTATGGAAAATGTGAAAATCAGTCAGTGTGTAGTCCTGTGGGGAGGTTTTGCCATCCCAGATGCAGAATCTTCAGGCCCCTAAGGATGCAGGTGAAAGATAGGGTTGATGCCGTATACAATCTTCTGATTCTTCTGCTTATTGCTATTGTTGTCTGACATACAAACATACTTTGCCATAGATGGAAGGAAAGGTGTCTTTCACCTAAAAACACTCAGTTAAAGTAAGGCCCAGTACCTGCCTTAAATGGAGCACCCAGAATCCTCTGTTGGCTCCCAAACCAAGTCAGGCTAGTATGTGCCCCACCTGAATGAGACAGGGGTCAGTCCAGCCCAAAGAGACCAAAGGGAGTAAGACTTTGGGCAAATGGCCACTTGATTCTCTGCAGCCTATTCCTGTTGGTTAGTGCTTCAGCCTAGCTGTGGCACATACTCTGCCCTATTTGACCCTTTCATGTTGCTTCTCTCTGTTAGTAGTCACTGGGCTTCTGGTCAGCCAGGGGTGATTATGCCTCATTACCACCTCTGGGTTTGAAACTCTGGTTGCCAGGAATTCTGTTTGTGTTGTATTTGAGAACAATCCAGATTTCTCCCTCACTGAGGGCAGTGGTGTGTGTGTGTGTGTCGGTGCACGCATGTGTACTGGCCCTTATGAACAGATGATGAAAGTTCAAGGCATTAGGAAACTTTACATGAATTTCCAAGTAGAGGATAAAAATGCAAAATATAGTCACTTTCTCTGTTAAGAAAGTAGACCCCCTCTTGTTCTGGGCTGGGTAGTGAGAAACCCGAGATAGTATGTCCTGTTTATGTGATGATAGCCATGAATTTGGAAGGCGAAGAGGTGTCATACAGGGTTAGCCGTGTGTGGACATGCCACATACGTCCTGTACAGAACCTGTTTCCAGTCAGGAGGGAGGAAGGGGTAATGTTTTGTCCTCTGTCTGCCCAGAGGGCGATGCTTTTTTGCAATTCTAATAATACTAAGCCTTCTAGTCATCTACCTACCAAGAAGAAGGAAAACCATCACAAAGATTGTGTCTTTGTCATTAAACGATATTCCTAATTCAGCAAAGACAGACAATACAGTCTTTTGATTCTAGATAGGTGTTTGCCAAGCTCCATCATTTTGCTGTGCATGTGACCAGGGACAACCCAGAAATGCTGGCTATTAGATTCTTCAGGGTGGCTCTTCCTTCTACCCTTTTCCTGAGTCCCAGTATTTTAAACTTAAAGGTTCTATCTAGCACTGACTGGTGCAACACCACACATAGCCACTAAATGCAGGGCTTCTGGTTCCTGGGAATCCTTGGTGATCAACGCCAATTTGAGTGCCTTAAGCAATAGCTGAGAAAGCTGACAGCAACTTAAAAAGTTTTCTAATCTAGGCATAAACAGCCAGTTGGGGCTTCTTTGAAGTGTAGAAATTGGGAGACAATATGTGGACCCTGGATTGGTAGAGAAGTGGGTGGAATATTCTGGTAAAAGTGAATATAGCACAAGCCAGTTGTGTCAGTTCTTAGTATGGCTTGAACTTAAGTTTCATGAAAAGAACTAAATTTTAGGAACTTGAATTTTTAAACACCAGTTTAAGAGAAGCAATGAAATGGCTAGTTTAATAGACATGGACTGTGTCTTACTTATTAGATGTCATTTCAGCTGCTAAAGTAGTATTTTGCCCTTGATGGGCACTCAATAAATATTCAATGAATTGGGATGAATTTTCCAAAGATAAGGAGGAAGTTGGGGGGAAGCTCCAATTTGGGTATTTTTCAGTCCCTTTTCTCTGTGCAATTCTATGATTCTAAGGCTGCCATGACTCAAGAGAGAAAGTGACAGGTTTGAAAATCTGAAAGAGATTTAGTGTGGCTGGACCATGAAATGCAGAGGAATTCTGTTGAGAGATGAGACTGGAGAGGTATGTGGAGGCCAAGTTATTCAGGGTCTCTTCAGTTGGTTAAGGCATTTGGACTTAATCCTAAAAGCAGGGGAGCTACAGAAGGACTTTTAATGAGGGTTATGACACACTTAGATACACATGTTAGAAAGATCATTGGGTGCAACATGAAGAATGGGTTGGAAGAGTTCCAGTAGGGACAGTAGAACCAGTTGGCAGACATCTCACAGTTGAGAAATGATGATTTGTATCTGAACTAAGCTGATGGCAGTGGGAGTGGAGAAAAGTGAATGGATTCTAGAGAAGAAACTGACTGCCCTTGACATTGATTGGATATGAGGAAACAGGGGTGAAGGGGAGCAAAGAGTGAAGGATGACTCCCAGGTCTCTGATTTGGGCAATGATAAAAGGTGGTGCCATTAGCAAAACTGAGAACAGAAAGAGAAATGGGTGTGGGGAGGTGGTAGAGAGGGAAGATGACGAGTTCAATTTTCTACTTGTTGAGTTTGAGGAGCTTGTGTAGCTGGCAGCTGGGTGAGTGGGTCTGAAGTTCTGAAGAGAGGTATCAGTTGAAGTACAGATTTGGGATCGCATGATGTAGACATGGGAGTAGATGAGTTTGTTCAGGGAAATACTAACATTTAAAGGCTTGGCAGAGGGAGAGGGGTGCATAAAGAAACCTAACCATGAGTGCTTAGAGAGGTAGAAGGCAAACAGAGAGATGTGCATAGGGGAAGAGAGAATTTAAAGAAAGAGGGAATGGTCCAACTTCTTCATATTTAAGTCATCCAATTTCTAGGTTTCCAAATATTTCAGATTACTTTTAGTCAATAAATCCTAGATCAGAAAAAAAAATGCATATCCAACCACTACGGTGTGAATGATATAGCCCAAGGTCATTGGTCTATTTTATTGAGGCATATTTAGGTTCTGCTCCCTCTGAGGATTTTACCTAATGCTAAAGAGAATGAGAAAAAATCCTCTTTATACACTGTACAACTACACTAAAAATAGCCATCAGGGAAATTGACCTATAAATACTCTGAGCACATTAAGGTAAGTACATTTTTAAAAAACGTTATGTCTTTTGGCTATGGTCTAATGTGATGATTGGTGGAAATGGAACTGAAGAGTGACAGGAAATATTAATGGAAAGTAACACAGTCTTTTGGCCTTAGAAAGAGCAATGGGTTATATCTGTTCCCAGAGGGAAAGTCTTATGAGTAATGATCTTGATATGCATTTTAACATTCTGACAATGATGTAATAGGTGCTGCTTTTATCTTTGGACAGCAGATTCTCCATTGCTGTGGTTGCGTTTACTGCTTCAGGTCTGTTTAGAGGGCCGCCTAAGGGTACAATGGCAGAGCGTCATGACACCTATATTTCTGTTACAAGAAGTGGGTGCTGTAAGAGGCATGCTATAAGAGGCTGTAAGTGGGTGCTGTCATATCAGGGCCTGGTTTCCCTGCAGAGGAAAGAGAGTGAATTCAAGGTCTCAAGAAGGCGTACTTTCCCCAAACATCCCACTCCCCAGGTTGCTGATTAAAAGCTGATGATTCACAATTAGATGCCCATCCACCCCAGAACCCTCCTAACAACAACAAAATTTGAGTCAAGCTTGTACCTTGCTAAGAAAACAGATTTGCTCTTTTTAGTCTTAGCAACACTGGAATCTAAAGACAGACTCTGTGGGAAGGCAGATCCTTAGTTACCCCCTTCCCAAGCTGTTGCAGGAATTGAAGACCTCTGCTTGCCGAAGCACTTTTATGGAACTAAGATTTTTTTTTGGTGGGGTTAAAGAATGACTTCAGTGACTCACTTTCCTCCCCTCTCTGGGTATCAGTATTTTCCTCTTAACATAAGAGGGGCCTGGGTTAGGGGATCCTTGAGGTCCCCCAGGCCTAGCCTGTGTCCCCACAAGCTGGCCTTACCAGCAGAGAGCTTGTTCTCAGCAGGCCCTTCCCTGTGAGAGGACTGCTCTATATTTGGACAAGGCAAGTCATGATATATCAGTGTGCAGAAAGGGAGCTTGTTTGGAGTGGGAACTCCACAGGAAGAGGCTTCTAAATTGAAAATGCACATACCCCTCTGGGGGATGGGAGGAAGACAAAGAGCCCTAGTTGCTCTCGAGTTTAGAAATCAGAATGGTTAGGTTCTGCCTGGCCCTGCCTGTGCTTTGCCAGTTCCTTGGCCTTCTCACTTTGTGTTCACCTGTGTGTGAAGAGACCTCTTGTTTAGAGAAAAGGTTGCAGAGGCAGACAAACCCAGCTCTGTTCCTTGGTGGCTGTGTGACTATCAGTGAGTTGTTGAACCTCCTGCACCTCATTTTCTTTATCTGTTGAATGATGATGCCTTGTAGGCCTGTGTGAGGATTAAATGAAATAACACATATAAAACAGCAGTGCAGAGCCTGGCACGGGGGTTTACCTTCTTCCATCCCAGTGTTTCTCTTTACTTTTACCTTTGCTCACATATTTCCCCCTACGTGGACCATTCTTCCCACCTTTCCACATTCAGCTAACTTTCAGCGCCCAGTGACGCCCTATCCCAATTAGCAGGCGTCTTCCTGCTGCCCAAGCATGCACCACCTGGCTTCACAGTCTAGTAACTGCTTTCTTTTTTTAATATTGTTTTGCTAATTTTGCTCATCTAGATTGCTGCTCTTTGAGGGAAGGAATCTGTCAAATACTGGTTATTTTCCTGCAATGCCTGGTAAGATGTTAGGTACAGAGAAGGGGCCTAAGCAATGTTTTAGTGAATGAGTACAGAAAGAACTAGGTTACAGGGAGAACGGAGGCAGTATGTGTGCTGGTTAAGGCCTGGATGCTGGAACTAGCTTGCCTGGGTTTGAATCCTGGTAGTATCAATTATGAGCTTTGCTACTTTAAGAGTTGTTGAATCTCTCTGAATCAACTTTCTCATTTGCATGATGGCAGTGGTAAAAATAATGCCTCTCTTCTAGGGTTGTTGTGAGGTTTAAATAAGGTAGATTTGAAGAGTGTTTAGATCAGTGCCTGACACACAGTGCTGTGTAAGAGCCCACCATTATTATTTTAAAGAATATGAGTTTAGCGTTAGACAAACCTGAGTTCAAAGCCTGCTCTGCTGTTACTAATTATGTGACCCTAGACAGAAGTTCTTTAACTTCTCTGTGCTCCAATTTCCTTATCTGTAAAATGGGGATACTATGCCTGCATTATAAATTGCTGTGAAAACAAACTTGAGATTAGAGCCTAGAACATGGACTGGTGGCTATCAGAAGCCTGCTTTAATCTCCTAGAAGCAAGAGTTTGAGGTGACTGCATGAAGAATCATTGCAGTAGCCCAAGCCCTGTTTAGGAAACTGAAAACTTGGGGCTTGCCGAGTTTTCAGTTTCCTAAGCCCTGTTTAGGAAGGACTGAGAGAAGAGTCAAAACAGGGCTTGCGGGTGCATTGCAGGAAGGGATAGGGAAGTAACTTTGTGCTGGTTACTAAGCTGTATCACCAAAATCCTGACCAAATTAGGTCATTAAAATACATTTGGAAGGAGCTAGAAACTCTTGCCTGTGTGAAATTCCAACACAGGTCTATGCATGTCACCTTACTGCATATCTTTGATTATGTAAGGTGTTTCGTGGTGATGCTGCAGGTGTGGATGAGTGGAGATGTGCTATCTTCTGCTGGCCAAGCGGGTCTGTGATTCTCGTTTTCAGAGAAAGCAAAATTTGTCAGTTCAGAGCTTGTGTATCTGAGGGGTACGACTTGGCCTCTTCTCCTTAAGCCAAGCTGGAACTCAGAGAACCATAATTTCTATGGTTCAGTCTATTGATTCTTACTCCCAGCATCTGATTTGGTGTTCAGTGATGTTTTGGGCTAGTAAGGGGTCTATGTCCCCTTAACCTCTATCAGCCTGAGGGGCTGGCTGCTCTCTACTATTCAGGGTAGAGGGGATCTGAATGGTTTCAGTCATGAACCCACTAGGTCCATTTTCCTTGCAGAGAGATGTGGGAGGGGGCAGAAAGCAAAGAAGATGCAGCACTGATTTCTTCTTTTCCAGGTGACTTTGTTGTGTTCATACCACAGGACTAGGGATTTGAATCTCTCCACTATCATCTGGCTCTGAGTTTAGAGTTTTCATGTTGCAAGCTTCTCACATCCCTTTTCTTTACTCTGTCCTTCTATGGCATCTTTATTTGAAGTTAATGCTAAATTCTGCAATGCAGTAAATTCTTTGGTGAGGAGATGTAATACATGACTACCTCAGAATTATAGAAATCTATAAGATTGTAGATTTGCTACATATTTGTTATATCATCTCACTATCTCATCAACATCTTGAGGCTTCATTGTTAGCAGTGCCAACAATTGGTTTCAAATATCAAGATGAAAGTACCCATTTTCCATCCCCCTCTATTATCTTAAAGTTTTTTATGAACATAAAAAATTTTCATTTTTATGAACATAGTCTTATTTTCACTGTATTCAGGTGGGAGGACTCCTGATTAACTTTATTTTGCAGGATAAAACTCAGATATGGGGAAGTTCAAAGAAGGCAGTTAGCTATGTTCAGAAGGTAGGCCTATATATACCAGTTCAGTGCTACTCAGCCTGGCTGTATACCTGAGGAGTTTTAAAAAGTATGGAGTCTAGGGGGGTCGGAAGGGGTGGTATGAGTCATTGGGGAGAAAAAGGGACATCAGTAACATTTTAAACAAAAATAAACACAAATATGTAAAAAAAAAAGTATGGGGTCTAGATCCCACCCCAACCCAATTAAAAATGACATTCCATTGGGGTGGGGTCAAGGCAAGGATATTTTAACCTTTTCAGGTGAATCTACTGGACGAACATGGTTGAGATCACTGCTGAATTTACTAAGGGGCAAGACTTCATTTTCACTGTTTGGATTAGGAAATCACAGGAATGATTGTAAAACAGAATTTTAAAAATGTAGCTAATAATGTTAAATTAAAACTTGGCTACTGCTATTACTTTTTAAATCAGCTAGTATTTTGCATATGAAGGTTTTGGAATAGCAAGAGATACAAGGCTTTGTCTTTGTGTTTTTCATTTTAAAGAATGAAACTTCAGGGTATCAAGACTAGAAATGCTTACCCACTATTTATCAGGACCTTAAACCATGAATATGTTGGTGTTACCCACCTTTGTGTTGTCTTTGGCATATGACTATGTTAACCTTAGTGATTTCCAATGAGGTTGAGCAGAGTGCCCCAGGGGGTTATTCAGAGTTGTATTTTCATAGTAAACGTTTATCAAACTACACCCCACATCATATCCCCCAACCTCCTCATTCTGATTTGCTCCCTTGGGGTCCCAATGAAATAACAGTGCTGTAGCCGGCCTTGGTAACCGATGGGAGTGTATCTTTTGGGTACGGGAGGGCAGAAATTAGGTTAAGAGCCACTTTAAAAAAGCTTACCCAACACTCTATTAAGTATGGTCTGTATGTGAAAACGTCTAGCTAGTGTTGCAACAAACCTGGGACTGGAAATTTCTTGCATTTTACCTGAAAGTTTGATGTATCTATAGTTGGGATTCTGTCCCTTTTATGGATGGGAGTCCAGAGCAAAAAAGAAACCATTCTGTGTAAGATTTTCCCTCAAATGGCATCTCTGGCTGGCTGAGTCCCTCTTGAACCACTTTGGGATTCTTCATTTCTAGCTTGGCTGGGTGGATTTTGGAGTCAAAGAGAATGCTAATCATTAGTATTAGTGAATTGTTGCTCATTAGCATTTGTGTAGAGTACCCAGATCACACCAACAAAGGGTGCGAAACCCTCACTTGTTGGGAAGGGGAGGGCCAGCAGTATTGTTTCTATTTGGATTAATACCAGCGTTATTTCCCTTGGTGCAGATCCATTCTTCTCTGTGTGGGAATGTTTAATGTTCATACTGTTAAGTGAGAGTCTCATTCACAGAACTTTTAAAAAAATACACATTTTTTCTCAATTCCTCTTTAAAAAGCCCACACAACCAATAAAATACTTTCTTTGTCATGATTTGTTAAGAAATTTGGAAAGGTCTTCTGCTGTAAGAGACAGCTTTTCCTGCAGTGCAGGTCTACCAGTCATTCAAGGAAAGAGTTAACTGAGGCCTGGGAGGCTTCTCTGGCAGCCAGCAAGCTTTGTGCAGTCGCCAAGCTGGGGGCTGAGAGACGCTGATATTCATTTGTTTGTATATGAAGCTTTCATTCCCAAAGTCTTAGACATCACATACCAGGAAAGATGATTGTGAAAACCAGGGACAAACTTAAGTGTTTCCCGGTTGTTCTGGTTGCCTTTGATACATCTAATTTTGCCTGACAGTGTTTGCCACTTGGTTGTCTAAACAGAATTTTCTTCTCCGGTGGTGAGTGGAGATTAATTATCACATCCAGCAGTTGTCATAAATACTATTATGTATGTCTGTGTACTTAAAAGAGTCTTACAGTAAAACCTTTAGTTTGGAGTTCATCATCCCTCCCATTTTATTGCATCATGTGTAAGCTTAACCCTGGAATTGTGCAGCTTGATGAGGTGTGGTGGTCTTTGAGTTTGAGAAACTGTGCAGAGAGGCCCAGCTAGAAATGTCTTCCAGGGCCCTGAAAGCCATCACTTCTTTTTTCTCCATGTCACCAAACTCCTTGAGTCTGGATATAGCAACAGCACCCCCTAGTGTGTGGTAAGGTCAGGATGGACTCCTGGTTAACTCAGTACGGTGTGTTCTGGCTTCACAGAGTGAGGTGTGGGAAATGTGCAGCTTGGCATTTATTGAACAGCGCAGCTGAATGTAAATATACAACAGCAGCCTGTCTCCTAGGTTTTGACAGCTGAGAAATGAAGATAGAGACAGCAGGAAGATAAGGTTTTAGATTATTTTGCAAAGATGTGAAAGCTAAGGAGAGCCACAGGAAGGAATCCAGAGGTTACTGGGGAAAGGGGCTGTCCCTATGAACAATTTACCATTCTTCCAAAGAATTTAAAGCTTGGCCATATGCTTGGAGAGGAAGATGAGTAGGGCCTGGCCACAAAGGCCTTCCATTGCTGACTGAGACTGGGCCTGCAAAGCTTATTTAAAAGAAATAAAACTGAAATTTCAAACACTCCCACACAGTGGCTTAAAGGCTACTAAAATATCAATGACGGATAGCTATTACCTGAAAACAGGGTATTGATTAAAGGAACTCGACTTTAGTACCACAGGGAGCAGAAAGTGGGTAGAGATGGACTATAGAGAAAAGGGAAGAGGGATACTTCCTACATTTTGTTCATCTAACAAATATTTCTTGTTGAACTGCTGTTCAGTGCCAGCTTCAGAAAGCTGGGGATACAGATGTGAATAAAAAGAGTCCCTGCCCTCATGGAGCTTACGTTCTTCTTCTTCTTTTTTTTTTTTAAAAACACTTTTTAAAAAAATGTCTTTATTGATTTCAGAGAGAGGAAGGGAGAGAGAGACAGAAACATCAATGATGAGAGAGTCATTGATCGGCTGCCTCCTCCACGCCCCCTACTGGGGATCAAGCCCTCAACCTGGGCGTGTGCCCTGACTGGGAATTGAACTGCGATCTCCTGGATCGTAGGTTGATGCTCAACCGCTGAGCCATTCCAGCTGGGCAAGCTTAAGTTCTTTATAGTTGCCAAGGGGTGGGTCACCACAGCTTAGTCCTCAATGTTTACATTGTCAAAGATTGATTTATTTATAGGCAGAATGTGATTTGAGGACATGGAAAGTACCCAGTGCTCAAAGTTGTGTCTGCTCCCACCAGTCTTTCCTGAAATTTCTAAACCCAAACCCCTCGTTCATTAAAGATCTGTTTTCTGAGAGAAGCAGTAATAAAGCCACATACTTTGGTCCCATACTTATTGTCTGGTGAAAGTGAACAGCCTCACAAGACCTAGAAGGATGGGGTTACTAGGAGTAGAGTTATAACTCTGGTACTGTCAAGTTGTGGCTATGGAGAGTTTATTTTTCAGGGCCAGGATGTCCTCATCTGTAGAAGAAGCTGTATTAATCTGTCAGGCCCTTTCCAGCTCTAACATTCTATTTTGTATGGCAGAAACCATCCAGGAAAGCACAGAACATGAAGCACCTTTGGGAACTCTGGATAATTGTTTGGGGGTTGGGTCAGGACCCGATTAGACACTGAAAAAAAGTGGGGAGCATCAAGAAGGAGCATGATTTGACAATAAAATTTGGGCTATTTAAAAAATGTTTCTAGGGCATTTATTCCTGGATCCCATTTCTGACTAGAAATTGTCTAGAAGGGAGGATGGTAGTGTGGATATGGTTGTTGCAGATATTTTGGGACGCCCAATTACTTATTATACTTTTGCAGGTCAAATGAAATTTGAAAGTCAGCTACAAAACTCAGGGTCATAGATTTGACCTCTGAGCCGCAGCAGCTGCTATAAAGGGCTTTGTGGTGTGGATTTTCTTGTTGTGTGGAATGTTTTCTCTTTAACTTTCCTGTTCAGGGTAGAAATAGAGCACCGCAGGCCAATATTCTTTGAATCCTAGAGAGCAAGTGACCTACTTACTATTGTGCCTGAAATATTCAATTAGAGTATATTTTAGAAAATGCTTTTTCAGCTTGAAACATGATTTTGCTTTTGGGGAAAACACTCCAGTAGAGAGACATCTGTTTGGTTTTCTTGGTTGTTCTGACCCGCTGTGTAACTGTATGACTTCTCTCCTTGGAAAGAGGAAAGTAAAATCCATGCGCTTCTTTAGAAAGGACAGTTTACAACTATACCTTTATATGTGCAAGTGATGAAGATAATGAAAGCTTTGATTGAGTTTAGAAAGAGAAAAAAAAAAAAGCACAACTTATTTGCTAGGCTCTCTAACAGCTAGAAGATGTCGATTCTGGTCTTTGCAGTTTATTGGTCAGAATTTCTTTACTTTGCGGTCCTTCTCTTTGCAAAGAATTTCATCCTCTCCATGAAGACCGAAGTACTGTGTAAACAGGATTCAAGGATGGAATGTGGGTGGGGCTTTTAATTTGCAGAATTTCTTCTTACACATGGCTGACTTTTAAAGAAATAACACCAAGGACCAAAAGAGAGGCAGAAACCTTGGGTGGCTTTGGAGTTTTCTATGTGTGTGTTCTGCCATCTGCTGGAAAAAGATCACCAAGTTTGGAAAGCTGACAGGCAAAGCGGAGGAGGGTGTGCATCCTGGCCCCTCCATCCCTCTTACAGGGCTGGGCAGAGTACCACAAAGCTCATAAAATGTCCCAGTGCACTTTGTTTTCTGTTGGACCACCTTAATTTACAACTAGAGTTACCCCACAGGGGTTTACCCACTAGTCTGCTGAGCTCAGGGCTAGCCACCTCAGGCCCAGGCTGCTTTGGGCGCCTGCATCACATCTTCTGGCCTCATTCCTGAACCCAGTAGTTGACTGGGATTGCCTTCAAGTACTTTTCACTGGCGTAAAGTGGAACCAAAACAAAACATTAAATCCAAAGTAGGAGGCAGGGTGGCTGCCTTTGTTGTGATGTCAGTATAAGAGGGCCAGCTGACCTATTCAGGAAAGGAATGCCCTTCTTTTCTGAGGTTACAATCTCCCTCCTTTTTGGTGTAAAATGATGGTAATAGATGAGAGTTATCACTTTAAGCATATATTTGCTTGGCAAAAGGAAAGTTTCGCATTTGTAAGTCAGTTCCCTAATTCTTTAAAAATATTTTCTTGTCTGTGAAATTCCAAAGTCTGGGCAAATGTGGTTTGCTACTCTCTGAGGTCTCACCTTTCCCTTCATATGACAACTTGAGTGGAAAAGTGGGGTCAACAATCCTCAATTGTAACTTCCATATTTTCCCTGGCAAATTCTCTGTGGATGTTTCTCTGCTGTGACCCACATAGAAACACAAAGATGATAATGTGGTAGAATGAGGATAATAACTTCACTAACTGGGTCGCTGCTTTATAGATGAATTTTGGTTTGTAGTAAATGCTTGGCCTGGTTTTGCACCCCTTTGGATCATTTTCTTCCTGTGGAGTCTGATGGAATGTGACCTTCCCTGGCTGCATGTGTATGTGGAACTCCCATGGGGAAGACTTAGATTTTTGGCAGTCAGACCCTCAAGGCAACTGGGACAGGATATGGATGTCCAGCTTGCCTGTTTCTTCTTAAAATTTTCTCAGAGGCATACAATATTTCTGAAAGATTTTAAAATGGGAATATGACATTTTAATATCTCTTAATTAGTTAAAAGATTCTAGTAACTGAAGTAATGAAATTGACTTCTTTATTTAGGGTTATAATTACTGAAGAGTATGATTTCCCCCCAAATGTTTAAAAGATTAATTCAAATAAAATTATAAAGATTAAAGAAAAAATAAAAGTGGAGCTACTCTGATTGAGGCAGGTTTGGCATCTGGGTCCATGAAAGGTGAATTGAAAATTGCTAGTGTAGAAAAACTAAATTAAAATTGATTTTTGGAAGATATTTTGTTAAGAGGGCAGATAGTTGAGATCTGAGTAGGTGGAGGCTGGGAAAATAAGTTTGTAACTGAAGCCAGAACACATGGTCTTTTCATTGGAAATAGATGTTCCCAGAAAATAAACTTTTGTATATTTATCTCTTGGTAACAACTGCTTCTGAACTGAACAAGGACACTCAGGATTGCAGGGTGTGAGTTTCCTATGGACACACACAGAGGCTTGTGACCTAAAGGCCATGTGAAGAAGGTGGAAAGATCCTCCCCAGTTACATTTTCATGGGCCAGATTGTTAGAAATAAGTCCAAGAAGTGATTTCATAAAACTTTTGAAACTTGGCTGAAAACCCTAGCAGATCTGTGTCATCTGGTAAATATTTAGGACTTTGTGTATATTATTTTCAAGGAAAGGCAAAACTGTAGAAAAAATTTTTTTTAAAACAAAAACAAAACATTGCAGGATTGTTAGCTTTTGAATCAGAATTTCGGTAAGAGAATGATCCCCCCCCCCAGGGTGGGGGTGGGGATGGGGAAAGAAGTATTATTTCAGATAGAATTAGATCAATTTAAATTATCTTTCAGTGAAGGTTACAAGATTGACGTTTGCTATGATTTGCTTGTTAACTCAGCAAAGTATGGACATCTGGTAGCTTCATTTTTCATCACCTGGTAGTTTTAAAAAAAATTTCTTGCTGAAAGAGTTTATGAGATTTCAACATTACCTGCATCTTGAAATTTTAGTATGTAACTCAATGGCAATTGAAAATGTGAATTCTCGCCCTAGCTGGTTTTGCTCAGTGGTTAGAGAGTTCGCCCACGCATCGAAGGGCCTCGGGTTTGATTCCCACCAAGGGCATGTGCCTCTGTTGCAAGCTTGATCCCCGGCCCTGGTTGGGGCATGTATGGGAGAGGCAACCAATCAATGTGTCTCTCTCACACTGATGTTTCTCTCTCTCTCTTCCACTCTCTCTGAAAAGCACTGGAAAAAATATCCTTGGGTGAGATTAAAAAGTAATAATAATAACAAAAAAAGAAAATGTGAATTTTCCTATGTCTTAGGAGAACTGGAAAGCAGAAAGGTAGAGTTCAGAAATAATACTCCCAAAGGGGAGCAATCAAAGGTCAGGGCCATGCCATGGTTTCCTCAGGCCATAGCCTTCTCTTAATGACATCATCTTCTGTTTCTTTCCCAAATGGCTTCACATCTGTCCTCTCATTTGTCTTTCAAATATCTGTTAAGGTAAATGGGTATAATAGTCATGCACCTATTTATTATACAACTTGGAAAACAGTCACAGATGAGGAATTACTTTCCTGTCCCTCTTCCCTCAATTCATTATTATGTTGGTAATAAAGATAACAGATGTCAACCACTTACTATATGCCAAGTGCTTTACATGCATTATCTCATTGTTTTTTGTGGGTAGGTATATTCCTATTTTTTTCAGATGAAGAAGTAGTGGCTTACAGAGACTTAAAACAAACAAACAAACAAACAAACAAACAAACAAACAAAGCTTGCCAGAATTTATATAGCTAGTAAGCGGTAGAACTGGGAACTGACCCGGCTTTGACCTCATGACCTGTGTTTGCAATCATTACACTGGACTGCCTCTCCAGCAATGTGCTACAGAGACGGCGGCTTCCACAGGCCAGTGGAACCCAGCTGTCTGTTACCGGGCTTCCAGCCCAGTTATCCTCACCCATGTCCAGCATCCAGAGAAGCAGGGCGTTGATTTAGACCTCCCAGGAAAATTCTGGAGAGACAACAGCGTCCTGCTCTCTAGCTTAGTATCAAATGTCACAGGTAAGACCCTCTCGAAGATGTTTTAAAACAGCATGACAGAGACACAGTAAGTGAATACACTCTACAGAAGGCTCAGTAAACAGCAGCCCTGTAACTGCCCAGGGCTGCAGCAGGCAAGCAGGAAGCCTCAAACTAGACGTGTTCACCCAGTGTGTAGGCAGGAGTCATCTCACAGGCTTTATTCCATCCCTGCCTCTTCCCTTTTCTGTTGACTTGGGCAGAGTCCCAACTTTTCCTTACAAAAGATCAAAAGTAAGACTTCTTGGATTCATATCGTCACAGAGGTTTGGCCATCTCTCAGAAAATACAGTCTAGGTTATCCTAAACTTTTCTCCCTTGGCATTCCAGGAAATTCAAACGGCGTTGAAAGACCTTAAAACCAAGTGTCTCCGTACCATACTATGACTTTGACTGAAAAACTGAGTGTACCTGATGCCAAGTAAATAGCAGCTCTGGGGTTACTGTCTAGACGCCCCAGCTTTTAACCCATTTATCTTTAGAAACCCAACCCTTCTCTTTCAGACCCCAGGCCTGTACAAATGAAATTCTACGTGAGTATAAAGTTTTTTCTAAAGAGGGCATGCTTATTGGACTGCCACTGCTTTTGAATCCTAGTAGCTGACTTTGTTACTTCGTTAATTATGAATTTTCTAGAAGGAATAATTTTGTAGAACACACGTATTTTGGACTCCTTTAAGGGAAGGTGCCTTAAAAGTCCTAGTTTAGTAAGAGATCAGAAGAACCACCTGTTGCCTGGGGCCAGGGCTGAGTTGGTTGATGAGTCACAGTTTATCTATTTAACTCTTTCGAAGATGTGACACTACCTCCCTCTTTGGGACTTTTACCAGAAATAGCCCTTGAGGAAGGCAGTTTAAGGAATTTGGCAGTTTTGGAAGCAGCATGCACGTGAACCAGAGGATGCCTCAATCATCTTGTAAAATAGTAAAATAGTGGTGGAACCAGATGTACAGGTGACCCCAAACCTGTGATTTCTGCAGTGCACACATTGTCCAATCATGAGCCGCAGGAGTGTGTAGTTAGTGATGTCTTGCCTATGTCTTAAATTCCAAGCTGAAGAGAATGAGGAGCTCTGCATTTAGCAGGTTACATATGATATCAAAGAAAGCTGTGTCCCTTGGCACAGCTTAAGGAATAAGACCCCTAATTCTGAAGAGACCAGAGTAATAAGGATAAGAAACACAAACAACCCCCGTGGGTCACTGGGAATGATGGCAGGTGAGGCCACTCCTTCCACCTCTTGGTTCCCAGATGCATGAATTCTTCCTATTGGAACACAGCACCGTAGAGATTCAATATCTATACTTTACCCTGGAGGATGGCACCCCATCCTTGCAGAGAACTGCTTCTTAGCTGGTATTTCAGCTATACCTTCAATAGGACATTCCAATGCTCTATCAGGCCAGTGGCTTCGGGATGGTGTCGCATGTGATATGACCAATGCCCTTCATTGTGTAGTGGGTTCCCTGGACACATGCTATGTTTTGTGGGATTCCATGACTGCGGAATAGGCAAGCTGTGATCCCTGGATAGTGGTTCTGCTTGAGGATCTGCAGATAGTAAAGGCAAATCCGTTCTCAGAATAAATGTGTACTCCTATGAGAATGAGTCATTGTCCCTTGAAGGGGGATAGTGTCAACTTGCCATCAAGTGGCTATTTGGTTTCCTCAAGGAATAGTGCCAGATAGGATGCTCATCATTGATCTTTGAGGTTGGAAATTCAGGGATGGCAGTAGCTAGATTGGCCTTGGTAAGTGGGAATCATGCTGTTGGGTCCAGGTATAGCCTTCATCTCTGTCACTGTGGCATGTGCCCATCTTGTTAGTTCAGAGTGGTTGATGACAAAGGCTGACTCATGCTAACTGGCCAAATCATTTTGCCGGTTTAATTGTTCAGTGTCTGTTCCATGGTGGATGCTTTCTGATGGGCATTAACTAACATGTGATAGAAAAATCTTCACACTTTATGCTCACAACTATATGTCCATTTACATGCATCTTTTTGTCTTTGATCTTCTGATATCTTTTCCTTTCAGGTCCTTGACTAGCCAGCTGCCCCTCTAACCTTGCCAGTCACTGCAGCAATTTTGTTCTCTTGGTTTCTGTGCTGCTATCTGGCCTCTATAGCTTTGGGGCCCCATCAACCCTATCAGTATCAACAAGTCAAAATTTGTGATTGCCTCTCTTACCATGGTCTCTGGCCTAGAGAGGAGAGCCACTACTGAAATTTTCTTAGTGTTGCTGGTTCCCCTCACACTAGGGAATTCTTGACAGCCTTGGTAAATTAAGTGTCCTCTTGGCTCTCCTATGAAATATATTCCTCTGATGGGCCAAATGTGATGCAGAGGTGGCCCACCACTTCTTGCACATCCCCCATGCAGGAAGAAAATACCATGAGCAGCACATGCCACCTGCAGAAGTGGTGCTGCTTTCCTCCAGTGTACCAGCTTCCTTTAGACTCTCTATCCCTTCTTCTACCTCTTGTTGTGGCAACTCAAGCATTTCCCCTTTCCTTGGCATGGACTATAGTTTTCTTTAGGCTTCTAGATGCCACCCTAAAATTTGCTCCTGGCCTGGGGTCCCTGATAAGGTGTTAAATCCCATGTCCCAAGAGAGTGCCCCCAAGTCAATTTATTTTTTCTTATACACTCTTATATTCCTCTTCCCATGATCAGCAGCATCCAAATCCAGCCACTGAGGTCCTCCCATGGGCTGTTGGGACATGCTAATTCTTGCAGCTTCTTTTGGGGTGTAATCTCTTTCTTATCAGCCCTGGCACATCACCACAGAGTATCCTGAACTTTATCTCTAGTTATTATTTTGGCATCTAGGGGACAAGGTGGGGTAGCTACTGAAGGTAGCATGTGCTTCCTGTGGCACGGAGGCCTCTGTGATGTCTTCCTGCCTAGGAGATGTGTTAGCTCCTAACAAGGAGTGGTGGGGCCACCTCTGCAAGCTCTGAGGGTTCAGGGGAGTCTGTAGAGCAGGAGTAGGGAAACTTTTTTTCTGCCAGGGGCCATTTGGATATGTATAACATCATTTGCGGGCCATACAAAATTATCAGCTTAAAAATTAGCTACAAAAAAAGCTCCTAGATTCATTGAATTTCGAGTCCTGCCTGCAGTTGCCTTGGCAGGGCCAGACAAAATGATTTTGCTGGCTGTATACGGCCCATGGCCTGGATGTTCCCCACCCCTGCTGTAGCGCCACAATCCTCAGGAACTTTAAAACAGATGCTCCAAATGGGTCCTAGGTTTTTCCAGTGAGGAGTTTTGCATAATAGACCTGACTTGGCTAATCATTTAAATGGTTCTGGTGCCTTGCAACTATCAGCCCTGAGTTTGCTCCTCAGTCGTGTCTACTTTTCCACTATGGGCCTCTTTGTAAACTACCAAAAGATTTGTGATTGTTATGTTTAGTTTTTAACCGTTAGTAAGTTCTCTCAAGTTTTTCATTGCCCTCTGTAGGGCAATACAACTTAGCAATAACCAACCGAATAAATTGTTAACATTGTTCCCCCTTACCTTTCAAATGCCTGAATCTTACTGGCTAGGGCATTTCCCTCAACAGGGATGTGTTCCCACATCACTACTAGTAAAATCTTCAGCATCTGGCCCACCAGATGCTGGGACTACTCATGCTCCACAAACCACTTGGGATGTGTTCTTCTTTGCCGGATGAGGGGTGGATGTTCTAGCCCCAAATCCTATCTGACTCTGCTTTCTCAGCCCACTGCCACTGACTGTGTCAGTTCCTATTCTCTGGATGTAGATGCCAAGATAGAATTAAAAGTACAAGGGGAGTAGAAGGGGAGACACCTGTGAAGGATAAAGGGGAGCGAGAGCAGGCGAAGAAGTGCCTTTGGATGGCTCTGTCAACCTGAAACCCGTGAAAGGAGAGGAGGAAAAGGAGGGAAGGGTAGGAAGAACAAGAGACTCAGTGCAGCTCTGAGAAAAAATCTCGGCAGGCAGATAAAGAACCAGAGCAGATTGCCCCTAAAGACATCCTGCCCTGGCAGGAATGGCCCTGCTTTGCTACCGCTGCTGTGCACAGTCACTGGCTGAGAGTGGTCCAGGGAGCCTGTGGCCTTGGCCTGAATGCTGCCTCAAAGCCTGGAGGCGTGTCTGCTGGAGACTGGCGGTTAACTATGGTGCCTAGCAGTGACTAGCAGCAGAGAGGTTTGAATGATGCATCTCCATCCCCACTTCCCTGTCTGTAGTCTTCCCTCTCTTAATGGCAACATCTCCTGTTCTTAGGTCAAAATCATGGACTCATCCTTTATTCTTTTCTCTTCTACATTCCCCACGTTCAACCTGTCAAACTAATCTATGGCCAAACCATCAAATCCTTTCTAGAGTCTGACTACCTCTCCTTACCTTCACTGATGTGAAAGAGACAGAGGGAGAAGACAGCCATCTGCAAGCCAAAGAACTCTGAAGCTACAGATCTTTGCCTAAAAGGCCTTCAGAGGGAGTATGGCCCTGCCCACATTTTGATCCCAGATTTTTGGCCTCCAAAGGCCAGAAACAATAAGTTTCTTTTGGTTAAACCACCCAGTTTATAGTGCTTTGTTACGGCAGCCTTAGCAAGTGAATATAGATGTGACATCTCATTTGGATTACCGCAAGAGCCTCCCTGTTAATCTCTTCGCTTCAGCCTCTTCTAACAGAACTGTAAGAAGGATCTTGCTTAATGTAAGGCAGATTATGTCACTCAGTTCAAAAATCACCTAGAGGATCTCTGTTTTAGAGTAAAACCCGAAATATTTACAGAGGCCCACATGACATGTGCTCTCCCCTCCCCACCCCCTCCACCCCCGTTTTCCTTGTGCACCCTGCTCTAGATGCCTACCTTTGGTCTCCAAGCAGCCTAGGCTCTCTCCCACAAAAGGGCCTTTACAGAAGATGTTTCCTTTGACTGCCCTTCGCCCAAATGCCCCCATGGCTCATTTTCCCACTTCTTCCAAGTCTTTATTCAGATGTCACCTACTTAAGGAAGCCCACTCAGACCACCCTGCTTAAAATCACAGTCACTCCCCTCTGCACACCTGATCCTCTTTAACCTGCTCTATTTTTTCCTTTTTCCATAACACTTGTTACCTAACATAGTATCTGGATTATTATAATTATTCATTATTATCCGTCTCCATCACTAGAATATTAGGCTATGAGGGAAAGGAATTTTTGTTTTATTCTCTGATGTATCCGAAGAAATATAACAGTGCCTAGTTTCCAGAAGATACTTAGTGTTTGCTGGGCCAGGGAATGGGCTTTACAGGGTAGGAAACAGAGTAGATTAAACCCTGTAGCTTGGAAACAAAATAAATCCCTCCATAGTTTATAGCTGGTTTGAATCTTGTACCCTTGTACCCAGAACTGACCACTCTTCACTCATCTAAGATATATCAAAAGCATCCTATGTCAGGCACAGGATCAAAGGAATCATGTTTGGTCTGTGACTTCAAGGCTTCAGAGTCCTGTGGCTGGAGGCAGGCAAATGCATGTCACAGATTATCTTTTTGTCATCCGGTTCTCTGTGTGCGTGTGTTTCTAAATACAGAAAGCAAGGGGTTCCTGGGGGTGATGACAGGGCCAGGTAGATTTATCTTCCTTTTTTTAACTCAAGCAGGCTTTCTTTGATGGGAAGTTGAACCTATTTCAGATATCACATATGGAATTAAAATCTTCTCATCTCTGCCCTGTATCTAACCAAACAGTGTAGATTTCACATGAAAAATATGTCATTATCTGGATTATAATGATTAACCTATTTAAAAATACAGAGACATTTCTGTTAAAATAAAATTATGGTCATTATGCAAGTTTCTGACTAACCTGAAATACCTCCAGGCCAGTTTCATGAAAACTTGTAAATAAAAAGAAAACTTTAAACAGGATTTCGACTAAGGTTGGTGAAAGATAATAAATTAGGTAGAAACATATTCATAACTTTTGGTGAGAAAATAGGTATTTATAGTCCTATTCAAGATTTTAATTGTTTGAAACTTCTTTTCATGATCTGTCAAAAAGATAAAACATGTAAAAAGTGGATCTATATCTGAGAAGCTGTGCATTTTGTTTAATTATTTTTATTTTGATTTAGTTGATTTTTTAAAAATATTTTTATTGAATTTATTGGGTTTACATTGGTTAATACAGCTTTATAGGTTTCAAGTGTACAATTCAATAATACATCATCTGTATATCCTATTGTGTGTTCACCACCCAAAGTCTGGTCTCCATCTGTCACCATTTATTCCCCCTTTACCTCTTCCACCTGTCCCTACCCTCCTTTCCTTTTGGTAATCACCATACTGATTTGTGTCTATAAGTTTGAGTTGTGTTTTTTCCCTCTTAATCTCTTTACCTATTTCACCCAGCCACCCCACCTCAACATCTGTCAGATATTCTCTGTATCTATGAGTCTGTTTCTTTTTGTTTGTTTTGTTCATTAGATTCCACATATAAGTGAAATCATATGGTACTTGTCTTTCTCTGACTGGCTTATTTCACTTAGCATAATACCCTCTAGGTTCATCCATGTTGTTGCAAAAGGTAAGGTTCCTTCCTTCCTTCCTTCCTTCCTTCCTTCCTTCCTTCCTTCCTTCCTTCCTTCCTTCCTTCCTTCCTTCCTTCCTCCCTCCCTCCCTCCCTCCCTCCCTCCCTCCCTCTCTTTCTCTTTCTTTCTTTCTTTCTTTCTTTCTTTCTTTCTTTCTTTCTTTCTTTCTTTCTTTCTTTCTTTCTTTCTTTCTTTCTTTCTTTCTTTCTTTCTTTCTTTCTTTCTTTCTTTCTTTCTTTCTTTCTTTCTTTCTTTCTTTCTTTCTTTCTTTCTTTCTTTCTTTCTTTCTTTCTTTCTTTCTTTCTTTCTTTCTTTCTTTCTTTCTTTCTTTCTTTCTTTCTTTCTTTCTTTCTTTCTTTCTTTCTTTCTTTCTTTCTTTCTTTCTTTCTTTCTTTCTTTCTTTCTTTCATCTGTCTTCCATTTATAGTTTATCTTTATTGTTGAAAGTATTACAGATGTCCCCTTTCCCCCCTCATTGAACCTCTCCCCCCCCACACCCTCCCCCCGAGGCCTTCCCCATACTATTGTTGGTGTCCATAGGTTATGCATATATGCATATAAATTCTTTGATTAATCTCTCCCATCCACTGCCCCACCCCTCCCTTTCCTCTGAGATCCCTCAGTCTGTTCCATGCTTCTATGTCTCTGGATCTATTTTGTTCATCAGCATATTTGTTTATTACATTCCACATATGAGTGAGATCATGTGATACTTGTCTTTCTCTGGTTTATTTCGCTTAGCATAATACTCTCCAGTTCCATTCATGCTGTTTCAAAGGGAAAAAGATCCTTCTTTTTTAAAGATGCATAGTATTCCATGGTGTAAATGTACCACAGCTTTTTTATCCACTCATCTGCTGATGGGCACTTGGGCTGTTCCAAATCTTGGCTATTGTAAATAGCGCTACAGTGAACACAGGGGTACATATATTATTTCAAATTAGTGCTTTGGGTTTCTTCAGATCACTGGGTCATAGGCAGTTCCATTTTTAATTTTTTTGAGGCAACTCCATACTGTTTTCTACAGTGGCTGCACCAATCTACATTCTTACCAACAGTGCATGAGTGTTCCCTTTTGCCATATCCTTGCCAACACTTGTTTGTTAGTCATCTTGACAGGTGTGAGGTGATAACTCATTGTGGTTTTAATTTACATCTCTCTGATGATTAATGATTTTGACCATTTTCTCACATATCCATTGGCCATCTGTATGTCCTCTTTGGAGAAGTGTCTATTCAGGTCCTTTTTAAAAAACCTTTATTTGTTGAAAGTATTACAGGTATCCCATTTTTCCCCCCATTGACCCCCTCCAACTTTCTCCCACTCTCTTCCCAGGCCTTCACCCCATTACTGTCTGTGCCCATGGGTTATACATATATGCATATAACTTCTTTGATTAATCTCTTCCCACCCTCCACCCCCCTTCCCTCTTCCCTCTGAAATATGATTTTCTGTTGCATGCTTCAATGCCTCTGGATCTATTTAGTTTGTCAGATTCTTTTGTTCATTCACTTCTTAAAGAACACCCTTCAACATTTCATGTAGTACTGGTCAAGTGGTGATGAACTCCTTTAGCTTTTTCTTATCTGTGAAGCTCTTTATCTGACCTTCAGTTCTAAATGATAGCTTTGCTGGGTAGAGTAATCTTGGTCAGGTCCTTTTTTTAAAAAAATATATGTTTTTATTGATTTTTTTTTTTTTTTTTTAGAGAGAGAGGAAAAGAGAGCTAGAAACATCGATGAGAGAGAAACATCATTGATTGGTTGCCTCCTGCATGCCCCCTACTGGGGGTCAAGCCTGAAACCCAGGCGTGTGCCCTGACCAGGAATCAAAGGGAATTGAACAGGTGACCTCTTGGTTCCTGGGTTGATGCTCAACAGTTGAGCCACACTGGCTGGGTTCTCTGCCTATTTTTAAATTGGATTGTTGTGGGTTTTTTTGGTGTTGAGTTGTTTGAGTTCTTTATAAATTTTGGATATTAACTCCTTATCAGAGGAATCATTGGCAAATATGTTCTCGCATTCAGTGGGTCGTCTTTTCATTTTGTTGATGGTTTCCTTTCCTGTAAAAAATCTTTTTAGTTTGATGTAGTCCCATTTGTTTATTTTTTCTTTTGTTTCCCTTGCTTGAGGAGATATATCAGAAAAATATTGCTACAAGAACTGACTGAAATTTTACTTCCTATGTTTTCTTCTAGGATTTTTATGGTTTCAAGTCTTATATTTAAGCCTTTAATTCATTTGAGTTTATTCCTGTGTATGGTGTAAAAAGGTGGTCTAGTTTCATTTTTTTGTGCATATCTGTTGAATTTTCCCAATACCATTTATTGAATAGACTGTCTTTATCCCATTGTATGTTCTTGTCTCCTTTGTCAAATATTAATTGACCATAAAGGCATGGTTTTATTTATGGGCTCTCTCTTCTGTTCCATTGATCTATGTGTCTGTTTTTATGCCAGTATCACACTGTTTTGATTACTTGTCTTGTAGTATAGTTTGATATCAGGTAGTATGATACCTCCAACTTTGTTCTTCTTTCTCAAGATTGCCACTATGGAGAATAGTATAGAATTTCCTTGAAAAATTAAATATGGAAATGTCATTTGGCTCAGTGATCCCACTTCTAGGAATATATCCTAAGAAACCCGAAACACCAATCAGAAAGAATATATGATTTATGCACCCCTATGTTCATAGAATCACAATTTATAATAGTTAAAATCTGGAAACAGCTCAAGTGCCCATCAGCAGATGAGTGGATAAAAAAGCTGTGGTACATTTATACCATGGAATACTATGAAGCTGTAATAAAGAAGGATCTCTTACTCTTTGGGACAGCATAGATGGAACTGGAGAGTATTATGCTAAGGCAAAAAGCCAGTCAGAGAAAGACAAGTATCACATGATTTCACTCGTATGTGGAATATATTGAACAAAATAGATCCAGAGACATAGAAGCATGGAACAGACTGACGAATCTCAGAGGAAAGGGAGGGGTGGGGGAGTGGATGGGGAGAGATTAATCAAAGAATTTATATGCACACATGCATAACCCATGGACACCAACAATAGTATGGGGAAGGCCTGGGGGGTGGATGAGGGTTGGAGGGGATCAATGGGGGGAAAAGGAGACATCTGTAATACTTTCAACATTAAAGATAAATTAAAAAAATTAAAATAATTTTTATTGATTTTTAGAGAGAGAGGAAGAGAGAAAGAGAAATATCGATGTGAGAGCAGAACATTGATAGGCTGCCTCCTTCATGCCCCCTACCGGAGATCGAGCATGCAACCTGCAGCCTTAGCATGTGCCCTGACTCAGTCTGGGTCATTGGTCAATGCTCAACTGCTGAGCCAGGCTGGCAGGACTGAGTAAAATAGTTTTATACCTCTTTTGGCTGAAAATTCTCGGTCTGCAGGAGGGAAAAGTTCTTGTACATAACTGAATGAGGAAAAGTATAAACATTGTCAAGAGTTCAAGGTTTAGCCTAGCTGTCAGGGCTTAGTGGTTTAGCATCGACCTATGATCCAGGAGATTGCGGTTCGATTCCCAGTCAGGGCACAGGGCTGGGTTGCAGGCTCGATCCCCAGTAGGGGGTGTGCAGGAGGCAGTTGATCAATAATTCTCTCTTATCAATGTTTCTCTCCTTCTCTCTCCCTTCCTCTCTCTTAAACCAATAAAAACATGTTTAAAAAAAAAAAAGTTCAAGGTTTAAGAAAAACACCTATATTTCTATCTCTAAATGACAATTATTACTTGCTTTAAAATATCAATTTCTCCATTTTTATTAATTTCTATTTCCCCCCCAAAAGAACTGCTATTTCTTCCTTAATGTGGAAATATTCATTGAATTTCTTTTCCTCTCTTCAAGATAATTTCTCAAAAGGTTTTTTAAAAATATGTCATTTCTTTCACTTATCATTTTGTGATATTTCTACATTTATTCTCTATTTTATAACTAGCTTTTAAAAAGCTTAGTCTAAGTTCATTTTAACGTTTCCTTGATTAAATAAAATTATTCTCAGATTACTCCCCTACTCCCTGGCCGCCCCCTTTTATTTCTTTTCTTCTTTGGGCTTCCTCTTCAAAGACATCATCCTATTTTCATGTTTCTTTCTTCTCTCTGAAATACAGTTAACCTACGGTTTTTGAAATATTTTGCTCTCATTGATTTTCTGTATTTGAGAACTCTTTCAATAGGTTTCAAAGAGCTGTCCAGTTCAAATTCTGTTTCTAAGAAAGATATTCTTTAGTATGAAAACTTCTTTCACATTTCTGGATGTTTTCTTTCTTTCAGTTTCATTTTGTTCTTTCACTCTTTGTCTTCTTCAGAAGATGCATCACCTTCCTCTTTCTGAACTGTCCTTGGTTTATTGGTAGAGTGATTCCAAGACAAAATGTCAGAGGTTTCTCCTTTTACTCTAGGAAGATGCTCCTAACATCTCTTCCTTTCTGGGCCTCCAGTAGGTTCATTTTTATAAATTCTATTTTCTAGTTTCTTTAAGAGTATGTAGTCAGTCACTTCTGTGACTTTCAAAGTTTGCCTCCTTTTCTGAGGGCACCACATGGCTTCCTCCATCATCTCATATTAGACAGGCTTACTTATTTAAGTACCACATTCAAAATGTCAAAACCAGGTGGTCGTGGGTTGTTTACTTGTGTTCCATTAACTTATCTGAATTAGATAACTTATCTTCTTTCGATTAAACTCAATCTGTTAGGCTTCCCCAAATGTTTAACTAAAAAATTCTCTCCAGGTCCTTTTCTAACCTTTAAGTACACCAAAACATTACTATGGTATTTTTAGAATTCTCTTCCCTAGCTACGTTGAGGGCTGTGGTGGTGTCTCCTTTTCACAAAAGGCTAGTCCAGTCTCAGACACCACAGTTTCAACTTTTTAAAAAAATTATCTTTATTGTTGAAAGTATTACAGATGTCCCCGCTTTTCTCCCTCCCATTGATCCCCTCCACCCAGCATCTGCCCCCGCCCCTCCCCCCAGGCCTTCTCCACACTGTCATCTGTGTCCATGGGCCATAAAAATATTTTTCAAAACACAAATGCTAACTCTCTTCCTTCCTCCTCCTTTTTATTGGTTAAATTCAGGAGTCATCTGCTCATTCTGACATAATTTGATTGACAAACCAGTTCTTGGGAATAAAAGTTTTTATTCAACATAATTTTTAGGTGTCAAATGATGAGTCAAATTATGACTAAAAAATATAACTGCCCTGTCTTCTCATACTCTTTACCTTTTATTTATTTATTTTTTAATTTCACCCGAGGACATGGCAGAGGAGACAGAGAGAAAGAAGGACAGAGACATTGATTGGCCGCCTTCCATATGCGCCCTGATTAGGGATCAAACCGGCAACTTTTTGGTGCACAGGATGACAGTCAACTAACTGAGTCACTCTGGCCAGGCTACCATTTATTTCTTAATAGGATTTATCCTTAATTATGCTTTTTATTCCTGAAAACTGGCTTTACTCTCCCACACGAAAAAGCACTTATCCTATTATTTTTGGAAGTGTGAAACAATGTTTCCTCATTTAAAAAAAATCCTCTGTCCTCATTTTGAGCAATAAAGGCTCAAGAAAAATGATTTCTCTGCACACTAAAAAGTCATCTTTAGAAATACAAATCAACATCACAATGAGATATTACTTCACACCTACTGGGATGGCTAGAATAAAAAAGAGATAATAACAGGTGTTGGTGAAGCTGTGGAGAAATTTTAATTTTACACCCTGCTGGTAGGAATGCAAAATGGTGTAGACATTTGGGAAAAGTCTAGTAGTTTCTCAAAAGTTTAAATGTAGAATTAGCATATGATCTAGCAATTCAACACCTAGGCATATACCCATGAGAAGTGAAAACATATGTCCACACAGGTGTGCCTAGCAGCACTATTTATACCAAAAGGTAGAAATAGTCCCAATGCCTATCAACTGATGAAAAGATAAATAACACATGGTATCCCTATAAATGAAATATTACTTGGCCATAAAATAGTATGAAGTACTGATAATGCAGCAACATGGATGAACCTTGAAAACATTATGCTGAATGAAAGAAACCAGACACAAAAGAGCACATTTTGTATGTGATTCCATTTACATTAAATAGATAAATCCAGAATACACACAGGCCAGGACTTCTGTATCTTCTTGAAGTAATTTTTCTCTTTATCTTAGAAGCCAGGCTCATTCCTCTAACTAATAAATTGCATCCTGCCTGGCCAGGTGTGGCTCATCGGTTGAGTATCAACCTAGGATCCAGGAGATTGAGGTTCCATTCCCGGTCAGGGCACGTGCCCGGGCTTCAGGCTTTATCCCCAGTGGGGTGCACAGGAGGCAGCCAATCGATGACTCTCTCTCATCATCGATGTTTCTGTCTCTCTCTCTCCCCCTCCCTTCCTCTCTCTGAAATCAATAAAGATATATTAAAAATAAATAAATAAATTACATTTTATTCTGATAGAATATGTTATACTTTCTTTAAGTTTCAAAATAAATCCAGTTTGTGCTGCTTCTTTATGAGGGATAAAGAAGAAACAATAAACATTATAAGTTTAGGGGCCATACATTTTATAGTGCTTGTTTTTTAAATTTATGATTTTTAGCTACATATTTCAAATATATGCAAAAATATAAGTTTAATGAAGCCCCACTTACCCATTACCTAGCTTCAATAATTGTCAACTCATGCACAATCTTGTTTCATTTAGACTCTACCTACTTCCTTCCTTGCCCCCCAACAATTTTATGAAGCAAATTTTAGATATTCCTTTCATCTGTAAAGATTTCCATATTAAAAGATAAGCTTTCCTTTTTTATAAACATTATCACAACACCATTACCATACCTAAAAGTTAGTATTACAATAATTAAACAATAAAATGAACAATAGTATTAAATATTATCTAATATCTAAATTTTACACATTTTTGCCCCACTGGTTGGCTTGGTTGGTTGGAGCATTGTCCCATACACCAAAAAGGTTGCAGGTTCGGTTCCCATACCTAGGTTTCAGGTTTGATCTCCAGTCATGGCGCCTATAGGAGGCAACCAATTCATTTCTCTCTCCCCCTCCCCTTTCTTTCTCTCCAAAATCAATAAACATATCCTCAGGTGAGGATTAAAAATAAATAAATAAATTTTATGCATTTCCTTGGCTGATTATATATAGCACTTTGTTAGGATCTAAGTAAGGTTTAATCATCGAGACTGCATTTCTTAAATATCTTTTAATCTATGGTTTCATTTCCATATCTTTTTTCCTCCCTTGGAATCTGTTTTTTGTTGTTGAAGTAATCATGAGTTTTCCACAGTCTGTATTTTGCTGATTGCTTCTTCATGGTGTTGATGAACATGCTTCTTTGCACCCCGTTTTTCCAATAAATTAGTCGTTAAATTTAGTGGTTGATCAGATAACTACTTCATAGGTTGCTGTGTTGAGCACTCCACCAGGAGGTACATAAATGTCTGGTACTCTCCTTTTTGGGGATGTTAGCAACCACTGATGATTATTTTCTAGATCCATTAATTCATAAGGCATCCCAAAGGGTGGTATTCTGTTTTTAATTTTTCTTTTATTAGCTGGAATACTTCCATTTTACAGAAAATCTTCCCTTCAACAACCAGTAGGGTTCTCTGAGGTACGGTGCATAAGGGAAAGGCAAGAAAAGTGCTTGATTCTTTCTCTTTATTGGTCAGCTTTAAAAATATGAAGTGGTTCCCTAGCACCTTCCAATGATGACCAGTACTAGTATCACTATCAACTTATGGATTTAAACACATGTGATATATTCTAATCCATTGCAGGTATTATCCTAACTGGTGCCTAAGTTTTTCCCTATTTGGCTAGCAGGAGCATTCAAGTTGACTCCTGGGTCCTCTAGATACAACTCCAATAGTGTTTGGTGACTTCTTCAGTGTAACCAGTTGTTATCGACTCATCTTATTATTATTTTTTTAAATCCTTACCTGAGGATATGTTTTTATTTCTTTTATTTTTTATTTTTAGGGAAAGAAGGAGAGAGGAAGGGATAGAGAGAGAGAAGCATTGATGTGAGAGAGAACATTAATTGGTTGCCTCCCACACACGCCCCAACTGGGGATCGAACCCAAAACCTAGATAGGCCCTCTGACCGGCAATCAGACCTGCAACTTTTTTGATGTACAAGACAACGCACCAACCAACCGAGCCACACTGTCCAGGGCAGGGCTCATCTTTTACATTTCCTGCTCCACACCTGAATTTGCCACATCTCTCAGAAGCCCTAAAGTTTTATTTTGTTTTTGTTTTTGTTTTCCGAGTCCACTATGTGGGTGCTATAGGTGATTATTGTTTCTGGTTTGGTCATTATTTCCAGGTCTTGTCAGTGGAGAGGTATAGGAAATAGTTTTTCAGTTAAATTATGAATTCATACTGATACTAGTAATTTAATTCAAAAATAGGATTTTAACTTAATTTCATTGATTTTACATCCATGCCTCCTTTCTTCTATATCAAAATCTCAGTTCTTAGCACCAATATAATTACTTATTTTCCTTATCCCACAGTAAACACACAGTAGTCCGGGAGGAGCAAACAATATGATTAGTTGAAAAGTTTAAAATTGTTTGCACTTCTTTTTATAATGAGAGTATATACCCAAAAGAATGACCAGACACATTACTGTGCCCTAAGTCACTTGGAATGATTTGTTCCTGGTGGTTATACCACCAACTGGACATATACAGGGTGTCCCAAAAAATGTATACCCAGTGTAACAGCTAATAGCTCAATTTTGAAAATGAAATGTACTTTAATAAACAATGCTTTAGTACTAGGCTGGTGGTGATGAACTCCTTTAGCTTTTTCTTATTGGTGAAGCTGTTTATCTGACCTTCAGCCCTAAATGATAGTTTTGCTGGGTAGAGTAATCTTGGTTGTAGGTTCTTGTTTTTTATCACTTTGAATATTTCTTGCCAGTCCTTCTGGCCTGCAAAGTTTCTGTTGAGAAATCAGCTGGCAGTCCTATGGGTGCTCCCTTGTAGGTAACTGATTGCTTTTCTCTTGCTGCTTTTAAAATACTCTCTTTGGCCTGGCTGGGCATGGCTCGGCAGTTGAACATTGACCTAGGGTCCAGGAGATTGAGGTTTTATTCTTGGTCAGGGAACATGAAATGTTGAAGAGTCTTAAGAAGAAGCTAATGAACAAAAGAATCTTACAAACTAAATATATCCAAAGACAGTGAAGCATGCAACAGATGCTCATATCTCAGAGGGAAGAGGGAAGGGAAGTGGGGGGTGGGAAGAGATTAACCAAAGAAGTTATATGCATAAGCCATGGACACAGACAAAAATGGGGTGCAGGCCTGGGGAAGGGGTGGGAATGAGGTGGGAGGGGGTCAATGAAGGAAAAAAGTGGGATACCTGTTAACACTTTCAATAATAAAGATAATTTTTTTTAAAAAAGAAAAAAGAAAAGAAAATTAAAATATATGTATGTCTATATGCATATGAAAAAAGACTGGACATATGTTCAATAAATGTCAAAAGTGGCAACAACAACAAAAAAACACAATGCTTTATTATTATTCAAAGTATGTGTATACATTTTTGGGGAAACCCTATATTTAGTTTTATAGATTAAAAAAAAACCCCTTTTATTAAGGTATAATTTACATACTGAAAAATTCATCCTTTTTAATGTATAGTTCTTTGGGTTTTGACAAAAGCATAAAATCATGTAACCTGCACTAAAACCAAGATAGAGAACAGTTCTGTCACCCCCCGAGTTGTCTGAGCCCCTTTGTGGTCAGCCCCCACTCTGGTTCCTAGCAACCACAATCTGTTTTCTGTGCCTGTAGTTTTGCTTTTATCCAGAATGCTATATAAATGGAATCATACAGTAAATAGCTTTTTGAGTATGGACTCAGCATAAAAGGATTGCTTTTAAAATTTAATTTTGTTTAATAACGATGTAAAATATTTACGATTCCACAGTCAAATCAACAAAAGTATATATGAAAAATGTAGCTGCTGCCCTTGTCCTCTCCACTGTATTTCTTTCCTCCCTTTATAGATGGCCATTTGCTGTATTTTGATATCTGTCTTTATCTACCTGGCTATCTATTCCTACCTCTCTCTCCCTTCATAAAGAGTTAACATACTATGCACACTTTTCTCAGGTGGAACATTTTAGTTTAAGTTACTTTCAAGGACTCAGAATTAAAAGGGCTTAAGGATAATAATGTATTTGACTAACCTCTAGTTTTAAATAGAAATTTGGGGTTTGATAAATGGAATAAATACATCATCATCTTTCTTTTCTTTCCTTCTTTTCTTACTCCCAAATGTTATTATGAATCAGGGCTAGAGATGTGTCTACTGCTGTAGGCTTGGGTGATGTTGTTTGTGCTGCAGTTTAGGGTTGGCTAGGATTTCCTGAGTTCTCAGTGTGAAAGTGGGCTTTGTGCAAGATAATGCTGCAAAGAACAGCAATTATTGAGTACCTACTTGTGTCAGGCACAAGCACGATAGGGGGGATAATGCTGGGAATAAGTCAGACACTTTTTCTGATTTCACGATTGTACAGTTCCCTGAGAAAAGGGTTAGGAATGTTTGTCATGTGTAAAAGATGAGAGAAGTTGGGGTTTCCTGTTTTTTAGTGTGGTGGCCAAACCCTGCCACAGGAGTATCCAGACTAGGCAGCCACTTATCTTAAGGCCCCCTTTGACCTTAAAATATCTCCCTCCCAAGCTTGCCCTGGGGGCTGAAATTTCCATTTCTCCAAAAGTCATTCTTTGGGCTACTGTTATCTTCAGAAACACTTGTTTAAATGTATCAGGGAGGAGCAGCACATTAATATATTAGATCTTGTTCCATTCCTACCCAATGCCTTTAATAGATGGAAAGGCCCAGAGGAGTATTAATAAGGAAGGTATGGGGAGGACAGCCAGGGCAAATTTTAGCTATAATGAAGCTCAGGTAGCTAATGTACAGGATGACAGATAATCAAAATGATCCCCATTGGCTGGGAGATGGGCCTGGTTTCAACAGGATGAAATACTATGTGGATAAAAATAACATTTAGAATACTTCGTAAAAGAGCTAACACACACACCTGGCCCAAGAGTTGGAGAAGCTGAAGGAAGATCCAGGCGAAAGTAGAACAAGCTGCAGGCCCAGCTGCTGCCTCATGATAATGAGGTAAGCCAGCAAAGATAAGTCACAACCTGTGTGAGCACAAATTGCTGCTGCATCATTTCTGCCCAACAAACCTCCCACAGGAATCTTTCTCATAACCAGCCGTCATCTGAAATATACAGGATAGGGAATTCTGGGAAATGTAGTTCAGCTTAGCCACATTGACATGTTAAAAAGCACCCACAGGTGTGTGTTATTATGATTCTCTGGTGGCAAATAACAGGTTCTAATTAAAATTAGCTAAGGGAAAAATAACTGGCAAGACAATACGGTGACTCAAGTAACCCTAAGCAAGAATGCAGCCAGGCCTCTGGAAGGCGTAGAACTTAGGTGTGGCCCATAATCCTGATGCTTTCATCGAGGCTCCTTGGCGTGGCTGCTTCATTCTTTCCATAGTCCTGTTTCCTCTGCCCCTTTGACCCACGTTGCAAGTACAAGATGGCCAGCCCACGGTTCCCAAGACTACATTCATGGTAACTGGATGAGGCATCCCAAGAGACTAAGCCAGTCTGTCGCTCAGTCTTTCCCTTCTTCCTTCCTCATGATTTCAATTCAAATGTTGATACGTGGACTCTGATTGGTCCAGCTTAGGTTTCATGCCTATTATTGGTCCAGTTAGGGTCACACTATATGAAATGGGTCCAGGATCAATACCCACCACTACCAGGAAAACAGACAGTTAAGGACAGTTCACTCAGTGAGTTTCTAGAATTTATTCATCCAAATGAATGAATGTTCAAATTTTAGAACATTTTAGCCAGATGTTCTAAAATTTGTTCTTCAGAAGCTGTGACCCCACAGGAGATGTCTATACCTCCCTGTGGTTCTGAATAGGCCAGTGTGTCTTTGTTTTCCCACTTTCTGATCTTTCCCTCTTCCACCTTCCAGTGCTCAGAGCTCCAATGTCACAGTCCCTCTGGGGCTAAGAAAGCTATTACCCTTACTACCCTTATTACCCTTACTACCCTTATTACCCTTACTCTGAACTAAAACTATCTGCATTTTTTAAAGAGAAAGAAGAAAAGGCAATGTAGTATTTAATCTAAGGGAATTAAAGGTAATTCCTAGACCTAAAACAACAACAAAAACCAACCAAACCTCAAAAGCCTTTGTAGTATTTATTTTGGCTCTGAGTCAGATAAATCTTGGATTTTGGAGAAACCAAAAGGTCAAAATAAGCACAAAGGCTGGGCCAGCCAAGAAATAAACATTGTCATTTGGTTTAGACAAGATCATCTTGAAAAGGGTCCTAACATTGAGGAAAATACAAAGATACTATTCAACCTCATCACCACCAAATACTCATTGTTAAGCAATCCATTGTTTTGTCTTCACTGAAGGACTGCTTAGAATAATGAATAGCTAGAAACAATGTTACCACTGGTTTGAAACCACCTGAGGAATAACAAAAAATTCTGTTGCTCTCTGAATTACGGAAAAACCTAGGGTGAAAAGAAGCAATTGTATTGCCTGGATACTGTACTTATTAGTGATAATTGGGCCGATAGCGTTGTCAGGCCTGTTTCTAAAGGCTAGAAATGCCTCTCAAAGCATCACCATCAAAGACAAGGTCTGAAATAGATGAATTTTGCAGCCTGTGACCTGTGCCTCTAAGCCCATCTTATTCAATCATTCAAAAAATATTTATTGAGTGCCTACTATATGATAGGCACTGTGCTGCTCTCTAAACTCTTATTTAAAAAACAAATCAATAAAGCCTTAGATTTAGAAGAGAATTGATACCCACTCTATCTAGGACTGTCTTCCAGTGACATAAGTGATCTACATTCAAATGCAGCACCCTCCAACAGTGGTTATCTCTAAGTGATCAAAAGCTCTTCCACATATTGTAATGAAACTTGATTCCTCTGTTTCTACCCATGGATTCTAATCTGTCCCATGGAGAACACAGTCTCATTCCCACTTACACATGACAACCTCATAAGGTTTGCAGTTGTTACCACCTTTCTTCAAGTCCCCTCTGAGGTGAACATCCTCAGGGCTCTTGGCTGTTCCTGCAATATCACATGAGCATTCTAGTTGTAACTATTTCTCTTCAAAATGATGCTCAGAGCTGGACACTGCTATCTATAAGTGAGAGTTTAGTGGGAGTGCTACACTGGGATGGTAATGTGGTCTACATTTGCTTTAATTTGAACATGCTGAGTTTGGGTCAACGAACACTCCAGGGTGAAGCCAGATATCTCCTCCCCTCTACTCCTTCCATTGATTTCCTGAATTCAAGTATATCAACATTATAGTCAAAGAGGGCTATATTCATTTTTTATTGCTGCTGAAACAAATTAGCACAAATTTTGTGGCTTAAAATAAACAAACTTATTACATTACAGTTCTATAGGTCACATGTCCCACATGAATCTCACTTGACCAAAATCAAGATGTTAGTAGGGTTGCCCTGGCCGGTGTGGCTCAGTTGGTTGGGCATTGTCCCGAGCACCAAAGGGTTGCTGATTCAATTCTTGGTCAGGGCACATGCCCGGGTTGTAGGCTCGATCCCTGGGTTGTAGACTCAGTCCCTGGTAGGGGACATGCAGGAGGCAGTCAATTGATGTCATGCTCTGATATTGATGCTTCTTTCTCTCTCCCTCTCCCTTCGCCTCTCTCTAAAACTCAATAAAAAAATCTTTAAAAGAAAAGAAAAGAAAAAAAGATGTCAGCAGGGTTGTATTTCCTTCTGGAGGTTCTAGGGGAGAATCAATTTTCTTGGATTACTAGCAACTAGAGGCGGCCCACGTTTCTTGGTTGTGCCCCTCTTCCTCCCTCTTCAAAGCCAGCACCATTGCATCTCTCTGTGCCTTTCTTTCATAGCTACATCTTTCTTTGATCCACCTCTTCTGCCTCAGTCTTTCATTTTTAAGGATTCTTGTGATTTCATTGGACCCATCTGGATAAACTAGGGTAACCAATCTATTTTAAGATCAGCTGATTAGCAATCTTAATTTCATCAGCAACCTTAATTCACCTTTGCCATGTAACCTAACATATGTATGTGTTCTGAGGATTAGGATGTGGACATCTTTGGGGGCCATTATTCTGCCTACCATAGGGCTATAGCAGCTCCAGATACCGTCTCCTCACACAACATCTAAAGACTGGAAAGGGGACCGTATCTTCATGTCCCCTTTTAAGAAGGAGGGAGAAAACTTTCCTATAGCCTCCTTGCTCCCAACAGACTTCCCTGATCATCTTACAGGCTAAAATTATGTTCTAAGCCCATTCCCAACCCAATCACGGAGAAATAAATTACCATGATTGGCTTAGTCTAATCAAGATGTATCTTTTAAGCTGAAGAGGTCCCAGCCTCCCAGGAGGCAAGTAGGCCTCTGACACCTGGATTAAATTGAGTTTCTGGTAACAAGAAAGACATGGAAAATTGTTTTTGGGTATACTTTATCCTATAATGTCACCATGAAAATGGCTTCTAATTATGACCTAATAACTTGAAGGAAAGAGGTATTTTAAAATTATTTTTGCCTTTTCTTTCTGTGTTGAAAGAGCAAAGAGATTTGGTATATCTAGAGGAAAAGAAGGAAAAGTATCAGTACATTTTAAGTATATGGGTGCTGTATCAGTCAGGGTTCGATCAGAGAAATATGTGCATACATATATCTGCAGCTCCTACAATTACATAAGGTCACATCCCTGTAACAAACTCCTTCGTGTGTGTGTTTATACATACACATAAACATACACATATATATCAAGATTTGTTACAGAGACATGACCTTATGTAACTGTGGAAACTGGTCAAACTGTCTCTGGAAGACTGTTTTCACATCTGATGCTGAAGTTTGTGGACATAGCGCGCAGGGAAGGGAAGATGGCTGTAAAGTACAAAGTACGAGAGAGCAAGAAAAAGCTGGATTCACAGTACAAGCAGGATCCCACAGGATGGACTGAACCAGGATGGACTGAACTCATGTGAATTCTTGCTGCCTCTGGTCTTTCTTTTTATTATTATTTTTTTAAATCCTCACCCAAGGATATTTTTTCCATTGATTTTTAGAGAGAGTGGAAGGGAGGGAGGGAGAGTGGGGGGGGGGGGAGAGAGAGAGAGAGAGAGAGAGAGAGAGAGAGAGAGAGAGAGAGAGAACCATCTATGTGAGAGAGACACATCGATTGTTTGCCTCCTGCATGAGCCCCGATGGGGACCAGGGGAATGAATCTGTGACCCAGTTGTAGGCTGATGCTCTAACCACTGAGCTGAACCTGCAGGGTGCCTCTGGTCTTTCTTTAAAGTTGATTGAGTCCTACTCAGATTCCAGTGTTTAATCTACTCAGGATTTATTGTTACTCCTGGCTTTTCTTCCCTATATTGGAACGTTTTTCCACTAAGGAACACTGGCAAATTTAAACATCAGAATTGGTAATATACATTGATTAGGAGCCTGTAATTTAAGGGCTTCATTTTCTGGCAGCAGAATGGGGAAAAGGGAAAGGGTTAGTTTAACAATTGATATTTCAGGTGTTATGTTAGGTGGTTCTCTTTGTTTACCTTTATTTTGTTGTGCTATCTAAGGCTTATGAGTGATTTAAAAACATACTCTTGAGACATTTGTTTCTTTTCAGAGTGATATATTGCCCTTTACTTCTGTTTACTGTCTGTTTTAGGTTTGGAATTACTTTTTGGTCACTGGACTGAAAGAGTATAGTTAGGATATCAAAACTTCTCTTTAAATTAAAATTATGCTTTTTTGATATTATTAACCGTAGTCATTTGTTTATTAATCCAGTACTTTGTATGGCTTTGGAAGCATTTTTGCATAAAACATTCACTTTTGGGTGAAAGGGAATCAAATTTACTGAATGCCCAGGATTTGTCTGGTACATCTTGGGTGTTCTCATCCTACTAATTCACGTCACAACCCTATGGGGAGTAGCTCTCCAGTTTACCATGGAGGAAACCATGTCATAAAGTGGTCCCAGGTCTCCTGAATTGTAAATGATGGAGCCAGGATTTGAAATGAATCCAAAGCCCATTTTTGTTGTTGCTTAATTAAAAAAAAAAAAGACTGATCGTTGTTATGATTAGATTTCTTTAGTAAAGTTTGTTATGGATACATTATAAGATAATACACTGATTTGAAATGAAATAAAATGACAGGGTGTATATATAGGCATTCCTCATTTTATTGTGCTTCACTTTGTTGTATTTCACAGATTTTTTTTTTTTTTTTAATAAAGTGAAGACAAGAGCATCCACCAGCAAAAAGATTACTATTTGCTTTATTGCCATACTTGCTTTGTTACAGTGGTCTGGAACTGAACCAGCAATGTCTCTGAGGTATGCCAGTTTGCACACACACATGTTCATATACACTTATGCTCATACACCTTTCTGTTAGGGATAGGGATTATTTAATCTGACTCCATGTTAAAAA
Source organism: Miniopterus natalensis (assembly GCF_054644295.1). Classification (NCBI taxonomy): domain Eukaryota; kingdom Metazoa; phylum Chordata; class Mammalia; order Chiroptera; family Miniopteridae; genus Miniopterus; species Miniopterus natalensis. Next base: position 75,801,383 of record NC_142081.1, read on the forward strand.
TAATTCTACATGAAAAGGGCATGGTAGTAAAACAGTACTTAATCTTTTTTAAAAAAAGGGAATTTGTAATGTATCTGTTTATATACATAAACTATTGTACAGCATTTTCTGCTAATATTGATGTCTACTGATGGCATTCAAAATACTCTTTTCTTTTTGTTTTGCTTTTTTCCCCTAGAGTTTAAAAAAAAATCTTTATTGTTGAGAGTATTACAGATGTCCCCACCTTTTCCCCCCCAACACCCCTTTTCCACCAGGACCCCGCACCACCCTAGGCCTTCCCCACTCTATTGTCTGTGTCCATGGGTAATGCATATATACATACAAGTTCTTTGGTTAATCTCTTCCAATCCTCCCTCCCCCTTTCACTCTGAGATTCATCAGTCTGTTCTGTGTTTCCGTGCCTCTGGTTCTACTTTATTCATCCATTTATTTTGTTTATTAGATTCCTTGGTTGTTTATCTTGATTTTTAGATTCAATTGTTGATAGATGTATATTTATTACCATTTTATTGTTCATATTTTTTATCTTTTTTCCCCTTCTTCTTCTTAAAGAAGACCCTTTAACATTTCACATAATACTGGTTAGGTGGTGATGAACTCCTTTAGCATTTTCTTGTCTGTGAAGCTCTTTATCTGACCTTCAGTTCTAAATTATAGCTTTGCTAGGTAGAGTAGTCTTGGTTGTAGGTTCTTGCTTTTCATCACTGAATATTTCTTGCCACTCCCTTCTGGCCTGCAAAGTGTCTGTGGAGAAATCAGCTGACAGTCCTATGAGTGCTCCCTTGTAGGTAACTTTGCTGCTATTAAGATTCTCTCTTTGTCTTTAACCTTGGCATTTTAATTATGATATGTCTTGATGTGGGCCTCTTTGGGTTCATCTTGTTTGGGACTCTCTGTGCTTCCTGGACTTGTATGTCTATTCTTCTCACCAGGTAAGGGAATTTTTCTGTCATTATTTTTTCAAATAGGTTTTCAATTTCTTGCTCCTTCTCTTCTCCTTCCAGTACCCACATAACGTGAATGTTGGGCTACTTGAAGTTGGCTCAGAGGCTCCTTACATTATCTTCATATTTTTGGATTCTTTTTTCTTTTTGCTCTTTTGGTTGGGTGTTTTTTGCTTCCTCATATTCCAAATTGCTGATTTGATTCTCAGTGTCCTCTACTCTGTGGTTGATTCTCTGAAAATTATTATTTAATTCAGTTAGTGTATTCTTCATTTCTGACTGGTTATTTATTTATTTATTTATTCATAAATATGTCTTTATTGATTTCAGAAAGAGGAAGGGAGAGGGAGAGAGAGATAGAAACATCAATGATGAGAGACAATCATTGATCGACTTCCTCGTGCATGCCTCCTGCTGGGGATTGAGCCTGAAACCTGAGCATGTGCCCTGACCTGGACATGAACCTTAATCTCCTGGACCATAGGCTGGTGCTCAACCGCTGAGCCATGCCAGCTGGACCTGACTGGTCCTTTTTTATGTTGTTGATGTTCTCACTAAGTTTCTTAAAGTTCTCATTAAGTTCCTTGAGCATCCTTATAACCATTGTTTTGAACTCTGTAGCTGGTAGTTTTCTTGCTTCCATTTCATTTAGTTCTTTTTCTGGAGATTTCTTCTGTTCTTTCACATGCAACATGTTTCTTTATCTCCACATTTTGGCTGCTTCTCTGTGCTTGTTTCTTTGTATTAGGTAGAACTGCTATGTCTCCTGGAATTCGTAGAGTGGCCCTGTGTAGTAGGTGTCCTGTAGGGCCCAGTGGATCAGCTTCCCCAATTACCTGAGCTGGGCCTTCTAGATGCTCCCATGTGGGCTGTGTTCACTCTCCTCTTGTAGTTGAGCTTTGATTGCCATTGGTGTCACTGGGAGGGATTGACCCCCCCAGGCCAACTGGCTCTGCAGACCAGCTGTGACTACAGTGTAAGAGCTGATGTGCAGGAGCTGACCCTGTGGAGCAGGACTTGCTTCAGTGGGCTTTGGTGCTCACCGAGTCTGCCCTTTGAGTGTGTCACTTATGGATATGGTAGGGTTGTAACCTGGCATAGTGTGAAGCTGACCACCAGGTGCACTAGCTCTGGGCCTCCCAGAAAGTGCATTGTCAGCTTCTACCTGTGCCCTGCCTGGGACCATCAAGTACGAGCTATAGAGCAGTCTGCAGATGGCTGCTACTTGTGTTGGACTTGGAGGTGCCCAGGATAGGGCAGGCTGTGAACCAAGGCAGGCTGCAGCTAGTGCTGGGCCTTGGGCCCCTTATTGAAAGGTGTGGGGCAGCTCTGCTTGTCTAAGAGATTTTAGGAGAGTCTGAAGCCTGAGCTAGGACAGACCATTCATATGGACAGGCCACAGCAAACAGCTTGGGTGAGGCTGCAAGTTGGGTGGGACAGGGTCTCGGAGTCACCAGGGCCAGGAGAACAGTATGGGCCAGGTTGATGGAGACTCTGATATGATGACTGCCTGTCAGCACTGTAGTGGGGAGGTCTCAGTAAAGGAACAAAGATCTCTGCCAGCACTTTTGTCTGGGAGAAAGCTTCCCTCCAGTTTTTGCCCTGATTCCAGAAAATTTAGTCCCTTCCCATATGTCCCTGGACCTTTTCACGCTGCTGCCCCAGTGCTGGCGCTCAGAGGGAGTGAGCCCGAGTAAACCTGTGTGCTGGCCCTTTAAGCGGAACTGCACAGGACTGCAGCAGCCTCTGTGTCACTCAGCCACAATCCCTGCTGGTTTTTGCAGCCCAGAGTTATGGGGACTTCTTTTCCCGGTAGTGGAACCCTGGGCTGAGGGGTCCAGTGTGGGGCTGGGACCTCTTGCTCCTCACGGGGGATGGTGGTGAAGGGGGTGGCACATCCTCAGCTAAGATATCCCTCCTGATTAAAAACCACCACACGTGGGTGTTGGACCAGCTTGTTCAGCGCCTCCATCCCTCCTACCAGTCTCCATATGATTTCTTCTTTAATTCTCTGTTGTAGGACTTCTGTTCAGCCAAATTTCAGGCAGTTCTGGATGATAGTTGTTCTGTGGTTTAGTTGTACTTTTGATGTGGTTGTGGGAGGGTGTGAGTGCTGGGTTTACCTACACTGCTATCTTGACCCCAATCCCCTTTTCTTTATTATCTCCATATTAATCTTAATTATGGCAACAAACCATGATTATCAGCATTCTCATATAACTTACATCAACTCCAAGAAGTTACTTAATTCTTTGTATTATATTTCTAATTTGAAAATGAACAAAGGAACTGACTACCAAATCATCTTATTCAAAACCAGTCTATCCATTTTCAAAAAAATCCTCACCAGGATATATTTTTTCCATTGCTTTTCAGAGAGAGTAGAAAGGGGAGAGAGAAAGAGAGAGGGGGAGAGAGAGACACACACACACACACTGATTGGTTGCCTCCGTATATGCCCTTGACTAGAATCAAACTTGACATCCTTCAGTCCATCGGCCAATTCTCTAACCACTGAGCAAAATCGGCTAGGGCTCTCCATTTTTTGAAGTTTCCTTTACTTTTCCTTCCCTTTGGCTTTTGTTCTATTATCTTCAATTTATGCAGAGCTTTAATACAATCAGTTGTCATTACTTTTGAACCACACTAAAAAATTTAGCTTGTGAATAGAAGTAAATATTTAAGGCCACAGGAATTTATATTGCTGTTTCCCAAATGCGTCCATAGAATATATTACCTTATAATGTTTCCCTCTTGTTCAAACACTAGCTAGTACTTTTTATGGTCTACAAAGACTGAAACAGCTTGGATGAGAATGGAAGAGCTCATTTCTTCTTCCATGTTACACGTCGCTCCAGTGATGTCAAAAGCTGCCATGCCAAACTCTGCCAGTCACACATGCTAATTTGGGATTGGATCCAGACTATGGTGTATTGGGGAGTAGAGCTCAACAGTGACTTAGGAAAGCAAGAAAGCAGACCTGCCCCGTTGCTTATGGAGTAAGGGAGGGTGGGTAGGCCAAAAGAGCTGAATTTTGTGTGAGTTTCAGAATTGTGGCCCCAAGAAGCAGCAGTTTGAGGTTAGCTTTCTTGGTTTATCTTCTTCATATGTTATATGAGGCACTGCTTACACCTACCTAGGTCCAGTGCCTAGGGCAGGGACATCTAGCATCTGCATAAGAGAAGTGTTTATCAGATTGGGGACCCTCCTCCCTCCTACCCCTTCATGCCACAAGGACTGAGGCCCTGAATATTAACTTTTTTCCTTATAGATCCTGTTCCATTTCTAGTTTCCAAGATACCTAGGACTGAATTTCTTATAGAAACATGGAGAGGCAGGATTTTTATTTAAAAGAAGTTAACATTTTGCAATTGTGAATAATTTCCAGGGTCATAAATTGAATGTAAAATTGTGTAAGTGATTTTGTCTTTTCATGGCTTGGTGTATTTTGGGTGGATTCCTTGCTTATTATGTTCATGCCAACTATTTCCATAGCCACATACATAGATTTTGAAAACAGTTAACTTTTCTAGGCAGGACTTCTCTGGTGGGCCAAATCATTCCAATAACTTGCCCTAAATTTGTTTTGGAAGCATATTTGTAATGAGCAAAGCATATAAAAAGATTACAATTTGGCAATGTGTATTAAAATATAATCTATTTATATTCTTTCTCATGTATACATTCTAATATAAACATATATCCTTTGATCTAGTAGTCCCTATGTCAGGAATTTATTCTATGAATATACTGAAAAATATTCAGTGATACTAGTCAGTAAAAGATTGGTTAAATAAAAACTTAAATGGAACATTATTCAGCTGTTAAAGTGAATGAGATAGATCTACAAGTAACTACAGTAACGAAAAAGCAAGTAGCGAAAGAGTGTATGTTATGATCAAAGTTTTGTCTTAAACATCTACATAGATATAAATAACACACACAGGTATCTTTGAATGCCTATAAAAAAGCTTAACAAAAGCACTGATTCATTACCTCTAGGGAGGTATGTCTATGAGACACATTTTCTATTATGTACTCAAAAAATGTTTCAATTTTTAATAATTACCATGTGTTCCTTTTCAAATAAAAAACAAACTTTAAAAATACCCCATTTCTTTCTTCTTTGCTCCTTCAAAACAAGTCAAGAGACCCCATCAGGGAAAGTATTGGGTCTGAGATCCTGAGGGATATGATGAGTTAAGCCTTGGGCATCCCTGCTCAGTATATTTTATCTAAAAAGTCTTACCCGACCAAACCACCAGGCCTAATTAAAAAATGGAAAATTCATGGAAGGAGAGGCCTCCCTGTACACCCCATGGGAGCCATTCTTCCCTGTCTCCCTCTGGATTCTTCCAGTTCATTAGCTAAGAAGCAGTTAGAGGAAATGTCTCCGGCCACAGCTGCTGCCTTCTCAAGTACGGCTCTGATCTGGTCAGCAAAACCCCTGGTGGAAAGCAGCAGGCTCTGAGTGGCCTGCCAGCCCTGCCTGCTGTCTGCCTCCAGAGCAGGCCTGCGGGCTGGGCCCACCCTCCCATCTTCCCCCTCCTTCCTCTCCAAGCCTTTGTGCTATGGAAACATGGGAATTGAGGGGCTTTATTCTTCAGGGCGGGGTATGCCAAGAGCGAAGCACTCAGGCCCTGGGACCTTACTAGGGATATCTCTAACCTGAGGGTTTAAACATGACCAGAGCCAAAGGCCTTTTGGGTGAGAAACATCGTGTGCCCCCTGGAAACTGTACTGTATGCTCCAGTGGTGTCACTCATTTCAGTGACAGGAAATATTGCAGAAATATTGATATTCTATTGATATTCTATATTGTTAGGTCTTTATTTAGAGAAAGAGCTAGTTCATGGCATTAATAACTCTTTAAGGCAAGCTTGTGTGTGTGTGGTGTGTTTTTAAATAGCAATATCCTGTGGAATACTATGGGCAAAAAGAGAACTTCTCTAACAATTCTGTTAGAAGTTAAGAGAGTGGATGTTTCAGGGGAAGGATTATCATTGAAAGGGGACAAAAGGAAGTCTTTTAGGATAGTGGCCGTGTTCTATTTCTTGACCAGGATGGTGGCTATATAGATTTTTCATTGTGAAAATTCCTGTAGCTCTAAATTTGTTTTGTGCACTTTCTATATGTGTGTTACACTTCAACAAAAAAGTTGAAAAAAAACACATAAATGGAATATTTGACAGTGTATTCTAATACATTTCTAATGCAGTTTCCAAAATAAAATAAAATAAAAAGAAAAGAAAACTGCTCTTTGCTGCTCTTCTCTGTGAATCTGAGGTCCCCTTTGTGAAGATGCTTGCCCTTGCCATGGCCCATGAGAAGCACAAAGAGGGACACAAGGCCGAAAACAAGGATCTTGTAAATTTGACCGTGGCAGGGTAGGAGGAGTTACATAGCAATTAATCATAAAAGGAACACCTGCATCGGGTCTGGTACGGTGGCAGCCCACCTGACCGTAGAAATGGAGGAGAAAGATTGGGAGAGTCCAGCAGGAAGACAGAAAGTTCTGCTCAAGAGTGTTGTTCTCTGCTCCTTAACTCCAGAACCGTGCTCCCATAAACTGTGTTTTATCACAGTTAAAAAATCACAGTTTACTTTGGTCATTTCCTGACCACTACACTAGAGTTTCAATAGCCATCTCTCCCCCCACCCCTTTTACTAATATGACTATATTGACATCAAAGCAGATGGGGCAGGAAAAGCCAAACTGGTTCTGTGGAGATAGCCCCTTTGTCCATTCGAGGCCTCAGTCAACTTTCTTTATATCCTAGCAAATTTTTTGCTTTCAATATTTAATAAGAAACAAATCTTGCATATCTTGATTACTTAGATAATTTTAGTGCTTTTATTGTGTGGTTGTAAAACAAAGTAATTTTTAAAACATCTGTGTATAGATAATTCAAGTAGGGCAACCTCCGTATTTAGGTAGAGATAAATAAAACTGAAGAAAAAAATCTGAGATTATAGAGATAAATTACACTGAAAAAATTAATCTCAGGTTTGTTTGTTTCTTTCAAATCAAGGAATTTGCTGCTTGTGGTAGAGTCTACTTGAACTCACTAATATCTGTGTTCTTTTCTTCTTGGGAACAAAACTAGACCTCATTTCTCAGCCTCTCTTGCAGCAATGTGTGGCGTTGCCTGAGTTTTGTCAATGGAGTATGAGTAAAAGTGATGTGCTCCTCTTCTGTGCCTGACTCATAAAAATCTCCTGTGGGGAAAATCCCACTCCATTTCTCAGCTGAATGGAGAGATTCAAAGACTTGAAGGAGATCAGAATTACAAGGTGAAGGAACCTGAGTGCTGAATAACATTGTGGAGCAGAGGCCACCTATGATCCTCACTGGACTGTGATGGGAACAAGAGTTAACTTTTAATGTTTTAAGTCACTGATATTTGGGGATTCTTAGCTACAGCAGTGAGTCCTAATTTAAATGAGCTATTTTAAATTGGGGTTAAGAGGTGATTTCTTTCTACTTTAACTCATTTCAGTGACAGGAAATATTGCAGAAATATTGATATTCTATTGATATTCTATATTGTTAGGTCTTTGTTTAGAGAAACAGCTAGTTCATGGCAGTAATAACTCTTTAAGGCAAGCTTGTGTGTGTGTGTTTTTAAATAGCAATATCCTGTGGAATACTATGGGCAAGCCTTCAGAGATTATTTACACTAGAGTGTTGTTACTATCAAGGACAAAAAAACTGACTTTCTATGTAGTAAGACTAAATACAAAATATTCACTTCCTTTAATTGCAACATAGTGGTTAGGGGTAAAGGAGCATTATCGTTAGATCATTTCTAGAATGCCTTCCAGATACTATGTTCTGATCCTCTAAGTATGCTTGTAACAGAAGCTGACTGAGTAACTTTTATTAAAAGACAGAGAGAGAGAGAGAGGGGGGGGGAAAGAAATTTATTGACTAGATTTGTGTAGCTGACAGGGTAACAGAAAATAAGATCTCACAAGTGTAGGAGCCATGGGTCTCAGTCAGAGGAGCTCATGGAAAGTCTCTTTAGCCGCCATCAGAATAACCACTTACGTTCCATCTGCTCCTCGATTGCCCGACATTTCATTTCCTAGGGGAGAGGGTCAGATGTAGATTGTTTACATACTCACCCTTTGGCCATGATAGGGTGTCAAGGCTGAGAGGCCCAGGAGTACCACAAGGCGGGTGAAAGGAGAACATCCCACAAAGAAAGGCAGAATTCTAAGACATCCCTTTAGAAACAGAAAAGGCGGTAGCAGAAAAAATAGAAGCAAAATTAGGTGGCTGTTACTCTCTTTTGCCTGGTTGTGTGTCTCCTGATGTTTCCTCTTTCTTGTCTAATATATATCTGAAAAGATGATGCCAGGCCAATACATAGAACTTTTATAACTAAAGGCATCGTTTATAAGTAAATGATTGAATGACCAATCATTAGACTAGCAGTAGGCATTATGACCAAAAGCTAAAAATATTTTACTATGTTTAGTTGCTTATAATATGAATGAGATTCCTGGGCTTATATTCCAAAGAGGTGAGGTTTAATCATTATAAGCATGTGGCATTATAGGTAATTGCAGTTTTTAATACTATGCTTAAGTTAGCAACACTGACAGGTTTAGCTGGGACGTATCTTCAGATGGATAACAATTTTTAAAGTAATTACTTTATTTTAGTAAGATGCAATGTTTGGGCTTATTAGCATCTGAGGTCAAAAGGACAGTGAGTAAATCATATGAAGCCCCTTATTGATCCTTGAGTACTGGGCTCTTAATCCCCAGTATCACCAGCTCCTTGTCTGGGTTGCATGTGTCCTGTGAAATAGTTACATTCATTTTTAAAGACTCTATTTTGAAATTATTTTAGACTTACAGAAGAGTTGCAAAGATAGTACAGAGAGTTCCCATATACTCATTACCTAATGTTAACATTGTATGTATCCATAGTTACAGTCATTTTTTAGTGGTTGAGCATGAGCAGTCTTAAGACTTGAGAGAGACAGGTTGATGCATTGAAAAGCATAGGGTTTTGGATCCTGACAAATTTGGATTCAGGTATTATATCTTACTAGCTATAAGACAATGTCAAACATGTTACTTCTCGTAAAACTGGGGTACCATCCCTCTTACAGGGTCCTTAAACATTCCATAAAAATGGAATCATCTTGTAAAGTTTTGGTACACAGTAGATGCTTAATGAATATTCATTTATTCTTTCCCTCTCCATCTCTCACCACTGTCTTAGTGCTCCCTCTTCCCCTTCCTTCTCCTTTTTCGCTTTATGTTATTGGGTAATGTCACTTTTATTCTAAATTTTGGTTTCTGCTGTTGTGTCTGTCCCCAGCCAGATTGCCTTCCCAGCTCTCTAGTTCTGGCATTTTCTGATCCTGGAGGAAGAGGTGACCTTTTTGACCTTAGTATTGTTCAGCCTCTTGCTGAATTAGCCTTAACATTCACCAACCTGAATTTGAAGTGCAGAAGTTGTTTCCACATCAATAGCAAGCACTTGGGAAAATTATAAGGAAGAAAATGAAACCAGTTGTAGGTTGCGGAATGAGTGTGTGTGTGTGTGTAGGGTAGTAACCAGAAAAGGATATAAACTCTGAACAACTCAAGCTTCTCTGTACTTTAACACTGGGAGGGGTTTCTAGTATAAGAAGTTCAAGACCATGGATCCAAATAATCCATTTTAGCCAAGTGGGACTCAAATCCTTGATGGGCTAATCTACTCTCGTCATTTACTCTGATGAATGTCCACAGGGAAGGGAAACAGTACAATACTGGCACTGTTTCACTCTCAAAAAAATCTGCTTAAAACCAGATGCCTGGTAGCCATATGACAGACGCTCCACCCTGAGGAGGGGCGCCCCTCTGGGACCCAGGAGATGCACTGGTGATTATGCTGTGTGCCTGCTTCTGGGCCTAATGGGCAGGCTGGGAGGGAGAGATGGAGCCCTGAATATCTTGGACGTGACACCCTCTGGGCTGTAAGTGCTCCAAACAGGATTTTGCCTCAGCTTAGCAGCTGTCCCATGGCAGCAGCCCTTTTTGCCATATGGGGGAGCCATATTTGGCATTCATTTGGGATCCGCAGGCTGGTAGAAACCCCATCATCCACGAGAGAGTGTGGGTCAGAGGCCTAATTTTAGAGTGTGAGAGAGAGAGAGAGAACAGGCACTGTCAATCTCTAACTGCTTCTTTAAAAAAAAATTTAGTGCAAGGATTGTTATTCTGGTCTCCAAGCCACAATAGGAGAGGGGAGTGAGTATTAGTGTGTCACCATAAGGGAGTGTAATAATGAAAAACTGTAATCAGGGTTGGGCTGGCAAAGAGCTTCACCAGGAGGAAATGCTTGCCCATGGTGGGGGTGGATTTGTTAGGAAGTCCAGCAGGGGTCATTGGGAGGGTCACAAAGTGAAAACGTGACCATTGGTAAAGAAAATGTAAGCCAGATGTGAGGCAAGTAGCATTTCTGTAACAGCTACACACCCAGATTTGTAGCAGGGCAGGAAGCCTGGGGGCTGGTGCCTGGCAGTGTTCTTGCCTGTGGTGGCTGCCGCTCGGTCACAGGACCAGAGGGCGCCTTCTTTTCCTGAGTGATATGGGAGGGGTGGGCAAAGGGATGACCCAGGGACCTAATTTGTTATGGTTAAATATTGAGATGTTAGCATTAAAACATATTAGATCTGTGAGGTTTGCAGAGGTGGAAGAAACATAATCATTTTGACTAAAAGATCAGTGTTAGGAGTATTCAGGTTTGTGGAAATAAGATTGTAGTTTTTTATTTTAGAATAGAAATACTAATGTGTCATATCAGTACAACTATATGGCCTAGCAGAAAAATGGCTGAGAAACAAGAACCCTGATTTATAGTCTAAGTTCTTTAGCTGATATACCTCAGTTTCTTTATATATCAATGGGAATGATAATAGCTGACACCTCATCATAACTGGCCATGGGGTCGGGTCTTCCTGGGTATAGATACTCCTGTCTTCTTCATTTGATAATGAAGGAGCTGAGACCTGAGTTAAGTGGCTTGCTGAGTGTCATACAGTTAGTAAATGGCCGTTTGACCCTGGGTTACCTGACTTCAGAGCCTTTATTCAACTCCCACCATGCTATTTTCCTCAAAGGGTGTGGCAAGGATGAAATGAGGTCATAGAAAGAAAGAGACTAATTCTGAGATGGCTGCTAGAATGGAAAGACCCTACCTTTTGAAGCCGGAAAAGGTGGATTTGAATCCTACAGGTGATAACCTTGTAACTAAGCTACAAATTACTTTATCTTATAGTTTTTGGTTCTGTCATTTTAAAGGAAAATTGTAATGCCTATTTTTCTGGCTCTTCGAAGATTAGAAATGATATATATTATAAATTATATGACTATGTAGATATATAGTATTTAATTGGTAGTAGAAACTTAAAAGTTGATAGCTATCATTGCTTTCTCCTGCTTTCATGTATTCGTCTTGAGGATCAGGACTACTTATATGTATATTTCTGTGTCCTGCTTTAGGTGTCATGGGACTGAGCACAAAGTTACCACGGAGCTTTTAATAACAATGGCTAGCACTTAACGGGAGCTTACTATGGACTAGGTGCTATTCTAGGCTTTTTACATATATTAACACACTTAACCACCACAGGATGAAGAAAATACTCTCAGTGTCCTGATTTTATAGATGAGGAAGTGACATTCAGTGATACAGTTTGTGGCAGAGCTGGGATCTGAAGCCAGCAGTCTGGTTCTTAATGACCATGCTGTTAGCTCTAGATCGTTAAGATCATAGATTTGGAAGAAGAAATAGAAGTTTTATAGTTCAACCTTACGCTGCACACTGAGAATTCCTTGCTTAATATTTCTGAGAGATGCTTGTTACGCTTCTGCTTCTGAACCTTTAGTAATAAGGTGCTCTAGGCCCAATGAGGCAACCCTTTCAGTTGCTGGGCAATTCTTTGTGAAAGTTTTCTAATGTTAAGCTGGAGCCATCCTTTCCTTTTTCTTTTCCATTGACCTTCTAGTTTTTTAGGTACCCAGAACAAGGTTGGCTCGCTCTTCAACATGACACCCCTTTACTATTTGAAAACCGCTCCCTGCTTTTTTCCAAGCCAGTAAGTTCAGTTTTCCCTCAGTGGTGACTCATCATGCTGGTTGGACCCCTGGCTGTTCCTTTTTATGTATGGTGGAGTAAAACCTGACAGCTGTCGCCCATCACAGCACATTATTCTCAGTGCAGGTTAAGGTTGCACTGGCCTTCTGGACAACCGCATCACACAGTTTGCTACCATTGGTTTTGGGTAACTATAATCTCCTGTTTATTAACCTGCTTAGGCTGCCATAGCAAAATACCAACAGAAATTTATACCAACAGAAACCTCTAGTGCTGGAGTCTAGAAGTCCAAGATCAATGTTCTGGTGAGAACTCTCTCCCTGGCTTGCAGACAGTTTCCTTCACGTGTCTTCACATAGCCTTTCCTTGATGTGTGTGTGGGGGGGCGGGGGGGGGACGCCTGTATCTTTTTGTCTTTTATAAGGACATCAGTCCCATGGGATTAGGACCCACCCTTATGACCTCACATAACCTTTATTACGTCCGTATAAGCCCAAATACTATTTTGTTAGGGATGAGGGCTCCAGTATGTGAATTTTGGCAGACACAATTCAGTCCATATCATCCTATGACCATAGCGGTGTGACTGGGTGCTAGAGGCCTGCAATGGAGAACCTAAGGAAAGTGCCATAACCACTTAATCTTGGGCTGCGGGGCAGTGTGAAAAGAGTGAGAACTGCCCCTCTTCCTTCAGGGCCTGTGGACCTGTCTATATAATCCCACCAAGCCCCTGAGGTTCCCCTTTCTTGGTTTTGAGTAGCTGTGATACTGACAAGGTGGGGAAAGAAAGGCAGACATCTGAAATCTGTTATTGCATCAATAACTTTGAGCTTCAAGCCCAGGGATTTCCCCATCCATCTCATATTGGGCATTTTGCCTTCCTGCCATAGGGAACAGATGCAGGGAGGGCAGGTTGTAAGCAGGAGCCCTTAATCATAAGGGCAAAGGGAGCTCTCCCAGGACCTTCAGTGCTGGCAGGATGACTGTGGAGACCTGCCAGAGAAATCCTAGCAGCCCTTGCAGAGGGGTTTAAGTTAGGGGGGTCCGCTGCTCCTGTGACCCAGCCTGCTTCAGCCCAGAAGAGAGCGAGGACAAGGCAAACAGGGCATGTGCCCATTAGGATTCTCTAGATTGCAAGTGCTAGGAAATCCAAACTAAAGCACTTTAAACAAGATGGGAATGTATTGGTTCACATAAAGTCCGCAGGCAGGCTGAGCTTCCAGTGTGGTTTGATCCAGTGCTCAAATATTATCACTGGGCTGTCTCTAGGCGTGCTTCATCTGGGTTTCAGCTTTACTGGCTCACTTTGTGGCTTCATATCATCGCACTACCAATTCCAGAGGAGGACTAAACATGTTTTCTTGGCTCTGACTGGTTCATGTGCCATTCTGAAACTAATCAGTGTAGCCACGAGGATGGGACATGTTATTTTAAGCCAACCAGGGATTCCCCTGTAGCTAGGGTTGGAGTCAATTCCATGGAAACCACATGACTGGAGAATAGTGGAAGGTGGTTTCCCAAAGGAACTTTTGGATCCTCTTTTCCAAAGTAAACTTTGGGTCTCTTAGAAATTTTGGAAATGGCTATTGGACAGAAGCAATATGTGTTTATGATAGAGCATTTCTGACATAGTCCCCAAAACAAATGTTCAGTCAATGTTACTGAAATGTCCCTGAGAATTGTAAAAAGGTGTCACTTTCTTTTCTTACTCTTTTATAGCAACTTTATGTTTTTATATGCTGAGGTGTAAAACTATAGTCTCCTCAGATTCTCTCTCATTTATAGCTGAGATTTCCCCCAGGGTCTTGTCGTTTGTGCCCATCCATCCATCCAAAAAAAATACTTACTGTCTACTGTGTGCCAAGGGATGCTAAATGCTGGGGATGTTGTTGTAGATGAGGGGGAGATGGTCGCTGCCCTCGTGGGGCTTTCAGTTTTGTGTTCCAGTCTCCTCATCAAGCTGCTATGCTGGTGCTTGTTGCTCAGGAATCTCTGCTCTCCCTCAGGCCATGGCTGCCTCCACTACCGTCTTGGCCTTGCCCTATTTTTTATTATGCCGTGCAACACAGATTAAAGGATCTCCCTTTAATTCTGCACAGCATGGCAGAAACTATATGCTTTCACATGTGCAGGACAGTACCTGTCACAAATGCCATGGATTATTTATATATTTATTGGTTTAATATCTTTCTCTTTAGACTATTCATAAAGGTAGCAACTGTCTCTATCTTATTTGTTATTGTTTTCCCTTGTCTAGCATAGTGTCTGGAGCATACTAGGCACTCATATTCTTGAAAGATCTGCTAGACTATCAGGATTTACAAGACTATTTAAGGTGAAGGAATACTTAAAAAAAATACAAAAAAAAAGTATCCTGACTCAGCAAACAAAAGTTTGGAACCAGAGAGCTTCACTGGTGAATTCGACAAAGCATCAAGGAAGAATTAATACCAACCCTTTTCAAACTCTTCCAAAAAATAACAGAGGAGGTGACTCCTCTGAACTCATTTTACAAGGCTAGCAATACCTTGACTTGCAGACAGCTGCCTTCTTGCTGTGCCTTCAAATGGTGGAGAGAGAGAGCGAGAGAGCAAGCTAGCTCTCTAGCTTTGTTCTTATAAGGACCCTAATCCTGTTTGATCAGGTCCCTATCCTTATGACTTCATTTAACCTTAATTACCTCCTTATAGGACCTATCTCCGACTATAATCATATTGAGGATTAGGGCTTCAACATATGAATTTTGGGAGAAACAATTCAGTCCATAGCAGAGTAGCTCTAGGGTCCCTTCAGGCACCTTTCAATGTTCGCCTGCCTAGTTTCCTGCATGCTTCTCTGTGGCAGAGGCCAGCTGTGCATCCCCTGGAGTGCTCCCAGTGTGTCTAGTCATAAGAAGCTATGCATACCTCCGCCAAGACTCAAAGAGAACAAAGTTCCTCTCCTCCCAGTGTAAGGTTGGCTTTCTTGGTCCCTATTTTTTGTGTAAATCTGTCTCACCCAAGGTTTGGGAATATCCATTCCCTTTCAGGGAACCTTCTCAATCTATCGCCTCCCTCTGAATAAAGGACAAAAATGTCCAGCTCAAACCAAAGTTAAAATCTCCTCTGTCAAACAGAGTCCATATATTTAAAACATTTGCATTAGGTTATTTTACATCATTCTTCAAGACAAATTGGCAGTTGTAACCAGGGGTATATTTGGATGTCTTTTTCAAAACAAAGGATCCTCCTACCCCAAAGAGAATGCAAGTCCCGCATATGGACAGAGAGAATTCTTCTAGCACTTAGCCGGCAGCCTCCCTTCCACTCCCCTCTCCCCTCAGATTTTACCCACAAGGCTTGAAACGTCCGTCTTAGGCCAGGACTCACATTATCCTCCCACTGCCTGACTCTGGTTCTGAATCACAGTGCGATATTTTAGCCTCTGAAGCTAGCCCTTTATATCTCTGAACCTTGGTGGCTGGAATAAAAGACAACACTCCTATCCTAAAGCAGCCAGAAATGCGTTTTCTGGGTAGAAGTAGGACAAATATTTGAAGCATAGTTTTCCTTTGTTCTGAAAGCCCTCTAGGTCATATAGCTGTAATTTAAAAAACCCGATTGCCTCGAATATTGGTAAAGTCAACCTGATATAAATACTCCAAGCTGAGTTGTGTTCTCTTTAGTAATGGAAAATAAGGGTTCTTGAAGAGAAAGGCAAACTTTTAGGCGTGGCTTTTTTTCCTCTGCCACGCTCATTGATTGATTGGTCTAGAATTTCTGTGCAGAGTATTTAACATGACTAATAAGTGTTCCATAGTTCAGTGAGGAAACTACCAAGAATAAAATGTAATTTCCAAATGGTTGGGTCAGGGGTTTGTTTATTTATTTATTTATTTATTTATTTATTTATTTATTTATTTATTTAATAGTAAAGATAACAAGTAACATTTACATAGTGCCTTAGAGTTTACAAAATGCCTGGTGGGTGAGCATTAGGTCTGTCTCAGGGATGAGCAATCTGCTCAAGCCCCAGCTAGTAAATAACTCCAAATCTCATCATTCAAATAACTAGTGGGTGTTTGTGGTAGGGCTGGGGTACAGTTTTGCCTCTTCTCACCTCAGTGTTGCCTCCACTTCTACTAGGTCACTCCATTCTCTCTGCCTTGCCACGGCCTGTCCCCTGCATTTCTGGAGCTTCTGTTGCCTTGGCACCAAAAGGCAACGGGGAGCCTTTCTTCCCAATGGGAAAAGAGCTGGGTGTGAGGTAGCTGCATCCTAGACCGAACACATAGCTGTTACCCGATCCTTGTACTTAGGTAATCATCCTGGCTCACCGTCGGCCACTGATGGGTATTTGCTAGTACACACCTGTTTGATGCCACCAGATCCTGTATTTTTCCATGACCCAGCCGAGGCCCACTCTTGGCAAATACAGAACTTGGCAAAGTTAGGAATGTTGGATCAGGAAATCCCTTCCTGAGTGGACCAAGGGAAGTTTTAAGACCCATGAGTGCTGACTGACCTTGGGGATGCAGTGATGCCATAGAGACCATGGATTTTGCTCAGTGGACACTTTTCTTCTAGCACCATTCCCTGGATCATAGCCCCTGTGTGTCCCTTGTAGAGCAGAAGAGACCCAGACTTTCTAACCATTGGCCCTTCTGCTTGGAGAACTCTCAGGAAAACTACTCCTCCCCTTGGGGTTTAGCCAGACAAGTTCCATGGTGACCTCTGATTTCCTATTGCTGAGGAAAGAGGAAAGCTCTGGGCTATGGAGAACTCATCAGGCCTGTGTAGAAAACAGGGCTTCTGGCTTGTTTGTTCTCAAAAGGGCAGATTGTTGTCCCTCATTTGCACATTAATAAAAATACTCTCTAGTAGCAGTAAGAGTTTTTTGATGTATCTTATTTTAATTCCTTGGAGTTATTTCATTAGTATGTTTATTCTACAGTGTGTTGTCATTTTGATGTGCTATGTTTCTTTGTGCTGAGTCTCAGATACATGGATTTGCACAGATGTGCTGATGTCTTCCTACGTATATAGGGTGGGTCAAATGTAGGTTTACGGTTCTTCGTATGGAAAATAATATAATAAATAATAATCTCTGTGTTTCACCTACTCACAACTGTAAACCTACTTTTGCCCCACCCTGTATTTACTAACCAGAGACTGTGCTTTCCCCTTTGGAATTGCTCTTATGGGAAGAATGTTTCTTTATATGTGGTTCATGGTCAAGCTTTACCTGCATTTTGCTCTTAATTGTTTTCTTTTTTAACCTAAACCCACCTGTATTAAACAAACTTCCTTCCCCATGTTCTCCAAAGGAAGCCATGCATAAAAAAGAAGTGTACAAAAGAGGAAAATCCAATCCATCTATGTTCTTAGTTACTTTCTCAAACAGTGGTTAAAACCTGTTCACCACAGAAGGAAAACTTTGCTTGTGAAGATGGATGGAGGGCCCCATCGGTGTCTTAAGTTTATTTTCTTGGGCTTCACTCTGGTCACGCTACTAAACTGTCATTTCCCCCAAGCTACCCAGCACCAGCTTGGTCTTCTCTTTCAGCTAGTTATCTGGTTTTTTTCCTGCTGTTTTCCTGACATCTGAATCATGACTTTGAACCTGAAGAATGGCAGTCTCTTAAAATTTTGTGGTTTTGAGGGTCAGAGAAAGTTTTAACTTGGATTGGAGTTTGAAAGCACAAGTGCCTAGGATTCTATTCTCTTCAATTATTGAATGAATCAGGCTCACTTCTCTATTCAGCTTCTTTCATTAGTGTCTTCTTCTTTTAATAGTAGCACAGAGATTCTACGTCTGATACCTTTATACAGGACTAGTATGGAGAAACATGTATTTAACATTCATTAGCATTTGAGCTTCCTCAACTTGTAGGGTTTGCTCAATTTCTTATTGACCCAGTCCTATAGATTAGTGTTTATTTGCATGGGAGACTGTCTTTTCGGTATATGGATAGATAAACCACAGGATAAGAAGGAACAGGCTAGGACTGCAATTATTGCTACTGTTACTATTGCTGCCCTAGTACTATTGCTGCTGCTGTTATTGTTGCTGCTACCTGCTGCTCTAACAATGATTATAGCTGATGCTGCTCTGGCTGATTCTGCCGCTACTAGTACTGCTCTTTCCGCTGCTGCTACTACTTACCATTCAGGTGTTCAATTCTATGCTAGGTGCTTTAGGGATTTAAAAAAATCATTGCCAAAGACTTCAAGATCTCTATAGTCTACAAAAGACTAACCTGAGAAATAATAGCTGGCAACCAAGCACAGTAATTACCTTTTTTTTTTTGGTTTGTTTTTAGTAACAATATGTACCAGATGCCTTACATAATTACTTTATTTAGTTATATGACCATACTAAAAGGCAGGTTTTACTATTAACCCTTTTCAATAGACAGGAAACTATGTTCAGAGAGGGCAAGTAACATGCCCATGATCAGTCAGCTGGGATTTAAGCCTAGGAGTTTTTTTGTTCTCTAAAACTGATGCCATTTTCACTAGGCTGTCCTGTAGTCTTTAAATACAGAAAGCTCATTCCCCTTTATTATCTCAGGGGATTTCACAATAGTCCCCGGAAATGGCAGGGCATGTATCATGAAAAAAACTGAAACGCAGAATATGAATGACCCTCAGAGCTAGTTACCAGGACTGAACCTCAGGGCTCCCAATTCCCAGCCCTGTGCTCAGTTTCCCTATGGAGCAACAACGTTTTACTGACTCTGTATTTATAAAGCAGCCCTGCAAATTAGCACAGGCCCAGAGCCTGCAAATGAGGCTAGGGGGACAGAGTTCTAGCAATTATTGAGATTTTACGTCCCCGTGTACTTGCCATGCCATGTACTTTGTGCAGCCCTACTCACTTTCATCAGCAGCATCGCCTTTACAGAACCTTTGCCCCTTGAGCAGATTGGCATTTACAGCGTGGGAATAAATACCTGGTCTGGTGGCTGACCAGTTTTGAAGATCTGCATATTGCTTTGCTCAACAAGAATTTACTGAAAACTTAGTATGTGCACCCCCCTGCCCCCCGTATTAGATTGTAAGTAGTTCTATTTTTTAATTTTTTGAGGAATCTCCATACTGTTTTCCAGAATGGCTGTGCCAGTTTATGTTCCCACCAACAGTGTCTGAGAGCATCTCCACATCCTCACCAACATTTGCTATCTCTTGCCTTTTTAATAACATCCATCTTAACAGGTGTAAGGTGATATCTTATTGTGGTTTTGGCTTGCGTTTACTTGATTAGTGATGTTGAACATATTTTTTCATATACCTGGTAGCTATTTGTATATCTTTAGGAAAATGTCTGTCCAGGTCCTTCACTCATTTTTAAATTGGTTTATTTGTTTCTTTGCTGTTGAGTTGTAAGAGTTCCTTATATATTTTGAATATTAACTCCTTATTGGATATATGGTTTGCAAATATTTTCTTCTTTGTTGATCATTTCCTTTGCTTGCAGAAACTTTTTAGTTCTATGTAGCCCCACCTGTTTATTTTTGTTTTTGTTGCCCTTGCTTTTGGTGCATTATTCAAGAAATTGTTGCCAAGACCAGTATCAAGGAGCATTTCCCTTATGTTTTCTTTCAGAAGTTTTAGAGTTTCAGGTCTTACCCTCACGTCTTTAATCCATTTTGATTTGTTGTGTCTGGTGTAAGATAAGGGTTCAGTTTCCTTCTTTTGCATGTGAATATACAGTTTTCCCGGCAACATGTATTGAAGAGGCTGTCTTTTCCATTTTGTATTCTCGGTGCCTTTGCTGAAAATTATTTGACTGTATATATCTGGGTTTATTTCTGGGCTGTGCATTTTGTTCCATTGATCTATGTGTCTATTTTTATGCCAATACCATACTATTTTGATTACTATAGCTTTGTAATTTAGTTTGAAATCAGGAAGTGTGATGCTCCTACCTTTGCTCTTCTTGCTCAGTATTATTTGAGTTATTTGGGGTCTTTTGTGGTTCCAAGCAAATTTTATGATTGTTTTCCTTTTTCTGTAAAAAATGCATTGGAATTTTGATAGGGATTGCATTATTTTGTATATCACTTTGGGTAGGATGGACATTATTATAATACTGTTTATTCTAATCCATGGACATGGGATATCTTTCCATTTATCTGTGCCTTTCTCAATTTCTTTTATCAGTGTTCTATAGTTGTCAGTGTACAGAGATCTCTCACCATCCTACTTAAATTTATTCTTAAGTATTCTATTTGATGCTGTTATAAATGGGGTTGTTTTCTTAATTTCTTTTTAAATAGTTTGTTAATGTGTAGAAACACAACTGACTTTGAAGATCTGGATATCTTAATCTGCTTGGGCTGCTCTAACAGAAATCCCATAGACTGGGTAGCTTATAAACAATAGAAATTTTATTTCTCACAGTTGTATAGTCTGGAAAGTCTAAGGTCAAGGCACTGGCTGATTTAGTGTCTGTTGAGGACCCAATTCCCGGTTCATAGAGGGTGCTTCTTCACTGTGTATACCCTCACATAGCAAAAGGGGACAAGGGAGCTTTCTTGGTACTCTTTCATAAGGGCATTAATCCCACTCACGAGGGACCCACCCTTACAGCCTAATCACCTCTCGAAGGCCCACCTGCTAATACCATCATTTTGTGGGTCAGGATTTGAACATATGAATTTAGGGTGGGGGAGACACAAACATTCAGTCCAAGCACTGGGGAAGCACTATAAACATAGAGCTAGGTAATACTTGATTTTGTTGTTTTTAAATGATATCTCAATGCATATGTTGTGGTATATGTCCTTTTGTGACATGTATACTTATGAATATTTTATATTTACTTCCATTTTTTGTGGGTATAATCCTTTTCAAAAGAATTCCATGAAACAATAATATTTTGTATTATGGTGAAATGTTTTTATAGTAAGTACATTGATAGAATGTTAACTCCAGCAGTAAATTAATAATTTTATAAGTAAAGTGATGTCATTGGCTAGAGTGAGAGGGAAAGACTGGTGTTATGTACAAAACTGCATTCTCACTCAAGTCTTTAAGTTTATATATGTGTGTGTGTGTTCATATGCACATATATTTATGTATGACTGGTGGTTTAGGAGTTTGGTTGCAAGTCTTTAGCTGGCCACGGAAAATGGGAGGAAAGATTAAGTCTCAGGTAAAGAAATATTTACTAGGCAATGTACAGAACAAGTGTTTGCTACTCAACCTATCCTGCTCTGGAAGACTAATCTTTTCCCTGAAGAAGCTTAAAGCCTTGGCCAGGTAGCTCAGTTGGTCCCCAAGTTGAGGGTTTGATCTTCAGTCAGGGTACATACAAAAAACAACCAATGAATGCATAAATAAGTGGAACAACAAATCCATGTTTTTCTTGCTTTCTGTGTGTGTCTCTCTCTGTGTCTTTCTCTCCTTCTCTCTCTAATCAATACATTAAATAAAAAAAAACTTGAAGATGTTTTCATGACAGACATGCATTCAGTTAATGGAATATAAAGCAGGCCAATGCAAAGACTCAGGTAGAGTTAAAATAAAACTGATGCTTATGACAGGCTGTAGGATTTCAGCTCTCTCATTTGTTTTATAGCATCTAGCACATAAAGATTACTTCACTAATGGCGTGTAACTCTGTGCTTTATATAGAGCTGACTTTTAAGAATGCAATAATTAAATTGGATTAATCACTAAAAAAATGTTTGTACCATAAACAAATCTCGTCTATTATAGCTGCTTTTGACTTTGTTATAGTAAACCTTTTAATGTATTATTTACTGAAGGAATTTTACCTAAGAAAATAAGGTGTAATTTGTTTATAAATAAGGGTTAGTTATTTTATTAATAATTTTTCTTGGGTAAGGAGAGGAGTCTAATTTAAGAGACTGTGTGGATTAAAAATTCTGTTAGTTATAAGACTTAGTTGTAAATAATTTAAAAACGGGTATCCTGACCACTACTCCCTCTGTCTCTGATGACACATAGGAGGTATTTGCTTGCTTACTTGCTTTATCATAACATTTTAAACTCTGGGTGATAAAAGAATCTGCTAGGAAACCAATGTTATTTAAAAAGAAAGAAGTATTAAGAGGGATATAGTAAGGAATTACTTATGCCTGGAAGTGTGCTAAAGATTATGGGGAAATCAAAAGTAGCGTAAGACATGGTTAGTACCCTAAAGCATTATCTACTTGAGTAGACAGATTAAAACCTATGAAAAACATTAAATACTAAAACAGGAAGGCCCCAGAAGTACTAGTGCAGTGTTTAAACAGCTCGTAAGCCCTACCTTCATATGTTGGTCCTGAATGTTTTCCTCACCTAAATAAGCAGCACAACTGTGCCTCCACCATGTTAGTCACTTGGGTTAATGTCAAATGTTTGCGTTTGGAGTTAAATCTAAGTAAAGCAGAAAAAAAAATTCTATAAAATCAAGCAAGAGAAAAATTCAGAAGGTTGGCAGGGAAATTGCTGAACTGGTCAGGGCCAGTTTCTGTGGACAAAATACCCTAATGTCTGTTTCAGGCTCCAAATCTAGGTAGTCGTTCAGGATATAATCCACACTTCCTGAGATTTTTGAGGCTTTTGGCCTTTGTTGATGTGAACTTTGTCTGGGAAAGAACAAAGGAATAGGCCTCAGTCTGATTAGGGTGTAAAGTCACTGTCACAGATCCAGGAATGTCCAGGAGAAACAATGGATAATGCCTTGCGTCTTCCTTGTAAGGAGGGTTTGCCAGCTCTGGCCCTTCGAGAGGTCTCATTGCTGAGGCTTGTGAACCATTCTAGAACTCGAGCTTTTCCTTTTCAAGGAAATTGCATACTAAAGGTGACAACTTACACATTACCCAGTTTCTCTGATGGCTTTGTGGATCACTTAGGTCTCTGTTTACTATGATGGAAATCCCAAAACATACTGGCTTAAGCAGAAAAAGAGAAATTTGGGTTCTTATAAGCTACATCACCAGAGTAGGGCTGATCTCTGGTTCAAGCAGTGTCACCAGAACTATTTATTGTCTCTCAGCGCAGCTCTGCTTTCCTCCTTGTTGGCTTTATTCTTAGACAGGGTCTTCACCCAAGAATGCAAAACGGACAGGCAGCTTCAGATGTGACATTCTTTTGCATTCGAAACCAGGAGGCAACAGTGATTTCCATTACAACGTCTCATCGCATCTCATTGGCTTCAGTGAGGTCCCACACCCATTTCTGAACTAATTTCTGTAGGTCATGGGACTGCAGCAAGCTGGTTGGCTTAAGACTGAGTCACATGCTCCATTCTTTTAGTTGGAGGCCCACCCAAAGCATGTATGTTAGACTGTGTGTTAAACTGTGGAAGAGGTGATGTCTGAGAGAAAATAATAAATCCAGACATCAGGTAGTAACAGTAATAATTGAGGTTAGGTATCATTATTATGGCTGCAAGTTCTATTCTGATCACCAGTGAATGACTGATCATTTTCAGGCAACAATTCCTGCTTTGCATGTTTATCTAAAGAAAGCACAAGGGGTGCTGAACATTCAACAACAGTAAGAGCCACAAATGTCCACTTTGTTTTGGTGTCCAAATATTTTTGGCTTCTAAATAGTCTCAGAAAGTATATAAAGTACTGATTTAAGCAGCATTCACAATCAGCATGTGGTCATATAGGCATGTGGTTGAAGTGTTTGAATACGTTTGTATTTTGTCAACAAAGGTCAGTTTTGAAGCCAGAATTGGCCATTGTTGCTGGAAGATTAACTAAATCCCCCTTCTGCATGAGAATCTGACCTTCAGTTAACTTTGTAGATCTGTTCCCCTGGAAACCTGAAAATGATACAATGTCAACAGTATTGCTGGGCAACATTGCTGAGGGTAAAACTGACCCTTGGTTAGTAAAAATGGCTACCTGGAAGTGGGGGAATTTCTCGGATCTGGCCCTGACTCTGCTCTCCAAAAGGAGCTGTTTGTCCATTCTGCCCATGGGCCTGGTTCTGGGGACCCCATGGAGGACTAGCCATTATATCCGCTGGTTACATTTGAAGTGGGTGATGAGGGGCGATGGTCTGGATTGAGGTAACTATAAACCTTCAGAGGAAGCCATAGTTTGGGGCTTGTCTGAGTGCAGAGACTATTGTAACTGGGCATATCTTTTGTGGGGACTCTGGAAGTTATGTCTATGAAACGTTACGAGATATTGGCTTCCGTGTGGAATAATGCTTATAAGACTGCGCTCTTGAACTTGCCTTGTGTTCTCGTTGTTCCTGAGCTGTCATCTAGGGGCCAGATAGAATAGCTCCGGGACACTGTGTGGATTGCTGCAAGACTGCTGCAGAAGAGTAAAGCCTGGTGCTGCCCTGCTGGCAAACTCTCTGAGCAGACCAGTGCCTGTGATAGTCTTGTGTGTCTGAATGTTCAGCTGAGCTTAAGGGGGCCCACTGGTGGTGTTTCAGACACATATGTAAAATGCAGCCTGAAACAAGGCTCAGATTGCTGAGCTCATTATGAAGCAGAGATAGGATAATTGTGCATTACATATGTTGTTGTTGTTTTTTTTCCTGGGAACAAAGCTAGACTCCATTTCCTCGCCCCTTGCAGTATGTGTGGTCATTTGACCAAGTTTTAACCAACGGCATGTGGGTGGAAGTAGAGTATTTCTAGACCTGGTCCATAAAAACCTTCCCTGTGCCTTCTCTAATTACTCAGTGAATGCCAAGGACTCTAAAACTCTAGAGGAAGATGAAACTTTAAGAAAGAGTCCCTGAATGACCACATACAAGGTCACCTGCAACTGAGAACACCCACTTAGACTTCAAGTGAACAAGAAATGCACAAGTATTGTATGTAGCCAGGATAATTTGGAGGCTTACCTATGAAATCCTCTAGTATTTCTTGAACAGTTGTTAACTAACAACTAACGTTCTTCAGATCTAGAAAATTTCACATGGTATGCTAAGGGATGCAAGCCTGCCACATTTCTAGGAATGGCTTTCAGATTTTTTAAACTCCTAAAATACAAGCACGAGATGTATATATCATGAACTGATGATTTGGAAACAAAACTCATTTGCTCTTGAAATGGTAAGGATTTGGGTGACAACTCCTAATTGTAAATGGGGAAAAATGTCAAGGAGGAAACATTTGTGGAAATGTTGCTCTGTCTATAATAACATCACCAAATTTCTGTCTTGCCAGTTCAGGATGGCAGAGAGAGATGGGAGGCAGACTGTGCTGTCCTGGGGGTGAGAGCACACTCTTTCCTCTTCTAGAGCCTCCAGGCTGCATCAGGAGCTCAGGGCAGGCTCTAACTCATTGTTTGCAGGCATGTTTCCCATAGTGTTAGTCTACAGCCAATGGAACATTAGTGCATTAAAAAAAAGGGTTTTATGGTTAAATAAATTAGGAAAGTACTATATACTATATTCTGCCCTCCCCACAGGAGAGTCTCAATACATATTAACATATCAGTCTCTGAGAAAGTCTGTAATAAGGGAACCTATCTGTAACATTGTCAGTTTATAACAAATAATAATAAATATTATAAATTTATTATATTATTATATTTATTTTATACTTTATTAAATTGTTATAATTTATCTATAAATAGATAATTTACCTGTAATAAACTACCCCAACATCTCAGTGGCTTAGTACAGCAAAGATTTATTTTTCACTCATTGCAGTTCCCTGTGGGTCAGTGGGTAGTTGGGAGAGGATAGCTGTGCCTCACGTGGTCATTCAGGAACCCAGGCTCAATTCACAATGTGGAGCCATTACCTTCCAGGACTTGAGCTCTCCACTAGATTTTTTGCATCCAGCTAGCAGGGGCAGAAACATGGAAAAGGCACACATGTTCCTAATCACCGCTGGAGGTATCACTATCCACTTTTACTCACATCCCATTGGTGAAAACTAGTCCCAAGGTCCATCTAGAGGTAAGGGCACTGGGAATGTGCCTAGGAGAGCAAGGAGAGCATGGATATTGGTGAGCGACCCAGTAGCTGTCACAAGTTTTCCTGCTGTGCCCCAAATATCTCTTTGCTCCCTTTTCCCTTACAACACACACATTCACATCCCAAGGGAGCTACCCAAAGTCCCATCTAGTCTCTCCATTAAGCTGAAAATCTAGGACTTTTTGCTGAGGCGAGTTGTTTCCCTCAGAGGCAAAATGGGAGACACATGGTCTTGATCCACAGCAATTTTCTGAAATCCTTCTGCAGTCATACCTCAGATATATTGCAGGTTCAGGTCCAGACTACTGCAATAAAGCGAGCATCACACTAAAGTAAGTCATGCTATTTTTGCTGGTGGAGGGTCTTGCCTTCAATTTGTAAAACACAGAACATCTGTGAAGTGCAATAAAACGAGGTAGACCTGTAGTCACTCAGGTCTGAAGCTCCCTGACTCAATTCATAGATCTGGATGTGATTCTGCTCGCCAGGAGAACTTATTCATTGTTTCCCATGGCCCAGGCTCTGTGCTCTGAGAGAATCCCCTGTTCATTACCTTCCCTGAACTCATCTGAAGTGAGTGTGAGGAGTAAGGCCTCGTTGGTAGCTGTGCAGGCTTTGCAAGCCATTTCCTGACCATATTATTTCAGTGTCCAGAATCTGGCTGGACCTACAGGTGAGAGCTAAAGAACCTCCATTGGTTGGGGTGAGTGAGCTATTAATAAGAGTATTAATAAGCTTTGACATTTCCATGATGCTACTGGTTTTCAAATGCTTTAATGTACTTTGTTATATGCAATTCTCAAAATAACCTCATGAGGTAGGGATGTGGGGACAGTGAGAAAGTCCACTGGGAAGTCCACAGTGTATTACTATAGGCCCATTCGCAAGGCAAGACACCACTTCATGACTCGCTTCTGTTTCATGGGTCTCCTTTTTTATCCAATCTGGGCCATTCTGTTATTCAGGAAGTTTAGGTTGTTAATATTCTGACCAGGCCTCTGATTTGTTGAGTCATCCATCTCTTCCCACCAAATGACTTGCTTTTGGCAAAGGAGGCTGAGAAGATTCCTTTTATTCTGAGAAGCCAAATTCAAGACTGAACACCTAACCCACCCTGCTCTCTCCTAGCTACAGAATCATGGAATTTGAGCTCAGAAAAGGCTGATAATATTGTTCTGGACCCATGACTTTCACTCCATCGTCTCGAGAGGCTGAGCGTTCTTCAGAGGTGCCTTCAGGGCAGATGAAGTAGGGGCCCTGGTTGAGAAGGGTTCATTAGTCTTGGCTCTTGGGTTTTTCTCCCCCCCTCAACCAGGGCAGTCCAGATTTGGTCTGTTTCATTAGAAGTGGAACCCTTTGGTTCCATTACTAACAAAACCCCCTTGAAAACCATGGTTCATAGCTAAATCCATCATCTCTGCAGATAAAAAACTTGAGGCCCAGAGAGGTTAATTGATTGGCTTGATGTCACACAGGTGCTCACTGGAGGAACTGGCATTAGCACTTGGGTTTTCTGAATCCCAAGTAAATGCTCTTCGCACTTGAGTGGCTTCCTGTTACTTCCCTTAGTGTGGCACGTGGTCTAAGATAAAGGGTGGGAGTCAGGTTCTGACCATGACTGAGAGTATGGGTGACTTGGCAGCAGCTTCACTTCTTGCTCTTGGTCTCCAATTCCTCATTAAGTGAAGCAGGAACAATCCTGGCTTCTCATCCAGGGCAGAGCTGCTCTGTGCATGGCTGATGGTGCACCCTGCTAGGATCTTGGCACCTCTCACGCATTTTATCAGCCCCTATTTGACAGAGGCACTGCCTGAGTTCCTTCTGCCATTCCATTCTCCCACCCCCCATGCAGTTGGCTAACGCTGCCATTTAAAATCTCAAGTAGGAGAGGACAACATAATTGTCTCATTAGATTTTGGGCTTTTGAATGTTGTTCTTACCCAGATGTGAAGATAGAGTGGATGGAGGTCAGCTTGATTCTGCCTCTATTAGTGTTCTGAAAGTATTAATTATGGAAGAGATGGCTGCTCTGTCCATGTCTCCTTTCCCCTGTTCTCACCACATAATATTTGTTTTTGCTCAGAACTGTAAAGGAGTGATTGCTTTAGATTTGCTTTTCTTTTACCAACCAACTGGAGAAATACATCTCACTGTGTCCTTTTTAAATGTGGCTTTTCACACTATTCCAGCTTTTGTGGGGGAAAGGGCATGAGTAATTTCCCCCTGGGTGCCTTATTGCCTCAAAGAGAGGAAAACAGAGCCCCCAATGTTCATAATGCCAATGATTTAGGAAGTTTTTAGCAGGTCTGCCACTTGTTCCAACCATGAGATTTGGTCCCAGAAAATACTCCCCCGTTTGGGCTGTAAGTGGGAAGGGTTCTGCAGGCCAAGGAAAGGGGACCTAGAAGTTAAGGGTGGTATGGTATGCCCCCTGAATTCTAAACCTCCTTCCACATGCCTATTTGGTGCTCAAGTGAGTGTTGGGGCTACTCTGCACGAGAAGGTTCTGTGGGCTGGTGTCCATGAGGGTGATTGGTTAGGGCAGGCTTCATTGGTAGGAGTTTGCCCATGTTTGGAGAATTAAAGCCTATTTACTTTACAATTAGAGTCACTTTCTAAGCTGTTTATATTTTTAATTCTTTTCTTTTTCTTTCTTTTTTTTTTTTTGCTCTCTGCTTTGTTGTTTTAGTCTTTGGCACATGAGCAAAAATTCTTTTTGATAACTTCTAAAAAGGTACTGTAATGTTGTCCAGAGAAGAAAAAGTGATCAAATCGCCTAACAGAGAAACACTGTCCATTTGAGTTTATATTTGCTCAGTGCTAAAATCTATATTCCCCCACCCTTTCTAAATGTGTAACAACAAAAGTAGGAGGTAATTATTATTTTTTCCAAAGTGCCTTCAGGGAAATCCCTTTTAAATATATGGATTTTAGTCCAATGAGGGATCCTCTTCCTTGGGTTTAAATTTTGCATATCGTCTGTTTCTTACAGCGCTTCTGTATTGTCTCAGGAGCCACTGGAAATGCAGCAAGGATTCCTGGCACATCCCAGTTGCCATAGCAACAGCAGTCTTTCCCATAATGAGCTGCATCATCTGAACTGATGTCACAGCATCATGCAGCAGGTCAAACAAGGCATCTCCTAGTATTGCATCCTACAGATGTGCTGTAAACATCAAAAGAAGACGGTGGGAGCAGGAGATGGTGAGTGTAAATGTGTGGGCATTAATTGCACGGCTGTTTTGTTGGTTAGTCTGTGCCTGCTAAGGCGGAGATGGGGGGATGTTGTCTGCTTAAAATGGACTAGGGAAAGAAGAGCTGTTTTACCTAAATCTGTTTTTCAGGCTGCTGGGTTAAGACAAAGGCCTGTAAGACTCTTAAAGGAATCAAAATACATAAAATTATTCTTGCTCCATCTCTGCCTGTTATTTTTAGTGTTCTTATGGAATTTTTCATAAACACAAGATAATTTTCTATTTCAGAACCCCAAATAGGCTCTAAAATGAGTGGTTCACAGTCTTTCAACATTGTAAAGATATGTATTTCTTTTTTATGGGGCAGAGCTAATTGGTCCCCTATTTGCTCTTGTGATTTATGAAATATTTAGTGATTTGCAGTATGAAATTCAGTATTTACCTCGGTTGGGTTTTAGTTTCTTCATGGCAAGGAACGACTGCTGAATAAGCATTTGATATAACCCTGATGTGAAAGGGGATCTCTTGCATGTTCAAGGCAGAATTTATTAGAAACATGAGGACCCAAACCAAATAAAATTACTTGAGCCTTTTGATTTATATGATAGTCCTTCAACCCATGTCCTTCATAGTTAGTTGAAGGACTGCCACGATGTTTTTTCATCTCTAGCTAGTCTCTAAAATAGCTGGAGTTATTTGCAGGCTGACTTGTAACAAGTCTCCTCTCTGCGGCAGTTGCAATGAAGGGCAGCCCTGAGGAGAGCCTCTGGAAGTGGCAGTGTTGCTACTCTCGTTTAACTTTAGCCAGAATCTGGTAAGATGCATAAATAGCAGGGTCCTCAGTTATTGTGGTGAATACAGATCTCTGGCTCAGTTATAACCTCAACTCAATTCTGAAACTCCAGATAAACATGTCTTGGCTTCATTTCAACTCCTAGCTCTGTCTTTGGGAATCTTCATTGTATTTTTGCCCCCTAAAAAATGTGGTGTGACAGTGTCAGATAAGGAGCAGTGTGTTGCCTTTTGTTTTGGGAAATGAAATTGATTTCCCTGGTGCAGCTGATTGCTACTAAGGGAGAGAAAGGAGGAGGCACATGTCAGTTCAATTGATCAATATGTCCACTTGGAATCAGGGAGTGGTCTGTTGGCTCAGTGCTGCCAAGTTGATAGTTTTTATTTGAAAAGTCTTACAGGAAAGAATAGCAACCCTGAGTTCCTCTTCTTTTAGGCTGTTTGTTGAGCTTAAGAGATATGTCATAGGAAGCAGGAAGGGCAATCCCTCTAGCCAGCTTGGAGTGACCAAAAAAAATGTAGTTTTAAATTTTATTTTTGCACAGAGTCAAGCATATTGGTCCCATTAGGCACTAGCTGGAATGAAAGAGCTCAGATTTTAATTAGTTTGTTTATACATATCACACACATGGTACTCTCGGTCCTTTAAGCTTATGTGGCTGACATGCTGCCATAAGGGATGGGAGAGGTCAGCTCAGCCTGGCTTTATTGTAAGCACTTAGGAGCATGAATTGTTCATTGCCTGCTTTTTTGTTGTATAATGTGAACTGAAAGCTCTGCTGGGACTGCTGGGTGTGAACACGGCTAAGACAGAAGCTCTAAGGTGACAGGGAGTGCTCGATGGTGATGGGGGAAGGGAAAGTGTGTCTAGTGGCTGGATTATGAGTCTGGAGAAAATCACTCAGTGCCCATTAGAATTCTTTTAAAGTAATACTTCCAAGGAAAAGCAACGAAGAAAGATGTGTTTGGTAACATGAATTGCTAAGAGTAAAAATTACCACAGGCAGCATTTTAATGAGTTTTTTATTTGCTTAATTTTTATTTCTTTTGTCTAACAATGCTCTCAGCTGCTTCATCATGGGTGATTGGTACAATTACTGGAAGTCACAAAGCCAGATTCCTTAAGGGCAGTGATAGAAAAAAGTAGAGTCATGCTTTGAGAGTGGAGAAGGCACTGGTGGGTGTGGGCTGCCGCAGTTATCTGGTGGAATATGCTTCTAGTTCAGAAGAGCCTGTAAACTCCCCCTGCCCCTGTAAATGTTGAAAATGCAGTTACAGTTCCCCAACTTTATGCTTTTTATGCTTTTGTGTTCTTTTTGCTCCAGGAGAACAAAGCCCTAGTAATGGGAGCTGTCATTCTGGTGTTCAGTTTCTTCGCAGAGGGCCACAGCCTGTGCTGCTCTTTGATTAGCTGAGTGTCTTAATTACTGGCTAAGGCTATTCAGTTGCTTTAGTATTATTTTTAATATATCCCCAAGGGGTGGATGGGGCAAGTGAGTATGGGGGAAGGGAGAGATTGCTCTCCAGCTGCATTTAGTGGTGTTTCACTGACACTCCCTAGAATTTAAAGAATTTTATTTCACAGTGATTCATGAAAGATCATCATGACCGTGTTTACTGTATGGACAAGTTTAGATTATGGAAGCCTCACAAGGAGCTAACCTCCACCATGCTTTTGGTTATGGCTTTTTATTTTTTTACTGAATTACACAGTTACAAAGAAGTTACTTCTTTGTAGTTAACTAGGTCATGGTGGGAGTGATAAAAATAATAATCATAACCATAGATGTCCTTTATTCAGTTCTTATTACGTATCAGGCACTGGACTAAGCATTGTATATATCTAATTTAGTTCTTAAAAAAGCATTAGGAGGTAGAGAGTTAATCTTACTTTATAGGATTAGGTGTTATTATTAACATTTGTAGAAACCAAGTCTTAGCCAGTTTAACACATTTGGCTAAGCTCACATAGTTAAAAAGTAATTGGTCTAGGATTTTAAACCAATGTGATTTGACTATGGCACCCTCATGCTTACCCAGTCATCTTAGTGTTATAACATCTGAGTATACTATACTGTGTGTACTAACTGTGTATACTATACAGATAAGTCATCTTTATTCTACCCCCCCCCCCCATTCTAACTGGAAAATCAGATTTGTAGAATGAAATCCATTTACAAACTAAGATCAGTTTTACTGCAGGGATGAGTATGACTCTTGGTCAGATCCTACTTTAATCCCAGAGATTTAAGTAATGCAGAATTGATGCTCAAACTTTTTGCCACTATCTTTGCTTGACATATATTTCTAGCAGAATTTGCATATGGGAAATACTACACAAATGAGTGTGGGCATGATAGAGTTGCACTAAAAGCAGGTCTTACCTGAGTCAGCAATGATTCAAGTTTGCTTTACCTGTCTTATCAGCTTCATATGTCATTCCCTGCTAAGTTTAAGGCATTTGCATTCCTTGGCAACACTAGGCAAGGACAGAAGATAAAACTTCTCTCACAGCCAGGAAGGTGTACTCTGAATCCATCTCTTGGGTCAAGAAGGTAAAAGAGAGTTATTTTGCTGAGTGTAGCAGTGGCTGAATCCAGACACTGCCAATCTCTGACCAAGTACAAGAATGACAGTCTTGTGCAACGTCCTGGAAGCCTTATGTTTAAGGAGAGCTGATACAGTCATCTCTGCATCATCTTGCCCATCCTTAGCTACCCACGCCCAGCGTCATCACTGGGCTCTAAGGGCTGTTCTTTGTTTGACTGTGGGGCTAATGCACACACTGATGGCACATTGATATTGATTCCAGTATGGTGAATACTTAGAAATATTATTCCAGAGAGTTCATTAGCCTTTTCTACGTTCTGGGAAGAAGTTAACCTTTGTCCTAGCCTGCTGCAAGGAGGCCCAAGCTCTTGAATGCATGAGCTACAGGAATGAGAGGCTGATCAGAAAGCAACAGAGTTATGAAGTGCAGTGACTACACGAGTTAGGTTCCAGTTAGAAAATAAAAAAGCCAGTGGAATTTAAGGAAGTTGGTTTTTCTCTACATGTCTCATTTCCTTTTTCCAATCCTAGAATTAGTGAATAATAACTTGTTTTGATCCTATAGATTCAATTCAATTAAACAAGTATTTATTGAGTATTTACTATGTTCCAGGCATAGCAGTGAAAAAGACTGATGTAAATCTCTTCACCCACTACATTCTAGAGGGGGAACAAAAATAAACAGGTGTATTCATAGTGGAATAATTTATTCTCTCTGATACTGTAATACTATTTCTATTTACTTCTGTTCCATGTACTAATAGATAAATCCATTACCTCTGCAAATATCTATAGGTGCAGATGCATATATGGTCCATATATGCAGGTAAAATCACTGCATTGAGTAATAGCTTTTTTTCTGCTTGTGTTTGGATTAGAATCGTGGGTGTGGACAAAGCCAATATGGCATTAGCATTTTGTTGGAATAAGTTATTCCGAAAACTATAACTGTAATCAACCAAAAAGTACATGCCTATTTCAGTTGACATATGGAAATATGAAATGTATGTGACAGATTAAAGAGAGATTTTCTTATTTTTGTAGAAGATATTTCTCAGCTTTAAAAACTGTCCAGTTGGTTGTTACAGAATAGTCACAGGGGTGTAAAGTACAGCACAGGGAATACAGTCAGTAATATTCTAATAACTATGCGTGGTGTTGAATGGGTGCGGGATTTATTTGGGTGATCGCTATAATCACTGGGGTGTATACCTGAACCTAATCTAATGATGGATGTTAACTGTAATTGAAAATAAAAAATGATGAAAATAAAACAAAAAAGACAAAATGTTTGTCAAGAGAGCCCTCTAAATCTAAAGTTCTAGCCAGCATGCCAGTGGAGGTATGTGCCACATGGGGGTAAGTGTACCAGTCACCTCCAGCCATGAGCAGCCTGCCCATTCACCTTGGTGTGCCTTACACACATCAGTTTAAGTGGGAAGCATTTCTTTAAGTTATGATATTAACTAATGTATTCAAAACTATAATTGTATTCTCAGGAGTTTTTTCAGGTGCTCATTCACTCATATATAAAGTGTGTCTGACTTGTGACAATCACCTGCAGATTGATGATTCCTCTTTAATGGCAATGCACACACCCAACTCTGTAGATGGGCTATGAGTAGGCAGGTTTTTCAGGGGAATATCAATTTTTATAGGACTTTGGCCATAGCTATAGATTTTTAGGTATTTTGAATTAATAAGGTAGATTTCTTCCCCACAACATGTATGTCAGCAGCTGAATCCCCCAGTTGGTTTTGAGACTTGCTGTGGACAAAGGAGAGACTTTGTTTCTTTTGTGAGCCACCAGCCATGTTTTATTCTGTTCTTCAGAAGTCATGCTCCAAACTCTCCAGCCATCTTGCAGCTGTGTGCTTTGAGTTATAAGGGGACATGGGGAGAGAATATAGAACCTTTAGAACAGGATCTTAAGCTGGGTGATTCCTGAGTGGAACCTGGCCTGCAGCTTGTTTTATGTGGTTCTTGGGCAGGCTTCACGGGCTTGCAACCTGTGCAGGCCCCTAGCGCCCTGTGCTTAGAAGGATCCACACTGGGTTTAACGCATCTTGAAATTCTTAATAATTTTTGATCAAGGAATTCTGCCTGCATTTTCATTCTATAGTGGACCCTGCAAGCTATATAGCCAATCCCATACAGTCCTTTTGATATAAAAAGAAATGACACACAAACCTGAGATTTAGGCTTATCATTAAGATTAGATGATGTGGCTCAATTGGCAAGACTTGACTGCCTTAGACAGAGCAGTATTTTCCCAATTGTAATGGTCTCTCCCAACTCCATCTATTTATCCCCACTGCTGCTGCTTGAGCCCTGTGGGTGTTTGAGTTTGAGATTTCTGCTCTGGGACAATTCAAATAGAAATTGTAGAGCTTAAAAAACTAAAGGACTATTGTCAAAACAATCCAGAGCAAAGCCCCTGTGCATGGTAATTCAGAGGCATCCATG
This sequence comes from Miniopterus natalensis, assembly GCF_054644295.1. Lineage (NCBI taxonomy): Eukaryota > Metazoa > Chordata > Mammalia > Chiroptera > Miniopteridae > Miniopterus > Miniopterus natalensis. Next base: position 75,836,334 of record NC_142081.1, read on the forward strand.
GCAATTCAGCGCCATGCACAGTAATTCAATGGCATTTCTTTTATAGGCAGTGGGGGACATATTACATTACAGTTGAAGATGTTTGGTAGGTCAGGCTTATTTGTCACCACCATTGCTTTCAGGGGAGAAATTAAATCTTCTTTGCAAAGCAAGCTAATTAACCATCCTATTGGTTCATTGTTTATATTATTTCTCCTGCCCTTTGTTTTACTACTTGATTACTTTTATCACCTTCTTTGTTTAACTCTCATTTAAATTACACAATATTTTTATGCTGGCTGGCTGGGTATTTTTTTCATTATTCTTTTATTCTCTTTCCTGGAGGCTGGGGGCCTATAATTTGAGGTTATATTACTACAGGAAGAGTTCACTTTTTTTTAATTAAAAAGGGAATTACAGTCAATATTTATAATGAACCCTGCTCTAGAAGGGCAGTTCCAGCCATGCTTATGTTCATAAGTCCAAATCTGCCATTGCTGTTTATACTAATGAGATGCTGGTGACAGACTCCTGGACCTTACAGTAGGTGAAGCATTCTCACCCATCATGTCACAGTGAGAAGCGGCTGTATTAATCTACAGATGTGCAGAGAATTGTTAGAGAATTAATATGAATGACTACACTTGCCCTACAGGAAAAAGGAAGTTTTATTTTTCGCTGAGTCTAACAAGGACCTGAAAAATCTAAAAGGGACTCTTGGTATCTCTTAGAAGACTGGAGTGGAGTAGAACTCAGACAGGGTTCTCTGTATCCTGAAACAATCCTAAAACTGACCATTATTCACCACTGTCCAAGCTGTAAAACCAGCTGTTTCAGATCATTCATCAGTAGTCGACCATCAACAAATATGTAAAATGTCTACCTGGTCCAAGATCATGTGCTGAAGGAACATACTCTGTCAATGAGGATGACCAAAGGCATGCACATAGATGTTACTCAGAGAGCTTGTCATAGATTTAACACCATGCTGTCTGGGCTCTGTGTGGAAGGACCTGATTAGGTCTCCCCTTGTTCCGCAGGTACTGAGATGGGGCTCCAGGCGTACCTGGGGCTGCCCTCTCATCTTCTGATCTTTTCATTCAATTGCTTGATTAAAATTTTTTTTTTCTTAAATAGCTCATTACTTTTTCTGGCCCACTCAAAATTATTGCCCACCCTTTTAGCTTTTTCAATTCATAGTGCTCCTAGTTTGTTTCTACCCCACCAGTCTCCTGTCACTGTCACCTTCTTGGGTAGCTCTGAACTCACCATATTCCTGCCCATTAGCAGTCTCCCAGGGGCGTCTCCTGCTGCTGGCTATTCCCATTCATTAGCACAAAAATAGCCCATCCAAAACCAAATAGCATGGTAGTCTGGGAAGCAGCCTGTTTACATTTAACTTTTAATAGTTAATTCAAATATTGCAGTGTATTTAAACTGTTTTGTGTGTGTGTGTGTGTGTGTGTGTGTGTGTGTGTGTGTGTGTGTGAATTAAAAGGGAATGACGCTTTAAAACTCTTATTAGTTAATCTTATAGGCAGTCTGTGTGGAACATCAACTAGAAATAACTAAAACGGCAGGGCCTTATTGGTAGGAGACTATATGCAAACGTGAAAATAGGTGTGCAAATGTAGTTTTACAATAATTTGTCCTTTAGTGTTATGATTACATTGCATTTTCAATGAAAAATAAATAAAAATAAGGGGAGGGGGTGGTGAGAAGGTGGGCAGCACGGCAAGGTGCCAGAGAGATGCTCGTTTCTGCAGCCTTGGCTAGAAGGGGCATGCAGCTTCCAGAACACTATAGGGAAGAACCTGTCTCAGAAAAGCAGCTGCTTGAAGAGAAATAACAGTTCTGAAAATGAAGATAAAAATAAAAACAACCACCAAACCAGGCATGATTGCTTAGAGAACTAATAAATCAAAGTGGTGAATTAAGGTATTATTGTCTTCACTAATTAAGTAATAAATAATTGGTAACATGATTTTTAAACATTTAAATTCTGACTAGCAAAACCGAAAAGGTGTTTAGGTTAAGGGCATCAGGAGATAGAATGAATCAAGAGGGGAACATGGCTCTTGCTCTCACAGGACCACCCACCCTGCCCACCTCCCTCACCACTAATCTCCTGCATGGAGAATATCAGTCTATATACAAATTATGTGTAAATTGTTGGATTTTAAAACTCTAAAACCCAAATGGAAACTTCTTATTTGGAGTGAGCTACCTCAAAAAATTACTTCAGGTTTGGTAATGCGACCTTTCCACTGCCATTTGAAGTCCTAGAGTATCTTTGAAAAGAATCATTTGCTTTTATTTCAGGCTGGTAGCACTCATTTTGCTATTTCTTGTTTGGGTATCTAAGCATATGTGGTATTTACACGAGGATGGTGTTAAGATCTAGCATCTGAGAACCAGAGAACACCATCACACCAGAGACCATGATTTTTATTTTCTGAAACAATAACAGAATAATTAAGACAAAACACATGCTTACTTTACAGCCAATAAACCTAATAACACAAATCAGAGCAAAGGATAGAAAGAAAAACCCTCTAAGCTAAAAATAATATTGAGACACATGTCTTTTCTTAAGCTGGTTATGTTTCCTTTTTCTTGACCCTCTCCCCTTAGCCGGGCAGGGTACATTTAGAAGTAGATGTATTTACCTTTGAATCTTATCTCTAACATAAAATTATTAGATCTGTGATCTTGAGTTTCTTAGAGTGTCATTTCTTCCACATATACAATGGGGAAAATACTCATTTTACAGGATGAAATGAAGTATTTTTATGTGAGGCTTTGGCACAAAGCTGGCATTTGATAAATACAAGTTATTATTATTATTTCACTACTCAGAAGTAGTGAGGTAAAATTATTATTCCCCCAAGGAGAAATGTAATTTTTCCTCGACCCCAATCCCAAAACCAAGAAAATAATTTTCAGAGCTTTTATTAATGGAAAGAAAACCCCATAATATACTTTAAATGCTTATACTGTGTTAGGCACATATATTAATTACTTAATTTCATTTTCTTGCTTAATTTTTCTCCATAGCACTTATTGCCATCTGCAAACTACTCATTTTACTTATGTGTTGTCTCGCCAAAGTATAAAGCATGTTGCATGAAGGCAGAGATTTTTGTCTGTTTTATTCATTGATGTTTCCTTAACTTCTAGAACAGAGCCAGGCACATGGTAGGTGCTCTGTAGATATTTGTTGCAAGAATGAGTGAATTCACATAGCCCCATGAAGAAGGAAACATGACTGCATTCAGTGTGTAGAAAACGAATTCTCTTTTGCAGAGATGCTTTTCAAGGTTCTGAACATCCTGGAGTGGTTCTTGCTACTCCAGAGAGCATGCCCAGAAACCATTGCAGCTGATGGGTAGAGCATCATGCACCGTCCGATTATTCTCAGTTCTTCCACTGCAAGTGGGGGTATTGCCCAGGCAGCTCCGATGGGCTCCTCTTCTCTATGGGGTTTCTATGAGGGGGCTGGGGTTTCACAAGTCATTTGAAAGATTCATTCGTTCTTCTACTGCTGGTTGTCTCTTTCTTTCCATTTCTTTAGTGCATTTGAGTCTCCTTCAGGCACAATTATTTATTCTCCTTTAAAACATGCATCTTAGCTGTAAATCTCAGAACGATTGATGAATTGGGGGATTTTGAAAGAATCTTCAAGGAAAGCCCCAGATGGGGAAAATGAAATGCTGTAGCAGTCAAACCTTCCTCCTTGCTATTAAAAATGCTCTAATGAGAAATAAAGCAAAGGGCAGGCACACAACAATACAGTTGTTTGGCCAGAAGAACATACAGTCTCACAAATGAAGGAAATAATTAAGATAGCTGCTCTAAAAATAGCATGTTGTCAAAACGGTTTGAATTTCAAGGGAAAAAACCTCACACCTGCTCATGGAGAAATACTCAGTTCAAAAGCATGACATTTAGAATTTGTCTTGCTTTTGAATTGAGTATTTCTCCATGAGCAAGTATGAGATTTTTCTCTCTCCTTGAAAATCAAACCGTTTTGGCAGCATTCTATTTTTAGAATGCCTTCCTCTTTAAAAGGGCAAAACAATATCCAAAAGCAATTAGAAAAGCATCCTGGAGAAGGCAGTGTTCTGGTTATGTCATAATAATAACAGGCTGAATAAGAAAAGGCAATGCTGTTGAATTTAAAAACTCATAGTGTTTTTATTTGTGGTTACAAAACGTATTTTATACATTTACTTTTAGCAACCTCATCATACTACAAGATAAAAATTATGCCTCATAAAAATTTTCTTACATCTGCAATATATCCCATGGCTGTTGTAATACACAAGAACATTATTGTGTTTAAATATGTTATTCTGATATTTTAAAGAGCTCCGGACTGGAAGTAAGGAACCTGAGTTTTATAATACCCACTGACATAATCTTTCTGAACTTTAGTTTCTTTCACAATAAAGCAAAAGGGTTAAATTTAAATGATTTTTGTTCGTTTTAGCTCTAATATTTTATGACTCACTTATAGGGATCTCTTTATCTTTCAATATTTCAGCTTTGTGATTTTTCTGAAATTATGTTCCATAGAATATTTTAAATTTGCTTAGTGACCTCATGTAGATGAAAACATTTAAATTTATACACATTTAAATTCCACACTTGTGTTTTTCCTACACTTGTGTTTTCCCTTAGCTTCTGTTTCACAGTACTCTTGGTGGTTAAAATATAGTCAATACATAAGGTTTCACACAAGCTAACAAATTACTGTCTTTCACAAAGGATTTTTTAATAGTTTACTTACCTTGCAAATTCATGTGTTTTCTATTTGTTCTTTCTCTTTTTATCATAACATGTATTTTCTGTTAATGAGCTGAATGAAATATTTGGCTTTCCTCTACCAGTCCTATTGGGTGTGGAATCTCTTTAGAAACTCACACTGCTTCTCTGTGCAGACATTCATAAAAAATGCCAGTGTATGTGTTTTTTTTACAAGGTCAAACCATATGGAATTCCCATTTTTGTAGGTCAAAAATGGCCATATATTGGCAGTTTCATGTGATTCAACCCAATACTTTGTTAGTTATCATGACAATGTTAGTCTTTACTATTTTTATGATTCGGTGATGAAAGTCAGCCCTTAAATGAGTTCAGTGAAGTTGTGCAAAGAGCACAGGGGCCTTTGGTGAAAGACAGGTCTGGGATTGAGTTCTGCTTTCCTGATACTAACAGTGTGCGTTGGGTAAGGTGCTGGACTTTGCTGAGCTTCAGTTTCCTTGTTTGTAAAATAGAAATGCTGATGCCTGCCTCACAGCCTTGCTGAGAAGAATGCCCATGGCTCCCAGAATGGTGCCTTTGCTCTCAGAAATTGGTCATGATATTGTTACTAGTAACCATCATAGTACTCCCTGAATCATAAATATCTAGATGTTTAGTTAAAAAAGCAAACAAATGGACCTAAATAGGTTAAATGAGAAATGGTCAACAAGAAGGGGCAGATTCCAGGGAAGAGGCAGTGTAGGCTTTTGAAAAGGCTCCCAAGGGACAATTTGGGGGAGAATAAGAAAGTTGTCTTTTGTGTCATTGTCAAATAACTATCTCTGAAGCAATAATTTCATAATTCATTTGGCATCTGCAGATTTACTTCAACTATTCTCCTTTTTATATTTTATTTTTGAGAGTAACAGTAACAAACTTCTCTTATGAAAACTATGGACTATTAAATTGTATGTATTTATAACAAATAGATTTAAAATTTTATTGCATGGAATTTTTTGAGCTAAAAAAATCATAGAGGTTAAATGTTCACAAGTGTGTTTAATGCCTGTTAGTTAAACAAGTTTAATGTTTTATTTAGTTTGAATGATTCCCATGAGACCATGAGTCTGGTCTCAGACTGAAAGGGATAAATCTTAAACTGTTCTTTTTTTTTTTTTTTAAATATGTCTTTATTGATTTCAGAGAGAGGAAAGGAGAGGGAGAGAGAGAGATAGAAACATCAACGATGAGAGAGTCACTGATCGGCTGCTTCCTGCACACCCCTGACTAGGGATCGAGCCCGCAACCCGGGCATGTGCCCTGACCGGGAATCGAACCCCGATCTCCTGGATCCTAGGTTGACGCTCAACCGCTGAGCCACGCCCGGCTGGGCTGTCCTTTTTTTTTTGGATGATCCCATGCCTGTCAGTGACTTCTGTAGCTAGGTGCCGAATTCATTTTTCTTGAGATTCAAACATATTTCTCCTGCCTTCTGCATGTCTTTTCCTGAACCTTCCATGAGTACCTTCACTCTGCACACCTGAAATGATCTCATCTTCTTCTGCTTCCAAACTTGTTCGTCATCTTGAACCCTCCATCTGGAATAAAGCCTTGTCTTCGATCCCACCCTTCAGGGAGAGACTGGGCGCTGTCCTTAGCCTTCCATTCCATCTCTCCCCTCACTCAAGTGCTATTGAGTCACCAGGCCCTGTAGAGTTTCTAACTCTCTGGGATTTGGTGAAAATGAGTTTAGGATCACCCCAAATAATTTTTTTTTTGTGTAATATAGATTTAAGGCATGCTTCCCCATCCCTGGCTTCCCTTTTTCTAAACCACAGACCTGATGATATTATTAGACATTTTCTCATGGAAGGCCCTTAATCCCCATGATCTCTAGCTGTGCTCTGAACCTTTTCGAGCTCTGTGAAAGCCTGTGTCCAGGACAACGTCAGGTACCCAGTGTGGCTGGTGTACTGTGGTGCAGAGCGGGAGAAAATGCAGTGTGAACCCTGGATGGGGACTGTAAGGAACAAGAGATGTGTTATCCTAGATGAAAAGAATTTGTTATTTTTTCCTTTTGAAATAAAAGTTTATCTGATCAGAGAGTTCCAAAAGCTGATATATAAAGTTACTACATCCCGACTCAAGAGGATTACATACTGCTGATTTCAGCACCAGAATGTATTTCTTTTTTGCAGGCATGAGTCTCATTTGTCTTTTGAATTAATTCCAATGGACGGGAGCCAGTTTAACTCTGTGGTCCACAACACTGGCATTGTTCACAGTAATGTTCACAAGAGAGCAAAGCAGCAGCCTTTTTTTCCCTTGAAGGATTTAGATGACTGGTTCCCATGAAGAAGGCAGGTGGCATGTTGGTGAGTTGGGCTTGGGGTCAGTTAGATATTCTGAGTTCAAATCCCAGCTACACACTAGCTCTGTGCCTAGGGAGAGTTGCCTAACCTTTCTGGACTCTGCTTTTCTTCATAGTACCTACCTTACCAAGTGTTGTGTAGTGTAGACACTATGTGTGTGAAGCACCTAGCGCAGTTCCCGGGGTACAGGAAATTATTTCTCAGGAGCAGCCAATGGAGGCTGGGCCATTCATAATATACAAGGAGAACTAACTGGGGGCCAGCTTCACTGCCGGGCCTTGTGTTAGGAGAATTTCTCTTCTACTCCCAGACCTATGGGATTTGAGTGGTCACATTAGTCTTGTACCAGCACCTTGTCCAACTACCCCGCTTCTTCCCTAAATTGGATAGGAACAATTATTTCACATGATCAATATTTATATATCACATTTTATTTTTCTTAAGCTTCCTTTTGAATTTAGGGAAAATGTTCCAATAGAAAATTATTTGAGGCCCAATGAATAATAACTTACTATTAAAACTCTCATCTTGTCAAGGGGAATTCCGCATTTAAAGAAAAATATGTTTCTATTAGAGAGACAGAGGAAGGGAGAAGGAGATCGAAACATCAATGAGAGAGAAACATCGATTGGCTGCCTCCTGCACGTGGGGAATGAACTCTCAACCCAGGCATGTGCTGTGATGGGGAATTGAACCGGCGACCTCCTGGTACATGGGTAGACGCTCAACCATTGAGACACACTGGCCGGGTGGAATTCCACATTTTAAAATGTTCATTTACTTTTTTAATACAGATTCAATTAATACAACCTAATGAACATCCAGGTATTAAAATGCTCTACACAGTTAACTTCATATTTTCCCTACATAAGTGTTGAATATGTATGTAGACATAGCGTTTATGCATCCAGGCTCAAGGGACAAAATTGCCTAGGGGGATTTTCCTGGTACAGGTAATGTTTTGCCTTGGAAATGATTATGTGATTTAGCAATGAAAGGTTACTATTCCTCACTCTGTCAGTTGTGATGTATTCTGACACTTCTCAGCTTGAATTGTCTCCATCACTGAGCTCCAGACGTGTCTAGGCACATCTGCTGAATGTCTGCCCTGTGTCTGTGATGAGTTGGTGGTTTGTCCTGTCAGTGAACAGAATATATTCGTACCAGGATCAGAAGAGGTTTCTGGACAGAACTCACCCTAAGAGAGGTGGAGTGATTTAGAGCCCAGCATGCTGTGGGTCACAAGGAGGTGTTCTTTCTTGGTCATTCCCTGGAGTCAGGAATGAGTCCTATAAAAGAGAGGGACCAGTGGGCTGTACATATGAGCTAGTCCACTAAAGAATCTGTACCTCATTTGAGCACTAGACCACTGCTTTAGCAGCCTTCAGCAGAGTATATTGTACAAAAGAGAGAAAGGCATGTTTCCCTCTATCCATGGATGCTGTAATCAGAGGTTTCCAAATTCTTTTGGTTGCTATTCTAATCTGTTAAAAAATGTCTAAACCCTTTCTTGTATTAATATATTATATACTTTATAAAACATACACAAAAGTAAAAAATAAAATGGAAGAAACAAATTAAACAGAAACTCGAATATTTTCTTCTCACTCTCAAAGTTTTGCCTTGCATCTCTCTTGGAGTGAGCCCCCAACCCTGCAGACCACTGCTCTAGAGCATTAATGGGAGGGACCTGCTGGTACCAGGAAACAGCAGCTCTTCCTGGCAAATGCTGTAATGAGTGTGTGGGCAGCTCTTCCCGTCCACACTGTAATGAGTGTGTGCACATATGAGACCCATGCTGAAACTTCATGAAATTCTATATAGGGCCTCCTTTTAGGTAGCCGACTCTGGTGAGGCAGAAAGGAGGAGAAAGGTTAAAGAAACATAAAAGTGTAAGATATTACCAATAATGTCACTTCATTTGTACCTCCAGGATGGTGAACCCTGAGGAAACTGGGGTTATACCAATCAAAAATATTTCTGAGATAGTATATTTGTACTGGACCCTAGAGTTTGCCACTAGCTTTCATGTGCAACTCCTCAACAACTCTATAGGGTAGGGAAATTGAGGATTCCTTTAGGTTGATTTGATCACACCCTGTTCTCAGGTTCTTTTTGAAATCATCGTAGCCACCCAAGAAGTTTGGGGTGGTGATAGCTGCTCTTCCACAACCTGGCTATCAAGTTGTGTGAATGCAAGCCTCAGACCAAAACTTACCATACATTCAGATATTTATTAAACCAATATTCATTAGCAAAGTTGGCACAACATATTTCATACAATCTGTAGGTTTGATAAAGCCTCAGTTCTATTTCCTGTTAGGTTTTCCAGCTAAGTATTGAGTGCAAACTTTATTGGAGGTGGGATTCCGCATCCTTTAGTGAGCATTATGCAGTTAGAAATTCTTCTAAACCAGTGGTTGGAGAGGACAGATTAGGGATTGAGCTTTAGACAGCATAACTAAGGAGTACATCTCCTCTGAGGATTCTTATACTTTCTTCTTGAAAGTGTTTCTACAATATTTTCGCTAACTCACGTGAATACCTTTAATTTCTCCAAGGAAAATCCATTACTAACTTCGAGCTTGCTAAATGGTATGCTAAAGCAATGGTTATTGATCAAAGTAGGAGTGAGGACATCTCATTTCTGATATAATACTGGCTGGCACATACCTCCCCCCGCCACTGCTGGATTATATATTCCAGGTATCACTTAGCTGACAATGCCTAGAAATGGATCTTAAATTGATTGTCATGCATATATCACAGATTATACTGAAGTATTTTAAAGTAAATTGCAGATCTTGTAACATTGCATTATCATTCTACATTGAAACTTATGATCTATGATTTTCCCAAAGTGTGTTAGCTGGTGAGGGATGAATAAAAAATGAATCCAGACATAAATGACTCTCAATCTTATGTTTCCTTTGTAAAACAAATGCTCCTGGCTGTATGAATTTCCAGTGCTGGCCTCCTGGGATTGAAGTCCTCTGCCCATTGGCCATTTTTTAATAAAGTCTAAAATTTAGTTAATAGGAATATCTCAATGTTAGAAAGTAAAGAATCTGCTTCTTCTGTTGACTTGGTCCCTCCTGTACCTCTTCCTGAGGAGGAGAGGAGAGACAATCCCCATCAGAATTATGAGGCTTTTCTTAGATACTTGAAAGGTGGCTTTGGTTGCTTTGGTTCTTATAACTTTTTTCCTTAAGGAAATTGGGATATGTTTTCCAGGGCCTGGAAGACATTCGTGTGCAGTCACATGGTCCCTGAAGGCTGTCAATCAAAGCCAGGGACTGTTCTGGACAGTAAGATGGAGCTGAAGAATCAAGCAGGCCAAGGACCTAAAAGAGACAGTTGGGTGGGACCATGCTGGGAGCAAAAGCAAAAAGTTCAAGGTGGCCTAGACCAGAAATATGTTAGACAGGTGCCAGGAGATTTTAGAAGTTGCAACCTCTGGTAGAGATCAACTGGCTTTGCCCAGAAGAATGTAGGCCTGGGACAAAGCAAGAATAGCCAAAACAAAAATGAACACATTATGAAATACCAAGAGCAAAACGCAGTTATTGAAAAACAAATTGAAACCCAGAATGTTTAGTAAGAAGAATGTGGATGCTGAAAAACTCAGAAGAGTTTTGTCAGATTGGGGAACTTCTCTTCCTTTCATCTCTTAGCATTCCTCCTGCAGTGCTTTTTTTTTTTTTTAATCCTCACGTAAGGATATGTTTTTGTTGATGAGAGAGAGAGAGAGAGAGAGAAACATCGATGTGAGAGCTATATCGATTGCACACGCCGCAGCCGGGATCTAACCTGCAACCTGGGTCTGTACCCTGACTGGGAATTGAACCTACGACCCTTCGGTGCTTGGGATGGCACTCCAACCGACTGAGCCACACTGGCCAGGGCCTCCTGCGGTGCTTTTACCCTGTACCCTAAGAAGCTTCTAATATATACTAATCCACAGTGACTTTTTGACAGTGCTCCCCACCCAGCAACTCTGTAGGGCTCAGACAATGCTCTGAAAGGTGTGAGTGGCTCTGTATCTCTTATTCACCCCTGTTCTGGTGTCCTGAGCCTGCCCATTGGTCCCAGGGTCCTTTTCACAGAACCTCCTAGGACACATCTCTGATTCGCATGCCCAGAAGATTCCTGGTGGTTACTCTGCCTGGCCAGAGTACTTGAAGTAGAGGTCCCCTTTAAGTCACTTACTGGGGATCCTTGCTATTTGTTATCTGATCCATCAAAGGGACCGTCTAGTACCTGTTACTCAATAAGAACCATTGGTGTTTGACAGAACAGCAATTGCTTGAAGGGACTTTTACAGATCTTTTGGACAATTGCCATTCCCATACCGATGACACTGCAGTATTTCAAAACAACAGCTATTTTGGGCAGGAATTCAAAACTGCACTTTGTAGATCCAAAGTGACTTTGGTATATGGGAGTGATTATTTTTAAATGCCCTTCAAATATTTCATTTAAACTTAAAAGCTTCAGAATCAAGGGACATCTTTTCCCACAGAAGTCCTTTGATTTTATGGCTTTGTGTAGATGCTAAGAAAGGAGGAAAAATATTTTATGGCCAGAGAATGCAGAATCCTGGGTCAGAGGTGGAGGGATGTCTATTTCTTGGCCTTATATGGTTCTGAGCCTCAGAAATATAGTAAGGTCTGTGGGCCTATTAAGGCTTGATATAATTACTAATGGGATACAATTTTGGTTTAGGATTTGGAAGCCCCAAATTTACTAAAAATATGCATAATGATAACAACAACAACAATGGCTTTTTTCCATTTATTGAGTGCTTACTATATGTCAGGCTCTATGTTAAGAAGTGCTTTACATACACTAATTAAATCTTCAACAAATTTATAAAAGGTAGTTGAAGGGACACACTCAGTGCCCAGATCTTGGTTTCTAAACAGAATTATTCAATAAAAGAAATAAGGGCTCCTTGGAGAAATGGCCAATTGAAGGGTTAGGGCAGGGAAAAATTTAGATGACTATGAACATCATATAGTGTGAGAAAGTAAGGAAGTGCTCAGAAAACAAAAAGGCAGAGTATGACAAAGTAACAGAGGAGCCAAGCAGAGAGAGCTTTTAATGGCCATATTGAAACAATTTGAAGAATAAATAAACATACATGAGTGCATATTAATATAAATAAATGATTGAATAAATAAACAGGGGAGAAGAGATGAATCATTTTTATAAAGAATTCTAAATAATGTATATAAGTACTACTTTCTCTAGGAGTAAGAGCTTGACCCACCTCTCTGCCCCCTGGAGGGTGGATTAGACATAGTGACTCACTTCCAAGGAACAGAGTATGGAAAGGGAAAAATAGTAAATTCACAGTGGAGAAATCTGTGAAACACTACCTTAAGCAAGTGATGAAGGTTAACATCATCAGTGATGCCATGCGGATATGTACCCCTGATAAGAAGTGATGAAATCATCTCTGTGGTGTTCTTTTCAAAAAACATAATCCTAGCCTAACCATGAGGGAAACATCAGGCAAACCCAGATTCAGGAACGTTCTGCAGAATAGCTGGCCTGTCTTCCTCAAGACTGTCAAGATCATGAAAAACAACGAAAGCCCAAGGTACTGTTATAGACCAGAGGAGACCAAGGAAATAAGACAACTAAATGCAATGTGGTGCTCTAGACTGGGCCCTGGAACAAAAGGGGACATTAATGGAAGAACTGGTGGAATTCAAATAAAGTCTGGATTTTAATGAACAGTAATGTACCAAGTTCAGCTTTATAGTGTTTACACATGTACCTTGATAATATGAGATGTTAACAGTGGAGGAAACAGGGTAGGGGCTTTATGGAAACTCTCTGTACTACCTTTGCAGCTTTTCTGTAAATCTAAAATTATTAAAATAGATAAATTAATAAATAAGCAAATAAATAAAATAGTTGAAAGTTTTAAAAATTCCCTCTTCTCTGTGTAGGAACTCCAAGCCCAATCCATCCAACCCCAGAAGTAAATATAGTTTAACAATTTGGTGTAAATTTCCCCAGATATTTGCTATGATCTATATGTACGTACTTTAAAAATGTATAACTGGAATCTTGCTTTTTTTTTTTGTCCTGTGACTTCTTTTTTTCTCTACTAAATACTGAATTATGGACTTGGTTTCAAGACAGAATGTAATAATTTTCCAGGTGATTTTTAAGCGTCTGTTAGAAAGTATTGCTTTCACAGAGGACTATCAAGTCTACTTAATTTTTACGCCTTTTATGAATATTTAGGCATTTCTTAGGCATTTCTAAATTTTTGTCATGTTATCCAAGATTCTTACCTGTTGTGCTCTAAAAATAGTATTTGGTAATCATGAGCTTTTTATTTATTGATTTTTTTGGAGAGAGGAGGGAAGGGACTGAAAGAAAGAGAGAGAGCAGATTGATGTGTTGCTCTGCTTATTTGTGCATTTATTGGCTCATTCTTGTAGGTGCTCTGACTGGGGATCAAACCTGCAACTTGGGCTTATTAATACGACGCTCTAACCAACTGAGCTACCCGGCCAGGGCTGTAATCATAGATTTTTAAGAATCAAAGACTAAGAAGATAAAGCTATTAGTCATTAAAAAAATATAGAAGTAGAAAAGATGTTGCAAGTTGATCACATTTAGGTCATAACTTTGTAGATAGATGCTAACTGAAGTTGTTAGTAATAGAAATTTTTGTGTCTGTCTTTAAAATATATATATATATATACACGCACACACACATATATTATATATATAATTTAAAAGCATTACTTTACTGCCAGCTCAAGTGGAATAAGAATCATAACCGCTGATTATCTGAGCTCAGATTCAGAGAAATTACTGACGTGAATAAGGTTTCCTTCATCCTCGCCCCTCCTTGCGACACAGCGGAGCTGGGCCTTGAGCCTGGGTCTGCCTTGGGTATTACGCGGCCTCCTCCCCCGCTGGGTGACTGGCATAGAAGCTGTAGAGCAGTAATAAGGTGGAGGGCACCGATCCCTCTGCAGCATCGGGGGACTGTGTGTGTGTGTGCGTGTGTGTGTAGGAGGTGTCTTCAGCGTGCGCCTCAGGTCGTTTCTCCTGTCATCACCAGTTCTGTCCCACTCCCAGCCACACTGGGACAGTCTTTCCCTGGTCAGCCTCACTGTACCAGCCCCAACCTCCCATTTCTCAGTCAATGGCTGAGAAAAGTGAAGCGAATGACAGAAATCTCTCCCTTCCCCTACCTCCCTGATACGCACCTACAAGCTGCCACACACCTCTTTTCCTACTTTCTCTGAGCTTTATAGGAGGAGGCAAAATATTGTTAGAAGCATGGGTTTTGGTGTCAGGAAGAAATGTACCTGTCCCCCACTCTGCCACTGTAGCTGTGTGACCTGAGGCAATTACTCAAAACTTTCTAATACTCAATTCTCCATTCTGTGAAATGGACATAATTATAACACCTACTTGGTAGTATATTAGAAGATAACACAGGGGAAGTCTGTGCATGTGTCTCATACTATAATGGTAAATGGCAACAGTAACTTTCACATTAAACCCAGGGCTCACCTACATCTTAAATTTCTACTATTGCTCTGGCTCCTTCCTCTATCTATAAATATATTCAAATAAACAACCAGAAACCCTCCCTTGATCCTGCCTTTATTTCCTCCTGTTGTTCCATTTCTCTTTTCTCACAGCCAGGCTTTTTAGCAGAGTAGGGTACCCTGCTTCACTTCCTGTCAGCTCTTGGCCTAAAGCAATCTGGGCTCCATGCCTCTTACTTGGAAACTGCTCTTGCTTAGTAAGACCCCCTGAGGTGGGCATCTGCTTTTGCTTGCCTTGCACCCGTTCCCCCTCTGAGACCAGTGTGCCATCTTGGGAGCTGCCTCTGGATGTTGGGTTAACTGTGAGTTCAGGGGTCCTACTCTCTCCCAGCCCAAGGCGTGGACACCAGATCCCAAGTTAGACCAAGCAGACAAGCAAGTGATGGATGGATGGATGGATGGATGGATGGATGGATGGATGGATGGATGGATGGATGGATGATGGTGGATGGTGGCATTTCCTCCCCACTACCCTGATCCCCCAGATGTTCTCTTTTCCAGTGTTTCCAGTGTTTTCTATGGACGAATCTTCAGTTTTTCCTTGGAGTCAGTGATCCGCCTCATGTTTCTTCAATACATTTCTTTTTGCTTATATTAGATAATGTTTGGTCCTGTTGCTTACAGAAAAAACAACAAATCTAAACTGATGCAAATTCTCTGAAGCGTCTTCCGTGCCTCACATATTATTGACACCTCCCTCCTTTGTTCATCGTTAAACCTAGCATATGTCTCTAGTAATGTTCATATTACTTTTCAGAATATATGAATTATAATCATGTATCCATATATTTCTCTTGTCTACTGAAATATGAAAATCTTGAGGAAAAGGACCACATTGTATTCATGTATGTATTTCTAGCCCCTAGCATGGTGGGTAGGAGCTCTTACCACACGGTCGTTGTTCCCACCAAATATTTGTTGACATATTTAATGTTATTTAAAAAATCACTATTATGTGATTCACGTAGAGAGTACTTTGTGTGTGTGTGTGTGTGTTTTAGAGAATGAGAGCAAACTAATTAGTCTCTTCCATTATAAATTTAGGACAAAATTTTAGCCTCACTGTGTAACATAATTGGCCCTCCCTAGTGGAGAAACTAGGTCAAGGAACTATTCTAGTGCAGGGAAAACAAAATTGTAGACATTTTAAAAGATGGTATGAGTTGCTGTACTTAAAAGCTCAGCCAAATATGTTTTAAGGTACTGTTTTAACCAGATATGTTATTATTTTGTCTAAAATTGTTTTCCCCCATATCTATAAATATTTATCTGAGTTGAGGTTAGATTTACTGCAAGTGAAAATAAACAGACAAAAAGTCACAAATGTTTGTGGGCTCTTCCTGTGGACTGGTGTTTAAGAATTCAGAGACAGCCAGGCAGGGTGTGCCTCAGTGATTGAGCATCGACCTATTATCCAGGAGATCGAGGTTTGAATCCTGGTCAGGGCACATGCCTGGCTTGCAGGCTCGATTCCTGGTAGGGGATGTGCAAGAGGCAGCCAATCAATGACTCTCATCACTGATGTTTCTATCTCTCTCTCCCTCTCCTTCCTCTCTCTGAAATCAATAAAGATATACTAAAAAAAAGAAAGAAAAAAAAAAAAGAATTCAGAGACAGAATTACTGAGTGGAAAGTAATCTTACAGCATGCAATAAAATCATGGCTGCTGCTAGTCCATTGGCCACCTTCATATAAATTAGAAAAGATATCCCTCCTCAAAACACTTTACTTCTGCCTTTTGGAGATAGTCATCAAAGACTGATTTTATTAGAACAGGGTGCTTTCCTGACATCTTCTGGAAAACACACTAATAAGTATGTAAACCTGTGATATCTGTGATGTGAAGCCAGAGGTGGTGCCCTTGTGTAATGTACAGCTTACATTGTGACATGTATGGCCACAATGTCACAGCTGCGGGATTGTATTTAGCATTCTCTCCTTGTATGTGGTTTTGCCATCAATTATTTGTTTTAAAAAGGGCAAAAGTTTGCAGATGAAAAATAAAAAGAATCAGCTGCACTTTACTGAACGGGGGAAGAAGCTAACTTTGAGTACATCCAAGTGACTCTCAGGCTACATCCAGACCATTGACTCCTGCAGATTTGAAACAGGGCACCAAGAGCACTGTGTTTAGGCTAC
The DNA here is from genome assembly GCF_054644295.1 of Miniopterus natalensis. NCBI lineage: Eukaryota > Metazoa > Chordata > Mammalia > Chiroptera > Miniopteridae > Miniopterus > Miniopterus natalensis. The sequence goes on from NC_142081.1 coordinate 75,853,159, forward strand.
TGCTCACCTACCTTGCAAGGTATAGTTTTCAAGGGTTCTGAAACACCACGTGCATTAGCTATGTCTCCAAAAGGGTACTCCTTCAGTTCCCAACTTCTTGTTCTAGAACTCTGGGGCAGATTTCCAAGTACAAATTTTGGGTTTATGGTAAAGCACACGAAGTTGAGGTGAGCATTTGATCTTTGCCATTTCTTACACTTCCTTGGTCCTGAACTTGGAATCTCTGTTCTTGTGCAAATCCTGAGGTTTATGCTCAACCTGAGAAGCCAGGAAACTATTTGTTCCCTGAATAAAAATGAATCCTTGCTTATTTTCTCATAAAGAGTGAAATTTTGGATCTAAGAAATTTGGATATACTTTATTTCTCTTGTATTTTCCTTCTAGGTTTGGTTTCTATCCTGTGTGTTGGGTGGGGGCCACATATGCAGTGAGTCATAGCAATTTACTCTAGGTGTATTCTGGTGTTTAACCTCTCCACAGGAGAGTCATAGCAAGAGAGCCATGATCCCAATAAAGCTGGTCAGTGGGTGTAATATTCTGAGGGGAGGTGCAAGTTGTAGGTGGGCTTTGGAGCTGGAGTGGTGGGTGGGGATAGTGGAAATGGAGAAAGCTGTGGTATGTAGGCCAGATAGGAAGATGTCTGGATCAGTATGAGAAGCCTACTGGGTAAGAATAAATGACCATACAGGCTGTATTTTCAATGGTGACCAGGGATGGTAGAGATTTGAATCATCATAGGACTAATTGGCCTCAGAACTCTGATACAAAGTTGCATCAGAGCAGACACCTGCTGAGGCCCCAGGTGCAGATGAGGCCTGAGAAACAGCAGCTGGCAGGCTGGTCCCCAAGCTAGGGTTGGCTCAGTGACTGGCCTTGGATGCATGGGGGCTTCCTTCATGACAATAACTCAGCTGACACTCATTGGATTCTAAATGCTGGGTGTGATTAAAGAGCCCTTGCCTCAAAGAGCTGCCAAAGAAAGTAAAG